>NC_135235.1:222661672-223262804 GCF_051348905.1 Ranitomeya variabilis
GGGGACGGCATGTTGCAACGGCGTCTCCTGGGAGCTCTAAAGAAGGGAGAGAGATCACTAATGGTAGAGGGTCGAGAGGTTGATCTATCCTTCTGGATAGAGAGGCATGGCCTCGGGGCCTTCCGAGAGCAAAGAGGGGGGGATACAGTGTGGTCCCTCCCAACAGCCGGGCCGGGTAGTGTGCGTAGGAATGTGGTCCGTCTTCGGTGGAGGGGCAGTGATGCGTGTCCTCCAAGGTCGAAGGTTGTGGAGCTCCTGCTGAGGATGGGCTTCAAGGCGATTGACATCTACGCCTTGATACATCCCTATTCCACACCTGAGTTTGATGTCAGCTTTGTTCGGCCGGAGGGGCTTGAACTTTTCTGGTCGAACTATGAGTTGGCAAAAAATGAGCCCGGCTGGCGAGACTTTGCCGTTCAGGCGGTGTCTCGCCAAAATCAAGTCAAGAAAGTGACCGTGATGACGTGTAACGAGTCGCTTTCTTGTTATGACATCATGACGTGGCTTGGCCGGTATGGAGAGGTAGTGGAGATGCCAAAGAAAAACCGTGACGAGTTCGGTATCTGGTCAGGGGCCTGGACGTTTATGGTAAAACTTAAGCGTTCAGGTGGTACGGTTGCCCACATACCATCATCTGCCTTCCTGGGTAGGGATCGTATCCTGGTCTTCTACCAGGGGCAACCGAAGCTCTGTCACAGGTGCGGCGACCCCACACACTTCAGCGCAAACTGCACTGTGCAGAAGTGTGCATTGTGTGGGGATGTCGGCCATCTTGTTGCATCTTGTGTGGAGATTAGGTGCCACCTGTGTGGTGAGTTAGGTCAACCATTCAGCCGTTGTCCTCGCTCCTTCGCTAACGCAGTCGTGACCCCGGTGGGAGAAAGCCGTGAGGCTGATTCTGCTGGGGAAGGGACTAGCAAGGGTGAGGGAGCTGAGGGGCCAAGGAAGAAAAGCAATAAAAAGATGCCTGCCCAGCTAAGGCGTCTAGACAAGCGCAGACAGGATAGGGAGCTGGGCGAGCCTCGGGCTACTGGGGCGGCCCCTGTCCTGGATGCCAGTCTTGCTGCTGAGGCCCCAAGGGATGATGAGTTGGATGAGGAGGTCAGGAGGATCCACAGGGAGGAGAGTGCCACTGCCTCAGAGTCCTCCCATTATGAAAGTATGGATGAGGATAATAGGCAGTGGCTAGAGGACAAGCGTAAGCTCGGCACCAAAAAGAAAAGAAAGAAGGGAGATAAAAAATCTTCTCCCGCTCTGACCAAGGTACCTAAGGAAGGAAAAACCGACTCCCCTCTGGTTGGTCTTTCTAACCGGTTCCAAGCCCTTGAAAACATCTCTTCCTCTGAGGAGGAAGCTGAGGGTGAGGTTCTGGCTTCGGCGGGGCTCACAGGGGGCGCCGAGTCTCCTCCTTCTGGGAACGTAAGATCCTTGGAGGGAGGGACTGGCCCAGAGTCCGGAGACGAGGACGAAAAAAATAAAAAACGCGTGGAAATGGATACCTCCATGTCATTAAAGAGGGGGAAGGATTCCTCCTCTGAGGCAGAGGATAAGGGGAGTGGGAAAAAGAAAGCCATCTAACTCAATCACCAATGATGGCGGAACCCACTCCGTTGACGCTGGCGTCCATTAATGTCGCCAGCATAAAGTCAAATACAGCTAGATTTGCGGCCTTTGATTTTCTCAGCCGGGTTGAAGCTGACATTTTCTTTTTGCAAGAGACCAGGCTGCCAAACATGGCAGATGTGTTTAAAGCTAAGAGGGAGTGGAGACTCGGGCCCTCCTATTGGTCTCTTGCGGCCGAGCCGTATAGCGGAGTGGCGGTCCTTTTTACCGCACCGGTGGAATGCCGACGGGTTATTGAGTTAGAAATGGGGAGGTGCCTGATCTTAGATGTCCTCATGAAGGGACAAGAGCTCCGGCTCATTAACATCTATGGTCCCCAATCTAAGTGGGACCGGAAGTGTCTCTTTATGAGGATCAAGCCCTACCTTTTTACAAGTCGGCAGGTTGTCTTTGGAGGGGACTTCAATGCTGTCACGAGGCCCCGAGATAGAGGAGGTTCCAGAGACAAGCTGACTTATGATAGCGTCACCCTTAATAGTATAGCTAGTGAGGCTCGCCTGGTGGATGTCCACATTCGGCACACCCCAGGCCACGAGGGGTTCACCTATCATAGAGGTAACTGTAGGTCCAGAATAGATAGGTTTTATTTAAAGGAGGAAGCTGTCTCTTAAGCAGTGTCTGTTGTTGAGGTGGAGTTCTCCGACCACTGTTTAATTTTGTTTTCTCTGAATGTTACAGAGACCCACCGGATGGGAAGAGGCTTTTGGAGGCTCAATTCGTCTCTCTTGGAAGAAGCGGAGATAAGACAGTCCTTTGAGGATTTTCTTCAGAGCCAGGTACCCTTACTGGATCTTTGTAGTAGTAGGTCAGAGTGGTGGGAGATGTTCAAGGAAAGGGTGGCGAGATTCTTCCGCCAGCTCTCGAGCCTCAGGAGTCTGAGCAGGTACCGCCTGTATCAGGGTCTGAGGAGGAAACTCGAGCATCTTGTCTCAACTGGAGGTAGCCGCGAGGAGATCTCCAGAGTGAAATCTTTGCTTATGAGGTGTCAGTACGATAGACACGCATCTTTGGTTTTTGAGAGGGATTACGGGAAGTACCGCTCGCCCGACCCTTACAGAAACTGCAAGATGTCAGTGAATAGTAAAGTGGTTACAGGACTGGTCGACACTACGGGGTCCCTGAGGCGATCCAGATCAGGGATCCTGGAGGTTGTCAGATCCTTCTACTCGCACCTCTTGGGGAAGAGGGATCTTGATTGGGATGAGATGTCGGCTTTCCTGGCAGAAGCTGTCCCCGAACCAGGGGTAGACCCCTCTCTTGACGTTTTGACAGAAATGATCAGGGAAGAGGAAGTTCAGTTGGCGATTGAAGGGCTTGCTCCCAAAAAATCGCCTGGTCCAGATGGCTTAACATCTGAATTCTATAAGACCTTTAAGGACGTTTTGGTTCCCCTCTTGACTGAGGTATTCAATGAGTGTCTTTCCTCGGGCACTCTGCCGAAGTCAATGAGGAGGTCTGCTCTGATCATCTTGTCAAAGGGTAAGGACCCGTCTTGCATTGAGAATTGACGTCCCATAGCGCTTCTCAATGCAGACAGGAAGGTTCTAGCAAAGGTGCTGTTTAATCGGCTGGTGAAATTTGCACCCCGACTCCTTTCGGGGGCCCAGCATTGCTCTGTTCCAGGCCGCAGCACATTTAGTGCTGTGCTCTGTGTCCGAGAGGCAGTGGAGCAGGGTAGGGCTGGTCACTGGAAGGGGTACATGCTGTCACTGGACCAGGCAAAAGCGTTTGATCGGGTTAATCACGAGTACCTCTGGTCCGTCCTTCTGAGATATGGCCTGCCGGGGGGGTTTGTTGATTGGCTTAAGACCTTGTACAGTGGGGCAGAGAGTTTCCCGCTTGTGAATGGTTGGATTGGTAGCTCTTTTGAGGTTGGGTCCGGTGTTCGCCAGGGTTGTCCCTTGAGCCCGCTGCTGTACGTGTTTGCGATTGACCCTCTTCTTAGGAAGGTGGAGCGTGGACCGTTGGCCGGGATCGGGATGGATCAGGCAGCACCGGAAGCCACTCTGAGGGTGGTGGCGTATGCCGATGATGTCACTGTGTTTGCTTCCTCTCACGAGGAGGCAGGGTGGCTGATGTCAGAGGTAGATTGCTACTCGGAGGCATCCGGGTCCAAGATCAACCGGGATAAGTGTGAGAGTCTCTGGCTGGGAGGAGGAGATCCTGGTTTTGATCTCCCGGACACCCTTCCAGGACCCAAAGTCTCTGCAAAAGTCCTTGGCATCGAATTTGGCCAGGGGGATTACCCCAAACAAAATTGGGACAGCAGGCTAGAGATCGCCACTCAGAAGGTGAACCAATGGAAGGGTTTGTCTTTGACCCTAAGGGAAAGGGTAAACCTGAGCAAAACTTACCTGCTCCCTTTACTGATTTATCTGGGCAGTGTGTGCATCTTGCCGGAATCTCTCTGGACTCGGGTCTACAGTTTGTTCTTCCAACTGTTATGGGGGAATAGACTGAACCTGGTCAAGAGGGAGGTTACTTACCGTACGAGGAGACTAGGAGGGTTGGGTATGGTCAACCCTGTGGTATTCCTTGTGGATACCTTCATTAAGATCAATATCGCAAACCTCTGGAAAGAGAGGGCTCCTCCGTGGGTATTCTCCTGTAGGGGATGGTTTCAGCCTTTCTTCCAGGAATGGGAGACAGGAGGGCAAGTGAAGGATCTTCGCACACCGCATGGACATCTTCCGGCTTACGCTACCTTGGTTCTGAAGGTAATTCGTCGGTGGGGTCTGGGAATGTGGGAGATCAGGACTCTGCCAAGGAAACTACTTGACAGTAGGGTTCTGTTGACCCATTTCCAGAGGCCTCTGGCGCTCAGGGACTGCCCAAGTCGGGATCTTGGGGTGGGTTTGCATCTTTTGAATTCTATCAGGATCCCCTCGAAGTTTTGGGACTTGGCTTGGCGCTGCTTCCATGGGAAACTGTGTGTGAGGGACAATCTGAAGTGTAGGAGCTCTGAGGACAGGAATTGTCCTCGGGAGCATTGTGGTACCTTGCTGGAAAGCATGGACCACTTCCTGCTTCATTGTCCCTTCAACACAGAGGTGTACAACAGGGTGGGCGCCTTCATTGGCTGGTCTCGGCTGGCCGGTCTCTCCTATGCGGAATGGGCCTATGGAGCATTCGGAGACCTGGGTGGTCGGGACCGCTGCACCTTATTTCTAGTTAGCGCAGTGGTTAGGTATCACACGTGGAACGCACGGTGCTTAGTATCGACGCAACGAAAAATCCTCCCAGTGGACGATGTGTTTAGGACCATACTCGGTGACCTGGTGAAGGTGCGCTCTCTGGAGTATGGGAGACTGGGCGCACGGAGGGCCGCGCTCCTCTGGAGGGGCTTTTCTTTTAGTGTGCCCTAGTCTGGTCATCTCCTTTCCTGGTGGTGGGCTGCTGCTGACACTGTAGATTTTTGTTTTGTTTGATCATTATACAGTGATGTAGGGCTGCAGGCGCCGAACTTGGGCTTCGTGTTTTGTAATTATTGTGGTGTGTGCTGCTGTATATAATGTATATATTGTATATGGGGATATAGATTTGGGTGTAGGTGTTAGGTTGGGTGGTGGGAAAGGGGGGGAGGTGGGTTTATCTTGTGGGACTATGGGACACTGGGTTGTTTGGGGGAAAAACTGGCACTGCCTGATCTGGCCTATGGACGTTGGACATGGACTGAGGCATGAGATGCAGGACCAGCTCTCAGGTCAGTGCGGGGGGTTGGGAATGGAGGATAGCTTGTAGTATTGTATATATTTGTTAAATTTGTAGTTATTTTATTTAAAACTAAAAAAAAAAAAAAAAAAGTTCATGTATATAGTCTTTGTTTTCCATTGTTTATTTTATTTGTTATTATTATTTTGTTTGGTGACCGGACCTGAAGGTCAAAGTAGTTATTCTGTATATACTGTATAATATGTGTGGGAGGAGAGAATGAGCGGCTGGACCAGTGTTCAGTATACTGATTATTTTCTGGCTAATATTTTTGTTATGTTTTCTGCTATTATTGTTGTTATGTTTTTCATTTTTATAATAAAAGATCTACAGGATGTAACTCAGGATCAGTAATGTAATGTATGTACACAGTGACTGCACCATTAGAATAGTGAGTGCAGCTCTGGAGTATAATACATGATGTAACTCAGGATCTGTAATGCAATGTTTGTAAACAGTGACTGCACCAGCAGAATAGTGAGTGCAGCTCTGGGGTGTAATACAGGATGTAACTTAGGATCAGTAGTGTAAAGCGGGGGGGCTGTAATGGGTGAAGCTTGATGGAAGCCCCCATGACTGCGTTGCCAAGGGGAGGGGTTGAAATTTTGACTAAAAATAATAGGAGTAATGGGATTGGTGGGGTAATGGAAAGGGAGGGCGTATTAGTAGGCGAGGAGGCGGGGGCTGGGGAAAAGTGCGGGAATACCAGTACCGCATTGCCAGGAGAGCTGAGAAGACGTGTCACCCACAGCACTCACCATGACCACGGTGGATGGCCTGGTCGCGCAGCTGAGGAGGGAGGCTCGGTCTAGTAGAGATGGATGGCTGGAGGAGCAGCTATCCACGCTGCTCAACGAGAGCAGGAGCCGGGGAAGCAGGACGAGGAGGACGAGGCCTCCTGAAAGGTTGTCCCCCGAAGTAGCGACGCGCGGCAGATGCAGGCAGCAGAGCCCCTCCGGGGACCCTGCGGGGGCTGCAGGATGCAGCGTGGTGCCCCCACCTGCTCCCCCCTCCGGCAGGAATCCACCCGGCAGCGCGGGTCAGCAGCGCTCGGCGGCGAAAGTTTGGGCGCGGCCGGAAGTGAGGGCCGGACCGGAAGTGTGGCCTAGTACAGAGCGCGGTGGGCCTGCAGCAGCTGGCAGAGGCTGCAGGACCCGCTGGGGAGCAGCGCAGGTGACAGCGGTGGCACCGGACAGCGTGAGGAGCCCAGCGGGGTCGGTGTTAGCTCGGGACACAGAGGCAGTGCATGCAGCAGCAGGTACCCCGGTATTGGTTCCGCCGGGGGACCTTAGCAGGATGGTAGAGCAGGTCGATGGGCCGGTGGAGTTCTGCACTCCAGCAGGGTCCGGGACGCATAGGTCGCACTGCGGGAGCAGAAACCAGGGGGGCCAGATCTGCTGCAGGGTCCAGCATAGAATCGGCAGTCACAAGGTATCGATCCACCAGGAGGTTAAGGGACTGGAATGTTTCACCAGCCTCGGTCCCCCCTGGTGACGAGGAGGCCAGGGGCATGGGCCTGGGGCAACAGTCCAACAATGATGACTCTGGATCTGGGAGCGATCACCAGGATGATGGAGAGCAGCAGGATTCCGGAGACTCGGCTGGTGGGGACTCAGCACACGCGCAGCCTCATAAGTATATGTCTAGTCTTTTTGGGGCACTGGGTGGGGTGGGGGCAGGAGAGGGGGTTGGGGAGGTTAGCTCAGGTTTACCTGGCGTTAGAGAGCTTTTGGCGGACATGTCGCACATTTTGAGGAGACTGGATGGTGGGGTGGCGGATAATGTGGGGGCATCTCCTGCGGGGGCTTGGTTGACAGGTGCAGGGCATGGAGTAGTGCGGGCTGAAGAGACAGGGAGGTCTGGTGGCCTTGCACCAGCACAATCGGCTGGGGTGTCGGTGTCAGTTCAAACCGAAAAAGATAAAGGGGATTCGGTGAAATTAGATGATGAAGCAAAAGGGGAGGTATACGTGTGCTTTGAGGGTCCTCTAGGGGCACACTTAAAGAAAGAGATGAAGGAAAAGATTTGGAAGGATGAATACGTAGAGATTTTCTCCCTCCTTCCTTTGGAAAAATTTAACTTGGACAAAGGAAAGAAAGACGATAGCAAAAAGGAGGAGGAAGAAAAAAGACGGTGGCACCTGATAGCTCAGACGTTTGTAAACTGGCAGCAGGCTTTCGCCATTTTGGCAAGTGTTATAGGCGAGAAATCTCCGGAAAATTGCTCAGGTCTTTTTTGCTACTTTGATGCTATCGGGGAAGCGCACCGTACTTATGGGGGCCAAGCGTGGCTGCGCTACGATGAGCAGTTTCGGCAGCGGAAGGCGGGTAGGCCGGAGATAAAATGGGAACAAAAGGACATTAGTCTGTGGTTAAAGGTGATGGCCCGGTGCGGTATGGGAAGTCCTTTCATGGGGGTGGGGGGAACAGTCAGCAGTCAGGACAAGGGGGAGGAGGACAAGGGACACAGGGTGCAAAAGAGAAAACGGGAACGTGCTGGCAATTTAACGACGGCCAGTGCAAGTACGGTAGCACCTGTAAATTTAAACACGTGTGTTCTCATTGTAACGGGACTTCGCATGGGGCATCTAAATGTTTCAAAAAAGCAAGGGGAAAGCCAGCAGTGGGTAGCGGTCAAGGGGGTGACGCCATTGAGGCTGCAAAAGATGGCCCCCTATCTAAGTAGGTACCCGGATTGTTCAAAGGCAAAGGTTATTCGGGATGTTTTTTTGGACGGTTTTAGGATTCCTCGCCCTGTTCACAAGGTCCCCTTTTCTATAAAGAATTTGAGGTCGGCAAGTTGGCAGGCGGATGCCGTTACGGCCAAGTTGGTGCAGGAAGTGGAGTTGGGGAGAATGGTGGGGCCTTTTAGTTCTTTGTCCATGGAGGGGGTGATTGTTTCCCCGTTGGGAGTGGTACCTGAGAAAGAGCCAAATAAGTTTTGTTTGATCCAGCATCTGTCATATCCCAAGGGGTGCTCCATGAATGATGGCATTGCGGAAGAGTTGTGCTCCATAGTATACACATCGTTTGACGTGGCAGTACAATGGGTGCGGCGATATGGGGAAGGGGCGTTGCTGGCAAAGACGGATATCGAATCAGCCTTTCGGCTGCTCCCGGTGCACACAGAGAGTATTCCTTTATTGGGCTGCTGGTGGAATGGGGGGTTTCTATTTGGACAGGTGTTAGACTATGGGCTGTTCAATTTCTTGTTTGTTGTTTGAGACTTTCTGTTCTTTTCTTGAATGGGTGGTCAGAGATGTTTCTAATGTTCCTTCCGTCATTCACTACTTGGATGATTTTTTGTTTGTAGGTCCGCCGGACTCTGCCTTATGTGGAAATTTATTGGCTACCATGGAATGGGTGGCGGGCCAATTTGGCGTGCCTTTGGCGGAGGAGAAGACGGAGGGCCCCTGCAAGGTTTTAATTTTTCTCTGGATTCTTATTGATTCGGAGAAAATGGAGTGTAGGTTGCTGGACGATAAGTTGTTGCTTAAGCAGGAGGTGTTCAGAATTGGAAAATTACAGAACGTGACATTAAAGGAGTTGCAGTCGTTGTTGGGTCGCTTGAATTTTGCTTGCCGAATCATGCTGATGGGTAGAATTTTTTGCCGTCGGTTGTCCGGTGCTACTGTGGGAGTTAGGGCGGCACATCATTTCATCCATTGGAGTAGGGAACATAAGGAAGATTTGCTCGTTTGGCAGCATTTTTTGGAGAATTATAATGGCAGGACGTTAATTCAGCAGGAGGATTTTAATGATTTTGATTGCGAAATTTACACGGACGCAGTGGGAGGAGTTGGTTATGGTGCCTATTGTGGAGGTAAATGGAGTGTCGGGGTGTGGCCAGAGGGTTGGCACGAAAATGGATTTACCAAGAATTTGGCGTTGCTGGAGTTGTTTCTGATTGTGGTGTCGGTTTTTATTTGGGGTGACAATTTTAGGGATCGCCGCGTGCGTTTTCATTGTGATAACTTGAGTGTTGTGTTGGTGATTAACAGCCTATCTTCTTCCTCCCCCCCGGTAATCAGGTTGGTCAGGGCATTGGTGTTGCGGTGTCTGGAATTGAATGCGTGGATTTCGGCTGTGCATGTGCCTGGTGTTCAAAACTCTATAGTCGATGCTTTGTCTCGTTTGCAGTGGGAGCATTTTCGGGAGTTGGCACCAGACTCGGAGACTACAGGAACAGGATGTCCTTCGCATTTGTGGCAGATTGTTGCGGACAGGGAGGTCGGTTGATCCAAGCTTCAGTGTCGAGACGGACATGGTCAGATTATGAGGTGGCATGGGACATGTGGGAAAGTTGGGTGGGCCAATGCGGCCCTGTTGAGTCTGACAGCGATACGACTCTGGCGTTATTAGTGTTGATAGGCAAGGTTGCTGATTGGGGTTGGTCTGTATCGAAGTTAAATAAATTTATTGCGGGTTTGGCCTTCAGTTTTAAGCTTCAAGGGGTGGTCGATGTAACAAAGGATTTTGTGATAAGGCAAGCATTGAAGGGTTTTCGGAAAGGCAGGGCGACTTTTGATTTCTTTTGGGATGTTGGAGCGTTTGGGCGCAGCCTTGGAGAGCATTTGTTGTTCTCATTTCGAGGCAGTCCTTTTCAGGTTGGCTTTTTTGTTAGCATTTTTTCGGGCTTTGCGCTTTAGGGAATTGGTGTCCCCGAATAAAGGAAGGGCTGGGGGACTTTTAGCGGAAGATGTGGATTTTTGGGCAAGAGGCATTGTTTTTTGGATCAGATACTCAAAGACTGATCAGTTGGGTAGGGGAAAGCGGGTTGTGTTGGGAAGGGTCGGCGGTGGCTTAATGTGCCCACAACATTGTTTGGAGGCCTACTGGGGGCTTTGGTTGGGGCGGTCAGGCCCTTTGTTACGACACCAAAGTGGGGGTTTTCTGTTGCGTTTTCAGTTTACGGAGATATTAAAAAAAGGTTTGCGGTTACTTGGTGTTAACCCAGATAGCTACGGGTCGCACTCGTTTAGAATTGGGGCTGCGTCTGAAGCTGACGGTTTGGGCTTGGGGGCGGAGGTTATTAAGAGAATTGTCAGATGGAGTTCGAACTGTTATTTGTCTTATATTAGGCCTTAAGCCAGGAGGGCTGAGGGCAAAATTTGGGCCTGGTGTTAATTGTGTTATGTTTTTCCAGGTCGGACCCCCCTGTTGGCTTGGATTGTTGGACATTCGTTCGTTTATTGGGGTTCTCTCCGGGCTGATGCCTGACCGAATGGTAGGCAATTAGGTTTTAGTAGGGATGAAGTAGTCATCAGATGGTTGGGTTTGCGGGGTATGTTATGGCGTAGGTTGTTGTCTGAATTTTGTCGCGCCGCTCGTTTGGATCGATCCCCTGACATTGTTGTGGTCCATCTCGGAGGAAATGATTTGGGAGCAAAACCAGTGAGGGAACTGATTCGGGATATCCGTTTCGATTTTTTGAGACTATAGTTACATAGTTATTAAGGTTGAAGGAAGACTGTAAGTCCATCTAGTTCAACCCATAGCCTAACCTAACATGCCCTAACATGTTGATCCAGAGGAAGGCAAAAAAAACCCATGTGGCAAAGAGTAACTCCACCATGGGGAAAAAAATTCCTTCCCGACTCCACATACGGCAATCAGACTAGTTCCCTGGATCAACGCCTTATCAAGGAATCTAGTGTATATACCCTGTAACATTATACTTTTCCAGAAAGGTATCCAGTCCCCTCTTAAATTTAATTAATGAATCACTCATTACAACATCATACGGCAGAGAGTTCCATAGTCTCACTGCTCTTACAGTAAAGAATCCGCGTCTGTTATTATGCTTAAACCTTCTTTCCTCCAGACGTAGAGGATGCCCCCTTGTCCCTGTCTCAGGTCTATGATTAAAAAGATCATCAGAAAAGGTCTTTGTACTGTCCCCTCATATATTTATACATTAAAATAAGATCACCCCTTAGTCTTCGTTTTTCCAAACTAAATAGCCCCAAGTGTAATAACCTATCTTGGTATTGCAGACCCCCCAGTCCTCTAATAACCTTGGTCGCTCTTCTCTGCACCCGCTCCAGTTCAGCTATGTCTTTCTTATACACCGGAGACCAGAACTGTGCACAGTATTCTAAGTGTGGTCGAACTAGTGACTTGTATAGAGGTAAAATTATGTTCTCCTCATGAGCATCTATGCCTCTTTTAATACCTCCCATTATTTTATTTGCCTTTGTAGCAGCTGCCTGACACTGGCCACTGAATATGAGTTTGTCATCCACCCATATACCCAGGTCTTTTTCATTGACGGTTTTGCCCAGAGTTTTAGAATTAAGCACATAGTTATACATCTTATTACTTCTACCCAAGTGCATGACCTTACATTTATCCCCATTAAAGCTCATTTGCCATTTATCAGCCCAAGCTTCTAGTTTACATAAATCATCCTGTAATATAAAATTGTCCTCCCCTGTATTGATTACCCTGCAGAGTTTAGTGTCATCTGCAAATATTGAAATTCTACTCTGAATGCCCCCTACAAGGTCATTAATAAATATGTTAAAAAGAAGAGGGCCCAATACTGACCCCTGTGGTACCCCACTGCTAACCGCAACCCAGTCCGAGTGTGCTCCATTAATAACCACCCTTTGTTTCCTATCCCTGAGCCAGCTCTCAACCCACTTACACATATTTTCCCCTATCCCCATTACTCTCATTTTATGTAACAACCTTTTGTGTGGCACCGTATCAAAAGCTTTGGAAAAGTCCATATACACTACGTCCACTGGGTTCCCTTGGTCCAGTCCGGAACTTACCTCTTCATAGAAGCTGATCAAATTAGTCTGACATGAACGGTCCCTAGTAAACCCGTGCTGATACTGGGTCATGAGGTTATTCCTCTTCAGATACTCCAGTATAGCATCCCTTAGAATGCCCTCCAGGATTTTACCCACAGTAGAGGTTAAGCTTACTGGCCTATAATTACCGAGTTCAGTTTTTGCCCCTTTTTTGAATATTGGCACCACATTTGCTATACGCCAGTCCTGTGGTACAGACCCTGTTATTATGGAGTCTTTAAAGATTAAAAATAATGGTATATCAATGACTGTACTTAGTTCCTGCAGTACTCGGGGGTGTATCCCATCCGGGCCCGGAGATTTGTCAATTTTAGTGATTTTTAGACGCCGCTGTACTTCCTGCTGGGTTAAGCAGGTGACATTTAATGGGGAATTTTTATCACTAGTCATTTTGTCTGCCATGGGATTTTCTTTTGTAAATACTGATGAAAAAAAGTCATTTAGCATATTGGTTTTTTCCTCATCCTCATTCACCATTTCCCCCAGATTATTTTTAAGGGGGCCAACACTGTCATTTTTTAGTTTCTTACTATTTATATAGTTAAAGAATATTTTGGGATTATTTTTACTCTCTCTGGCAATGAGTCTCTCTGTCTCAATCTTTGCTGCCTTGATTTGCTTTTTACAGAATTTATTTAATTTTCTGTATTTATTTAATGCCTCCTCACTACCTACTTCCTTTAATTCTCTAAATGCTTTCTTTTTGTCCCTTATTGCGCCCCTTACAGCTCTATTTAGCCATATTGGTTTCCTCCTATTTCTAGTATGTTTATTCCCATACGGTATATACTGTGCACAGGTCCTATCCAGGGTATCTACTATGGGTATCTTTTCCCGGTGTTATGACAGTGTGGTCAGATATTGTGCCACGGAGGAAGTGGTGGGATGCACACTCTCAAAAAGGGATTAATAGGGCCAGAGTGAAGCTGAATAGGGCGGTGGCAAGTTTTGTATCTTGGAACGGGGGTATTGCCGTGAGGCATTTTGAGTTGGAGTCCGGGATTGGCAATTTTTGGAGGGATGATGGCGTTCATCTCAATGACATTGGTATGGATTTGTGGGCACTTGGGCTACAGGAAGGAGTTGAAAGAGCTGTGGCGGTGGTGGGGCACTCAGGAGCCTGAGGTGGTCAGGGCTGTTCGTGTCTGGCGGGGGGTGGGGTTCTTGGAGTTGATGATGATGTTTGATGGGGTTGATCTGGCTTTTGGTTACGGGCTCTGGTTGGGGAGTTTACCTCGGGAGCTGTGGGGTTTCTTTGCCCAAAAAACGGGTTACACGGTGCCCTCGAGCTGGTGGTCACAGCTGAGGGTAAAAAAGGTGTTTTTGGTTGAAAATTTTGTGGTGGCTTTCTGCCTATTGTGAGCCAGATTTTCTAGCTCCAAGAACCCTCCCCTCAAGTTTTTTACATATGTAATTGTTTACATGTTGTTATTTATGTAATTGTTTGTTAATAAAACGGCTGCTGTGGCCAATTTATCCAAAGAAATAATGTGTTTGTTTTGATTTTAACAATTGGCAAGCGGAATTTTAGGTAAGCACGGTAGTGGGGGTAGAAGATCTCTTACGGAAAAGACCCAGTCTTGGCGATACGCGGTCAAGTGGGGGGGGGGCTGTAATGGCCGAAGCTTGATGGAAGCCCCCCATGACTGCGTTGCCAAGTGGAGGGGTTGAAGTTTTGAATAAAAATAATAGGAGTAATAAGATTGGTGGGGTAATGGAAAGGGGGGGGCGTATTACTAGGCGAGGAGGTGGGGGCTGGGGAAAAGTGCCGGAATACCAGTACCGCGTTGCCAGGAGAGCTGAGAAGCCCACCCACCCTCCCTTGTTCATGTTTTTTCCTTTTTGTTTGTTTTGGGGGATTTTGGGGCCTTCCCCACATTTTTGGAGGTAGGGAACAGGTGTTTGATAGTTTGGTGGTTTTCTCTTTCAAGTCCAGTATGGGAGGTGGAGTTTGTAACATTGCCACAGTGGCGGGTTGGCGGGGGGTGGGGTTCTTGGAGTTGATGATGATGTTTGATGGGGTTGATCTGGCTTTTGGTTACGGGCTCTGGACAGGGAGTGTACCTCGGGAGCTGTGGGGTTTCTTTGCCCGAAAAACGGGTTAAACAGTGCCCTCGAGCTGGTGGTCACGGCTGAGGGTAAAAAAGGTGTTTTTGGTTGAAAATTTTGTGGTGGCTTTCTGCCTATTGTGAGCCAGATTTTCTAGCTCCAAGAACCCTCCCCTCAAGTTTTTTACATATGTAATTGTTTACATGTTGTTATTTATGTAATTGTTTGTTAATAAAACGGCCGCTGTGGCCAACTTATCCAAAGAAATAATGTGTTTGTTTTGATTTTAACAATTGGCAAGCGGAATTTTAGGTAAGCACGGTAGTGGGGGTAGAAGAGCTCTTATGGAAAATACCCAGTCTTGGCGATACGCGGTCATGTATGTACACAGTGACTGCACCAGCAGAATAGTGAGTGCAGCTCTAGAGTATAATACAGGATGTAACTCAGGATCAGTAATGTAATGTATATACACAGTGACTGCACCAGGAGAAGGGTGAGTGAAGCTCTGGGGTATAATACAGGATGTAACTCAGGATCAGTAATGTAATGTATGTACACAGTGACTGCACCTGCAGAATAGTGCATGCAGCTCTGGGATGTAATACAGGATGTAACTCAGAATCAGTAATGTAATGTATGTAAACAGTGACTGAAGCAGCAGAATAGCGAGTGCAGCTCTAGAGTATAATACAGGATTTAACTCAGGATCAGTAGTGTAATATATGTACACAGTGACTGCACCAGCAGAATGGTGAGTGCAGCTCTGGGGTATAATATAGGATGTAACTCATGATCAGTAATGTAATGTATGTAGTAATGTAATGTATGTACACAGTGACTGCACCAGCAGAATAGTGAGTGCAGCTCTGGGGTATAATACAGGATGTAACTCAGGATCAGTACAGGATCAGTAATGTAATGTATGTACACAGTGACTGCACCAGGAGAATAGTGAGTGCAGCTCTGGAGTATAATACAGGATGTAACTCAGGATCAGTAATGTAATGTATGTACAGAGTGACTGCACCAGCAGAATAGTGAGTGCAGCTCTGGAGTATAATACAGGAGGAAACTCAGGATCAGTAATAGTGAGTGCAGCTCTGGGGTATAATACAGGATGTAACTCAGAATCAGTAATGTAATGTATGTACACAGTGACTGCACCAGCAGAATAGTGAGTGCAGCTCTGGAGTATAATACAGGCTGTAACTCAGGAAAGATCAGTAATGTAATGTATGTACACAGTGACTGCACCAGCAGAATAGTGAGTGAGTGCAGCTCTGGGGTATAATAGAGGATGTAACTCAGGATCAGTAATGTAATGTATGTACACAGTGACTGCACCAGAAGAATAGTGAGTGCAGCTCTGGAGTATAATACAGGATGTAACTCAGGATCAGTAATGTAATGTATGTACACAGTGACTGCACCAGCAGAATAGTGAGTGCAGCACTAAAGTATATTACAAGCTGTAACACACAACTATTGTAACTCATTTATTCTTGTATTCTGTGTGCAGGAGCTTATCTGACATCAGACCAGTTATACTCTGTTCCAGGCTGTATAAGGACAGTTAGTATTACCTACTCACATTCAATATGTCTGTGCAACATTTCTTAGAATACCCATCACCATTGTGCAATCCGCCGAGTATCCAGTTCAGTAACTGGTAAAAATTTGTTATTTTTAAAAACTATTTGTTGTTCCAAACTGCACAGATCATCTGTAACATTTGATTCAAACCAAATTAACTGAGTTGAAGAATACTATTGATTTCACCTTTCCTATCACAGCACCTCTTTGCCCGTTCCTCCAGTTTCCAGTTTGAACATTTTGAGCTCTGATTTTGGGTGAGTTCTCTGATTCTCCATTCAGTCTCAGAAGAATCCTTGATCAGAGGTTTGAAGATCCAAACTGAAGATTGGAGGGCCGTACAGGGAGCTACGGCGGTGGGAGAGGTTAGAGTCCAGCCTAGAACAGGTGACTGTAATATTTTATTATTTTTTAATTTCTTCCCCCCACCCCCTTCAAGCAAATTATGTGAAATCATGATCGGCTTGATGCCATTTTTTCTAGTTTTTTTTGTAACTTCTGCTATTGTAAGAGAAAGACTGCATTGCTGCGCGGCTCAGGGTACCCGATCGAACACCCAAACGCTCGCCCATCACCTTTTATTACCAACTGATGCACTCTTCTCTAATGACGGCTAATGGCTCTTACGGCTCCAATCACGGTGATATGATAAAAAAATTTCCAAGTGCAAGCTAGCTGCAGACCCAGATCAGCTCTGCAGTGAATGCTGAAGGCTCTATTTACTCTGCAGCTTGACCCACAGGTAATGTATCTCTACACTGTGTTCCAAATTATTATGCACAAAGAGTTTATGAGTGATAAGGTTAGAATTTTTTTGTTTCTCATTTACACTCATTGATGGTGATGTGTGTCAGGGCTCTTTATATCACTGAAAGAAATTGCAGATACCTGTGCACATTAGTTTGGCAGGTGTGTCCAGATAAAGGCAAGACTACTTAAGAAGGCTGTTCCACATTATTAAGCAGCCTACATTTTTTGCCAAAATGGGAAAGAAAAAGGATGTGTCGGCTGCTGAGAAGCAACAAATTGTGGAGTATTTAGGTCAAGGCATGACTACAATCAACATTGCCAAGACACTTCATCGTGATCATCGCACAATCAAGAAGTATGTAGCTGATTCCCAGCACACACGTGTGCGTGCTGATAAGGAAAAATTGAGGACTCTTTCCAGCAGGCAATTGCGTAAGATTAAAAGAGCAGCTGCAAAAATGCCTTGTCATAGCAGCAGACAAGTTTTTGAAGCTGCTGGTGCCTCCAACGTCCCAGAACAACAAGATGCAGGGTCCTTCAGAGGTGCGTAAACCATCCTTTCGACCACCTCTGTCCACTGCACACAAGCAGAAATGGCTCCAGTCGGCCAAACGATACATGAAGACTGACTTCCAAACTGTTTTGTTCACTGATGAGTGCCGTGCAACGCTCGATGGTCCAGATGGATGGAGTGGAGGATGGCTGATTGATGGACACCCCATGAAAACTCGGCTAAGGCACCAACAAGAAGGAGGTGGAGTAATGTTTTGGGCTGGAATCATGGGGAGAGAGATTGTCAGCCCCTTTATGATCCCTGAAGGGGTAAAGATGAACTCCATAATCTATGTGGAGTTTCTAAAACACTTCCTGCCATGGTTCAAGAGGAAGAACTGTGCTTTCCGCAGCAAGATCATTTTCATGCATGATAATGCACCGTCTCATGCTGCAAAAAACACATCTGCATCTCTGGCTGCTATGGGCATAAAAGAGGACAAACTTATGGTGTGGCCACCATCTTCCCCTGACCTCAACCCCATTGAGAACCTCTGGAGCATCATCAAAAGGAGTGTCTATGATGGCGGGAGGCAGTTCACATCTAAGCAACAGCTCTGGGAGGGTATTCTGTCCACATGCAAAACAATTGAAGCTGAAAACAACCAAAAACTGACAAATTCAATAGACGAGAGAGTTCAGAAGCTTCTTTCGAACAAGGGGTCCTATGTGCAAATGTAACATCACCTAGAATAAAGTTTTCACTTGAAAACTGTTTGATTTCATTTTGTAATAAGTAGTGTTGAGCATTCCGATACCGCAAGTATCGGGTATCGGCCGATACTTGCGGTATCGGAATTCCGATACCGGGATTCCGATACTTGCCGCGTATCGGATACCGGAATCGGAAGTTCTAAGATTCAAAAAGCAGAAATTCAGCCAATGAGATTGATTCCAAGTGTGGGCACATCCTGTTTAGCATGGAGGGCATGAAACTACTGGCAAGGCTGTGATTGGCTGGTGTAATGATGTCATGATGCAGTTTAAAAGTCGCTGGCGCCATTTTGCGATCACTCTGCTGTGAATTCAGTTAGTGACAGGACGCTGTTTGCTGACTGAGGGACAGTTTAGAGATAGCGATTTGCTTCTTTGTGCTTTCCAAAGGCTAATTTAGCAACCGCTGTGTTCACCTACTATTCACCTTGCTTTTGCCTTGTAGCGCTGTTTTCACAGCGATCTGCAGGGTCTGTGTGTGTGTGTGTGTGAGTGCAGCCCAGTCTCCAGTCTGAGTGCAGCCACATAGGCCATCCATAGTTGGTTGTATTCAGTTCAGGGAGGGTGGTTCATTGCCTCATACTGTTCCTTTTTTTTTTTTTTTTCCCAAGTAGTGTAGTCTGCTGCTAATTTATTCAAAAAAATCCTATTAGTGTCTTTCCACCCGTCTCCAGCTAATTTGTGGAAAAACACTACATAGGATAAAGTAGAGGAGGGTTTTTGGGCCTTGCAGCGCCGTTTACGGCTGTCTGCACGGTCTCCGTGTGACTGCAGCTCGCCCTGTAATCTGTGAGCAGCTGTAGCCTGGTTGTCTCCAGCTCAGGGTTTTTCACTGCGTCATACCGCCAAATCAATTTTCTTTTTTTTCAAAGTAGTGTAGTCTGCTGCTAATTAATTTAAAAAAATCCTATTAGTGTCTTTCCACCCGTCTCCAGCTAATTTGTGGAAAAACACTACATAGGATAAAGTAGAGGAGGGTTTTTGGGCCTTGCAGCGCCGTTTACGGCTGTCTGCACGGTCTCCGTGTGACTGCAGCTCGCCCTGTAATCTGTGAGCAGCTGTAGCCTGGTTGTCTCCAGCTCAGGGTTTTTCACTGCGTCATACCGCCAAATCAATTTTCTTTTTTTTCAAAGTAGTGTAGTCTGCTGCTAATTAATTTAAAAAAATCCTATTAGTGTCTTTCCACCCGTCTCCAGCTAATTTGTGGAAAAACACTACATAGGATAAAGTAGAGGAGGGTTTTTGGGCCTTGCAGCGCCGTTTACGGCTGTCTGCACGGTCTCCGTGTGACTGCAGCTCGCCCTGTAATCTGTGAGCAGCTATAGCCTGGTTGTCTCCAGCTCAGGGTTTTTCACTGCGTCATACCGCCAAATCAATTTTCTTTTTTTTCAAAGTAGTGTAGTCTGCTGCTAATTAATTTAAAAAAATCCTATTAGTGTCTTTCCACCCGTCTCCAGCTAATTTGTGGAAAAACACTACATAGGATAAAGTAGAGGAGGGTTTTTGGGCCTTGCAGCGCCGTTTACGGCTGTCTGCACGGTCTCCGTGTGACTGCAGCTCGCCCTGTAATCTGTGAGCAGCTATAGCCTGGTTGTCTCCAGCTCAGGGTTTTTCACTGCGTCATACCGCCAAATCAATTTTCTTTTTTTTCAAAATAGTGTAGTCTGCTGCTAATTTATTCAAAAAAATCCTATTAGTGTCTTTCCACCCGTCTCCAGCTAATTTGTGGAAAAACACTACATAGGATAAAGTAGAGGAGGGTTTTTGGGCCTTGTAGCGCCGTTTACGTCTGTCTGCACGGTCTCCGTGTGACTGCAGCTCTATCTGTTGTCAGTTCAGCCCCCAAAAAATAAATAAATAATAAAGTTCACCAAACACACCAGTTACACCACTTTACATTTCTGTAGGCCACATTAGCTCATATTTGTGTCTAGTCCACACTTTAGATAATTAGTGCTTCTTATACCTGTTAGGAGGAGTTGCTCAGGAATAAGCACACAAATCCGTTAGTACTTTTCTGCTTATCTTTATCAGTCAACCAAGATGAAGAAGGCAGTGAGTAAGGCACGGGGGCGTGGGAGCCGTCGCGGAGCAGGGAGGGGACGTGGGGATTCTGTGCCTGCTGCGGGCACCGGTGACTCATCAGCACCCACTTTCACCAGGCAACAGTCGTTCATGCGAAGCTTTGTGTCCGAGCGCCGTACACCGCTGCTGCGTGAAGAACAAATTGAAGCTGTTGTCGGATGGATGGCAGCTAATGCATCAACTTCCATTAGTGCCACATCCTCTCAGACACAGAGCACTGGAGAGCAGCCATCTGTCTCTTCACCACCTGCCAAATTGCCCAGGCAGACAGAGAGCCCAGGACAGGAGCCGTCTCTACTTCTGTTCTCTGAATCTCTTGGCTTGGAAACAGGGGGCCAGCCAAGCAGCATTGGAGAAATGGAAGAAGAGGCAGGGTGCAGTGATGCCCAACAGCTTTTTCTGTCTTCCTCTGAAGAGGCGGGTGGGCCAGTGGCTCCGGTCACCACATCGCAGGCCGCATCAGCTGATGATGACACTCAGGTGCCACTTACTGGTGCGTGCTCTGCTGCTGAGACTACCCAGGAGGAGCAGTTGGGGGCAGAGGGTAGTGTAGATGATGAGGTCCTCGACCCATCTTGGCGTGAGGGACAGGAAGGTGGTGGGAGCAGCTCTGAGGAAGAGATTCCCCGTACGGCCCAAAGAGGGAGAGGGAGGGGGAAGACTGCGGATCCTGCAGCCTCCGCTTTGGCACCCGTTAGGAGCATGTCTCTTCCAAAAGCCAAAAAGGGCGCTCCCAAGACTTGCAGTGCCTGGTCCTTTTTTGACACAGTTGCAGATGACATTTGCTATGTCAGATGCAACGTGTGTCATCAAAAAGTCAAAAGAGGTCGAAATGTCAGCAACCTCAATACCTCCAACATGTGGAAACATGTGCGCAACAGGCACCCGGCGGAGTTAGAAAAACACACTGAAGAGGTAGGCCAACCAACAGCGGCAGCTACCACCTCTTCAGCTCGTGTTGCCTCTTCCTCTACCTCACAAGCAGCTGGTTCGGCGTCCTCCCAGGATCGCCGTGGAAGAACCTCTGCCCCTGTTGTCCAGAGACCCGCTGTAATTCCACCCGCAGCGCCACTTTCCCAGTCATCCACACACTCCCAGCCCAGTCTACAGCCATCGGTAGTACAGGCATGGGAGAAAAGGCGGCCTTTCTCGTCAAACCACCCACGAGCACAGGCTCTGACTGCAGGCATTGCCAAACTTCTGTCACTGGAAATGCTGTCATTCAGGCTGGTGGAGACTGACAGCTTCCGTGACTTCATGTCATTGGCAGTCCCACAGTACAAAGTGCCCAGCCGCTTTTACTTCAGCAGGCAAGCCGTCCCTGCCCTGCAGAAGCATGTGGAGGGACACATAAAACACGCGCTACTGAACGCCGTCAGTAGCAAGGTCCACCTCACCACCGATGCGTGGACCAGTCAACATGGACAGGGGCGATACCTTTCCCTCACTGCCCATTGGGTTAATGTCGTTGAGCCGGGTACAGACCGTGCGAGTGGCGCAGGACGTGTCCTGCCCACTCCAAGGATTGCAGGAATCCATTCTGTACGCATTGACTCCTCCTCTTACACCAGTTCCTCAGAATCATCGCTGCAGGAGCCGTCACAGTCCACCTCCACATGGACCCGTGATGAACGTGTACCTGTTACGACCGACATGAGCACAGCCGTGGCCAAACGTCAACAGGCCGTCTTGAAATTAATTTTCTTGGGGAATCGTAGCCACACAGCGCAGGAGCTCTGGAATGCCATCAAGCAGGAGAGCGATGTGTGGTTTGTGCCAGCGAATCTCCAGCCAGGCATGGTAGTGTGTGATAATGGCCGAAATCTGGTGGCAGCTCTGGGCCTCGGCAACCTCACTCACATCCCATGTCTGGCACATGTGCTCAATTTGGTCGTGCAGAGCTTTTTGAGGGACTATCCGGATCTTGATGCACTGCTGCACAAGGTCCGCCTAGAGTGTGCTCACTTGCGGCGTTCCAGCACGGCAAAAGCGCGCATTGCGGCTCTGCAGCGCCGACACCGCCTGCCGGAACATCGCATCATATGTGACCTACCTACCAGGTGGAATTCCACGTTACATATGTTGGAGCGGTTGTGTGAGCAGCAGCAAGCTGTAATGGAGTACCAGCTGCTTCAGGCGCAAAAAAGTCGCAGTCAGCGCCGTACAGACTTCACAACCACAGAGTGGGCCACTATGAATGACGTCTGCCAGGTTTTGCGTCCCTTTGATTATTCCACGCGGATGGCGAGTGCAGATGATGCACTAGTCAGCATGACTGTCCCCCTTATCTGCCTGCTTGAAAAATCACTGCAAGCGCTAAGGGATGATGTTGTGGAAGAGGTGGAGGATGAGGATTCACCATTTCCATCATCTTCTGGACAGTCAGCGCCACGTGGTTCCTCACAAACGCGTAGGCAGGGGACCGTTTGTGAGGAGGATGAGGAGGAGTCAATGGAGGAGGAAGACATCCGTCCAGAGGAGGGAGTTACACAATTGTCCAGTACTCAGTGTGTACAGCGAGGGTGGGGTGATGACGAGCGGGCAGAGATCACGCCTCCAGCAGGGGACAGCGTTTCTTGGGCAGTTGGCAGTCTGCAGCACATGGTGGATTACATGCTGCAGTGCCTGAGAAACGACCGCCGCATCGCCCACATTCTCAACATGTCTGATTATTGGGTGTTCACCCTCCTCGATCCTCGCTACCGGGACAACGTAGAAAGCCTCATCACACCGTTGAACCGGGAGCGAAAAATGCGGGAGTACCAAGACACACTGGTCAATTCCATCATCTTCTCCATTCCAACTGAGAGAAGTGCTGCTAGTGCATTCCAAAGCAGCTCAGTGCGTCCAGGCCGTGGTGGAGGCTCTGCACAAAGAGGGAGCAGAAGCAGTGCCTCTGCCCAAGGCAAGACCAGTATGGCCGAACTGTGGCACAGTTTTCTGTGCCCGCCACAAAAGTCTACACCATCACAGACGGCTCCAGTCAGCAGGAGGCAACGGTTCCGTCAGATGGTGACAGACTACATGTCTTGCCCTCTTGCTGTACTCCCAGACGGCTCTTCCCCTTTCAAGTTTTGGGTCTCAAAGCTGGATACATGGCCAGAGCTAAGCCAGTATGCATTGGAGGTGCTGTCTTGCCCTGCGGCCAGTGTATTATCGGAACGTGTCTTTAGTGCTGCAGGTGGTGTACTAACTGACCGTCGCATGCGACTATCCTCCGATAACGTTGACCGGCTTACTTTCCTGAAAATGAACAAGGCCTGGATCTCGCCGGAATTTGCCACTCCTCCTCCTGATTGAATAATTAGGTCACTGTATACGTTATCCAGGTCTCCTGTTGTGTTCATCTTTCTACCACCTGAACTTAAATTCCTGGGCTCCAACACCGCCAGTTGAGGCTCAGACGTGCCGTCTGCACAGTCAAAACATACGACCCAGTGTTATTGGGTTTCAGTAACGTCAGCTGATCCCCAGCTGTGTAGCCGGCAATGTGTCATGCGACCGCCACGCTGACACAACAACTGAAATGTAAGGGAATCTGTCCCCCCCCCCCCAAGGCGTTTGTTACTGAAAGAGCCACCTTGTGCAGCAGTAATGCTGCCCAAGGAAAAGGTAGCTATTTTTGTTTAGCTCCTTGCACACGCAGAACTTAACACTTATAAAATGTGTCCACTGATACCGTAAAACCGTCCCGGAGGTGGGACTTTCCTTCGTAATGTGACGCAGCCCAGCCGTCATTCCTACCCCCCCGGCGCCGCGCACCGGCTCCTCAGCGTTGTTTTATTCCGTCCAGGAGCCTGCGCTGTTATGTTATCCCGTGGCCAGGCACACTTAGCGCTGCCCGTCTTCTGGCATCATTTGGTGTCTGGATGGCTGCGCCTGTGCGGCCGCGCTGGCAGAGAGCCCGCCTCGCAGTGTCTTCTGATTTAATCCCACTGGGGGCCTGGGATCCATGGACATGCGCAGTGCATATCTGAACCTCCACCTCTCACTCATTTCCCTATGGCTTCTTCAGACTGTTCGGTGTCAGCTGGTCCCTAACAGCATGCCACGGCCGTGACACCGCACAGTCTGAAGAAGCCATAGGGAGATGAGTGAGAGGTGGAGGTTCAGATATGCAGTGCGCATGTCCATGGATCCCAGGCCCCCAGTGGGATTAAATCAGAAGACACTGCGAGGCGGGCTCTCTGCCAGCGCGGCCGCACAGGCGCAGCCATCCAGACACCAAATGATGCCAGAAGACGGGCAGCGCTAAGTGTGCCTGGCCACGGGATAACATAACAGCGCAGGCTCCTTGACGGAATAAAACAACGCTGAGGAGCCGGTGCGCGGCGCCGGGGGGGTAGGAATGACGGCTGGGCTGCGTCACATTACGAAGGAAAGTCCCACCTCCGGGACGGTTTTACGGTTGCAGGGGACACATTTTATAAGTGTTTAGTTCTGTGTTTGCAAGGAGCATGATGAAAAGAGCCACCTTTTCCTTTTGCATCTTTTGTGCTGCACAAGCTGGCTCTTTCAGCTACAAACGCCTTGGGGGGGGGTTAAAGGTTCCCTTTCGACTTTCTCAGGCTTCGGCCTACATTGTGTTCCTCTGCTTTTCCACCTGTCCCTGGGCTCCAACACCGCCAGTTGCCGTCCAGAAGTGCTGTACGCACAGTCAACAGTCCCTCCTCTGTTATTGGGGTTCAGTAACGTCAGCTGTTCCCCTGCTGTGTGTGTGGCAATCCCTCCTACCTCCTCCAACCTCCTCCTCCTCCACCCGTCCCTGGGCTCCAACACCGCCAGTTGCCGTCCAGAAGTGCTGTACGCACAGTCAACAGTCCCTCCTCTGTTATTGGGGTTCAGTAACGTCAGCTGTTCCCCTGCTGTGTGTGTGGCAATCCCTCCTACCTCCTCCAACCTCCTCCTCCTCCACCTGCCCCTGGGCTCCAACACCGCCAGTTGCCGTCCAGAAGTGCTGTACGCACAGAGCCAAACACCTCGCCAATGTGTTAGTGGGGTTCAGCACCGCCAGCTGTTCCCCTGCTGTGTATACGGCAACGTGTACTGCGACCGCCACGCAGGCACAACAAGTTAAATGTAAGGGAACCTGACCCCCCCCCCCCCCCAGGCGTTTGTTACTGAAGGAGCCACCTTGTGCAGCAGTAATGATGCAAAGGGAAAAAGTGCCTCTTTTCGTGATGCTCCTTGCACATGCTGAACCAAACACTTATGAAATGTGTCCCCACACAGCGTTAAACCGTCCGGTAGGTGGAACTTTCCTTTGTCGTGTGACGCAGCACAGCCATCATTTTTACCCCCTTGGCGCCGTGCGCCGCCTCCTCAGCGTTGTTTTAATCTGTCCCGGAGCCTGCGCTGTTAGGTTAGCCCTTGGCCATGCACACATGTTGCGCTGCCCGTCTTCTGACCTCATTTGGTGTCAGGCTGGCTGCGCCTGTGCGGGTGCGCTGGTCGAGATCCCGCCTCGCAGTGTCGTCTAATGTAATCCCACCGCGGGCCTGTGATCCGTGCCCGTGCGCAGTGCATATCCTCTCCTCTCACTCCCCTCCCTACGGCTTCTTCAGACTGTGCGATGTCAGCTGGTCCCTAATAGCATGCCACGGCCGTGACACCGCACAGTCTGAAAAAGCCGTAGGGAGGGGAGTGAGAGGAGAGGATATGCACTGCGCACGGGCACGGATCACAGGCCCGCGGTGGGATTACATTAGACGACACTGCGAGGCGGGATCTCGGCCAGCGCACCCGCACAGGCGCAGCCAGCCTGACACCAAATGATGTCAGAAGACGGGCAGCGCAAAATGTGTGCATGGCCAAGGGCTAACCTAACAGCCCAGGCTCCGGGACAGATTAAAACAACGCTGAGGAGGCGGCGCACGGCGCCAAGGGGGTAAAAATGATGGCTGTGCTGCGTCACACGACAAAGGAAAGTTCCACCTACCGGACGGTTTAACGCTGTGAGGGGACACATTTCATAACTGTTAGGTTCCGCATGTGCAAGGACCATAATTAAAAGAGCTAAGTTTACCTTTTCCAGCATTAGTGCTGTACACAATGGCTCTTTCAGCTACAAACGCCTGGGGGGGGGGGGGTTAAAGGTTTCCTTTCAACTTGCTCGAGTGCAGGCTTCGGCCTACACTCCGCTCCCCCTGCTCCTCCTGCTGACCCTGGGCTCCAACACCGCCAGTTGGGGCCCGGTACTGCTAGCTGCACAGAGAAAAACACCTCGCCAATGTGTCAGTGGGGTCCAGCACCGCCAGCTGTTCCCCTGCTGTGTAGCCGGCAACGTGTCCTGCAAAAGTCACGCAGACACAACACACCCAAAGCTGCCGCCTGTGCAGGCTTCGGCCTACACTCCCCTCCCCCTGCTCCTCCTCCTCCTGCTCCTCCTCCTGCTGTCCCTGGGCTCTAACACACCGCCAGTTTTTGCCCAGATGTGCTAGCTGCACAGAGAAAAACACCAGCCAATGTGTCAGTGGGGTCCAGCACCGCCAGCTGTTCCCCTGCTGTGCAGCCGGCAACGTGTCCTGCAAAAGCCACGCAGACACAAGAACTGAAATTGAAGGGAACCTGTCCCCCCTCCCCCAGGCGTTTTTACGTTATCCAGCCACCTTGTACAGCGGTAATGCTGCATGTGTGCAAGGTGGCTCAGAAACGTATTCTCCTCGCACATGTGGAACTGAAAACACGTCTGCAATGTGTCCTCTGTGTGACCATTTAACCGTCCCGGTGGTGTGACTTTCCTTTGTAATGACACGCTGCAACCCCCTTGGTAGCGCTGCCCGTCTTCTGGCATCATGGTTTGGCTGCCTGCGCCTCTGCGGCCGCCCTGACCCACACAACGCCCCTCGGTGTCTTATTTATTGGGACTGCGAGGGTGTGATTGATGGGCAGGATCAGTGCATCAGTTCGCCTGTCCCTCCTCTCCTTCCGCCTTCTTCGGACTGTGCGGCTTCATGGCCGTGGCATGCGATAAGGGATCAGATGACGCCGCACAGTCTGAAGCGGGTGTAAGGACCCGAGTGTGAGAGGCGAACATATGTGCTGCGCCAGGCCCTGAATCCCAGCCCCGCAGTGTTTTAACAATGTTAAGACACTGCGGGGCTGGGATTCATGGGCATCGCGAACCGCACCGGCCGACATTACATGATGCCAGAAGATGGGCAGCGCTAACGGCGCTAGGCCAGGGGATAACACGACAGCGCAGACTCCTGTACAGCAAATAACAACGCTCGGGAGGCTGCACCCAGCACCAAGGTGGGATTCTTGACACCTGTGCTGCGTCTCATTACAAAGGGAACTCTCGCCTCCATTACACAGTTTGACTGTCTAAAGGGCTGAATGTTATACGTGTTCCATTCAGCGTGTGCAAGGAGAAAAATTACAAGAGCAACCTTTGACTTGCGCAGCACTGCTGCTGCATAAGCTGTGGCTCTTCTACTTTGTAACCCCTGAGGGGGGGTTAAAGGTGACTTTTGAAATCGGTTCAATTAGGCTTCGGCCTACACTCTGCTCCACCTGCAGAGCCCGGGCTCCAACAACGCTAGTTGCTGTCCGGAAGTGCTGGCTGCACAGAGCCAAACACCTCGCCAATGTGTCAGTGGGGTCCAGCACCGCCAGCTGTTCCCCTGCTGTGTAGCCGGCAACGTGTCCTGCAAAAGTCACGCAGACACAACACACCCAAAGCTGCCGCCTGTGCAGGCTTCGGCCTACACTCCCCTCCCCCTGCTCCTCCTCCTCCTGCTCCTCCTCCTGCTGTCCCTGGGCTCTAACACACCGCCAGTTTTTGCCCAGATGTGCTAGCTGCACAGAGAAAAACACCAGCCAATGTGTCAGTGGGGTCCAGCACCGCCAGCTGTTCCCCTGCTGTGCAGCCGGCAACGTGTCCTGCAAAAGCCACGCAGACACAAGAACTGAAATTGAAGGGAACCTGTCCCCCCTCCCCCAGGCGTTTTTACGTTATCCAGCCACCTTGTACAGCGGTAATGCTGCATGTGTGCAAGGTGGCTCAGAAACGTATTCTCCTCGCACATGTGGAACTGAAAACACGTCTGCAATGTGTCCTCTGTGTGACCATTTAACCGTCCCGGTGGTGTGACTTTCCTTTGTAATGACACGCTGCAACCCCCTTGGTAGCGCTGCCCGTCTTCTGGCATCATGGTTTGGCTGCCTGCGCCTCTGCGGCCGCCCTGACCCACACAACGCCCCTCGGTGTCTTATTTATTGGGACTGCGAGGGTGTGATTGATGGGCAGGATCAGTGCATCAGTTCGCCTGTCCCTCCTCTCCTTCCGCCTTCTTCGGACTGTGCGGCTTCATGGCCGTGGCATGCGATAAGGGATCAGATGACGCCGCACAGTCTGAAGCGGGTGTAAGGACCCGAGTGTGAGAGGCGAACATATGTGCTGCGCCAGGCCCTGAATCCCAGCCCCGCAGTGTTTTAACAATGTTAAGACACTGCGGGGCTGGGATTCATGGGCATCGCGAACCGCACCGGCCGACATTACATGATGCCAGAAGATGGGCAGCGCTAACGGCGCTAGGCCAGGGGATAACACGACAGCGCAGACTCCTGTACAGCAAATAACAACGCTCGGGAGGCTGCACCCAGCACCAAGGTGGGATTCTTGACACCTGTGCTGCGTCTCATTACAAAGGGAACTCTCGCCTCCATTACACAGTTTGACTGTCTAAAGGGCTGAATGTTATACGTGTTCCATTCAGCGTGTGCAAGGAGAAAAATTACAAGAGCAACCTTTGACTTGCGCAGCACTGCTGCTGCATAAGCTGTGGCTCTTCTACTTTGTAACCCCTGAGGGGGGGTTAAAGGTGACTTTTGAAATCGGTTCAATTAGGCTTCGGCCTACACTCTGCTCCACCTGCAGAGCCCGGGCTCCAACAACGCTAGTTGCTGTCCGGA
The DNA here is from genome assembly GCF_051348905.1 of Ranitomeya variabilis. Lineage (NCBI taxonomy): Eukaryota > Metazoa > Chordata > Amphibia > Anura > Dendrobatidae > Ranitomeya > Ranitomeya variabilis. The sequence goes on from NC_135235.1 coordinate 222,690,489, forward strand.
AGTGCTGGCTGCACAGAGCCAAACACCTCGCCAATGTGTCAGTGGGGTCCAGCACCGCCAGCTGTTCCCCTGCTGTGTAGCCGGCAACGTGTCCTGCAAAAGTCACGCAGACACAACACACCCAAAGCTGCCGCCTGTGCAGGCTTCGGCCTACACTCCCCTCCCCCTGCTCCTCCTCCTCCTGCTCCTCCTCCTGCTGTCCCTGGGCTCTAACACACCGCCAGTTTTTGCCCAGATGTGCTAGCTGCACAGAGAAAAACACCAGCCAATGTGTCAGTGGGGTCCAGCACCGCCAGCTGTTCCCCTGCTGTGCAGCCGGCAACGTGTCCTGCAAAAGCCACGCAGACACAAGAACTGAAATTGAAGGGAACCTGTCCCCCCTCCCCCAGGCGTTTTTACGTTATCCAGCCACCTTGTACAGCGGTAATGCTGCATGTGTGCAAGGTGGCTCAGAAACGTATTCTCCTCGCACATGTGGAACTGAAAACACGTCTGCAATGTGTCCTCTGTGTGACCATTTAACCGTCCCGGTGGTGTGACTTTCCTTTGTAATGACACGCTGCAACCCCCTTGGTAGCGCTGCCCGTCTTCTGGCATCATGGTTTGGCTGCCTGCGCCTCTGCGGCCGCCCTGACCCACACAACGCCCCTCGGTGTCTTATTTATTGGGACTGCGAGGGTGTGATTGATGGGCAGGATCAGTGCATCAGTTCGCCTGTCCCTCCTCTCCTTCCGCCTTCTTCGGACTGTGCGGCTTCATGGCCGTGGCATGCGATAAGGGATCAGATGACGCCGCACAGTCTGAAGCGGGTGTAAGGACCCGAGTGTGAGAGGCGAACATATGTGCTGCGCCAGGCCCTGAATCCCAGCCCCGCAGTGTTTTAACAATGTTAAGACACTGCGGGGCTGGGATTCATGGGCATCGCGAACCGCACCGGCCGACATTACATGATGCCAGAAGATGGGCAGCGCTAACGGCGCTAGGCCAGGGGATAACACGACAGCGCAGACTCCTGTACAGCAAATAACAACGCTCGGGAGGCTGCACCCAGCACCAAGGTGGGATTCTTGACACCTGTGCTGCGTCTCATTACAAAGGGAACTCTCGCCTCCATTACACAGTTTGACTGTCTAAAGGGCTGAATGTTATACGTGTTCCATTCAGCGTGTGCAAGGAGAAAAATTACAAGAGCAACCTTTGACTTGCGCAGCACTGCTGCTGCATAAGCTGTGGCTCTTCTACTTTGTAACCCCTGAGGGGGGGTTAAAGGTGACTTTTGAAATCGGTTCAATTAGGCTTCGGCCTACACTCTGCTCCACCTGCAGAGCCCGGGCTCCAACAACGCTAGTTGCTGTCCGGAAGTGCTGGCTGCACAGAGCCAAACACCTCGCCAATGTGTCAGTGGGGTCCAGCACCGCCAGCTGTTCCCCTGCTGTGTAGCCGGCAACGTGTCCTGCAAAAGTCACGCAGACACAACACACCCAAAGCTGCCGCCTGTGCAGGCTTCGGCCTACACTCCCCTCCCCCTGCTCCTCCTCCTCCTGCTCCTCCTCCTGCTGTCCCTGGGCTCTAACACACCGCCAGTTTTTGCCCAGATGTGCTAGCTGCACAGAGAAAAACACCAGCCAATGTGTCAGTGGGGTCCAGCACCGCCAGCTGTTCCCCTGCTGTGCAGCCGGCAACGTGTCCTGCAAAAGCCACGCAGACACAAGAACTGAAATTGAAGGGAACCTGTCCCCCCTCCCCCAGGCGTTTTTACGTTATCCAGCCACCTTGTACAGCGGTAATGCTGCATGTGTGCAAGGTGGCTCAGAAACGTATTCTCCTCGCACATGTGGAACTGAAAACACGTCTGCAATGTGTCCTCTGTGTGACCATTTAACCGTCCCGGTGGTGTGACTTTCCTTTGTAATGACACGCTGCAACCCCCTTGGTAGCGCTGCCCGTCTTCTGGCATCATGGTTTGGCTGCCTGCGCCTCTGCGGCCGCCCTGACCCACACAACGCCCCTCGGTGTCTTATTTATTGGGACTGCGAGGGTGTGATTGATGGGCAGGATCAGTGCATCAGTTCGCCTGTCCCTCCTCTCCTTCCGCCTTCTTCGGACTGTGCGGCTTCATGGCCGTGGCATGCGATAAGGGATCAGATGACGCCGCACAGTCTGAAGCGGGTGTAAGGACCCGAGTGTGAGAGGCGAACATATGTGCTGCGCCAGGCCCTGAATCCCAGCCCCGCAGTGTTTTAACAATGTTAAGACACTGCGGGGCTGGGATTCATGGGCATCGCGAACCGCACCGGCCGACATTACATGATGCCAGAAGATGGGCAGCGCTAACGGCGCTAGGCCAGGGGATAACACGACAGCGCAGACTCCTGTACAGCAAATAACAACGCTCGGGAGGCTGCACCCAGCACCAAGGTGGGATTCTTGACACCTGTGCTGCGTCTCATTACAAAGGGAACTCTCGCCTCCATTACACAGTTTGACTGTCTAAAGGGCTGAATGTTATACGTGTTCCATTCAGCGTGTGCAAGGAGAAAAATTACAAGAGCAACCTTTGACTTGCGCAGCACTGCTGCTGCATAAGCTGTGGCTCTTCTACTTTGTAACCCCTGAGGGGGGGTTAAAGGTGACTTTTGAAATCGGTTCAATTAGGCTTCGGCCTACACTCTGCTCCACCTGCAGAGCCCGGGCTCCAACAACGCTAGTTGCTGTCCGGAAGTGCTGGCTGCACAGAGCCAAACACCTCGCCAATGTGTCAGTGGGGTCCAGCACCGCCAGCTGTTCCCCTGCTGTGTAGCCGGCAACGTGTCCTGCAAAAGTCACGCAGACACAACACACCCAAAGCTGCCGCCTGTGCAGGCTTCGGCCTACACTCCCCTCCCCCTGCTCCTCCTCCTCCTGCTCCTCCTCCTGCTGTCCCTGGGCTCTAACACACCGCCAGTTTTTGCCCAGATGTGCTAGCTGCACAGAGAAAAACACCAGCCAATGTGTCAGTGGGGTCCAGCACCGCCAGCTGTTCCCCTGCTGTGCAGCCGGCAACGTGTCCTGCAAAAGCCACGCAGACACAAGAACTGAAATTGAAGGGAACCTGTCCCCCCTCCCCCAGGCGTTTTTACGTTATCCAGCCACCTTGTACAGCGGTAATGCTGCATGTGTGCAAGGTGGCTCAGAAACGTATTCTCCTCGCACATGTGGAACTGAAAACACGTCTGCAATGTGTCCTCTGTGTGACCATTTAACCGTCCCGGTGGTGTGACTTTCCTTTGTAATGACACGCTGCAACCCCCTTGGTAGCGCTGCCCGTCTTCTGGCATCATGGTTTGGCTGCCTGCGCCTCTGCGGCCGCCCTGACCCACACAACGCCCCTCGGTGTCTTATTTATTGGGACTGCGAGGGTGTGATTGATGGGCAGGATCAGTGCATCAGTTCGCCTGTCCCTCCTCTCCTTCCGCCTTCTTCGGACTGTGCGGCTTCATGGCCGTGGCATGCGATAAGGGATCAGATGACGCCGCACAGTCTGAAGCGGGTGTAAGGACCCGAGTGTGAGAGGCGAACATATGTGCTGCGCCAGGCCCTGAATCCCAGCCCCGCAGTGTTTTAACAATGTTAAGACACTGCGGGGCTGGGATTCATGGGCATCGCGAACCGCACCGGCCGACATTACATGATGCCAGAAGATGGGCAGCGCTAACGGCGCTAGGCCAGGGGATAACACGACAGCGCAGACTCCTGTACAGCAAATAACAACGCTCAGGAGGCTGCACCCAGCACCAAGGTGGGATTCTTGACACCTGTGCTGCGTCTCATTACAAAGGGAACTCGCGCCTCCAACACAGTTTGACTGTATAAAGGGCTAAATGTTATACGTGTTTCATTCAGCGTGTGCAAGGAGCGAAATTAAAAGAGCAACCTTTGACTTGTGCAGCACTACTGCTGCATAAGCTGTGGCTCTTCTACTTTCTAACCCCTGAGGGGGGGTTAAAGGTTACCTTTGAAATTGGTTCAAGTAGGCTTCGGCCTACACTCTGCTCCCCCTGCAGAGCCCGGGCTACAACACCGCTCGTTGCTGTCCGGAAGTGCTGGCTGCACAGAGCCAAACACCTCGCCAATGTGTCAGTGGGGTCCAGCACCGCCAGCTGTTCCCCTGCTGTGCAGCCGGCAACGTGTCCTGCAAAAGCCACGCAGACACTTGCTCTTGTACCTTCTGCTCCACATCCTGGTTCCAGTACCGTCAGCTGGTTCCGGGCAGAGCCTTTGGCTTAGGTGCCTCCCTCTGGGTATCCGAGTTCCACCAACGTCAGGTGGTCCTTGGTAGTGCTTTCAGGCACGGGTACCTCCTGCTTAGTAACCGGGTTCCAGCAACGTCAGCTGGTCCTCGGTAGTTCCATTGGCTCTTGGACCTTCGGCTACCCATCCGGGTTCCAGCACCGTCAGCTGGTTCTCGGCAGTGTCTTTTGCTCTTGTACCTTCTGCTCCCCATCCTGGTTCCAGTACCGTCAGCTGGTTCCGGGCAGAGCCTTTGGCTTAGGTGCCTCCCTCTGGGTATCCGAGTTCCACCAACGTCAGGTGGTCCTTGGTAGTGCTTTCAGGCACGGGTACCTCCTGCTTAGTAACCGGGTTCCAGTAACGTCAGCTGGTCCTCGGTAGTTCCATTGGCTCTTGGACCTTCGGGTAGCCATCCGAGTTCCAGTTCCATCAGCTGGTTCTCGGCATTTTCTCAGCCTTCTTGTACCTTCTGCTACATTTCCAAGTTCAAGAGACTAAACACGATGACCCGGAAGAACACCCCTAAGATGACGACGACACCAGAGACGACAACCACCGTGATGACGACGACCCTGGAGACGATGACCCTGAAGACCACCCCGATGACGACGACCCCGGAGACCACCCCGATGACGACGACCCCGGAGACGACGACCCTGGAGACGACGACGACCTGGAAGACCGAGAAGCAGAAGAACAAGAGGCTGCAGAACAAAGAGCAGAAGGACATTAAGCATAACACAAAATATCAGAGCAAAAAAATATTATGTAAATTATAAGCAGAAGAAGACTAAGCAGTGTATGGGGGTGAGTCCGTTCCTCCTCGTGGTGCCCCTGGATAAAGCCTGATGCTGCAGGCCAAACTGAACGCGGACAAATGTAACTGGTTTGTGACAGGCAGAACGGAAGGTGTAATCTTCAAACTTTTATAGATAACAACTACGGGAATGCCTGTCACAAATAAGAATATGATGAAGAAGTTGAATATGATGAAGATAATAGTAAAATAAAAAGAATATGAACAATGTAACCCAAAAAATAATAGGTAGAAGATGAAGAAGAAGATGAATAAGGTGAAGAAGTTGATGTCAAAGAAGCTGATGATGAGGATAATTAAGAAGAAAGCGTGGGAGAAGTAAAAAAGAAGGTGAAGGGCGTGGAAGTAGTGAAACATCAATATCTGACATAAAAAAAAAAAAAAATAACATAGTCAAATTCTTTCTAACGCCGAACTTCATAAAAAAAAATTAAAAATCATGCTATTCTATTACATTGGGCTAAACCTCTGTCCCTTTAATATCTCCGCCACGTCCCCCAATACATCCTACATTATTCTTAGTTGTTTTCCTTCATGTAGAATGAACCTACAAGTTTATTAAGGGTTTATTTTAATTCCGATATTTTCGTCCCATTGACTTGCATTGGGATCGGGTATCGGTATCGGATTGGATCCGATATTTTGACGGTATCGGCCGATACTTTCCGATACCGATACTTTCCGATATCGGAAAGTATCGCTCAACACTAGTAATAAGCTGATAATGCTTATAACTTCACCATTGACCATTTTTTTGTTTAAAATAACAAAAAAAGGTTGAAAACTCTGCTGTGCATAATAATTTGGAACATGCATTTTGAGTGTTTATTTTTTTTTTAAAAGATACTGTTTTCATAGGCAGTTTGTTCCAAAACATTGCAATTATACTAGAATAGTAGATGACTGGAAAATAACAATGACTGCAATTCAGATAGGTAATTTAGAGAAAATATGAGAAAATATTATTTGCATAATAATTTGGAACACAGTGTAGTGTGTAGTTATACCTTACTCAGATCTTTTCTTCACGCCCTATTTCCAATCACATGCATGTCACATTCATCTCAACTACATTTCCAGAATCTGACCTTTTATTACTTTTGAAACTCGAAAAATATTTACTGTCATTCTGATCCAGTCTCAACATGACTCCTGTAACTTACTAGTAATTGGTGCAACTTCCCTTTTACAATGTATCCTGAATTCAGCAGCCAGACTCATCTTTCTGTCCAGTTACTACGCAGACTCCTCCACCCTGTGCCAGTCATTGCACTGGTTACCCATTGTTACGGAACCCCCCAGTACCCAGAATGTGTTGTGCAGTTATATGTATGCATAATAGGTTCCATGTGAGATGCATGTCCCTAATGCATCAGCCCACAGGCTGCGCCCCTGGGCAGAGGGGACAAGATATCTCCCTTCTGACCTCCCCCACCTTTGTAATTCCCACAGTAAATATTGGCAGGCTCCGGCCACCTGCGACTATTGTAATGTATGTCTGGCCTGCCGCTTTTCAATTGGCCTGCCCTCTGTATCTGTGTGATATATTCTGTGTCCTGTGAGTAAAGTGTTGTCACACTGGAAATAAGTGGAGAAGCAGTGATTTTTTATATGCGCCCATGTAACCAAGCAATTCCAGCCAGCGTCCCTCATTCAGACTCCAGCCAAAGCAGAGTGGACCTCCTGAAACACGGGGTGGTACTGAAAGAGGTACTCCAGCACGGTAGACCCCGTTACAGTGGTGGCAGACAGCGGGATGTGATACCCCATCTACAGGAGGAAAGGAATGAATGGAAAAAAACTACTGAAGCTAAAGAGGACTACATTAAAAGATTTGGTGGAAGCCCGAGGGTTAATCGCCAGGAACAAAACAAAAGTGGATTTGATAGCAGCCATCATGGAACACGACAGTGCAGTGCCCCACAATGTGAACGTGGAGTAGACTGAATTCCAGAGGGAGCTAAAGAACAGACTGGCGTTCTATGGCCCAAACCCTGCAGTAGAGATCATACAAGAGGTGATGGCTGATATGCGTACTGATCTAAAGGAAAAGATGGCCGAGCAGACCAGGATAGAGCTAGCCAAGATGGAGATGACAGAGCGGACCAAAGTGGAGCTCTCCAAGATGGAGATGGCAGAGCGGAGAGAGGAGAGTCAGCGAGCAGGGGGAGCTCTGGCCTCCGCCCAGGTACCTTCAACAGTAACCCACAAAAATATCCAGTATAATGCCTTCCGACAGTTGGGGGAGGCAGAGGAAGACATTGATGGCTTTCTGCAGGACTTTGAGCGGCAGTGTGCAATTCATCAAGTGAAGCTGGAGGAACGGGTTCAGAGTCTGGCCAGCAAGCTGACAGGCCGGGCAGCGGACGCCTATCGCACGGTACCTGATGAGGACTGTATGGACTATGAGAGGATCAAAGAAGTGATCTTGGCCCGGTATGCGCTGACACCAGAGGCATACCGCCAAAAGTTTCACGGACTTATAAAACACGTAACCGATAACCACGCTGAATGGGCATGTAAATTACGGCAGTCACTGCTACAGTGGGTACAAGGGAGCCAAGCAACCACTAAGGAGGACGTCCTCCAGCTCTTCTTGTTAGAATGATTCTTTAATGGACTAACTCCCGAGATACAGGAATGGCTTCAGGACAGGCGGCCCATGACTCTTGAGGAGGCCGCTCGTCTGGCCGATGAACATCATGATGCCAGGAGGCCTCAGTTGTCCGGATCAAAGATGGTCACTAGTGGTCCGCCCATGGACCTAGAGGGCCCAAAACCACAGAAGATTGTAGGGGAACCAGCTAAAAACCTGGCCTACCACAGTTTCCCTGGGGTGCGATGTCACACCTGCCATCAGCTGGGCCACCTGCAAAGACAATGTCCCAACCGGACTCAGCCTACCCAGTGGCCAAAGGCGGGAGCAGCTACCTTCAGCCGGGCCACTGTACACTGCTACCAAGACAAAGCTTACCCGGCATTGGGGGCTTCGACTAACCAGGGGGTGGAAGAGATGGAGGAAGTGCTGCATGAAGTAGACCCCGTGCAGGCAGCCCGGGCAGATAATCGACAACAGCAGCGACAGGTCGTGTGGGTTAATGGGAAACGTATGCAGGGACTAAGAGATTCCGGGGCAACTTTGACCCTTTTGAAGCCCCATGTCATCCGGGACCAACAGAAGACGGACCAGACAGTGGCAGTCCATGTAGCAGGGGGAGCCATATATCGACTGCCCACTGCCAGGATTCACCTGAACTGGGGAGTCGGGGATGGCCTTGTTGAGGTTGGCTTGATGGAGGATTTGCCTGCAGACATCTTGTTGGGAAATGACTTGGGGCCCATGTTATCTGCCTTCTCGGTTGCCCCTCTGGCTGAGACATATCCTGTGACCACCCGGAGACAAGCTCGAGCTGCAGAGGTGGAATCACACTCAGAGGAGGCCCAGGTAAGACATCCCAGCCCTACACATATTCCCATAGCCAGACACATTTCTTGGGCCACCCCAGCTGAATTTAAGAGGGAGTTACTTGAGGATCCTTCATTGGAGGGATATCATGGGAATGCACAGGAGGGGAGAGGGGTACTGGAAGGGGAACAGTTTGTATGGAAGCAGGGACTCCTCTACCGGATCACAGAGCAGCACCACACAGGGACTAGCCCCACTATAAAACGACAGCTGGTAGTTCCCAAGAAGTATAGGCAGGAGTTACTGCGAATCTCTCATGACTAGTGTTGAGCATTCCGATACCGCAAGTATCGGGTATCGGCCGATACTTGCGGGTATCGTAATTCCGATACCGAGATCCGATACTTTTGTGGTATCGAGTATCGGTATCGAAACAACATTAATGTAATAATGTGTAAAAGAGAGAATTAAAATAAAAAATATTGCTATACTCACCTCTCCGACGCAGCCTGGACCTCAGCGAGGGAACCGGCAGCGTTGTTTGCTTAAAATTCGCGCGTTTACTTCCTTACGTGAAGTCCCGGCTTGTGATTTTAAAATGCGCGTGTGTCCAGCCTCCCGTGACGTCACGGCTTGTGATTGGTCGCGTCGCCCATGTGACCGCGACGCGACCAATCACAAGCCAGAACGTAATTTTAAAATCCTGAAGGACCTAAAATTACGTCACGGCTTGCTGTGAATGGTCGCGTCGCGGCCACATGGGCGACGCGACCAATCACAAGCCGGGACGTCACGGGAGGCAGGACACGCGCGCATTTTAAAATGCGGGCGTGTCCAGCCTCCCGTGACGTCACGGCTTGTGATTGGTTGCGTCGCCCATGTGACCGCGACGCGACCAATCACAAGCCAGAACGTAATTTTAAAATCCTGAAGGACCTGAAATTACGTCACGGCTTGCTGTGATTGGTCGCGTCGCGGCCACATGGGCGGCACGCGACCAATCACAAGCCGGGACTTCACATAAGGAAGTAAACGCGCGAATTTTAAGCAAACAACGCTGCCGGTTCCCTCGCTGAGGTCCAGGCTGCGTCGGAGAGGTGAGTATAGCAATATTTTTTATTTTAATTCTTTCTTTTACACATTAATATGGATCCCAGGGCCTGAAGGAGAGTTTCCTCTCCTTCAGACCCTGGGAACCATCAGGGATACTGTCCGATACTTGAGTCCCATTGACTTGCATTGGTATCGGGTATCGGTATCGGATTGGATCCGATACTTTGCCGGTATCGGCCGATACTTTCCGATACCGATACTTTCAAGTATCGGACGGTATCGCTCAACACTAATCATGACATACCCTTGGCCGGGCACTTCAGCGTCAGTCACACCAGGCATCGTCTGACACAAAACTTCTTTTGGCCGGGGGTAACCTATGATGTTCGTCAGTACTGCCAGACCTGTGACAGTTGCCAGCGCATTGGCAAGAGGGGAGATCGATGCAAGGCCAAATTACGCCCCCTCCCCAATGTGGAGGAACCATTTAGCCGAGTAGTGGTCGATCTGATAGGGCCATTAGCCAAACCCAGTCCATCAGGGAAAAGGTATATATTGACAGTGTTAGATTATGCCACACGGTATCCAGAGGTGGTTGCGTTACCTAACATACTGTCAGAGATGGTGGCGGCTGCCTTGCTTCAGGTTTTCTCACGGTTGGATTTCCCCGGAAGATTATCTCGGATCAGGGTACCCAGTTTACAGCAGAGGTGACCAACCAACTGTGGAAGCTGTGCAGCGTGAAGTCTATTAGAAGCGCCCTGTACCACCCACAAACCAATGGGTTGTGTGAACGCTTTAACGGGACGTTAAAACAACTCATTGGGACTTTTACCAGGACCTACAGGGACTGGGAGAAATTCTTGCCACACCTCCTGTTTGCCTATCGGGAGGTGCCCCAAGAATCCACGGGGTTCTCCCCGTTCGAACTGGTATATGGGAGGCGGGTAAGGGGACCCCTAGACTTAGTGCTAGAACACTGGGAAGGGGAGGGCATCATAGAAGGGGTACCTATTCTACCCTATGTGCTGGAATTCTGGGAACGCCTACAGGAGCTGACCCAGGCTGTACATGGGAACATGCAGGTGGCCCAGCGGCGCCAGCGCATATGGTACGATCGGAGGGCCAGAGAACGCACCTTGGAAATAGGACAGAAGGTCCTGGTGTTAGAGCCCACTAGGCAGAACAAGTTCCAAGCTGCATGGCAGGGGCCCTACCAGGTAGTGGGGAAAATAGCTGACACCACCTATAATGTTGCCGATTGTGACGACCCCAGGGTTATCCGCATGTTCCACGTGAATATGCTGAAGACCTACCGGGAACGGCCTGAAGAGGTAGTGGCCATCTGTGTACCTGAAGCAGAGGATTTAGCCGGACTTCCCTTGCCTGATGTCTTAGGGGAAAGGACTCAGTCCAAAACATGGGACCAGGTACACTTGAGTGAAGACCTAAGTCCCCGGGAGAGACAGCAGGCGGAGGCGTTGTTGAGGCAGCGACAGAGGATGTTTTCGGGGAGACCAGGGTACATATGCCTGGCACAACACAAGGTTGAGACCCAGGATCAGACCCCCCTGCAACAACCCCCTTCCACGTCCCTGAGTCTGTACGAGAAGGGATGCAACAAGAGATACAAGAGATGTTGCATTTAGGGGTCATTGAAGAGTCAGTTAGTCCCTGGTCATCCCCCGTAGTGTTAGTGCCCAAGAAGGATGGGACTACATGGTTTTGTGTAGACTATCATAAGCTCAATGAGAAAACAGTGACGGATGCGTATCCCATGCCGCATGTGGATGAGTTGATAGACCGGCTGGCGGGGGCAAAGTAGTTGGCCACCATCGATCTATGCAAAGGCTACTGGCAGATTCCCCTTAGTCCTGACGCTATTCCCAAGTCGGCATTTGTCACCCCGTTCGGCTTATTCCAGTATCGAGTTATGCCATTCGGGATGAAGAATGCCCCGGCGACCTTCCAGATGCTGGCTGACCGGCTTCTGGATGGTCTCCAGGACTATGCTTGTGCCTACCTGGATGACATCGCCATCTACAGTGCGACATGGGAAGAGCATCTAAATCACCTAGAGACAGTATTGGACAGGATCCACAAGTCAGGAATCACCCTGAACCCAAACAAGTGTCACATGGGCAAAGCAGAGGTTCAGTATTTAGGGCATTGGGTGGGAAGTGGGAAACAGCGACCAGAACCAGCCAAGATTGAGGCCATAGCCAAATTGCCCACCCCATGCACAAAAACCCAGGTCAAGGCATTTCTAGGGACATCGGGGTATTACAGGAAATTCGTTCCCAATTACAGCAGCGTAGCCAAGCCCCTCACTGATCTGACCCGTAAGAACCAACCCTGCCAGGTAACCTGGACCCCAGAGTGTGAGGAAGCCTTCCACCAGCTAAAGGATGCCCTCACCAATACCCCTGTATTGGCCGCACCTGATCCAACTAAACGTTTCCTTGTTCACACAGACGCTTCTATGTTTGGATTGGGTGCAGTACTGAGCCAAGTCGGGCCGGACGTCCAAGAACACCCGGTAGCTTACCTGAGTCGGAAACTACTGCCCCGTGAAGTAAGCTATGCGGCCATCGAGAAGGAGTGCCTGGCGGTAGTATGGGCACTCAAAAAGTTGCAACCATATTTGTATGGATGACAGTTTTCCCTCCTAACGGACCATAATCCCCTAGTCTGGCTTAATCGGGTCTCCAGAGACAGATTACTGCAGTGGAGTTTAGCCCTACAACCTCTGGACTTAACCATCCACTACAGACCCAGCAAACAAAACGGTAACGCCGATGGACTAAGTCGACAAACAGAACTTGTACCAAACCCATAAACTTCGGTCATCCCCAAACCGATCCGTTAAGGATCAGACTGTGTATGCCGATCGCGTCGCTGAAAAGGGGAGCCGTGTTACGGTACCCCCCAGTACCCAGAATATGTTGTGCAGTTATATCTGCTATATAATTGTCTAAGGGTCACTTCCATCTGTCCTTCTGTCTGTCATGGATATTCATTGGTCGCGGCCTCTGTCTATCATGGAAATCTAAGTCGCTGATTGGTCATGGCAAAACGCCCACGACCATTGCCACGACCAATCAGCGACGCGCACAGTCCGGAAGAAAATGGCCGCTCCTTACTCCCCGCACTCAGTGCCCGGCGACCGCATACATCCCTCTGGTCACCGCTCACACAGGGTTAATGCCGGCGGTAACGGACCGCATTATGCCACGGGTAACCAAGTTTTTACTATTGACGCAGCCTATGCAGCGTCAATAGGAAAAACATCTAATGTTAAAAATAATAAAAAAAATAAAAAATCATTACATACTCACGTTCCACTGCCTTTCCCGCTCCTCTCGATGCTCCGGCCGGTCCATGCAAGCGGCAAGTTTCGGTGGCAATGATGGTCTGGGAGAAGGACCTGCCGTGACGTCACGGTCATGTGACCGCGATACGGTCATGTGCCCGCGACGTCATCACAGGTCCTGTGTGAAAAGGACCTGCCATGATTTCACGGTCACGTGACCGCGACGTCATCACACCCTGGGACCGGAAGCAGCCACCTGCACCCTACACAGGTGACAGAACTACAACGCGCCTGCGGAAGGTGAGTATATGTTTATTTTATTTTTTTAACCTGTGACATACGTGGCTGGGCAATATACTACGTGACTGCCCAATATACTACGTGGCTGGGCAATATACTATGTGGCTCTGTGCTCTATACTACGTCACTGGGCAATATACTACGTGGCTCTGTGCTGTATACTACGTCACTAGGCAATAGACTACGTCGCTTGGCAATATGCTATGTGGCTGGCCAACATACTATGTCACTGGGCAATATACTACGTGGATGGGCAATATACTACGTGGCTGGGCAATATACTACATGGCTGTGCAATATACTACGTGGCTGGGCAATATACTATGTGGCTGGGCAATATACTACATGGCTGGGCAATATACTACGTGGCTGGGTAATATACTACGTGGACATACATATTCTAAAATACCCGATGCGTTGGAATCGGGCCACCATCTAGTGTATGTATAATAGGTTCCATGTGAGATGCATGTCCCTAATGCATCAGCCCACAGGCTGTGCCCGTGGGCAGAGGGGACAAGATATCCCCCTTCTTACCTCCCCCACCTTTGTAATTCCCACAGTAAATATCGGCAGGCTCCGGCCACCTGCGGCTATTGTAATGTATGTCTGGCCTGCCACTTTTCAATTGGCCTGCCCGCTGTATCTGTGTGATATATTCTGTGTCCTGTGAGTAAAGTGTTGCCACACTGGAAATACGTGGAGAAGCAATAATCTTTTATATGCGCCCATGTAACCAAGCAATTCCAGCCAGCGTCCTTCATTCAGACTCCAGCCAAAGCAGAGTGGACCTCCTGAAACACGAGGTGGTACTGAAAAAGGCACTCCAGCACGGTAGACCCCGTTACACCCATCCACTACAGAATACAATAGAATCTTGTCTCACTCACTTACAAAGTTCTCTGTTATGAACTGGTGGCTTAGGAGCAGCATGAGACGTGCTCTGGAGGAGGTGGTACCTGTACTGACCGCAGACCCTGAACTTAACACAACAACTAGAAGTAGCCGTGGGATGTACCTAACACGGCCTAGACACCTCGACACAGCCGGAGGACTAGATACCCCTAAAGATAGAAACAGGAAAGCTATCTTGCCTCAGAGGAAATCCCCAAAGGATAGACAGCCCCCCACAAATATTGACTGTGAGAGGAGAGGGAAATAACATACACAGAATGAAACCAGGATTTAGCAAAGGAGGCCACTTCTAGCTAAATAGAAAAGACAGGACAGAGTACTATGCGGTCAGTATTAAAATACTAGAAAATATCCACCACAGAGAATACAAAATCTCCACACCTAACCAAAGGCATGGAGGGTAAATCTGCTTCTCCAGAGCTTCCAGGTTGACTGAATAAATCCACACTGACAAAGCTGGACAAGAAAAAACATAGAAATGCACAGAACTATAAAGTCCACAGTATGTGGACTGCAAAAACAAAGCCAGCACTTATCTTTGATGATTTGGACAGAATAGCAGGAGAATCCAGGAGAGATGTGAATCCACCAAGAAACAATGGACAACTGGCACTATCTATAGGATCTAGCCAGACTAAATAGCCCAGTCAGAATTGGTAATAAGTGGAAGCACCTGATGACTACTAAAATCCAAAGGAGCAGCAGTACCACTTATAACCACCGGAGGGAGCCCAAGAGCAGAATTCACAACAGTTCTCCTCCCATAATGCAGCACTGCTATAATTCTCCTCCCTTATCTTTGTTTGCCACCCTATTCATCCTCTCCACAGTGCTGCTCAGCCCTACATCTCCTCATCTCTGTCTATCACCTTTCCTGTCCTCTCCACAGTGCTGCACCACCCTACATCTCCTCATCATCTCTGTCATCTGCGATTATGCAGCGTCAATAGGAAAAACATCTAATGTTAAAAATAATTAAAAAAAATAAAAAATCATTACATACTCACGTTCCGCCGCCTTTCCCGCTCCTCGCGATGCTCCGGCCGGTCCATGCAAGCAGCAAGTTCCGGTGGCAAGGATGGTCTGGGAGAAGGACCTGCCATAACGTCACAGTCATGTGACCGCGACATCATCACAAGTCCTGCGTGCCTGCGCGAGCAGGACCTGCCGTGACGTCACGGTCATATGACCGCGATACGGTCATGTGCCCACGACGTCATCACAGGTCCTGCGCGAAAAGGACCTGCCATGATTTCACGGTCACGTGACCACGACATCATCACACCCTGGGACCGGAAGCAGCCACCTGCACCCTACACAGGTGACAGAACTACAACGCGCCTGCGGAAGGTGAGTATATGTTTATTTATTTTTTTTAACCTGTGACATACGTGGCTGGGCAATATACTACGTGACTGCCCAATATACTACGTGGCTGGGCAATATACTATGTGGCTCTGTGCTGTATACTACGTCACTGGGCAATATACTACGTCGCTGTGCAATATACTACGTGGCTCTGTGCTGTATACTACGTCACTGGGAAATGTACTACTTCGCTAGGCAATATACTACGTCGCTTGGCAATATACTATGTGGCTGACCAACATACTACGTCACTGGGCAATATACTACGTGGCTGGGCAATATACTATGTGGCTGTGCAATATACTACGTGGCTGGGCAATATACTACGTGGCTGGGCAATATACTACGTGGCTGGGTAATATACTACGTGGACATACATATTCTAGAATACCCGATGCGTTGGAATCGGGCCACCATCTAGTGTATGTATAATAGGTTCCATGTGAGATGCATGTCCCTAATGCATCAGCCCACAGGCTGCGCCCCTGGGCAGAGGGGACAAGATATCCCCCTTCTTACCTCCCCCACCTTTGTAATTCCCACAGTAAATATCGGCAGGCTCCGGCCACCTGCGGCTATTGTAATGTATGTCTGGCCTGCCACTTTTCAATTGGCCTGCCCGCTCTACCTGTGTGATATATTCTGTGTCCTGTAAGTAAAGTGTTGTCACACTGGAAATACGTGGAGAAGCAGTAATCTTTTATATGCGCCCATGTAACCAAGCAATTCCAGCCAGCATCCTTCATTCAGACTCCAGCCAAAGCAGAGTGGACGTCCTGAAACACGAGGTGGTACTGAAAAAGGCACTCCAGCACGGTAGACCCCGTTACACCCATCCACTACAGAATACAATAGAATCTTGTCTCACTCACTTACAAAGTTCTCCTCCCATAATGCAGCACTGCTATAATTCTCCTCCCTTATCTTTGTTTGCCACCCTATTCATCCTCTCCACAGTGCTGCACAGCCCTACATCTCCTCATCTCTGTCTATCACCTGTCCTCACCTCTGTCTATCACCACCCTACATCTCCACCTCATCTCTATCACCTTTCCTGTCCTCTCCACAGTGCTGCACCACCCTACATCTCCTCATCATCTCTGTCATCTGCGATTATGCTGAAGCGCAGGCGCCACCGCCGGCACCCGCCTTCAAAAGGGTTTTTTTTTCAATGGGTACATATAATATTCATTATGCAAACTAGGGGACAGGTCAGAGGGATCAGTGACCTCTCTGCAGGCTGCATTATGAATAGCTAATCCAAGCACTGCATGAAGACCCCCCCACAGGTCAACCAGGGGCACAAGCATATCATTAACTCAAAACTGAAAATAAAGATTAAACAAGAACCACAAGACAGATTTCATCACTGGGTATCATTGTAATCAGTATAATGGCGCCAACCTGACACTGTCTGTAGTTACTGTGCACAATCCTGCTGACAGGTTCCCTTAATCCTCCTTTCCCTAGGTACTCCTCCTTCTCTCCCCTTTGTCAATCGTTTCACTGACTTCCAATTCCCGAGCCAATCCAATTTAAACTAATATCAATGGCCAAAAGACTGTCCATAATCTGTAGTCAAACATACATCACCAAGCTAATCTCCTGAACGTCCCCATACTGTATGTATTCTCTGATGCTCACAAAACCTCCTTCTCTTCTCCAAACTCATAAGTTCTTCACACAATCGTGTTGAAGACTTCTCCCAAGCATCCCCTTTCATCTGCAATTCCGAACCCAACACATCAGATTGTCTCCCACATTCGGACCCTTCAGAAGGAATCTGAAGACTCTTGTGGTCACGAAAGCTTACAGCCTGCAATGACCCTGCTGCCACCTCTCCAGCACCAGAGCTGCTGAAAACCCCCCAATCTATTGTCTCATTCTCATTACCCTGTAGACTATAAGCTCCCAAGTGGCAGTGTTCTTTCCCATCTGTAGCAGTCTGTCACTGTTAGTTTGTTTATTGTAATTTATATTTGTGGAGCGCCCCCACCGCCGCAGGGCCGAGGGGCACCCGGTACCGGGCCTCTGAGTCTCTGTTCTGGGGTTGTCACAGTGGCTAGACCCGGTCCGTGGCCCTGCTGAGGGCGTCCAGTGAAAGGTGGCGCGTGGTGGCGATGTCGTAGTGGTGCGGTGCAGGTCGCCATGAATAACGAGGACACCAGGTTGCAGTCTCTTTACCTCTTTACTGAAGGCTTCGAGTTAGCCAATCCAGAGCACTGTTAACCGGGCTGTCTGAGACCGACCGGTCCAAAGGCACATTAGGAGTTCCCCTTGACAGGTGAGAATCAGCGTCTACCTGCTAGCGCCTATGTATTGTAGTCCTTCCCTGCTGAACACCCCGGGATAGTCCTCAACTGATTCTGTCTGCCTCTGATGTTCGTTCTCTCGCTGTCCCCCAGATGATATGGCTAGGACGCACCCGTATGACGGGGTAGGCCTGGAGTTCTTCCGGGACCCTAGAGTCGCCCCTCTCCCACAGCTGCCTCCGTTGTCTGCTTAGGTGTTTTAGTGAGACAGCCAACCTATAATTGGCTGTCCTGCCGTGGTTTGAAGTATTGCTTAAAGTCTCTTACTTTCTCTGCGTTCTGGCCACCGACTGTTTGCGCCTCAGAAGGATGTTGCCTCAATCTTTCAGCACGACTCCTTCTGGTCCTATTGCCTCCTTGCTGTATTCCCGTTGCTCACTTGTGGTGTTGTTCTCTTAGGAGTCTGCCAGGATCCCATCCCTGACAGGTCCTCTCTCCAGCTCTTCCCAGTTACTTCTCCCTGTCTTGTTGTCCAACCCCCAGTTTTACCAGAGTGTGAGGAGTGGCCTACTAGATAGAACCACCCCCCCGGTGGCCGGAGTGTGAAGTGTAGTGTGTGATACCTGGTCAGGTGAACTCCCTTAGTGCAATCGGACGCAACATCACTCCCCTTAGCGGCAGAGCGACGTTACTGCAACGACCAGGACTCTGGGGCGCTGCACTCCCCCCCCGGTTAAATCCAGTACTCCCGGACAGGGAAAATAAGAACAACCATACATGTCAACAGAAAACACACAACATTTTGAAACATCATAAACAATTAACATGACAGTGCTTCCCTTTATGGGAAGTGGGGACTCTTGAACGTTGCAAAAGTTAGGTCATGCACAGTTTATGACTCTCAGTTCAGTGGTTGAAGCAGCAGGGACCCCGGGTAAACAAAGGGGTCCCCTTTTAGAAGTTTTTGGAGCAATTCACTGTCCATTACTCCATTGTCCATTTTAAAACCTGCAACAAAAATATGCACACAAACAATTGTTGGCTAAATAGCAGCCCCCACTAATACCTCCAAGTTTTGTAGCGGAGGGGAGTTTGATTCTGAGTGCTGCGCGTAGACCTTCGCAGCGCAGGGGTTGCTACTGGCCTAACAGGGCCCACTATTCTTGCTACCGCTGGTGTAATGCACTGCCTTCTAGCTACACTTCTAGTGAGTCTGGGTAGCACTGGCAAGCTGGAGCTCTCAGGGCTGCTGCTGCCAGCAACAGTGGGTACGGCAGGCTCGCCGATAACAGAGGGAGGATTTGCCAGTTCAACGGTCGGCACGGCAACTTCAGGTAGGGCTTGTTGAGGTTGTGGGGCCGGATGATCTGGTACCACCATTGTTTCTGGTGGGTTCGGCTGGTGGAACGTTAGAACAGGTACCACGATGGCCTGATTTATCTGAGTCCAGGACTGGGGAAAATCACCAAGGACAGTGTGGATCATCTTCTCCTTTTCTACAGGTGGGGAGGTTCCTGGATCCATTTCCCTCGCTCTCAGCTTATCAGGGCAGGCCTTAAGGTGGTCCCTGGATATCACCGTCGAGGTATCCCCTCCATCCTTGCTGATGAGGCAAACCTTCGTGTTGTCAAAATCGGATGGCAGGACGGTGTACGGTTCCGCTTCCCATTGGTCGTCGAGTTTGTGTAGCCTCCTCTTTCGTTTGAGTACGTGCTCACCAGGTGGCAAAGGAATTGCAGGGGCATGCTGGTTGTAGTCCCTTTCCTGTTTTTGCCTGGCCTGAGCAAGGCTTCTTTCCACGCACTCTTGTACCTTGCGGTACCTTTGCTGCCTCTCGGCATCCCAATCGGCATCCGGCGACGTATCTTTGGGGGTTAGGACCCCCATGTCCAGATCAATGGGTAACTGGCTAGACCTTCCTCACATCAGGTACGCTGGAGTGCAGTTGGTGGAATTTACTGGGATGTGATTATATATATCCACCAAGTCAGGCAACTTCGTTGGCCACAGGCTCCGTTCCTCTACGGGCAAGGTCTTTAGTAAGTCGATCACCACCTGGTTCATCTTTTCGCACATCCCATTGGTTTGGGGATGGTATGGTGTGGTTCTGATCTTCTTACACCCGTACAGTTGGCAGAACTCTTGGAACACTTCAGCTTCGAATGCTGGTCCCTGATCGGTCAGTACCTTCTCCGGGTAGCCATGGGGCCTACAAAAGTACTGCTGGAAAGCCTTGGTGGCCGTCCTGGCCGTTAGATCCTTGACAGGCACGACCACCAAAAATCTGGAGTAGTGATCCACGATGGTAAGAGCGTAGACATAGCCTGACCGGCTAGGTGTCAGCTTCACATGGTCCAGCGCGACCAGTTCGAGCGGCCGCCTGGTGATGATAGGCTGCAAGGGAGCCCGTTGGCTGCCACGGTCCCTCCTGCGTAGGCTACATGGACCGCACTCTCGACACCACTTCTCAATGGCTCCCTTCATGCCGATCCAATAGAACCTCCCTCGGAGTAGCCTCTCTAGCTTCTTCCATCCGAAGTGTCTGGCTCCATCGTGGTAGGCTCCCAGAACCATGGGCGCATCTCGCCTTGGTACTACTATCTGCCATACCAATTCGTGAGTATGTGGGTCGATGCTTCTCCGGCACAGCTTGCCATCATGGATAAACAGTTTGCTTCTCCCCTTCCACAGCTGTTGGGTCTCCTGTGGATCATCTGGGCTGGGATGCAACCCTGCCTGCATCAAGAGCTCCTTCACCCGACGGACCGCGGGGTCACCATCCTGGGTTTCCGCCCATCCATGATAGGGCAGGGGATTCAGCGTGGCATCCGGTTGGTTCTTGTGCCTGTTCTTCACATGATGGGAGTTCTGAGTGGCTTTGGGGCGATGGAATGCAGGAAGCTCCACCTCTTCAAGTGCCTCTGAGTCTTCCCCCGTTTCTGGCAAATTGGGCATTCGAGACAAGGCATCGGCATTTGCATTCTTGTGTCCTGCCCGGTACTTGATGGTGAAGTCGTAGTTGGACAGCCGGGCCATCCACCGCTGTTCCAAGGCCCCGAGTTTGGCGGTATCCAGATGCGTTAGCGGATTATTATCCGTGAAGACGGTGAATTTCGCTGAGGCCAGGTAGTGTTTGAACCTCTCTGTCACTGCCCAGACGATGGCAAGGAATTCCAGCTTAAAGGAACTGTAGTTGTCAGGGTTCCTTTCCGTGGGACGAAGTTTCCTGCTGGCGTAAGCGATTACCCTCTCCTTGCCTTTCTGGACCTGGGACAGCACGGCTCCCAATCCTACATTGCTGGCATCCGTGTACAGCACAAACGGTTGGTCGTATTCGGGATAGGCCAGTACCTCTTCTCCCATCAGCGCCGACTTTAAGCAAGTGAAGGATCCCTCCAGCCCCTCGTTCCAATCAAATGGGGTGTTCCTCCCCTTGGTCTTCTTTGATTGGCCCACCAACAGGTTTTGCAAGGGCGTGGCCTTCTTGGTGAAGTCCTTAATGAACCTCCGGTAATAGCCTACCAGCCCGAGGAACTGCCGGACTTCGTAGAGGTTGCTGGGCTTTGGCCAGTCCTGGATCACCGTGACCTTGTCGGGGTCTGGGGCCACTCCTTCAGCGCTCACCACATGGCCCAGGTACTGCACTTTTGGTTTCAGCAGATGACATTTGGACGGTTTCACCTTTAAGCCAAAGTTGGACAGGGCTTCAAACACCTCAGCCAGGTGCTTCAGATGGTCTTCGTAGATCTTAGAGAAGACAATGACATCATCCAAATACAGCAGTACGGTTTCAAAGTTCTTGTGCCCCAGGCAGCACTCCATCATCCTCTGGAATGTCCCTGGGGCATTGCACAATCCGAAGGGCATGTAGTTAAATTCGCAGAGACCCATCGGTGTCGTGAAGGCCATCTTCTCTTTGTCTGCCTCCACCACGGGAACCTGCCAGTACCCACTGGTGAGATCTAAGGTAGAGAAGTAGTTAGCAGATTTTAAAGCAGCCAGAGACTCCTCTATCCTGGGCAGTGGGTATGCATCCTTATGTGTAATGCGATTCAACTGCCTGTAATCAACACACATTCTCATTGTACCATCCTTCTTTTTGACAAGGACTAATGGAGCTGCCCAGGGGCTACAACTGTCTCTCACCACCCCAGCCTCCCTCATTTCTCGCAACATGTCCTTGGCACACTGGTAATGAGCTGGGGGTACAGGGCGATATCTGTTGTAAACACTGTGTGAGTTCTCCGTTTACTGTTGTGAACACTGTGTGAGTTCTCCGTTTTTTGTCTCCCTCTAGTAGCCTTTTTGTTATACTGCAGCTTGTGGCTGGAATCAGCAGTCTCGTCACTTGTTTGTCAGGTTTGCTATTTAAGCTCACCTGAACCATTATTCCTTGCCTGCTGTCGGTGTATTCAGTGTTTTTCTGAACTCTCCTGGCTTCACTAGTTCCTGCCTCGTCTAGAGAAGCTAAGTTTTCCTGCTAGTTTTTTGCTCATCTTAGATTTAAGATGTTCCTCTGTATATGATGAGTTTTTGTCCAGCTTGCAATATGTGATTCTCTGTTTGCTGGTAGCTCTGGGATTGCAGTGTTGCTCCCCCCGCATCGTTAGTTGGTGCGGGGGTTCTTGCAATCTCTGCGTGGATATTTTTAGGGTTTTCTACTGACTGCACAGACTCTTGCTATCCTCTGTGTATCTAGTGATTAGCGGGCCTCCTTTGCTGAATCTAATTTCATCTCTGCGTTTTGTATTTTCTCCTGAACTCACCGTTATTATTTGTGGGGGGCTTATATATCTTTGGGGGTTACTTCTCTGAGGCAAGTGAGGCTTTTGCTCTCTCTTTAGGGGTAGTCAGTTTCTCAGGCCGTGAAGAGACGTCTAGGCATTTAGGTAACGTTCCACGGCTACTTATAGTGTGTGCGGTTAGGATCAGGTTTGCGGTCAGTCCAGTTCCCACAACCCAGAGCTGGTCCTATATTTTACTTAGCTGGTCAGTTCAGTGATCCTATGCCACTAAGGATCATAACAGATATCTCTCTTTTATGGGTCGGTGATCTCCCGTGGGGATATGATGTTGGATCCCTTTCACCTGTCCAAAATCTAAGGGGTGTTTGCTGAATACCTGCTCGTACTCGTGAACCACCCTGTAGGCCCCCTGTTTCTGATGGGATGGGGTAGAGTCAGTGCCCACATGCAATTCCCGACACCAATCTTTCGAGTGTCCTGCAGAACCGTTGTTCTCCGCCACGCTTGACAGGACCAAGGTTTCAGGTGTCTGTATCACACTATTATTGACAGCGAACAGTTTGGCGAGCGTGGCATACTTGGTTAGGTGAACCTCTTCCTCCCAACAATTGAGGACACGTACGGGCACCCTCCCCTGGCAGACGTCGACCACCCCCCGGGCTGTCAGGATAGTAGGCCTATTGTCTGAATATACGGGTTCTACCAAGGCCTGGTAGTCCTTACCCCTGAGGCCTATGGCTGCCCGACACCATATTAACATTTCACTCCTGGGGGGTATCGCAATGGGGTTTGAATCACTCACAGTGACACGACCAATCTCACCACCAGTCAGCTCTACCTGCTGTCTCTGCATCAGAGCTCTGATTTCTTTTTGCAGGGCGCGTTGTTCACTGTGGCCAGCGGTTTCTGCTACCTGTTGCAACAAAACAATAACTTCTGCAAGACAATTTTCTATAACATTAGTACCGATAGTCATCATGGGATTACATTCTCGGCGATCAATATCAGCAATCACAATCCCTTGGGCTCTCAATTCCACCCGCCCCACCTTGATGGTGACCTCTTTATACCCTACTTGTGGCAACGGCTAACCATTACTGGCTATTATGGTGAAATCATCATCAGGGCCACGAGTAATATCGGTGTCCTCCCAATACCGTTAATAAAGCACGTAAGGCATAGTCATCACCTGAGAACCGGTGTCCAGCAAAGCGTTCATGGGGATACCGTCAACCACTACAGGAAGAACTGGTCGCCCTCCAATGTATTTGGCTCTCCAATGCTGCGGGCCTGACCGTCCTACTCCTGGGGGTTGGCCCTTTGCCCCAGGGGTTGCTCGTTTAAAGGACAGTACCTTGCAAGGTGGCCCACCTGATGACAGCGGCGGCAGATGGGTCGTCCGTCCCGATGGAAGCGATCGTCGTCCCGGCCTCTGGTCGGCGGAGTCCTCCTCTGTCGCATCCAAGGGACATCCTCTGGTCTGGAGGCCAGCTGGTGTTGTGAACTCTGTTTTCGGGCTCCCTCTTGTGGTCACAGGTGGTATTGTGTGAGTTTTGTTTTTGGGCTCCCCCTGGTGGCTTTGTTTGTTATCTTGCGGGTCTGTGGCTGGATCAGCTGCCTCGTTATTCACTAGGGAGGTTCCTATTTAGCTCTGCTTCACCTCCACTTGTTGCCGGCTGTCGATGTATTCAGTGCTATTCTGATTACTCCTGACTATCTTCGTTTTCTGTCTCTTCATGAGAAGCTAAGTTCTGTTTGATTATTTTTTTGCTCATCTGTCTGCAATATGATTTCTGTGTATGATGAGTTTAGTCCAGCTTGCTAATATGTGATTTCTTGCGGTTGGTAAGCTCTGGGGTACGGAGTTGCTTCCCCCGCACCGTTAGTTGGTACGGGGGCTCGAGCAATCTCTGCGTGGATATTTTGAATAGGGTTTTTCATTGACCGCACAGTTCCCTTCCTATTTTTTGCTATCTAGTGTTAGCGGGCCTCATTTGCTAAATCTATTTCATCTCTGCGTTTGTGCCTTCCCCTTAACTCACCGTTAATATTTGTGGGGGGCTTTTCTATATCTTTGGGGTCATTTCTCTGAGGCAAGTGAGGACTTACTTTCTCTCTAGGAATAGTCAGTTTCTCAGGCCGTGACGAGACGTCTAGGATTTCCAGGTAACGTTCCACGGCTACCTATAGTTGTGTGTGGATAGGATCAGGTTGCGGTCAATTCAGTTACCACTTCCCCAGAGCTAGTCTTCGGTTGAGTTTCTTAGCTAGTCAGATTTGCGATCCTTGCCACTAGGATCATAACAAGCTGGATCTTCTCCTTGGGGGCCTCCTGTAGGGACTGCACCGTCCGGGCCAGGGCAGCAACGCTCTTGGTCAGCTCCTGCATCTGGAGGCGGAGTCCTGCAGGGGAGTCGTCCTCTAGGCTCTGGGCATCGGCCTCGGCGGCGACTGGGGCATCCGACGCCACCTCCTGGTGGTATGTGAGAGCGGGACACCTGGGAGGCGCTGCACGGCTGGACTGTCGCTCCTGCAATGCCTGGATAGCTTTATCCTTGAATTGCGCAAAAGTCAGGTCTGGATTTTGCATGGCCAGGAAGTGCAATTGGCCCCGTTGGTGACTGCACAGGAGCCCCTCAATGAACCGCTCCTTCAGGAGTTTATCCTCATCCTGCATGCTGTCGGGGTCACTCTGCTTAATGGCCCGCAGTGCCTCCTGGAAATTAAGGGCATAGTCCCGTAAGCTATCCTGCGGTCTCTGTTTGCATCCATAGAAAGTCAGTTTAATTTCTGTAGCAGTGTGGGTATTGAAGGTGGCTTTAAGCTTTGCAAAAACCTGCTGTGCAGTTCCCTTATCCGCGGCGGGCCAGGACTTCACTTCTCTCAGAGCCGCCTCGAAGAGTTGGCCGATTATCATATGAACCTTCTGAGGCTCTGTCAGGGGATAGAATTCGAGCAGGCTGCAGATTCCTTCTTTAAAATCAGTTAATGTATGCGATTCCCCGGAGTATCGCGGGAGCCAGACTGCTCCGGGCAGGTACGGCATAGAGAAGGGCATTATGGCCTTTGTGGTAGCGGCAGTGTCTGACTGGCTGATGGGGGCAGCGGGCTCCGCGGCCACCGGTGGTGGTATTAGGGCCGGGGCTACGTCCGCTATGGGGACCGGAGCTGCCTCTGCGTTCACGGCTGCGACCGCCGCCTCCGCTTCCCCTGACTCAGACATGGCTGGCCCTTCCTCCCACTAACTTGCTGGAGGTCGAAGTTCCTCTTCCGGGGATGGCGCTTTACCGCGCTTTCTCGTTCCAAGCTTCTTTTTGACCGGTTCCGCCCACGAAGCTAAGGCTCCTCCCTCCGTGCGCGGCGATGGCGAATTGTGGCGGGAACTCTTGGCGCGATAACAATGCACAGTCTTTTGTTATGACCCCAATGGCAGAGGGTCTCAAAAGTACATACCAAGTCTGCAAACACAAAAAAACAGCTCATAGGGCAGTGGTAACTGGGCTGACCATATATCTAATCCTAGCACCACAAATAGCAGCAGCCGGGGAACGTGCCTACGTTGGTTCTAGACGTCTCGCGCCAGCCGGAGAACTAACTAACCCTAGAAGGGAAAAGATAGACCTTTCTTGCCTCCAGAGAAAAGATCCCAAAAGTTGGATACAAGCCCCCAACAAATAATAACGGTGAGGTAAGGAGAAAAGACAAACGTAAGAATGAACTAGATATTTAGCAAAGAGAGGCCCACTGACTAATAGCAGAATATAGTAAGATGACTTATACGGTCAGCAAAAACCCTATCAAAATTTCCATGCTGGATATTCAAGAACCCCCGAACCGTCTAACGGCCCGGGGGGAGAACACCAGCCCCCTAGAGCTTCCAGCAAAATCAGGAATCACATTTAGTACAAGCTGGACAAAAAATAAGAGCAAAGCAAATAGCCAAAAAACAAAGAAGCAGGACTTAGCTTAATTTTGCAAGATCCAGGACCAGCAGACAGGAGCAAACAGAAAGGAACTGATTACAACGATGCCAGGCACTGGACTGAGAATCCAGGAAGTTTATATAGCAACACCCCTGGACTAACGACCCAGGTGGGTGCCAAACTGAGGAAAGACAATCCCAGAGTCATATCACTAGTGACCACAAGAGGGAGCCAAAAAGGTCTAATTCACAACAGTACCCCCCCTTTAAGGAGGGGTCACCGAACCCTCACCAAGACCACCAGGGCGATCAGGATGAGCAGCGTGAAAGGCACGAACTAAATCGGCCGCATGCACATCAGAGGCAACCACCCAGGAATTATCCTCCTGACCATAGCCCTTCCACTTGACCAGATACTGAAGCCTCCGCCTGGAGAGACGAGAATCCAAGATCTTCTCCACCACGCACTCCAACTCGCCCTCAACCAACACCGGAGCAGGAGGCTCAACAGAAGGAACCACAGGTACAACGTACCGCCGCAACAAAGAGCTATGGAACACGTTGTGAATGGCAAACGACACCGGAAGATCCAAGCGAAAGGACACAGGATTAAGGATTTCCAATATCTTGTAAGGACCGATGAAGCGAGGCTTAAAGGGAACCTGTCAATACGTTTTTGGAAGATGGGATAAAAATAGCGTTAAATAGGGGCAGAGGTGGGCGTTACATTAGTGTGTTTGTTATGCGTTTATTACCCACCTAAGTTGCCGAAATACCTTTGCAAAGTCTCCGTTTTCGCCTGTCAATCAGGCTGGTCTGGTCAAAAGGGCGTCTTGTCTTCCCCCAGATTTTGCGTAGTTTTCTGTTGGTGGCGTAGTGGTGTGCGCATGCCCAAGGTCCCGAATCCTCTGCCAGGGGATTTAAAAGAGCGCGCTGTTCGTTATTTCATTGGTGATCGGTGGGCGCGGCCATCTTCCTTTGGCCGCGCGTGCGCAGAAGCGGCGCTCTGCTGGCCGCGGCTTCAGGAAAATGGCCGCCGCGATATCAATCTGCGCACGCGCGGCCAAAGGAAGATGGCCGCGCCCACCGATCACCAATGAAATAACGAACAGCGCGCTCTTTTAAATCCCCTGGCAGAGGATTCGGGACCTTGGGCATGCGCACACCACTACGCCACCAACGGAAAACTACGCAAAATCTGGGGGAAGACAAAACGCCCTTTTGACCAGACCAGCCTGATTGACAGGCGAAAACGGAGACTTTGCAAAGGTATTTTGGCAACTTAGGTGGGTAATAAACGCATAACAAACACACTAATGTAACGCCCACCTCTGCCCCTATTTAACGCTATTTTTATCCCATCTTCCAAAAACGTGGTGACAGGTTCCCTTTAAATTTAGGAGAGGAGACCTTCATAGGAACAAATCGAGAAGACAGCCATACCAAATCCCCAACACGAAGTCGGGGACCCACACCGCGGCGGCGGTTGGCAAAACGCTGAGCCTTCTCCTGTGGCAACTTCAAGTTGTCCACCACATGATTCCAGATCTGCTGCAACCTATCCACCACGGAATCCACCCCAGGACAGTCAGAAGGCTCCACATGTCCCGAGGAAAAACGAGGATGGAAACCAGAGTTGCAAAAAAAAGGCGATACCAAGGTAGCGGAAGTAGCCCGATTATTAAGGGCAAACTCAACCAACGGCAAGAAGGTCACCCAATCATCCTGATCTGCAGAAACAAAACACCTCAAATAAGCCTCCAGAGTCCGATTAGTTCGCTCCGTTTGTCCATTAGTCTGAGGATGAAAGGCAGACGAAAACGACAAATCAATGCCCATCTTAGCACAAAAGGATCGCCAGAACCTGGAAACAAACTGGGATCCTCTGTCAGACACGATATTCTCAGGAATGCCGTGTAAACGAACCACATTCTGAAAGAACAAGGGAACCAGATCGGAAGAGGAAGGCAGTTTAGGCAAAGATACCAAATGGACCATCTTGGAAAAGCGATCACATACCACCCAGATGACAGACATTCCTTGAGACACCGGAAGATCTGAAATGAAATCCATGGAAATGTGTGTCCAAGGCCTCTTCGGGACAGGCAAGGGCAAGAGCAAGCCGCTGGCACGAGAACAGCAAGGCTTAGCCCGAGCACAAGTCCCACAGGACTGCACAAATGACCGCACATCCCGTGACAAGGAAGGCCACCAAAAGGACCTAGCCACCAGATCTCTGGTGCCAAAAATTCCCGGATGCCCTGCCAACACCGAGGAATGAACCTCGGAAATGACTCTGCTGGTCCACTTATCAGGAACAAACAGTCTGTCAGGTGGACAAGAGTCAGGTCTACCAGCCTGAAATCTCTGTCAACACACGTCGCAAATCCGGAGAAATGGCTGACAAGATTACTCCCTCTTTAAGAATACCAACTGGTTCTGCGACTCCAGGAGAGTCAGGCACAAAGTTCCTTGAAAGAGCATCAGCCTTCACATTCTTTAAACCTGGTAAATACGAGACCACAAAGTCAAAACGGGAGAAAAACAATGACCAACGGGCCTGTCTAGGATTCAGGCGTTTAGCAGACTCGAGATACATCAGATTCTTGTGATCAGTCAAGACCACCACACGATGCTTAGCACCCTCGAGCCAATGACGCCACTCCTCAAATGCCCACTTCATGGCCAGCAACTCCCGATTGCCAACATCATAATTCCGCTCAGCAGGCGAAAACTTCCTAGAGAAGAAAGCACATGGTCTCATTACAGAGCAACCAGGGCCTCTCTGCGACAAAACGGCCCCTGCCCCAATCTCAGAAGCATCCACTTCAACCTGAAAGGGAAGTGAGACATCAGGCTGGCACAAAACAGGCGCTTCAACTCTTGAAAAGCTTCCACGGCTGCAGGAGCCCAGTTAGCAACATCAGAACCTTTCTTGGTCATATCCGTCAAAGGTTTAACAACGCTAGAAAAATTAGCGATAAAACGACGGTAGAAGTTAGCAAAACCCAAGAACTTCTGAAGACTCTTAACTGACGTGGGTTGAGTCCAATCATGAATAGCTCGGACCTTGACTGGGTCCATCTCCACCGCAGAAGGGGAAAAAATAAAACCCAAAAAGGGAACCTTCTGTACTCCAAAGAGACACTTTGAGCCCTTAACAAACAAAGCATTCTCACGCAAAACCTGAAACACCCTCCTGACCTGCTCTACATGCGAGTCCCAATCATCAGAAAAAAACAGAATATCATCCAGATAAACAATCATAAATTTATCCAGATACTTCCGGAAAATATCATGCATAAAGGACTGAAACACTGAAGGAGCATTAGAGAGCCCGAAAGGCATCACCAAGTACTCAAAATGACCTTCGGGCGTATTAAATGCAGTTTTCCATTCATCTCCTTGCTTAATGCGCACAAGGTTGTACGCACCACGAAGATCTATCTTGGTGAACCACTTGGCACCTTTAATCCGGGCAAACAAGTCCGACAACAGAGGCAAAGGATACTGAAATTTAACAGTGATTTTATTCAGAAGCCGATAGTCAATACAAGGTCTCAAAGATCCGTCCTTCTTGGCCACAAAAAAGAATCCCGCACCAAGAGGGGAACAGGATGGACGGATATGCCCCTTCTCCAGAGATTCCTTGATATACGAACGCATTGCGGTATGCTCAGGTACAGACAGATTAAATAATCTTCCCTTAGGAAATTTACTACCTGGAATCAAATCTATAGCGCAGTCACAGTCCCTATGAGGAGGAAGAGCACTGGAGCTGGACTCGCTGAATACATCCTGGTAATCAGACAAATACTCAGGAACTTCCGAAGGAGTAGAGGAAGCAATAGACACCGGCGGAGAATCATCATGAATTCCCTGACAGCCCCAACTTGACACAGACATTGCCTTCCAATCCAAGACTGGATTATGGGTCTGTAACCATGGCAGACCCAAAACGACCAAATCATGCATTTTATGCAGAACAAGAAAACGAATCACCTCCCGATGTTCAGGAGTCATGCACATGGTTACCTGTGTCCAAAACTGCGGTTTATTTTCCGCCAATGGCGTAGCATCAATACCTCTAAGAGGGATAGGATTTACCAACGGCTCAAGAACAAAACCACAGCGCTTGGCAAACGACAGATCCATAAGACTCAGGGCAGCACCTGAATCCACAAACGCCATAACAGGGTAGGAGGACAATGAGCAAATTAAAGTCATAGACAAAATAAATTTAGGTTGCAAATTACCAATGGCGACAGGACTAACAACCCTAGTTAGGCGTTTAGAGCATGCTGATATAACATGTGTAGAATCACCACAGTAAAAACACAACCCATTCTGACGTCTATGATTTTTCCGTTCATTTCTAGTCTGAATTCTACCACATTGCATTAAATCAGGTGTTTGTTCAGACAACACCACCAGAGGATTCGCGGCTTTGCGCTCCCGCAAACGCCGGTCAATTTGAATAGCCAGCGCCATGGAATCATTCAGACCTGTAGGAATGGAGAAACCCACCATCACATTCTTAATGGCTTCAGAATGGACATTTCTGAAATTTGCGGCCAGAGCACACTCATTCCACTGAGTAAGCACGGACCATTTCCGAAATTTTTGGAAATACACTTCAGCTTCATCCTGCCCCTGAGAAATAGCCAACAAGGCTTTTTCTGCCTGAATTTCAAGATTGGGTTCCTCGTAAAGCAATCCGAGCGCCAGAAAAAACGCATCAATATTTGCCAATGCCGGATCTCCTGGCGCTAGCGAGAAGGCCCAATCCTGAGGGTCGCCCCGTAAGAAAGAGATAACAATTTTTACTTGCTGAGCTGAATCTCCAGATGAACGGGGTCTCAGAGATAGAAACAATTTACAATTATTCCAGAAATTCCTAAACTTAAATCGGTCTCCAGAGAACAGCTCAGGAATAGGTATTTTAGGTTCAGACATTGGACTACTGGTAACAAAATCTTGTATACCCTGCACACGAGCAGCAAGCTGATCCACACTTGTAATCAAAGTCTGGACATTCATGTCTGCAGCAAGCACAAGCCACTCAGAGGTAAAGGGGAGGAAAAAAGAGAGGAAAGAAAAAAAAAACAACTCAGACTTTCCTTTCTTGTAATCCCACTTCTGCAATGCATTAAACATTCAACCTTGGCCTGGCATACTGTTATGACCCCAATGGCAGAGGGTCTCAAAAGTACATACCAAGTCTGCAAACACAAAAAAACAGCTCATAGGGCAGTGGTAACTGGGCTGACCATATATTTAATCCTAGCACCACAAATAGCAGCAGCCGGGGAACGTGCCTACGTTGGTTCTAGACGTCTCGCGCCAGCCGGAGAACTAACTAACCCTAGAAGGGAAAAGATAGACCTTTCTTGCCTCCAGAGAAAAGATCCCAAAAGTTGGATACAAGCCCCCAACAAATAATAACGGTGAGGTAAGGAGAAAAGACAAACGTAAGAATGAACTAGATATTTAGCAAAGAGAGGCCCACTGACTAATAGCAGAATATAGTAAGATGACTTATACGGTCAGCAAAAACCCTATCAAAATTTCCACGCTGGATATTCAAGAACCCCCGAACTGTCTAACGGCCCGGGGGGAGAACACCAGCCCCCTAGAGCTTCCAGCAAAATCAGGAATCACATTTAGTACAAGCTGGACAAAAAATAAGAGCAAAGCAAATAGCCAAAAAACAAAGAAGCAGGACTTAGCTTAATTTTGCAAGATCCAGGACCAGCAGACAGGAGCAAACAGAAAGGAACTGATTACAACGATGCCAGGCACTGGACTGAGAATCCAGGAAGTTTATATAGCAACACCCCTGGACTAACGACCCAGGTGGGTGCCGAACTGAGGAAAGACAATCCCAGAGTCATATCACTAGTGACCACAAGAGGGAGCCAAAAAGGTCTAATTCACAACAGTCTTTGCAATAAGTCACAGTCCAAGCACAACAAATCACAGTTCCAAGGCACACATGACCTGATTCTTCAGGCTTAAGTAGATCCTGTTCGTGACGCCAAGTTGGAGCGCCCCCACTGCCGCAGGGCCGAGGGGCACCCGGTACCGGGCCTCTGAGTCTCTGTTCTGGGGTTGTCACGGTGGCTAGACCCGGTCCGTGGCCCTGCTGAGGGCGTCCAGTGAAAGGTGGCGCGTGGTGGCGATGTCTTAGTGGTGCGGTGCAGGTCGCCGTGAATAACGAGGACACCAGGTTGCAGTCTCTTTACCTCTTTACTGAAGGCTTCGAGTTAGCCAATCCAGAGCACTGTTTTCTTATTTAATGGGTCCTTCTACCTGCAGCTCCAAGGAACCGCGATGGGCACGGCCTGTGCGCCTGCTTACGCTAATTTGTTCCTGGGGCTGTGGGAGAAGGACCTGTTCTCGTCAGATCAGGGTTCATCAATGGAGCGGGTCATTTTTTGGACCCGTTACATTGATGACATTTTCCTGATCTGGCGGGGTACCCCTTCTGAGTTACAGACCTTTTTTTCTGTTTTGAACGTTAATGATTTAAATATCCATTTAACTTATAAATTTGATTTTAATTCTATTGATTTTCTAGATGTCACTGTGAGGAGGGGTAGGGATGGTATTCTTATCGCCGATGCCTTCCGTAAGGATACAGCGGTCAATTCTGTACTGCATGCTACATCTTCCCACCCACCCCATGTGATTAATTCTGTTCCTGTAGGCCAGTTCCTCCGAATTAGGAGGATATGCTCGTCTAATGAAGATTTCGAGGTACAGGCCCGGGAAATGACGGACCGCTTCGTGGAAAGAGGCTATAGTAGGAGATGTCTAAAAAGAGCTTACAATAGAGCTAGGAACACTGGGAGACACCAACTTCTCTACTCATCTGTTACAAAGGTTGAAAGTTCACAGGTAAGATTGGTCACACAATATCACTCTCAATGGAGACACATGCTCGATGTGGTCTCTAAATATTGGCCAATTCTTTTGGCGGACCCTGTCTTAAAGCAATACTTACCATCCAAACCGTCTATTACGGCCCGTAGGTCCCAGAATTTGGGTGACCACCTAGTTAGGAGCTATTTAGCTCCTTGTCCACCTCCTTCATTATTTTCTTCATGTCCGCCCCCTCGGATTAATTCGTGGGGCTGCCAACCATGTGGTAGATGTGTGGCGTGCCCCAATATTGTCTCGGCTCGTGATTTTTCTTCTTCAGACGGCCGCTCCTTCACTATTACACAAACAATTACTTGTACAACCACAATGGTGGTGTACCATGCCTCGTGCCCGTGCAATAAAATATACGTGGGCCTCACCACACAAGCTCTTAAAGTGAGGACAAGGGAGCATGTTCGAGACATTTTAGCTGCGGCCAAAGAGGAAAACATTGAGGCCTTAAAAACCATCCCGCGCCATTTTAGAAAATTTCACTCCTGTGACCCCTCGGGTTTTGTTGTAAA
Source organism: Ranitomeya variabilis (assembly GCF_051348905.1). Lineage (NCBI taxonomy): Eukaryota > Metazoa > Chordata > Amphibia > Anura > Dendrobatidae > Ranitomeya > Ranitomeya variabilis. Next base: position 222,724,297 of record NC_135235.1, read on the forward strand.
GGGTATAGACCGCATTGTTACCAGCCTCCGTGGGGGCAATCTGAGTCGTCTATTGGCACAAAAAGAAGCTTTTTGGATTTGGAAACTCCGCACTGTCCATCCACAGGGTCTGAATGAGGTCCTAAGTTTTGTTCCATTTTTGCAAACCCCTTGATTCATTTTGATTGTTTTTATTGGTATCTTATCATCTAGTGTCTTTTTTATTTTAATATGTTTTTTCTTTTCTTTTTAATTAACTTTTTAGTCTCCTCACTAACACCAGCCCTAAATCTAGTGTTGGAGGAAATTATTGTATTCAGCCACTTGAATGGATTCACCATGGACTCACTTTGTATCGTTGTTACTGTGTATTTTAATTTATTGTGTTGTTCTGTTTCACAGCCCTTCCTCGCGGTTTGTTATTAATTGTTTCGTTCATGCACTTTTATGTGTATATTTGATATATTCCATATTTATGATTCATTCATCATGGTTTGCATATTTATACTATCACCTGTATTTTGATGTATGTACGATTATTTATTCTGCAATATATGCACTGCACTTTTTCTTCATCATCGGAGTTTGTGTATCAGTATGATCACACCTTCTATATATTGTATGTAGTATTTTTCTAATGTTTATAGCACAACACTTTATTTAACTTACCATGGTCACTACCGGCCTATCGCTGTTGTGCGCATGTGCGCTGTCTCCTGGCAACTGGACGCAGGCGATGGCGTCCCCTTTCCGGCTTGCTTTTCCTGGGCGCGGGTCTCCGCTCACGTGGTCTCATGCTGGCGGGGCTTCGTGTCTGGGCTGGCATGTCCGCTGACGCCCTCGCTTGCCTCTACATCCGGTGACTCGGCGTTCACATGCGCCACGGTAACACAGCGATACTGCTAGCTGAATCCCTCTGATTGGGCATGGTTCTCTATTTAAAGACTCTGGTTCTCCTAGGATGCCATCCCCCGGAAGAAGGCTTAAGCGCCGAAACGCCCGTTGGGGACGGTGGCACCTCAGGGCTCCAGAGTACTTTCAGGTATATCACTATTAGCACTCAGTCACTTTATTGTCTTGTCTGCTCATTATTTGCAAGGGTGGTGTACAGCCCCTCTGCTTTCTACTTGCTGTTCATGCTTTTTTGCACATCTGCTGGTATATTACTCTTGAGCATGCATTTTGTATCTTTAATACATACCTGATTGTTACACTGTTCTTGCCTGTGGTGCCATCTACTATTGGTTGACCGTGTCACATCCCTCTTACACGTTGTTGTATTCCTTTTGTTTTTAATATTTCAATAAACTTTTGTAATTTTACTGGTATTTATGGTGCTTTCCTTTTGTATGATTTCTCATTATCATTGGCACTTTACCTTTACTTATGCACCATTCCTTCTGTGGTTGTGGGTGCAGGCCTTGTTTATTTTGATTTACCCGTATGACGGGGTAGGCCTGGAGTTCTTCCGGGACCCTAGAGTCGCCCCTCTCGCACAGCTGCCTCCGTTGTCTGCTTAGGTGTTTTAGTGAGACAGCCAACCTATAATTGGCTGTCCTGCCGTGGTTTGAAGTATTGCTTAAAGTCTCTTACTTTCTCGGCGTTCCAGCCACCGACTGTTTGCGCCTCAGAAGGATGTTGCCTCAATCTTTCAGCACGACTCCTTCTGGTCCTATTGCCTCTTTGCTGTATTCCCGTTGCTCACTTGTGGTGTTGTTCTCTTAGGAGTCTGCCAGGATCCCATCCCTGACAGGTCCTCTCTCCAGCTCTTCCCAGTTACTTCTCCCTGTCTTGTTGTCCAACCCCCAGTTTTACCAGAGTGTGAGGAGTGGCCTACTAGATAGAACCACCCCCCCTGGTGGCCGGAGTGTGAAGTGTAGTGTGTGATACCTGGTCAGGTGAACTCCCTTAGTGCAATCGGACGCAACATCACTCCCCTTAGCGGCAGAGCGACGTTACTGCAACGACCAGGACTCTGGGGCGCTGCATTTGCATTTATGGAATCAATAGTGCTTTAAAATAAATACCAATACTAACAAAAATAATAATTATATTAATAATAATTGTCTACAGAGTGTTTTCTTTCATCTGTGACATTTTTGTTCAATGGCCATATCGATCTTTCAGTCCTTAGCAAGTTCTATCACTTTTTGAGTTTGCTTTTTCCAAAAACAATTTTAGAACCATTACACTTGTATATTGTGAACATGCTCAGGGGAATTCAATACTTTACTGTAGAAATTTTGGAGGTTCCAGAAATCTTACATTTATCCTTCACATGATGGCTTAATACTTTGCCTGAAATCCTCTTTAAAGGTCGACAGTCGGAAAATCTTTTACTCTGGTGGAATCGACCTGTAAATAAGAATCTGAAAAATATTGGTCATATGTCTTTTCTTCATTCATCATGCTGGTAACATTGTCACCTTCCAATGTGTAATGTAACACAGATGTCCAACCAAAACTCCATGTAGATGAGGTGTAACTATGATATGAAGTCAAAAAGCATTTCAGCCTCATATACACATCCAATCAAATGCTGATTTATCAGTAATGGTGAATCGGACTGGCCATGCAAAAGTATTGCTGGATTTGTCTTTGAAAGTGAATGGTGTAATGCCTTATTTCTCCTGTGGTGACAATGTGGGAAGGCATCACTTCATACTTGCTGCCAGATCTCGGATGATTTCTGAAGGTCTCAAATGCGGGATACCTTTGGATGGACTATCTTAGTAAACAATCCAGTGAAGCTGTCATGCCTCAATAAAGATTTGTCTAAAGTTGGGGGAAAAGGACAATTTCACAGATTATCCCATCTATGTAAGGGGGCCTTCCGACGTTCCTCCAACAGATGACGTTGGATGAGATAAGGGTCAGACATTGTGAAGTCACACACCCAATCCTTTTGTTCCCTCAGTAGATCAGCCGCAACCAGAGATGTCCATCATACATTAGATGGAAGTCGACCAAAGCTGCTGATTTTTGGCGGGATCGGTCATCTATATGACGAATATAGGGTCTCATGATTCATCGTGTCGGACTCGGGGAAAAGACAGATCAGGCAAATACAGTGACTGACCCTTTTGTTTTCAGGGGAGGCCAGAGGTATCCAACATCGACTTTTTCACCTCACCCCATTGGAAATGCATAAATGTTTGACAGAGACAATCGGTCATATCTATGAGGGACTCAGGAGAGCTGTCTGACAAATGTTCTACTGACAACTATCTCATGTGTATGTCCAGCTTTATTCCATGTTCCCCATAGAGAACACGTGTATGGGTATATTTATTTGCATAGCACTACGCAATGTATTGAGGAATGGATGATAATTGCTATTTGTGAGTTCTTCCAGTACAATCAATGTGGTTACAGTATCAAGTTCATGAGTTGGATTTATTTGCATCTTCTGCAATATTATCATTGACCAAAAGTCAATTCCTCTTTTGTTATCAGTGATGACAAATCAGAGTTTCCGTGCACAAAAAGGGGAACGAAGATTAAAGGGATTAAGCTGGTATCAAATATCACATTGTATATTTGGATTGTATTAATGTGATCAGCAATGGTCAATAGGTATGTAACTACAGTACCATAGTGTAGGCTTCTAGTTACAGGGACTTTGTTATTATAGAGTACTTATCACCAATATGGGGCTTCCAATTTTTTTTTCTTCTTAAAGAGTGGGCATCCCCAGACTGGTGATTTTTCTAAATATCATGTAATAGCAAAAGCGTTCAAAAGCATCTATAATGCCACCCAAATGGGCCAAACTTTCTAGCAAAAGTTTAGCTAGAAATTCAGGTTGTGGGATTCTGGCAAGTAGAGGGTGATCCCTCCACCCATCATAATTGCTCTTGCGGTAAAAGAGTGAAATCTTGAACTTTCACTGCAAGAGCAACCGCAGAAGATTGTGGAACCCAGAACTTTCCGGCAAAACTTTTTCCCTATGTGACCCTGAGTAGGTCGCGCACTGGACTCATAAGCCCACAATCATTAGGGATTTGTATTGATGAATTCCAAGTTTAAACTAAATCTTTTCCAAGATAAGAACAATAAAATTGGAGTTTTGTGGATGTAATCCACGCTGCCGAATAAAACGTAGGAACAGATATATTAAAAAATGAATAATAATGGTTTTATTCAATGTGTTTCAAAGTTCATATGAATTCTTCCTCATGACATAGCTACAAGTATCATGGATGTCCCTAGAAGTAATGGGAGACTTGGAGAAACAGAGAGCAGGATTTGGAGAAGAAATGAAGAAGAGTGATTGAGAGATTTAACGAAGACAGATCCTGGGAAAGGATGCCTAGCAGTACGGCCTTGAGTTTATATAACTCCTAAAGGTAGCGGGCCTAGACAAAACAGAGTACACTAGACAAAGAGAGTGCCCGGGCGGGAGTTCCAGAGCGTCAGTAGAAGAGGGGAAAGAAGACGTGGAGCCGCTGGCTGAGTAAAGGACTCTTGCTAGCTGAACTGTAGTGTTGAGCTGGATTGTGGTGTAGTAGTGAGGAATAGTGAAGATAGAAAACAAGAAAAGAGAGAGAAGAGAAAGGGATTCAATTTGTGTGAGGGAAATGTTATGAATTATGAAGGAGACCTTTGAGAAGATATGTACCCACTATCTACTGTATATAACCTCACCAAGTTAATGTTCAATAAAAAGTTTGTTTTGAACTGATGGTCTCCCACATTGAACTGTCAAACATCTGGTCCTAGTCAACCAGCAACATCGGACATCCTCACAGCACACGTTCACGCACCCAACCGGGAGCCATTCTTCATGTAATGTGCCAGGGCGTAAGAGACGAGAACCTCACCCACGGCTTCTGCCCCTTGCCAAGTTACACTTCCACCTATTTTCCTGCCAGTATGGTGTCTTATTGTGAATGGGTCACAATAATGGGAGAATATTCTGTCCGGTGTCCATAGGTTTCAGTGTTTTTAATGAGTGGATGTTTTATGTTTTGTATGGTCTACTTTATCATGTATTAATAAAGATGGTTTTCTAAAGATATGAGATGTGCGCTAAGAGTTTTTGATGTGTTACTTTTTCTCTTAATATCCTTAGGTTTTTTGTTTACCCATCAGTATCTCTCTGAATTTATTCAACAGTGCCAATTTTCTTCTTTTCAGTAAAGCATAGTTTTACTAACCACCCTCTGAGACCCATCCACTGACTAAACACCTTTTCCCCCCACATTTTACATGAGTTCTTGATGCCTACTGCCAAGTGTTCTGCCATTCACCGTATCCCAATCAATTCCTATCTGTTATGCTCCCGCTTGCCTCGCCGCATGTTTCTCATACTTACCACGCTGTGGCGTCCTGGCGCGTCCCTGCTCGTTCCTGGCCTTCTGCTCTTCTCGCGCGCCTGACTTCTGGTCCTCCTCGGGTGCGCGCGCACTGGGTTCGGTGGCACACGCGCACATTCATCTCGCTGATCCCGGCCACTCTCTCTGGTACACTCTGTGCTCTGGAGGACGTCCACCAGGAAGGTATTCTGCTGCCCTCCTTATCAGGCCGCCTCTTCCTCCAGGCGATGCCTGATTGTCATTTGTGTTTTCATTTGACTCTGGCTCCACATCGTCTTGTCGCTCCGTCCTCAGTCTGCTCTTATTAGCTGCCTTATTTACCTGCAGTCCTTTGTGTCTTTTCCTCGCCTCCTTCTCACCTGTTTTCCCTTTCGTTTTCCTTTTAGTTCCTGCCTACCTGTGTCTCCTGTTTGGTTTCTTACAGCCTTGCCTTCGTCGTGTCAACCAGTCTGCATCTCATATCTCTTCTGCCAGGTTCCCAGTGTCTCCTGTTACTCTCTGCTCCATGTCCCCTCCATTCCATCCTGCCTGCATCTCGTACCTCTCCCAGTGTCAGATACTCCTGCCATCCTCACCATTTATATAATCATCTCTGTCCCGCTGGCCTTCCCAGTGCTCTTTCTGATTATACCTGCATCTCCGCCCTGTCCATATTTCTGTGCTCCTGCCGTGATACTCTCTCTTCTGCACCTTTCCTTTAGGTACTAGCTGCCGCGGTAGTAGTCTCCCTTGAGCCTGCCCCGAATGCTCCCTGAATAGGGGGTGGTCCACTGGGTCCACTTGCCCTAGGAGGGTTCGCTGTTGCGGTTTAGCGGGTCCACCTTTTGGAGTTCCACCAGCGTTCTCACACCATCTTAGTGCCATTTCTAATAATGCCATCTGCTATGAAACTATATGGTGCCCTCCAACAATACCAGCCTTAGTTTCTTCCCGGCAATGCCTGCTATTGTGCCTAACATCAACAACGCTAGCCTCACTATCCATATGACAGTGACATCCATAGTGCTGTTCAACAAGATTGTGCAATAGGGTTTTATCTGGATAACAATGGCGGTCATAGAAGCATTTACGCCTGCCTGGTTAATTTGTATGAGACACAACACTAGATTGGCATAGAAGTTAAGAATCCAAACTGCTGCAGTGTCCCAGATGGGAAGTTCCAACGTGATGACAGATTGTTAGTAGAAGATGAGAATACTGCCTTGCTGGTGTAGACAGGATTAATAATTCAAACAACCATGCAGTTTACTTTCACCGCATTTCAAAGTATTCCAACTCCTTCTTCAGGAGTTCTTCTTCTTGAAGGACAAGCTGAATTTCTTCTAAACATGTTGAAAATAATTCCACATTGCTTCTATACATGGTTGTTTGAATTCTCCATCAGGTCTACACTACAGATGAGTGAAACTGAACTTCAAAGTTTGGGGTTCATAGTGGACAGTTAGTGTCCGGTCTTAAACACCAAACACAGACTTCTCCAGGGAAGTCCGTGAAAAGAGAATTTTCAAGCTCAAAAGTTTGGGTCCCTATTGTTTCAAATGGTGCTTGAGTTCTGATTCAAGTTCAGGTACAGTTTAGGTGCTCGAACCAAACTCTGGAATACATTTTGGGTTGGGTACCAGAATCCGAACTTCCATGGGGCCACTCATCCGTATTCTACTCCAGTAGTGCAGCATACTGGTCTTCCACTAACAATGATCCATAGTGCCGTAGTGCATTCAACAGTGCCACCCGACAGTGCCGGACATACATTTCCCCCTGATGCCAAGCACAGTTATACTTCACAATCACAAAATAAATTCTCTATAAATTGTAGAAGTTGACAAAATCGCCCTGTGGGACTGCTATGCTGGATATAGACATCACATCTCTGTTACTAAGAAAGTGAAATGACGATATCACAGCTGATCTTCCCCCAAACAGGTGCCGGCAGCCAAATAGTGAAAAAAACAGGCTTCCAAAAAAAAGAGGAACTAGAAGATAAACCATCTAAGAAAAGAATCATAAAAAACTGACATCAACAGAAAAGAGCAAAAATCAAGCTTCTATCAGCACGCGGATTGTCAGAATCATATTAGTCATGTATGTGTTCCTAAAAGTAAATCTCGCACAAATGCATAGCTATAGGATATGATATTACTTGCTGAAAGGAGATGCAGAAAAATCTTTGTTACATAATGCTGCCAATAAGGTGTCATTCTTTTATTCTGTGGGAGAGTTACACTGATATTTGTTACTGAAAATCGACAGCCACAAATAAGTGAAATAAATGACTTTAAAAAAGTGGTCAGTGAATTTCCTCTACCTATGACGGTCATGTTGTAGCACTCAAGAAAAACGGAGAGTAGTAACACGCCAGAAACTCAGTGAGTTTTCTCTCTTTGGACGAAGCAGTGCATTATAGCATGGATTAAGATCTTTTCTACTGAAATGCATCTTTTGTGCAAGAATATAACTACTATAATACTGCCCCTAGGTACAAGAATATAACTATAACACTGCCCCTATGTACAAGAATATAACTACTATAATACTGCTCCTATGTATAAGAATATAACTACTATAATACTGCCCCCTATGTGCAAGAATATAACTACTATAATACTGCTCTTATGTAAAAGAATATACCTACTATATTACTGCCCCTATTTATAAGAATATTCCTACTACAATACTGCCGTATTGTATATATTCTAGGTATATTCTATGTACAAGAATATACCTACTATAATACTACCCCTATGTACAAGAATATAACTACTATAATACTGCCCCTGTGTACAATAATATACTGTACCTACTATAATACAGCCCCTATGTACAGGAATATAACTACTTTAATACTGCCCCTGTGTACAAGAATATACTTACTATAATACTATTCCTATATACAAGAATATAACTACTATAATACTGCCCCTATGTACAAGAATATAACTACTATAATACTGCTCTTATGTACAAGAATGTAACTACTATAATACTGCACCTATATACAAGAGTATATCTACTATAATACTGCCCCTATGTACAAGAAAATAAGTACTATAATGCTGCCCCCCATGTACAAGAATAGAACTACTATAATACTGCTCCTATGTACAAGAATATAGCTACTATAATGCTGCCCCCATGTACAAGAATATAACTACTATAACACTGCCCCTATGTACAAGAATATAGCTACTATAATACTGCCCCCATGTACAAGAATATAACTACTATAATACTGCCCCTATGTACAAGAATATAACTACTATAGTACTGCCCCTATGTACAAGAATATAACTACAATAATACTGCTCCCTATGTACAAGAATATAACTACTATAATACTGCCCCTATGTACAATTATATAACTACTATAATACTCCTCCTATGTATAAGAATATAACTACTATAATACTGCCCCCTATGTACAAGAATATAACTACAATAATACTGCTCCCTATGTACAAGAATATAACTACTATAATACTGCCCCTATGTACAATTATATAACTACTATAATACTCCTCCTATGTATAAGAATATAACTACTATAATACTGCCCCCTATGTACAAGAATATGACTACTATAATACTGCCCCTATGTACAAGAATATAACTACTATAATACTGCCCCTATGTACAAGAATATAACTACAATAATACTGCCCCTATGTACAAGAATATAACCACTATAATACTGTCCCTAGGTACAAAAATATAGCTACTATAATACTGCCCCTATGTACAAGAATGTAACTACTATAATATTGCTCCTATGTACAAGAATATAACTACTATAATACTGCCCCTATGTACAAGAATATAACTACTATAATACTGCCCCTATGTACAGGAATATAACTACTATAATACTGCCCCTATGTACAAGAATGTAACTATTATAATACTGTCCCTATGTACAAAAATATAGCTACTATAATACTGCCCCTATGTACAAGAATGTAACTACTATAATATTGCGCCTATGTACAAGAATATAACTACTATAATACTGCCCCTATATACAAGAATATAATTACTATAATACTGCCCCTATGAACAAGAATATACCTACTATAATACTACCCCTATGTACAATAATATACTGTACCTACTATAATACAGCCCCTATGTACAAGAATATAACTACTATAATACTGCCCCTATGTACAAGAATATACCTACTATAATATTGCCCCCATGTAAAGGAATATACCTACTATATTACTGCCCCTATGTATAAGAATATACCTACTACAATGCTGCCACTATGTACAAGAATATACCTACTATAATACTACTCCTATGTACAAGAATATACCTACTATAATACTGCCACTATGTACAAGAATATACCTACTATAATACTACCCCTATGTTCAAGAATATAACTACTATCATACTGCTCCTATATACAAGAATATAACTACTATAATACTGCCCCTATGTACAAGAATATAACTACTATAATAATGCTCTTATGTAAAAGAATATACCTACTATATTACTGCCCCTATTTATAAGAATATACCTACTACAATACTGCCATATTGTATATATTCTAGGTATATTCTATGTACAAGAATATACCTACTATAATACTACCCCTATGGACAAGAATATAACTACTATAATACTGCCCGTGTGTATAATAATATACTGTAGCTACTATAATACAGCCCCTATGTACAGGAATATAACTACTTTAATACTGCCTCTATGTACAAGAATATACCTACTATAATACTACTCCTATGTACAAGAATATAACTACTATCATACTGCTCCTCTATACAATAATATAACTACTATAATACTGCCCCTATGTACAAGAATATAACTACTATAATACTGCTCTTATGTACAAGAATGTAACTACTATAATACTGCACCTGTTATGGAGCTGGTGGTTAGGTGCACCCGGAATGACCTGATGGTTAAACACAGAATCGGGACGAGCTCTGGGGAAATGGGAACTCTGCTGACCGCAAATCCTACTCCTATCAACACACACTAGAAATAGCTGTGGAGCGTGCCTGACTCTCCCTAGACGCCTCTTCACAGTCTAAGAGCTAACTACCCCTAAAGAAAGGAAACAAAGCCTCACTTGCCTCAGAGAAATTCCCCACAGGTAAAGGCAGCCCCCCACAAGTATTGACTGTGAGTTAAGAGGAAATCACAAACACAGGATGAAATAGGTTTTAGCAAAGGAGGCCAGTCTAACTAAACAGATTGAGGATAGAAAAGGGATCTTTGCGGTCAACACAAAAAACTACAAAAAACCACACAGAGTGTGCGAAAAATACCCCCGCACCGACTCACGGTGCAGTGGTGCCACTCTGCACCCCCAGAGCTTCCAGCTAGCAAAACAATATCATGATAGCAAGCTGGAATAGAAAATAGCAAATACAAAATGAACAGCAAGTGAATTAGAAGGACTTAGGTTCTGCTGGAGCAGACAGGTCATCTGCAAGATCCAAGAGAGGACTGAACCAATACTAGAACAACGACAGCTGGCAAGGACTAACGATCTGAGTGGAGTTAAATAGAGCAGCCAGTAGCCACAAACGAGGACAGCTGAGAAGGAACCTTAAGCACTAGTAGCTCCACTCACAGCCACCAGAGGGAGTCCGCAGACAGAACTCATGGAAGTACCATTCATGACCACAGGAGGGAGTTCGAGAACGAAGTTCACAACAGTACCCCCCCCTTGAGGAGGTGTCACCGAACCCTCACCAGAGCCCCCAGGCCGATCAGGACGAGCCAAATGAAAGGCACGAACTAAATCAGCAGCATGGACATCAGAGGCAACAACCCAGGAATTATCCTCCTGACCATAGCCCTTCCATTTGACCAGGTACTGAAGTTTCCGTCTCGAAATACGAGAATCCAAAATCTTTTCCACCACATACTCCAACTCCCCCTCGACCAACACCGGAGCAGGAGGATCCACGGAGGGAACCATAGGCGCCACATATCTCCGCAGCAACGACCTATGGAACACATTATGGATGGCAAAAGAAGCTGGAAGAGCCAAACGAAATGACACAGGGTTAAGAATTTCAGAAATCTTATAAGGACCAATGAAACGAGGCTTAAACTTAGGAGAAGAAACCTTCATCGGAACATAACGAGACGACAACCAAACCAAATCCCCAACACGAAGTCGGGGACCAGCACGGCGACGGCGGTTAGCGAAACGTTGAGCCTTCTCTTGGGACAAGGTCAAATTGTCCACCACATGAGTCCAAATTTGTTGCAACCTGTCCACTACAGAATCCACACCAGGACAGTCCGAAGGCTCAACCTGCCCTGAAGAAAAACGAGGATGAAAACCAGAATTACAAAAAAAAAGGTGAAACCAAAGTAGCCGAACTGGCCCGATTATTAAGGGCGAACTCAGCCAATGGCAAGAAGGTCACCCAATCATCCTGATCCGCAGAAACAAAGCATCTCAGATATGTTTCCAAAGTCTGATTGGTTCGTTCGGTTTGGCCATTTGTCTGAGGATGGAAAGCCGAAGAAAAAGACAAATCAATGCCCATCTTAGCACAAAAGGACCGCCAAAACCTCAAAACAAACTGTGAACCTCTGTCCGACACGATGTTCTCCGGAACGCCATGCAAACGAACCACATGCTGGAAAAATAATGGAACCAAATCAGAGGAGGAAGGCAACTTAGGCAAGGGTACCAAATGGACCATTTTAGAGAAGCGATCGCAGACCACCCAAATGACCGACATCCTTTGAGAAACAGGGAGATCAGAAATAAAATCCATGGAAACATGCGTCCAAGGCCTTTTCAGGACCGGCAAGGGCAAAAGCAACCCACTGGCACGAGAACAGCAGGGCTTAGCCCGAGCACAGGTCCCACATGACTGCACAAAAGAACGCACATCCCGCGACAAGGAAGGCCACCAGAAGGACCTAGCCACCAAATCTCTGGTACCAAAAATCCCAGGATGACCAGCCAACACCGAACAATGAACCTCAGAGATAACTCTATTAGTCCATCTATCAGGAACAAACAGTTTCTCTGCTGGACAACGGTCAGGTCTATCAGCCTGGAACTCCTGCAGCACCCGCCGCAAATCAGGGGAGATGGCAGATAAAATTACCCCCTCTTTGAGAGCCAGCCGGCTCAGGAACTCCAGGAGAATCAGGCACAAAACTCCTTGAAAGGGCATCAGCCTTCACATTCTTAGAACCCGGAAGGTACGAAACCACAAAATCGAAACGGGAGAAAAACAGCGACCATCGAGCCTGTCTAGGATTCAACCGCTTGGCAGACTCGAGATAAGTCAGATTCTTGTGATCCGTCAAGACCACCACGCGGTGCTTGGCTCCCTCAAGCCAATGTCGCCACTCCTCAAATGCCCACTTCATAGCCAACAACTCCCAATTGCCAACATCATAATTACACTCAGCAGGTGAAAACTTTCTAGAAAAGAAAGCACATGGCTTCATCACAGAGCCATTAGAACTTCTTTGAGACAAAACAGCCCCTGCTCCAATTTCAGAAGCATCAACCTCGACCTGAAAAGGGAGCGAAACATCTGGCTGACACAACACAGGAGCCGAAGAGAAACGACGTTTCAACTCCTGAAAAGCCTCAACGGCCGCAGAGGACCAATTCACTACATCAGCACCCTTCTTGGTCAAATCAGTCAACGGTTTAACAACACTAGAAAAATTAGCGATGAAGCGACGGTAAAAATTGGCAAAGCCCAGAAATTTCTGAAGGCTCTTCACAGATGTAGGCCAAGTCCAATCATAAATAGCCTGGACTTTAACACGATCCATCTCTATAGTAGAAGGGGAAAAAATGAAGCCCAAAAAGGAAACCTTCTGAACTCCAAAGAGACATTTAGATCCCTTCACAAACAAGGAATTAGCACGAAGGACCTGGAACACTATTCTGACCTGCTTCACATGGGACTCCCAATCATCCAAAAAGACCAAAATATCATCCAAATATACGATCATGAATCTATCCAGATACTCTTTGAAGATGTCATGCATAAAGGACTGAAACACAGAGGGAGCATTAGAAAGGCCGAATGGCATCACCAGATACTCAAAATGGCCCTCGGTCGTATTAAATGCTGTTTTCCATTCATCACCCTGTTTAATATGCACGAGATTATACGCCCCTCGAAGGTCTATCTTGGTGAACCAACTAGCCCCCTTAATCCGAGCAAATAAATCAGACAGTAGCAGCAAAGGGTACTGAAATTTGACCGTGATTTTATTAAGAAGGCGGTAATCTATACAAGGTCTCAGAGAACCACCCTTCTTGGCCACAAAAAAGAACCCTGCTCCCAATGGTGACGACGACGGGCGAATATGCCCTTTCTCCAAGGACTCCTTTATATAACTCCGCATAGCGGCGTGTTCTGGCACAGACAAATTGAAAAGTCGTCCCTTAGGGAACTTGCTACCAGGAATCAAATTAATAGCACAATCACAATCCCTATGAGGAGGTAGGGCACTAGATTTGGGCTCATCAAATACATCCTGGTAATCTGACAAAAACTCAGGGACTTCAGAAGGAGTGGAGGAAGAAATTGACAACAATGGAACATCCCCATGTACCCCTTGACAACCCCAACTGGACACCGACATTGATTTCCAATCCAATACTGGATTATGGACCTGCAGCCATGGCAAACCCAACACGACCACATCATGCAAATTATGCAACACCAAAAAGCGAATATCCTCCTGATGCGCAGGAGCCATGCACATGGTCAACTGGGTCCAGTACTGAGGCTTATTCTTGGCCAAAGGCGTAGCATCAATTCCCCTCAAAGGAATGGGATGCTGCAAGGGCTCCAAGAAAAAACCACAGCGCCTGGCAAACTCTAAGTCCATCAAATTCAGGGCAGCGCCTGAATCCACAAATGCCATAACAGAATAGGATGACAAAGAGCAAATCAGAGTAACGGACAAAAGAAATTTAGGCTGTACAGTACCAATGGTGACGGACCTAGCGAACCGCTTAGTGCGCTTAGGACAATCAGAGATAGCATGAGTGGAGTCACCACAGTAAAAACACAGCCCTTTCTGACGTCTGTGTTCTTGCCGTTCAGCTCTGGTCAAAGTCCTATCACATTGCATAGGTTCAGGCCTCTGCTCAGAGGATACCACCAAATGGTGCACAGTTTTGCGCTCATGTAAACGCCGATCGATTTGTATGGCCAAGGACATTGATTCATTCAGACCAGCAGGCGTGGGGAACCCCACCATAACATCCTTAAGGGCTTCAGAAAGACCCTTTCTGAAAATTTCTGCCAGGGCACACTCATTCCACTGAGTAAGCACAGACCACTTTCTGAACTTCGGGCAATATATCTCCGCATCATCCTGACCATGACACAAAGCCAGCAAAATTTTCTCTGCCTGATCCACAGAATTAGGTTCATCATAAAGCAATCCCAGCGCCAGAAAAAACGCATCTACATTACACAATGCAGGATCTCCTGGTGCCAGGGCGAATGACCAGTCTTGAGGGTCGCCCCGCAACAAAGAAATAATGATTCTTACTTGCTGAATAGGTTCACCAGAAGAGCGGGATTTCAGAGCAAGAAACAGTTTACAATTGTTTTTGAAATTCAGAAATTTAGATCTATCCCCAGAAAACAAATCAGGAATTGGAATTTTAGGCTCCAACATAGGATTCTGAACTACATAATCTTGAATATTTTGTACCCTTGCAGTGAGTTGATCCACACTAGAGGACAGACCTTGAATGTCCATATCTACACCTGAGTCCAGAACCACCCAGAGTTTAAGGGGAAAAGAAAGACAAAACACACTACAGAAAAAAAAAAAATGGTCTCAGAACTTCTCTTTTCCCTCTATTGAGATGCATTAACACTTTGTGGGCCAACTGTACTGTTATGGAGCTGGTGGTTAGGTGCACCCGGAATGACCTGATGGTTAAACACAGAATCGGGACGAGCTCTGGGGAAATGGGAACTCTGCTGACCGCAAATCCTACTCCTATCAACACACACTAGAAATAGCCGTGGAGCGTGCCTGACTCTCCCTAGACGCCTCTTCACAGCCTAAGAGCTAACTACCCCTAAAGAAAGGAAACAAAGCCTCACTTGCCTCAGAGAAATTCCCCAAAGGTAAAGGCAGCCCCCCACAAGTATTGACTGTGAGTTAAGAGGAAATCACAAACACAGGATGAAATAGGTTTTAGCAAAGGAGGCCAGTCTAACTAAACAGATTGAGGATAGAAAAGGGATATTTGCGGTCAACACAAAAAACTACAAAAAACCACACAGAGTGTGCGAAAAATACCCCCGCACCGACTCACGGTGCAGTGGTGCCACTCTGCACCCCCAGAGCTTCCAGCTAGCAAAACAATATCATGATAGCAAGCTGGAATAGAAAATAGCAAATACAAAATGAACAGCAAGTGAATTAGAAGGACTTAGCTTCTGCTGGAGCAGACAGGTCATCTGCAAGATCCAAGAGAGGACTGAACCAATACTAGAACAACGACAGCTGGCAAGGACTAACGATCTGAGTGGAGTTAAATAGAGCAGCCAGTAGCCACAAACGAGAACAGCTGAGAAGGAACCTTAAGCACTAGTAGCTCCACTCACAGCCACCAGAGGGAGTCCGCAGACAGAACTCGCCGAAGTTTCATTCATGACCACAGGAGGGAGTTCGAGAACGGAGTTCACAACATGCACCTATATACAAGAATATATCTACTATAATACTGCCCCTATGTACAAGAATATAAGTACTATAATGCTGCCCCCATGTACAAGAATATAACTACTATAATACTGCTCCTATGTACAAGAATATAACTACTATAATGCTGCCCCCATGTACAAGAATATAACTACTATAACACTGCCCCTATGTTCAAGAATATAGCTACTTTAATACTGCCTCTATGGACAAGAATATACATACTATAATACTACTCCTATGTAAAAGAATATAACTACTATCATACTGCTCCTCTATACAAGAATATAACTACTATAATACTGCCCCTATGTACAAGAATATAACTGCTATAGTACTGACCCTATGTACAAGAATATAACTACAATAATACTGCCCCCTATGTGCAAGAATTTAACTACTATAATACTGCCGCTATGTACAAGAATATAACTACTATAGTACTGCCTCGTATGTAAAAGAATATAACTACTATAATACTGCCTCCTATGTACAAGAATATAACTACTATAATACTTCTCCTATGTACAAGAATATAACTATAATAATACTGCCTCGTATCGTATCTACAAGAATATAACTACTATAATGCTGCTCCTATGTACAAGAATATAACTACTATAATACTGCCCCTATGTACAAGAATATAACTACTATAATACTGCCCCTATGTACAGGAACATAACTACTATAATACTGCCCCTATGTACGAGAATGCAACTACTATAATACTGCCCTTATGTACAAGAATATAACTACTATAATGCTGCCCCTATGTACAGGAATATAACTACTATAATACTGCCCCTATGTACAAGAATGCAACTACTATAATACTGTCCCTATGTACAAAAATATAGCTACTATAATACTGCCCCTATGTACAAGAATGTAACTACTATAATATTGCTCCTATGTACAAGAATATAACTACTATAATACTGCCCCTATGTACAAGAATATAACTACTATAATACTGCCCCTATGAACAAGAATATACCTACTATAATACTACCCCTACGTGCAATAATATACTGTACCTACTATAATACAGCTCCTAAGTACAAGAATATAACTACTATAATACTGCCCCTATGTACAAGAATGAAACTACTATAATATTGCTCCTATGTACAAGAATATAACTACTATAATACTGTCCCTATGTACAAAAATATAGCTACTATAATACTGCCCCTATGTACAAGAATGTAACTACTATAATATTGCTCCTATGTACAAGAATGTAACTACTATAATACTGCCCCTATGTACAAGAATATAACTACTATAATACTGCCCCTATGTACAAGAATATAACCACTATAATACTGTCCCTATGTACAAAAATATAGCTACTATAATACCGCCCCTATGTACAAGAATGAAACTACTATAATATTGCTCCTATGTACAAGAATATAACTACTATAATACTGCCCCTATGTACAAGAATATAACTACTATAATACTGCCCCTATGTACAGGAATATAACTACTATAATACTGCCCCTATGTACAAGAATGTAACTACTATAATACTGTCCCTATGTACAAAAATATAGCTACTATAATACTGCCCCTATGTACAAGAATGTAACTACTATAATATTGCTCCTATGTACAAGAATATAACTACTATAATACTGCCCCTATGTACAAGAATATAACTACTATAATACTGCCCCTATGAACAAGAATATACCTACTATAATACTACCCCTATGTGCAATAATATACTGTACCTACTATAATACAGCCCCTAAGTACAAGAATATACCTACTATAATACTACCCCTATGTACAAGAATATAACTACTATAATACTGCCCCTATGTACAAGAATATACCTACAGTAATATTGCCCCTATGTAAAGGAATATACCTACTATATTACTGCCCCTATGTATAAGAATATACCTACTACAATACTGCCACTGTGTACAAGAATATACCTACTATAATACTACCCCTATGTACAAGAATATAACTACTATAATACTGCCCCTATGTACAAGAATATACCTACTATAATATTGCCCCTATGTAAAGGAATATACCTACTATATTACTGCCCCTATGTATAAGAATATACCTACTACAATACTGCCACTATGTACAAGAATATACCTACTCTAATACTACCCCTATGTACAAGAATATAACTACTATAATACTGCCCCTATGTACAATAATATACTGTACCTACTATAATACTGCCCCTATGTACAAGAATATAACTACCATAATACTGCCCCATGTACAAGAATATACCTACTATAATACTGCCCCTATGCACAAGAATAAAACTACTATAATACTACCCCTATGTACAAGAATATAACTACTATAATACTGTCCCTATGTACAATAATATACTGCACCTACTATAATACAGCCCCTATTTACTAGAGTATAACTACTATAATGCTGCCCCTATGCTAAAGAATATACCTACTATAATACTGCTCTTATGTAAAAGAATATACCTACTGTATTACTGCCCCTATTTATAAGAATATTCCTACTACAATACTGCCGTATTGTATATATTCTAGGTATATTCTATGTAGAAGAATATACCTACTATAATACTACCCCTATGTACAAGAATATAACTACTATAATACTGCCCCTGTGTACAATAATATACTGTACCTACTATAATACAGCCCCTATGTACAGGAATATAACTACTTTAATACTGCCCCTATGTACAAGAATATACGTACAATATTACTACTCCTATGTACAAGAATATAACTACTATATTACTGCCCCTATTTATAAGAATATACCTACTACAATACTGCCGTATTGTATATATTCTAGGTATATTCTATGTACAAGAATATACCTACTATAATACTACTCCTATGTACAAGAATATAACTAATATCATACTGCTCCTATATACAAGAATATAACTAATATAATACTGCCCCTATGTACAAGAATATAACTAATATAATACTGCTCTTATGTACAAGAATGTAACTACTATAATACTGCACCTATATACAAGAGTATATCTACTATAATACTGTCCCTATGTACAAGAATATAAGTACTATAATGCTGCCCCCATGTACAAGAATATAACTACTATAATACTGCCCCTATGTACAAGAATATAACTGCAATAATACTGCTCCCTATGTACAAGAACATAACTACTATAATACTGCCCCTGTGTACAATTATATAACTACTATAACACTCCTCCTATGTATAAGACTATAACTACTATAATACTGCCCCCTATGTACAAGAATATAGCTATTATAATACTGCCCCTATGTACAAGAATATAACTACTATAATACTGCCCCTATGTACAAGAATATAACTACTATAATACTGCCCCTATGTATAAGAATATAACCACTATAATACTGTCCCTATGTACAAGAATGTAACTACTATAATATTGCTCCTATGTACAAGAATATAACCACTACAATACTGTCCTTATGTACAAAAATATAGCTACTATAATACTGCCCCTATGTACAAGAGTGTAACTACTATAATACTGCCCCTATGTACAAGAATATAACTACTATAATACTGCCCCTATGTACAGGAATATAACTACTATAATACTGCCCCTATGTACAAGACTGTAACTACTATATTACTGTCACTATGTACAAAAATATAGCTACTATAATACTGCCCCTATGTACAAGAATGTAACTACTATAATATTGCTCCTATGTACAGGAATATAACTACTATAATGCTGCCCCTATGTACAAGAATATAACTACAATAATACTGCCCCTATGAACAAGAATATACCTACTATAATACTACCCCTATGTAAAATAATATACTGTACCTACTATAATACAGCCCCTATGTACAAGAATGTAACTACTATAATACTGCCCCTATGTACAAGAATATACCTACTATATTACTGCCCCTATGTATAATAATATACCTACTACAATACTGCCACTATGTACTAGAATATACCTACTAAAATACTACCCCTATGTACAAGAATATACCTACTATAATACTGCCCCTATGTACAAGAATAAAACTACTATAATACTACCCCTATGTACAAGAATATAACTACTAAAATACAGCCCCTATGTACAAGAATATATCTACTATAATACTGCCCCTATGTTCAAGAATATACCTACTATAATACTGCTCCTATGTACAAGAATATAACTACTATCATACTGCTCCTATATACAAGAATATAACTACTATAATACTGCCCCTATGTACAAGAATATAACTACTATAATACTGCTCTTATGTAAAAGAATATACCTACTATATTACTGCCCCTATTTATAAGAATATAACTACTACAATACTGCCGTATTGTATATATTCTAGGTATATTCTATGTACAAGAATATACCTACTATAATACTACTCCTATGTACAAGAATATAACTAATATCATACTGCTCCTATATACAAGAATATAACTAATATAATACTGCCCCTATGTACAAGAATATAACTAATATAATACTGCTCTTATGTACAAGAATGTAACTACTATAATACTGCACCTATATACAAGAGTATATCTACTATAATACTGTCCCTATGTGCAAGAATATAAGTACTATAATGCTGCCCCCAATGTACAAGAATAGAACTACTATAATACTGCTCCTATGTACAAGAATATAACTACTATAATGCTGCCCCCATGTACAAGAATAGAACTACTATAATACTGCTCCTATGTACAAGAATATAACTACTATAATACTGCCCCCTATGTACAAGAATATAGCTACTATAATACTGCCCCTATGTACAAGAATATAACTACTATAATACTGCCCCTATGTATAAGAATATAACCACTATAATACTGTCCCTATGTACAAGAATGTAACTACTATAATATTGCTCCTATGTACAAGAATATAACCACTATAATACTGACCCTATGTACAAAAATATAGCTACTATAATACTGCCCCTATGTACAAGAGTGTAACTACTATAATACTGCCCCTATGTACAAGAATATAACTACTATAATACTGCCCCTATGTACAGGAATATAACTACTATAATACTGCCCCTATGTACAAGACTGTAACTACTATATTACTGTCACTATGTACAAAAATATAGCTACTATAATACTGCCCCTATGTACAAGAATGTAACTACTATAATATTGCTCCTATGTACAGGAATATAACTACTATAATGCTGCCCCTATGTACAAGAATATAACTACAATAATACTGCCCCTATGAACAAGAATATACCTACTATAATACTACCCCTATGTAAAATAATATACTGTACCTACTATAATACAGCCCCTATGTACAAGAATGTAACTACTATAATACTGCCCCTATGTACAAGAATATACCTACTATATTACTGCCCCTATATATAATAATATACCTACTACAATACTGCCACTATGTACTAGAATATACCTACTAAAATACTACCCCTATGTACAAGAATATACCTACTATAATACTGCCCCTATGTACAAGAATAAAACTACTATAATACTTCCCCTATGTACAAGAATATAACTACTAAAATACAGCCCCTATGTACAAGAATATATCTACTATAATACTGCCCCTATGTTCAAGAATATACCTACTATAATACTGCTCCTATGTGCAAGAATATAACTACTATCATACTGCTCCTATATACAAGAATATAACTACTATAATACTGCCCCTATGTACAAGAATATAACTACTATAATACTGCTCTTATGTAAAAGAATATACCTACTATATTACTGCCCCTATTTATAAGAATATAACTACTACAATACTGCCGTATTGTATATATTCTAGGTATATTCTATGTACAAGAATATACCTACTAAAATACTACCCTATGTACAAGAATATAACTACTATAATACTGCCCGTGTGTACAATAATATACTGTATCTACTATAATACAGCCCCTATGTACAGGAATATAACTACTTTAATACTGCCTCTATGTACAAGAATATAACTACTATAATACTGCTCTTATGTTCAAGAATGTAACTACTATAATACTGCACCTATATAGAAGAATATATCTACTATAATACTGCCGCTATGTACAAGAATATAAGTACTATAATGCTGCCCCCATGTACAAGAATAGAACTACTATAATACTGCTCCTATGTAAAAGAATATAACTACTATAATGCTGCCCCCATGTACAAGAATATAACTACTATAACACTGCCCCTATGTACAAGAATATAGCTACTTTAATGATGCCTCTATGTACAAGAATATACCTATTATAATACTACTCCTATGTACAAGAATATAACTACTATCATACTGCTCCTCTATACAAGAATATAACTACTATAATACTGCCCCTATGTACAAGCATCTAACTACTATAGTACTGCCCCTATGTCCAAGAATATAACTACAATAATACTGCTCCCTATGTACAAGAATATAACTACTATAGTACTGCCCCTATGTACAATTATATAACTACTATAATACTCCTCCTATGTATAAGAATATAACTACTATAATACTGCCCCCTATGTACAAGAATATAACTACTATAATACTGCCCCTATGTACAAGAATATAACTACTATAATACTGCCCCTATGTACAAGAATGTAACTACTATAATGCTGCCCCCTATGCACAAGAATATAACTACTATAATACTGCCCCTATGTACAAGAATATAACTACTATCATACTGCTCCTCTATACAAGAATATAACTACTATAATACTGCCCCTATGTACAAGAATATAACTACTATAGTACTGCCCCTATGTACAAG
Source organism: Ranitomeya variabilis (assembly GCF_051348905.1). Lineage (NCBI taxonomy): Eukaryota > Metazoa > Chordata > Amphibia > Anura > Dendrobatidae > Ranitomeya > Ranitomeya variabilis. Next base: position 222,747,105 of record NC_135235.1, read on the forward strand.
AATATAACTACAATAATACTGCTCCCTATGTACAAGAATATAACTACCATAATACTGCCCCTATGTACAATTATATAACTACTATAATACTCCTCCTATGTATAAGAATATAACTACTATAATACTGCCCCCTATGTACAAGAATATAACTACTATAATACTGCCCCTATGTACAAGAATATAACTACTATAATACTGCCCCTATGTACATGAATGTAACTACTGTAATGCTGCCCCCTATGTACAAGAATATAACTACTATAATACTACCCCTATGTACAAGAATATAACTACTATAATGCTGCCCCCTATGTACAAGAATATAACTACTATAATACTGCCCCTATGTACAAGAATATAACTACTATAATACTGCTCCTATGTACAAGAATATAACTACTATAATACTGCTCCCTACGTACAAGAATATAACTACTATAATACTGTTCCCTATGTACAAGAATATAACTACTATAATACTGCCCTTATGTACAAGAATATAACTACTATAATACTGCTCCTATGTACAAGAATATAACTACTATAATACTGCCCCCTATGTACAGGAATATAGCAACTATAATACTGCCCCTATGTACAAGAATATAACTGCTATAATACTGATCTTTTGTGATAGGATGATGATGGGCCATCAGTGAAAATACTGACATGCAATCTTATATGATGAGCATCACACTTAGACTTGGAACTTCTGCTTTTATATATCAGCAGGTACTGTCAGGTCATAATGTAATCAGGCAAAAATAAAACTTTTTACAGTGTTACTGAGAGCACAAGGAGGAAGCATATCGATACATGGATGTAAATGGATTGTAAGATTCCGAAGAAACACAGGTAACGAGATCTGGGTATTGGATGGTATTTATTGTGTACTGTGCTCAGTAACTTTCGATTTACTGCACTGACTCATGCTCTGTATTACATTAAATTTAGTATTTACTATTTTTATGATATACAGGTGCTTTTCACTAAATTAGAATATCATCAAAAAGTTAATTTATTTCAGTTCTAAAGCACAAAAAGTGAATCTCATATATTATATAGAGTCATTACAGAGTGATCTGTTTCATGTTTATTTCTGTTAATGTTGATGATTATGGCTTACAGCCAATGAAAACCCAAAAGTCATTATCTCAGTAAATTAAAATACTTTATAACACCAGCTTGAAAAATGATTTTAAAATCAGAAATGTTGGCCTTCTAAAATGTATGTTCAGTAAATGCCCTCAATACTTGGTCGGGGCTCCTTTTGTATCAATTACTGCATCAATGCAGCGTGGCATGGAGGTGATCAGCCTGTGGCACTGCTGAGGTGTTATGGAAGCCCAGGTTGCTTTGATAGCAGCTTTCAGCTCATTAGCATTGTTGGGTCTGGTGTCTCTCATCTTCCTCTTGACAATGCTCCATAGATTCTCTATGGGGTTATGGTCAGACGAGTTTGCTGCCAATCAAGCACAGTGATACTGTTGTTTGTAAACCAGGTATTGGTACTTTTGGCAGTGTGGACAGGGGCCAAGTCCTGCTGGAGAATGGCATTTCCATCTCCAAAAAGCTTGCCGGCAGAGGGAAGCATTTAGTGCTCTAAAATCTCCTGGTAGACGGCTGTGCTGACTTTGGTCTTGATAAAACACAGTGGACCTACACCAGCAGATGACATGGCTCCCCAAACCATCACTGATTGTGGAGACTTCACACCAGACCTCCAGCAGCTTGGATTGTGTGCCTCTCCACTCTTCCTCCAGACTCTGGACCTTGATTTCCAAATGAAATGCAAAATTTAATTTAATCTGAAAACAACACCTTGGACCACTGACAACAGTCCAGTTCTTTTTCTCCTTGGCCCAGGTAAGACGCTCCTGGCATTGTCTATTGGTCATGAGTGGCTGACACAAGGAATGTTACACTTGAAGCCCATGTCCTGGATACGTCTGTGTGTGGCGGCTCTTGAATCAATGACTCCAGCAGCAGTCCGCTCCTTGTGAATTTCCCCCCAATTTTTAAATGGACTTTTCGTAACAATCCTTACTATGCTGCGGTTATCCCGGTTGCTTGTGCACGTTTTTCTACCACACTTTTTCCTTCCACGTAACTTTCCATTAATATTCTTGGATACAGCACTCTGTGAACAGCCAGCTTCTTTAACAATGACCTTTTGTGTCTTCCCCTCTTTGTGGAGTGTGTCAATGACTGCCTTCTGGACCTCTGTCAGTCAGCAGTCTTCCCCATGATTGTGGAGCCTACTGAAACAGACTAAGGGACCTTTATAAATGCTTAGGAAGCCTTTGCAGGTGTTTTTTTGTTAATTATTCTAATTTATTGAGATAATGACTTTTGGGTTTTCATTGGCTGTAAGCCATAATCATCAACATTAACAGAAATAAACATGTGAAATAGATCACTCTGTGTGTAATGACTCTATATAATATATGAGTTTCACTTTTTGTATTGAAGAACTGAAATAAATTAACTTTTTGATGATATTCTAATTTTGTGAGAGGCATCCTTATTTTTTTTTTAAACATTTTATGTGTCACCTGCTTTAGAAATGGACTTTTCATGTTTTTTTTTGCCTCACCTGTTTTTCTTTATCAAGTTACCAGTCTCTGCACAACCCATAACAGTCTTTTGAGGACTTTATTTAATATTAGAAGTTGAAATTGAGGGTTCCTCACTGCAATACCTTACAGTACAACTGCATTATTACATGAAGATGAGGGAAGTTTTGATCATTGAGTTCCTGGTTCTGGGAATTCCACCAATTGCTAACACAAAGGGGCAAAAGTTCTCAACTGAGCACTACTCTCAGCTGAGACTGATGATATTACATAAAATTTCTGTTGAGCCCACCTCCAGTCTTTTTGGGTCAAACTTTTTTGAATACAGTTCATTACTAGTGTTGAGCGATACCTTCCGATATCGGAAAGTATCGGTATCGGAAAGTATCGGCCGTTACCGTCAAAGTATCGGATCTAATCCGATACCGATACCCGATCCCAATGCAAGTCAATGGGACGAAAATATCGGAATTAAAATAAACCCTTTCTTTCCTTGTAGGTTCATTCTACATGAAGGAAAACAACTAAGAATAATGTAGGATGTATTGGGGGAGGTGGCGGAGACATTAAAGGCACAGAGGTTTAGCCCAAACAAATAGAATAGCAGGTTTTTTTGTTTTTTTTTATGACGGTCGGCGTTAGAAAGATTTTGACTATTTTTATTTTTTTATTTTGTCAGATATTGATGTTTCACTACTTCCACGTCCTTCACCTTCTTTTTTACTTCTCCCACACTTTCTTCTTCATTATCCTCATCATCAGCTTCTTTGACATCAACTATCTTCACCTTATTCATCTTCTTCTACCTCTAATTTTTTTTTTTTACATTGTTCATATTCTTTTTATTTAACTATTATCTTTTTCATATTCAACTTCTTCATCATATTCTTATTTGTGACAGGCATTCCCGTAGTTGTTATCTATAAAAGTTTGAAGATTACACCTTCCGTTCTGCCTGTCACAAAAGAGTTACATTTGTCCGCGTTCAGTTTGGCCTGCAGCATCAGGCTTTATCCAGGGGCACCACGAAGAGGAACGGACTCACCCCCATACACTGCTTAGTCTTCTTCTGCTTATAATTTAGATAATATCTTTTGCTCTGATATTTAGTCTTATGCTTAATGTTCTTCTGCTCTTTGTTCTGCAGCCTCTTGTTCTTCTGCTTCTCGGTCTCCCATGTCGTCGTCGTCTCCAGGGTCGTCGTCTCCGGGGTCGTCGTCATCGGGGTCGTCGTCATCGGGGTCGTCTTCAGGGTCATCGTCTCCAGGGTCGTCGTCATCTCGGTGGTTGTCGTCTCTGGTGTCGTCATCATCTTAGGGGTGGTCTTCCGGGTCATCGTCTTTAGGGTCTTGAACTTGGAAATGTAGCAGAAGGTACAAGAAGGCTGAGAAAATGCAGAGAAACAGCTGATGGATCTGGAACTCGGATGGCTACCCGAAGGTCCAAGAGCCAATGGAACTACCGTGGACCAGCTGACGTTACTGGAACTCGGTTACTAAGCAGGAGGTACCCGTGCCTGAAAGCACTACCAAGGACCACCTGACGTTGGTGGAACTCGGATACCCAGAGGGAGGCACCTAAGCCAAAGGCTCTGCCCGGAACCAGCTGACGGTACTGGAACCAGGATGGGGAGCAGAAGGTACAAGAGCAAAAGACACTGCCGAGAACCAGCTGACGGTACTGGAACCCGGATGGGTAGCCGAAGGTCCAAGAGCCAATGGAACTACCGAGGACCAGCTGACGTTACTGGAACCCGGTTACTAAGCAGGAGGTACCCGTGCCTGAAAGCACTACCAAGGACCACCTGACGTTGGTGGAACTCGGATACCCAGAGGGAGGCACCTAAGCCAAAGGCTCTGCCCGGAACCAGCTGACGGTACTGGAACCAGGATGGGGAGCAGAAGGTACAAGAGCAAAAGACACTGCCGAGAACCAGCTGACGGTACTGGAACCCGGATGGGTAGTCGAAGGTCCAAGAGCCAATGGAACTACCGAGGACCAGCTGACGTTACTGGAACCCAGTTACTAAGCAGGAGGTACCCGTGCCTGAAAGCACTACCAAGGACCACCTGACATTGGTGGAACTCGGATACCCAGAGGGAGGCACCTAAGCCAAAGGCTCTGCCCGGAACCAGCTGACGGTACTGGAACCAGGATGGGGACCTATTCAAGCTTGTCTTCCTAGAGCCCCAACTGGCGGTGTTAGAGCCCAGGGTCAGCAGAAGGAGGAGCAGGGGGAGGGGAGTGTAGGCCGAAGCCTGCACTGGCGGCAGCTTTCGGTCTGTTGTGCCTGCGTGGCGGTCGCAGGACACGTTGCCGGCTACACAGCAGGGGAACAGCTGGCGGTGCTGAACCCCACTGACACATTGGCGAGGTGTTTGGCTCTGTGCAGCCAGCACTTCCGGACAGCAACTAGCGGTGTTGGAGCCCGGGCTCTGCCGGTGGAGCAGAGTGTAGGCCGAAGCCTAATTGAACCGATTTCAAAGGTAACCTTTAACCCCCCCTCAGGGGTTACAAACTAGAAGAGCCACAGCTTATGCAGCAGTAGTGCCGCACAAGTCAAAGGTTGCTCTTTTAATTTTTCTCCTTGCACACGCCGAATGAAACACGTATAACATTTAGCCCTTTATACAGTCAAACTGTGTTGGAGGCGCGAGTTCCCTTCGTAATGAGACGCAGCACAGATGTCAAGAATCCCACCTTGGTGCTGGGTGCAGCCTCCTGAGCGTTGTTATTTGCTGTACAGGAGTCTGCGCTGTCGTGTTATCCCTTGGCCTTGCGCTGTTAGCGCTGCCCATCTTCTGACATCATTTAATGTCGGCCGTTGCGGTTCGCGATGACCATGAATCCCAGCCCCGCAGTGTCTTAACATTGTTAAAACACTGCGGGGCTGGGATTCATGGCCTGGCGCAGTACATATGTTCGCCTCTCGCACTCGGGTCCTTACACCCGCTTCAGACTGTGCGGCGTCAGCTGATCCCTTATCGCATGCCACGGACATGAAGCCGCATAGTCTGAAGAAGGCGGAAGGAGATGAGGGACAGGCGAAGAAATGCACCGATCAAGCCCATCAATAACACCCTCGCAGTCCAAATAAATAAGACACCGAGGGGCGTTGTGTGGGTCAGGGCGGCCGCAGAGGCGCAGGCAGCCAAACAATGATGCCAGAAGACGGGCAGCGCTACCAAGGGGGTTGCAGCGTCTCATTACAAAGGAAAGTCACACCACCGGGACGGTTAAATGGTCACACAGAGGACACATTTCAGACGTGTTTTCAGTTCCACATGTGCGAGGAGAATACGTTTATGAGCCACCTTGCACACATGCAGCATTACCGCTGTACGAGGTGGCTGTAAAACGTACAAACGCCTGGGGGAGGGGGGACAGGTTCCCTTCAATTTCAGTTCTTGTGTCTGCGTGGCTTTTGCAGGAAACGATGCCGGCCACACAGCAGGGGAACAGCTGGCGGTGCTGGACCCCACTGACACATTGGCTGGTGTTTTTCTCTGTGCAGCTAGCAGTACCGGGCCCCAACTGGCGGTGTTAGAGCCCAGGGTCAGCAGGAGGAGGAGCAGGAGGAGGAGCAGGGGGAGGGGAGTGTAGGCCGAAGCCTGCACTGGCGGCAGCTTTGGGTCTGTTGTGCCTGCGTGGCGGTCGCAGGACACGTTGCCGGCTACACAGCAGGGGAACAGCTGCGGTGCTGAACCCCACTGACACTTTGGCTGGTGTTTTTCTCTGTGCAGCTAGCAGTACCGGGCCCCAACTGGCGGTGTTGGAGCCCGGGCTCTGCAGGGGGAGCAGAGTGTAGGCCGAAGCCTAATTGAACCAATTTTAAAGTAAACCTTTAACCCCCCCTCAGGGGTTACAAACTAGAAGAGCCACCACAGCTTATGCAGCAGTAGTGCCGCACAAGTCAAAGGTTGCTCTTTTAATTTTTCTCCTTGCACACGCTGAATGAAACACGTATAACATTTAGCCCTTTATACAGTCAAACTGTGTTGGAGGCGCGAGTTCCCTTCGTAATGAGACGCAGCACAGATGTCAAGAATCCCACCTTGGTGCTGGGTGCAGCCTCCTGAGCGTTGTTATTTGCTGTACAGGAGTCTGTGCTGTCGTGTTATCCCCTGGCCTAGCGCTGTTAGCGCTGCCCATCTTCCGACATCATGTAATGTCGGCCGTTGCGGTTCGCGATGACCATGAATCCCAGCCCCGCAGTGTCTTAACATTGTTAAAACACTGTGGGTCTGGGATTCATGGCCTGGCGCAGCACATATGTTCGCCTCTCACACTCGGGTCCTTACACCCGCTTCAGACTGTGCGGCGTCAGCTGATCCCTTATCGCATGCCACGGCCATGAAGCCGCACAGTCTGAAGAAGGCGGAAGGAGATGAGTGACAACAGGCGAAGATATGCACTGCTCATGCCCATCAATCACACCCTCGCAGTCCAAATAAATAAGACACCGAGGGGCGTTGTGTGGGTCAGGGCGGCCGCAGAGGCGCAGGCAGCCAAACAATGAGGCCAGAAGACGGGCAGCGCTACCAAGGGGGTTGCAGCGTGTCATTACAAAGGAAAGTCACACCACCGGGACGGTTAAATGGTCACACAGAGGACACATTTCAGACGTGTTTTCAGTTCCACATGTGCGAGGAGAATACGTTTATGAGCCACCTTGCACACATGCAGCATTACCGCTGTACGAGGTGGCTGTAAAACGTACAAACGCCTGGGGGAGGGGGGACAGGTTCCCTTCAATTTCAGTTCTTGTGTCTGCGTGGCTTTTGCAGGACACGATGCCGGCTACACAGCAGGGGAACAGCTGGCGGTGCTGGACCCCACTGACACATTGGCTGGTGTTTTTCTCTGTGCAGCTAGCAGTACCGGGCCCCAACTGGCGGTGTTAGAGCCCAGGGTCAGCAGGAGGAGGAGCAGGAGGAGGAGCAGGGGGAGGGGAGTGTAGGCCGAAGCCTGCACTGGCGGCAGCTTTGGGTCTGTTGTGCCTGCGTGGCGGTCGCAGGACACGTTGCCGGCTACACAGCAGGGGAACAGCTGGCGGTGCTGGACCCCACTGACACATTGGCTGGTGTTTTTCTCTGTGCAGCTAGCAGTACCGGGCCCCAACTGGCGGTGTTAGAGCCCAGGGTCAGCAGGAGGAGGAGATGGAGCAGAGTGTAGGCCGAAGCCTGCACTGGCGGCAGCTTTGGGTCTGTTGTGCCTGCGTGGCGGTCGCAGGACACGTTGCCGGCTGCACAGCAGGGGAACAGCTGGCGGTGCTGAACCCCACTGACACATTGGCTGGTGTTTTTCTCTGTGCAGCTAGCAGTACCGGGCCCCAACTGGCGGTGTTGGAGCCCAGGGTCAGCAGGGGGAGCAGAGTGTAGGCCGAAGCCTAATTGAACCAATTTCAAAGGTAACCTTTAACCCCCCCTCAGGTGTTACAAAGTAGAAGAGCCACAGCTTATGCAGCAGTAATGCTGCACAAGTCAAAGGTTGCTCTATTAATTTTGCTCCTTGCACACGCTGAAAGGAACACGTATAACATTTAGGCCCTTACACAGTCAAACTGATTTTGAGGCGTGAGTTCCCTTCGTAAAGAGACGCAGTACAGCTGGCAAAAATGCCACCTTGGTGCTTGGCGCGGCCTCCTGAGCATCTTTATTTGCTGCACAGGAGTCTGCGCTGTCGTGTTATCCCTTGGCCTTGCGCTGTTAGCGCTGCCCATCCTCTGACATCATGTAATGTCGGCCGTTGCGGTTTGCGATGACCATGAATCCCAGCCCCGCAGTGTCTTAACATTGTTAAAACACTGCGGGGCTGGGATTCATGGCCTGGTGCAGTACATATGTTCGCCTCTCGCTTGGGTTCTTACACCTGCTTCAGACTATGCGGCGTCAGCTGATCCCTTATCGCATGCCACGGCCATGAAGCCGCACAGTCCGAAGAAGGCGGAAGGAGATGAGGGACAGGCGAAGAAATGCACCGATCAAGCCCATCAATCACACCCTCGCAGTCCCAATAAATAAGACACCGAGGGGCGTTGTGTGGGGCAAGGCGGCGGCAGAGGCGCAGCCAGCCAAACAATGAGGCCAGAAGACGGGCAGCGCTACCAAGGAGCTTGTTGCGTGTCAATACAAAGGAAAATCACACCTGAGGGACGTTTTAATGGTCTCAGAGGACTCATTTTAGACGTGTTCAGTTCCCCATGGGCAAGGAGAATAAGTTTCCGAGCCACCTTGCACACATGCAGTATTACTGCTGTACAAGGTGGCTGTAAAACATAGAAACACCTGGGGGAGGGGGGACAGGTTCCCTTCAATTTCAGTTCTTGTGTCTGCGTGGCTTTTGCAGGACACGATGCCGGCTACACAGCAGGGGAACAGCTGGCGGTGCTGGACCCCACTGACACATTGGCTGGTGTTTTTCTCTGTGCAGCTAGCAGTACCGGGCCCCAACTGGCGGTGTTAGAGCCCAGGGTCAGCAGGAGGAGGAGATGGAGCAGAGTGTAGGCCGAAGCCTGCACTGGCGGCAGCTTTGGGTCTGTTGTGCCTGCGTGGCGGTCGCAGGACACGTTGCCGGCTGCACAGCAGGGGAACAGCTGGCGGTGCTGAACCCCACTGACACATTGGCTGGTGTTTTTCTCTGTGCAGCTAGCAGTACCGGGCCCCAACTGGCGGTGTTGGAGCCCAGGGTCAGCAGGAGGAGGAGAGGGAGCAGAGTGTAGGCCAAAGCCTACACTGGAGCAAGTTGAAAGGGAAACTTTAACCCCCCCCCAGGCGTTTGTAGCTGAAAGAGCCATCGTGTACAGCACTAATGCTGGAAAAGGTAAACTTAGCTCTTTTAATTATGGTCCTTGCACATGCTGAACCTAACACTTATGAAAAGTGTCCTGTTGTGAATTTGGATTCTGGGCTCCCCCGGTGGCTACTGGTGGAATTGAACTTGTGACATCATCTTCCCTGTTCACCTGTTCTGATTAGATCTGGGTGTCGCTATATAATCTGGCTTCTCTGTTAGATGCTTGCCGGTCAACAATGTTATCAGAAGCCTCTCTGTGCTTGTTCCTGCTCCCAGACATCTACTAGATAAGTTGGACATTCGTCCATGTTTTGTTTTTGTATTTTGGTTCCAGTTCACAGCTGCAGTTTCGTTACTGTGTCTGGAAAGCTCTTGTTGATCAGGAATTGCCACTCTGGTATTATGAGTTAATGCCAGAGTCCTAAAGTAATTTCTGGATGTGTTTTGTTAGGGTTTTCTACTGACCATGAAAGTATGCTTTCTGTCTTCTGCTATCTAGAAAGCGGACCTCAAATTTGCTAAAACTATTTTCCTGCTGCGTTTGTTGTTTCATCTCATATCACCGCCAATATATGTGGGGGGCTTCTGTCTCCTTTTTGGGCATTTCTCTAGAGGTGAGTCAGGTCTTATATTTCCCTCTGCTAGCATTATTTAGTTCTCCGGCCGGCGCTGGGCATATAGGGATAAAAGTAGGACATGCTACCTGGCTACTTCTAGATGATGCGGTAGGTTTAGTTCATGGTCAGTACAGTTACATCTTCCAAGAGCTTGTTCCTATTGAGGCTTATGCTAGTTCTCTGGCCATGGAGATCATGACAGTTTGACCGGCCCACTAAAGGGTTAAAATCCTTGGCTGAGAAAGGAGAGAAATAAGAAGTCTGCTGAAAATTTTTTTTTTTTTTTTTTCTCTAGTAGTTAGTGTGCTCTTAATTGGATCACTTGCCAGTCTGTCTATGCTGCAGTCTTTCTTTTTTTTCTCTCTCCTTCTAATCTTTGAATGGCTCTATGTTCACCTGTCTATAATGGATCTACAGAGTGTAACTGCAGGTTTGAATAATCTCGCCACGAAAGTACAAAGTTTGCAAGATTTTGTTGTTCATGCTCCGGTATCAGAGCCGAGAATTCCTTTGCCGGAATTCTTCTCAGGGAATAGATCTAGCTTTCAGAATTTTAGAAATAATTGTAAGTTATTTTTGTCCCTGAAATCTCGTTCTGCTGGAGACCCTGCACAGCAGGTCAGGATTGTGATTTCCTTGCTCCGCGGCGACCCTCAAGATTGGGCTTTTGCATTGGCACCAGGGGATCCTGCGTTGCGCAATGTGGATGCGTTTTTTCTGGCCTTGGGCTTGCTGTATGAGGAACCTCATTTGGAACTTCAGGCAGAAAAAACTTTGATGTCCCTATCGCAGGGGCAAGATGAAGCTGAAATTTACTGCCAAAAATTCCGTAAATGGTCTGTGCTTACTCAGTGGAATGAGTGTGCTTTGGCGGCTACTTTCAGAGAGGGTCTTTCTGATGCCATTAAGGATGTTATGGTGGGGTTCCCTGTGCCTGCAAGTCTGAATGAGTCCATGACAATGGCCATTCAGATCGATAGGCGTCTGCGGGAGCGCAAACCAGTGCACCATCTGGCGGTGTCCACTGAGAAGACGCCAGAAAACATGCAGTGTGATAGAATTCTGTCCAGAAGCGAGCGGCAGAATTTTAGACGGAAAAATGGGTTGTGTTTCTATTGTGGGGATTCTACTCATGTTATATCAGCATGCTTTAAGCGTACTAAAAAGCTTGATAAATCCGTTCCCATTGGCACTTTACAGTCTAAATTTATTTTGTCTGTGACCCTGATTTGCTCTTTGTCATCTATTACTACGGACGCCTATATCGACTCTGGCGCCGCTTTGAGTCTTATGGATTGGTCCTTTGCCAATCGTTGTGGGTATGATTTAGAGCCTTTGGAGACTCTTATTCCTCTGAAGGGGATTGACTCCACCCCATTGGCTAATAATAAACCACAATACTGGACACAAGTGACTATGTGTATTAATCCGGATCACCAGGAGACTATTCGTTTTCTGGTGCTGTATAATCTACATGATGATTTGGTGCTGGGATTGCCATGGCTGCAGTCTCACAACCCAGTCCTTGACTGGAGAGCTATGTCTGTGTTGAGCTGGGGATGTAAGGGGGCTCATGGGGATGTACCTGTGGTTTCCATTTCATCATCTATTCCCTCTGAAATCCCTGAGTTCCTGTCTGATTATCGTGACGTCTTTGAAGAACCCAAGCTGGGTTCACTACCTCCGCACCGTGAGTGCGATTGTGCTATAGATTTAATTCCGGGTAGTAAATACCCAAAGGGTCGTTTATTTAATCTGTCTGTGCCTGAACATACTGCTATGCGAGAATATATAAAGGAGTCCTTGGAAAAGGGACATATTCGTCCATCGTCATCTCCCTTAGGAGCCGGTTTTTTCTTTGTGTCAAAAAAAGACGGCTCTTTGAGACCATGTATTGATTATCGGCTTTTGAATAAAATCACGGTTAAATATCAATACCCATTGCCGTTGCTGACTGATTTGTTTGCTCGCATAAAGGGGGCCAAGTGGTTCTCTAAGATTGATCTCCGTGGGGCGTATAATTTGGTGCGGATCAGGCAGGGGGATGAGTGGAAAACCGCATTTAATACGCCCGAGGGCCACTTTGAGTATTTGGTGATGCCTTTTGGTCTTTCTAATGCCCCTTCAGTCTTCCAGTCCTTTATGCATGATATTTTCCGCGATTTTTTGGATAAATTTATGATAGTGTATCTGGATGATATTCTGATTTTTTCGGATGATTGGGACTCTCATGTCCGGCAAGTTAAGAGGGTTTTTCAGGTTTTGCGGTCTAATTCTCTGTGTGTCAAGGGTTCTAAGTGCGTTTTTGGGGTTCAGAGAATTTCCTTTTTGGGATATATTTTTTCTCCCTCTTCCATTGAGATGGATCCTGTCAAGGTTCAAGCTATTTGTGATTGGACGCAGCCCTCTTCTCTTAAAAGTCTTCAGAAATTTTTGGGCTTTGCCAACTTTTATCGTCGATTTATTTCTGGTTTTTCGGATGTCGTTAAGCCATTGACCGATTTGACTAGACAGGGTGCTGATGTTGCTAATTGGTCCCCTGATGCTGTGGAGGCCTTTCAGGAGCTTAAGCGCCGTTTTTCTTCTGCCCCTGTGTTGCGTCAGCCTGATGTGACTCTTCCTTTTCAGGTTGAGGTCGACGCTTCTGAGATCGGGGCTGGGGCAGTGTTGTCGCAGAAAAGTTCTGACTGCGCCGTGATGAGGCCTTGTGCCTTCTTTTCCCGTAAATTTTCGCCCGCTGAGCGGAATTATGATGTTGGGAATCGGGAGCTTTTGGCTATGAAGTGGGCGTTTGAGGAGTGGCGCCATTGGCTCGAGGGGGCCAGACATCAGGTGGTGGTATTGACTGACCACAAAAACTTGATCTATCTTGAGACCGCCAGGCGCCTGAATCCTAGACAGGCGCGCTGGTCATTATTTTTCTCTCGGTTTAATTTTGTGGTATCGTACCTACCGGGTTCTAAGAATGTTAAGGCGGATGCCCTTTCTAGGAGTTTTGAGCCTGATTCACCCGGTAACTCTGACCCCACAGGTATTCTTAAGGAGGGAGTTATCTTGTCAGCCGTTTCTCCAGACCTGCGGCGGGCCTTGCAGGAGTTTCAGGCGGATAGACCGGATCGTTGTCCGCCTGATAGGTTGTTTGTTCCTGATGATTGGACCAGTAGAGTCATCTCTGAGGTACATTCTTCTGCATTGGCAGGTCATCCTGGAATTTTTGGTACCAGGGATTTGGTGGCAAGATCCTTCTGGTGGCCTTCCCTGTCACGAGATGTGCGAGGCTTTGTGCAGTCTTGTGACGTTTGTGCTCGGGCCAAGCCTTGTTGTTCTCGGGCTAGTGGATTATTGTTGCCCTTGCCTATTCCTAAGAGGCCTTGGACACACATCTCGATGGATTTTATTTCAGATCTGCCTGTTTCTCAGAAGATGTCTGTCATCTGGGTGGTGTGTGACCGTTTTTCTAAGATGGTCCATTTGGTTCCCCTGCCCAAATTGCCTTCTTCTTCCGAGTTGGTGCCCCTGTTTTTTCAAAATGTTGTTCGTTTGCATGGTATTCCTGAGAATATCGTTTCTGACAGAGGAACCCAATTTGTGTCTAGATTTTGGCGGGCATTCTGTGCTAGGATGGGCATAGATTTGTCTTTTTCGTCTGCTTTTCACCCTCAGACTAATGGCCAGACCGAGCGGACTAATCAGACCCTGGAGACATATCTGAGGTGTTTTGTGTCTGCTGACCAGGATGATTGGGTTGCTTTTTTGCCATTGGCGGAGTTCGCCCTCAATAATCGGGCCAGCTCTGCCACTTTGGTGTCCCCGTTTTTCTGTAATTCGGGGTTCCACCCTCGATTTTCCTCCGGTCAGATGGAATCCTCGGATTGTCCTGGAGTGGATGCGGTGGTGGAGAGATTGCATCATATCTGGGGGCAGGTGATGGACAATTTAAAGCTGTCCCAGGAGAAGACTCAGCTTTTTGCCAACCGTCACCGTCGTGTTGGTCCTCGGCTTTGTGTTGGAGATTTGGTGTGGTTGTCTTCTCGTTTTGTCCCTATGAGGGTCTCATCTCCTAAGTTTAAGCCTCGGTTCATCGGTCCGTATAAAATATTGGAGATTCTTAACCCTGTTTCCTTCCGTTTGGACCTCCCTGCATCCTTTTCTATTCATAACGTTTTTCATCGGTCGTTATTGCGCAGGTATGAGGCACCGGTTGTGCCTTCCGTTGAGCCTCCTGCTCCGGTGTTGGTTGAGGGTGAGTTGGAGTACGTTGTGGACAAAATCCTAGACTCCCGTGTTTCCAGACGGAGACTCCAGTATCTGGTCAAGTGGAAGGGATACGGCCAGGAGGATAATTCTTGGGTCACTGCATCTGATGTTCATGCCTCTGATCTGGTTCGTGCCTTTCATAGGGCCCATCCTGATCGCCCTGGTGGTTCTGGTGAGGGTTCGGTGCCCCCTCCTTGAGGGGGGGGTACTGTTGTGAATTTGGATTCTGGGCTCCCCCGGTGGCTACTGGTGGAATTGAACTTGTGACATCATCTTCCCTGTTCACCTGTTCTGATTAGATCTGGGTGTCGCTATATAATCTGGCTTCTCTGTTAGATGCTTGCCGGTCAACAATGTTATCAGAAGCCTCTCTGTGCTTGTTCCTGCTCCCAGACATCTACTAGATAAGTTGGACATTCGTCCATGTTTTGTTTTTGTATTTTGGTTCCAGTTCACAGCTGCAGTTTCGTTACTGTGTCTGGAAAGCTCTTGTTGATCAGGAATTGCCACTCTGGTATTATGAGTTAATGCCAGAGTCCTAAAGTAATTTCTGGATGTGTTTTGTTAGGGTTTTCTACTGACCATGAAAGTATGCTTTCTGTCTTCTGCTATCTAGAAAGCGGACCTCAAATTTGCTAAAACTATTTTCCTGCTGCGTTTGTTGTTTCATCTCATATCACCGCCAATATATGTGGGGGGCTTCTGTCTCCTTTTTGGGCATTTCTCTAGAGGTGAGTCAGGTCTTATATTTCCCTCTGCTAGCATTATTTAGTTCTCCGGCCGGCGCTGGGCATATAGGGATAAAAGTAGGACATGCTACCTGGCTACTTCTAGATGATGCGGTAGGTTTAGTTCATGGTCAGTACAGTTACATCTTCCAAGAGCTTGTTCCTATTGAGGCTTATGCTAGTTCTCTGGCCATGGAGATCATGACAGTGTCCCCTCCTACCGTGATACCGTCCGGTAGGTGGAACTTTCCTTTGTGATGTGACGCAGCACAGCCGTCATTCTTACCCCCTTGGCGCCGTGCGCCGCCTCCTCAGCGTTGTTTGAATCAGTCCCGGAGCCTGCGCTGTTAGGTTAGCCCTTGGCCATGCACACATTTTGCGCTGCCCGTCTTCTGACATCATTTGGTGTCAGGCTGGCTGCGCCTGTGCGGCCGCGCTGGCCGAGATCCCGCCTCGTACTGTCTTCTGATTTAATCCCACTGGGGGCCTGAGATCTGTGGCCATGCGCAGTGCATATCCTCGCCTCTCACTCCCCTCCCTACGGCTTCTTCAGACTGTGCGGTGTCACGGCCGTGGCATGCTATTAGGGACCAGCTGACACCGCACAGTTGGAAGAAGCCGTAGGGAGATGAGTGAGAGGTGGAGGTTCAGATATGCACTGCGCATGTCCATGGATCTCAGGCCCCCAGTGGGATGAAATCAGAAGACAGTACGAGGCGGGATCTCGGCCAGCGCGGCCGCACAGGCGCAGCCAGCCTGACACCAAATGATGTCAGAAGACGGGCAGCGCAAAATGTGTGCATGGCCAAGGGCTAACCTAACAGCGCAGGCTCCGGGACTGATTCAAACAACGCTGAGGAGGCGGCGCACGGCGCCAAGGGGGTAAGAATGACGGCTGTGCTGCGTCACATCACAAAGGAAAGTTCCACCTACCGGACGGTATCACGGTAGGAGGGGACACTTTTCATAAGTGTTAGGTTCAGCATGTGCAAGGAGCACCACGAAAAGAGGCACTTTTTCCCTTTGCATCATTACTGCTGCACAAGGTGGCTCCTTCAGTAACAAACGCCTGGGGGGGGGACAGGTTCCCTTAAATTTAACTTGTTGTGCCTGCGTGGCGGTCGCAGTACACGTTGCCGTATACACAGCAGGGGAACAGCTGACGTTACTGAACCCCACTAACACATTGGCGAGGTGTTTGTCTCTGTGCGGACAGCACTTCTGGACGGCAACTAGCGGTGTTGGAGCCCAGGGACAGGTGGAGGAGGAGGAGGTGGAGGAGGTAGGAGGGATTGCAACACACACAGCAGGGGAACAGCTGACGTTACTGAACCCCAATAACAGAGGAGGGACTGTCGGGACTGCGCGTACAGCACTACCAGGCAACAACTAGCGGTGTTGGAGCCCAGGGACAGGTGGAGGAGGAGGAGGTGGAGGAGGTAGGAGGGATTGCCACACGCACAGCAGGGGAACAGCTGACGTTACTGAACCCCAATAACAGAGGAGGGACTGTCGGGACTGCGCGTACAACACTACCAGGCAACAACTAGCGGTGTTGGAGCCCAGGGACAGGTGGAGGAGGAGGAGGTGGAGGAGGTAGGAGGGATTGCCACACACACAGCAGGGGAACAGCTGACGTTACTGAACCCCAATAACAGAGGAGGGACTGTCGGGACTGCGCGTACAGCACTACCAGGCAACAACTAGCGGTGTTGGAGCCCAGGGACAGGTGGAGGAGGAGGAGGTGGAGGAGGTAGGAGGGATTGCCACACACACAGCAGGGGAACAGCTGACGTTACTGAACCCCAATAACAGAGGAGGGACTGTCGGGACTGCGCGTACAGCACTACCAGGCAACAACTAGCGGTGTTGGAGCCCAGGGACAGGTGGAGGAGGAGGAGGTGGAGGAGGTAGGAGGGATTGCCACACACACAGCAGGGGAACAGCTGACGTTACTGAACCCCAATAACAGAGGAGGGACTGTCGGGACTGCGCGTACAGCACTACCAGGCAACAACTAGCGGTGTTGGAGCCCAGGGACAGGTGGAGGAGGAGGAGGTGGAGGAGGTAGGAGGGATTGCCACACACACAGCAGGGGAACAGCTGACATTACTGAACCCCAATAACAGAGGAGGGACTGTCGGGACTGCGCGTACAGCACTACCAGGCAACAACTAGCGGTGTTGGAGCCCAGGGACAGGTGGAGGAGGAGGAGGTGGAGGAGGTAGGAGGGATTGCCACACACACAGCAGGGGAACAGCTGACGTTACTGAACCCCAATAACAGAGGAGGGTGTTGTGAATTTGGTTTCTGGGCTCCCCCGGTGGTTACTGGTGGTACTGAACTTGTGTGCTTCATCTCCTCTGTTCACCTGTTTCCATCAGGATGTGGGAGTTTCTATTTAGCCTTGCTCCTCAGTCATTTCTATGCCGGCCAACAATGTTACCAGAAGCCTTTCTGTTGCATGTTCCTGCTCCTAGACTACTATCAGCTAAGTTGGACTTGTAGTCCTAAGATTGTTTTGCATTTTTGTTCCAGTTCTCTGTTTTTGAATATTTCTGAGGCTGGAAGCTCTTGTGAGCTGAAATTGCCACTCTGGTGTCATGAGTTGATATTAGAGTCTTAAAGTAATTTCAGGATGGTGTTTTGAAAGGGTTTTCAGCTACTCTGAAGTTCCCTTTTCTGTCTTCCTACTATCTAGTAAGCGGACCTCAATTTGCTAAACCTATCTTCATACTTCGTATGTCATTTTCCTCTAAAATCACCGACAATATATGTGGGGGCTACTGTCTGCCTTTTGGGGAAAATTTCTCTAGAGGTAAGCCAGGTCTGTATTTTCCTCTGCTAGGGTCAGTCAGTCCTCCGGCTGGCGCTGGGCGTCTAGGGATAAAACGTAGGCACGCTACCCGGCCACTGTTAGTTGTGCGGTAGGTTTAGCTCACAGTCAGCTCGAGTTCCCATCTTCCAAGAGCTAGTCCTTTTGTATGCTTTACTACGGTCTCTTGCCATTGAGAACCATGACAGTTTGGCCGGCCAAGAGTTAAAATAATTGGCAGAAGAAAGGAGAGAAAAGAAGTCTGCAGAGAATTTTTTTTTTTTTTCTGAGTTTGCTCATTAGTTGATTCACTTGCATCTCTGCTTACTGCAGCCTTCGTCTCTCTCTCCTTCTAATCCTTGAATGGTTCTGATTTCACCTGATTAAAATGGATCCTCAGAGTTTAGCTACTGGTTTGGATAATCTCGCTATGAAGGTTCAAAGTTTACAGGATTTTGTAATTCATGCTCCTATATCTGAACCTAGAATTCCTTTACCTGAATTTTTCTCCAGGGATAGATCTCGCTTCCAGAATTTCAAACATAATTGTAAATTATTTTTGTCTCTGAGATCTCGCTCCGCTGGAGATCCTGCACAGCAGGTCAGGATTGTAATTTCCTTGCTCCGGGGCGACCCTCAGGATTGGGCATTTGCTTTGGCACCAGGGGATCCTGCGTTGCTCAATGTGGATGCGTTTTTCCTGGCTTTGGGGTTGCTTTATGAGGAACCTCATTTAGAGATTCAGGCTGAAAAAGCCTTGATGGCCCTGTCTCAAGGGCAAGATGAGGTTGAAATATACTGCCAAAAATTTCGTAAGTGGTCTGTGCTTACTCAGTGGAATGAGTGCGCCCTGGCGGCGAATTTCAGAGAGGGTCTCTCTGATGCCATTAAAGATGTTATGGTGGGGTTCCCTGTGCCTACAGGTCTGAATGAGTCCATGACAATGGCTATTCAGATTGATCAGCGTTTGCGGGAGCGCAAACCTGTGCACCATTTGGCGGTGTCTACTGTGAAGGCGCCAGAGATTATGCAATGTGATAGAATTCTGTCCAGAAGCGAACGACAGAATTTTAGGCGAAAAAATGGGTTATGCTTCTATTGTGGTGATTCAACTCATGTTATATCAGCATGCTCTAAACGTACTAAGAAGGTTGATAAGTCTGTTTCAATTGGCACTTTACAGTCTAAGTTTATTCTATCTGTGACCCTGATTTGCTCTTTATCGTCTATTACCGCGGACGCCTATGTCGACTCTGGCGCCGCTTTGAGTCTTATGGATTGGTCCTTTGCCAAACGCTGTGGGTTTAATTTAGAGCCTTTGGAAGTTCCTATACCTCTGAAGGGTATTGACTCCACGCCATTGGCTAGTAATAAACCACAATACTGGACACAAGTAACTATGCTTATTAATCCGGATCACCAGGAGATTATTCGCTTCCTTGTGTTGTATAATCTACATGATGTGTTGGTGCTTGGATTGCCATGGCTGCAATCTCATAACCCAGTCCTCGACTGGAAAGCAATGTCTGTGTTAAGCTGGGGATGTCAGGGGACTCATGGGGACGTACCTTTGGTTTCCATTTCGTCATCTATTCCCTCTGAGATTCCGGAATTTTTATCTGATTATCGTGACGTTTTTGAGGAGCCTAAACTTGGTTCACTACCTCCGCACAGAGATTGCGATTGTACTATAGATCTGATTCCGGGCAGTAAGTTTCCAAAGGGTCGTTTATTTAATCTATCTGTGCCTGAACATGCTGCTATGCGGGAATATATTAAGGAGTCCTTGGAAAAGGGACATATTCGTCCTTCGTCATCTCCCTTAGGAGCCGGTTTTTTCTTTGTATCTAAAAAAGATGGCTCTTTGAGGCCGTGTATTGATTATCGGCTTTTGAATAAAATCACGGTTAAATATCAGTATCCTTTGCCACTGCTTACTGATTTGTTTGCTCGAATAAAGGGGGCCAAGTGGTTCTCTAAGATTGATCTTCGTGGGGCGTATAATTTAGTGCGAATTAAGCAGGGGGATGAGTGGAAAACCGCATTTAATACGCCTGAGGGCCATTTTGAGTATTTAGTAATACCTTTTGGTCTTTCAAATGCCCCTTCAGTCTTTCAGTCTTTTATGCATGACATTTTCCGTGAATATTTGGATAAATTTATGATTGTGTATCTGGATGATATTTTGATTTTTTCGGATGACTGGGACTCTCATGTCCAACAGGTCAGGAGGGTTTTTCAGGTTTTGCGCTCTAATTCCTTGTGTGTAAAGGGTTCTAAGTGTGTTTTTGGGGTTCAAAAGATTTCGTTTTTGGGGTACATTTTTTCCCCCTCTTCCATTGAGATGGACCCTGTCAAGGTTCAGGCTATTTGTGATTGGACGCAACCCTCTTCTCTTAAGAGCCTTCAGAAGTTTTTGGGCTTTGCTAATTTTTATCGTCGATTTATAACTGGTTTTTCTGATGTTGCTAAGCCGTTGACTGATTTGACTAAGAAGGGTGCTGATGTTGCTGATTGGTCCCCTGCTGCTGTGGAGGCCTTTCGGGAGCTTAAGCGCTGCTTTTCTTCCGCCCCTGTATTGCGTCAGCCTGATGTTACTCTTCCTTTTCAGGTTGAGGTCGACGCTTCAGAAATCGGAGCTGGGGCGGTTTTGTCGCAGAAAAGTTCCGACTGCTCCGTGATGAGACCTTGCGCGTTCTTTTCTCGTAAATTTTCGCCCGCTGAGCGAAATTATGATATTGGTAATCGGGAGCTCTTGGCTATGAAGTGGGATTTTGAGGAGTGGCGTCATTGGCTTGAGGGGGCTAGACATCAGGTGGTGGTATTGACCGACCACAAGAATTTGATTTATCTTGAGTCTGCCAGGCGCCTGAATCCTAGACAGGCGCGCTGGTCGTTATTTTTCTCTCGGTTTAATTTTGTGGTTTCTTACCTACCGGGTTCTAAAAATGTGAAGGCGGATGCCCTTTCTAGGAGTTTTGAGCCTGATTCCCCTGGTAATTCTGAACCTACAGGTATCCTTAAGGATGGAGTGATATTATTTGCTGTTTCCCCAGACTTGCGACGGGTCTTGCAGGAGTTTCAGGCGGATAGACCTGATCGTTGCCCGCCTGGTAGACTGTTTGTTCCGGATGATTGGACCAGTAGAGTCATCTCGGAGGTCCATTCTTCTGCGTTAGCTGGTCATCCTGGAATCTTTGGTACCAGGGATTTGGTGGCTAGGTCCTTCTGGTGGCCTTCCCTGTCGCGAGATGTGCGAGGTTTTGTGCAGTCTTGTGATGTTTGTGCTCGGGCCAAGCCTTGTTGTTCTCGGGCTAGTGGATTGTTGTTATCTTTGCCTATTCCGAAGAGGCCTTGGACTCACATCTCCATGGATTTTATTTCTGATCTCCCTGTTTCTCAGAAGATGTCTGTCATCTGGGTGGTGTGT
This sequence comes from Ranitomeya variabilis, assembly GCF_051348905.1. Lineage (NCBI taxonomy): Eukaryota > Metazoa > Chordata > Amphibia > Anura > Dendrobatidae > Ranitomeya > Ranitomeya variabilis. The sequence goes on from NC_135235.1 coordinate 222,768,323, forward strand.
GACCGTTTCTCTAAGATGGTCCATTTGGTCCCCTTGCCTAAATTGCCTTCCTCATCCGAGCTGGTTCCTCTGTTTTTTCAAAATGTGGTTCGCTTGCATGGTATTCCGGAGAATATCGTTCCTGACAGGGGAACCCAATTCGTGTCTAGATTTTGGCGAGCGTTCTGGGCTAGGATGGGCATTGATTTGTCTTTTTCGTCTGCTTTCCATCCTCAGACTAATGGCCAGACCGAGCGAACTAATCAGACCTTGGAGACTTATTTGAGGTGTTTTGTGTCTGCGGATCAGGATGATTGGGTTGCCTTTTTGCCCTTGGCGGAGTTTGCCCTCAATAACCGGGCTAGTTCTGCCACCTTGGTTTCTCCTTTCTTCTGTAATTCGGGGTTTCATCCTCGTTTCTCTTCCGGTCAGGTGGAGTCTTCGGATTGTCCTGGAGTGGATGCTGTGGTGGAGAGGTTGCATCAGATTTGGGGGCATGTGGTGGACAATTTGAAGTTGTCCCAGGAGAAGACTCAGCAGTTTGCCAACCGCCGTCGTCGTGCTGGTCCTCGTCTTTGTGTTGGGGACTTGGTGTGGTTGTCTTCTCGTTTTGTCCCTATGAAGGTTTCTTCTCCTAAGTTTAAGCCTCGGTTCATCGGCCCGTACAAGATATTGGAGATTCTTAACCCTGTGTCCTTTCATTTGGACCTCCCTGCATCTTTTTCTATTCATAATGTCTTCCATCGGTCATTGTTGCGCAGGTATGAGGTACCGGTTGTGCCTTCCGTTGAGCCTCCTGCTCCGGTGTTGGTTGAGGGTGAGTTGGAGTACGTTGTCGAGAAGATCTTGGACTCCCGTGTTTCCAGACGGAGACTTCAGTATTTGGTCAAGTGGAAGGGCTACGGTCAGGAGGATAATTCTTGGGTGACAGCCTCTGATGTTCATGCCTCCGATTTGGTCCGTGCCTTTCATAGGGCTCATCCTGATCGCCCTGGTGGTTCTGGTGAGGGTTCGGTGCCCCCTCCTTGAGGAGGGGGTACTGTTGTGAATTTGGTTTCTGGGCTCCCCCGGTGGTTACTGGTGGTACTGAACTTGTGTGCTTCATCTCCTCTGTTCACCTGTTTCCATCAGGATGTGGGAGTTTCTATTTAGCCTTGCTCCTCAGTCATTTCTATGCCGGCCAACAATGTTACCAGAAGCCTTTCTGTTGCATGTTCCTGCTCCTAGACTACTATCAGCTAAGTTGGACTTGTAGTCCTAAGATTGTTTTGCATTTTTGTTCCAGTTCTCTGTTTTTGAATATTTCTGAGGCTGGAAGCTCTTGTGAGCTGAAATTGCCACTCTGGTGTCATGAGTTGATATTAGAGTCTTAAAGTAATTTCAGGATGGTGTTTTGAAAGGGTTTTCAGCTACTGTGAAGTTCCCTTTTCTGTCTTCCTACTATCTAGTAAGCGGACCTCAATTTGCTAAACCTATCTTCATACTTCGTATGTCATTTTCCTCTAAAATCACCGACAATATATGTGGGGGCTACTGTCTGCCTTTTGGGGAAAATTTCTCTAGAGGTAAGCCAGGTCTGTATTTTCCTCTGCTAGGGTCAGTCAGTCCTCCGGCTGGCGCTGGGCGTCTAGGGATAAAACGTAGGCACGCTACCCGGCCACTGTTAGTTGTGCGGTAGGTTTAGCTCACAGTCAGCTCGAGTTCCCATCTTCCAAGAGCTAGTCCTTTTGTATGCTTTACTACGGTCTCTTGCCATTGAGAACCATGACAGGAGGGACTGTCGGGACTGCGTGTACAGCACTACCAGGCAACAACTAGCGGTGTTGGAGCCCAGGGACAGGTGGAGGAGGAGGAGGTGGAGGAGGTAGGAGGGATTGCCACACACACAGCAGGGGAACAGCTGACGTTACTGAACCCCAATAACAGAGGAGGGACTGTTGACTGTGCGTACAGCACTACCAGGCAACAACTAGCGGTGTTGGAGCCCAGGGACAGGTGGAGGAGGAGGAGGTGGAGGAGGTAGGAGGGATTGCCACACACACAGCAGGGGAACAGCTGACGTTACTAAACCCCAATAACAGATGAGGGACTGTCGGGACTGCGCGTACAGCACTACCAGGCAACAACTAGCGGTGTTGGAGCCCAGGGACAGGTGGAGGAGGAGGAGGTGGAGGAGGTAGGAGGGATTGCCACACACACAGCAGGGGAACAGCTGACGTTACTGAACCCCAATAACAGAGGAGGGACTGTCGGGACTGCGCGTACAGCACTACCAGGCAACAACTAGCGGTGTTGGAGCCCAGGGACAGGTGGAGGAGGAGGAGGTGGAGGAGGTAGGAGGGATTGCCACACACACAGCAGGGGAACAGCTGACGTTACTGAACCCCAATAACAGAGGAGGGACTGTCGGGACTGCGCGTACAGCACTACCAGGCAACAACTAGCGGTGTTGGAGCCCAGGGACAGGTGGAGGAGGAGGAGGTGGAGGAGGTAGGAGGGATTGCCACACACACAGCAGGGGAACAGCTGACGTTACTGAACCCCAATAACAGAGGAGGGACTGTCGGGACTGCGCGTACAGCACTACCAGGCAACAACTAGCGGTGTTGGAGCCCAGGGACAGGTGGAGGAGGAGGAGGTGGAGGAGGTAGGAGGGATTGCCACACACACAGCAGGGGAACAGCTGACGTTACTGAACCCCAATAACAGAGGAGGGACTGTCGGGACTGCGCGTACAGCACTACCAGGCAACAACTAGCGGTGTTGGAGCCCAGGGACAGGTGGAGGAGGAGGAGGTGGAGGAGGTAGGAGGGATTGCCACACACACAGCAGGGGAACAGCTGACGTTACTGAACCCCAATAACAGAGGAGGGACTGTCGGGACTGCGCGTACAGCACTACCAGGCAACAACTAGCGGTGTTGGAGCCCAGGGACAGGTGGAGGAGGAGGAGGTGGAGGAGGTAGGAGGGATTGCCACACACACAGCAGGGGAACAGCTGACGTTACTGAACCCCAATAACAGAGGAGGGACTGTCGGGACTGCGCGTACAGCACTACCAGGCAACAACTAGCGGTGTTGGAGCCCAGGGACAGGTGGAGGAGGAGGAGGTGGAGGAGGTAGGAGGGATTGCCACACACACAGCAGGGGAACAGCTGACGTTACTGAACCCCAATAACAGAGGAGGGACTGTCGGGACTGCGCGTACAGCACTACCAGGCAACAACTAGCGATGTTGGAGCCCAGGGACAGGTGGAGGAGGAGGAGGTGGAGGAGGTAGGAGGGATTGCCACACACACAGCAGGGGAACAGCTGACGTTACTGAACCCCAATAACAGAGGAGGGACTGTTGACTGTGCGTACAGCACTACCAGGCAACAACTAGCGGTGTTGGAGCCCAGGGACAGGAGGAGAAGCAGAGGAACACAATGTAGGCCGAAGCCTGATTGGAGAAAGTCGAAAGGGAACCTTTAACCCCCCCCCAAGGCGTTTGTAGCTGAAAGCCAGCTTGTGCAGCAAAAAAGATGCAAAAGGAAAAGGTGGCTCTTTTCATGATGCTCCTTGCAAACACAGAACTAAACACTTATAAAATGTGTCCCCTGATACCGTGTGACCGTCCCGGAGGTGGGACTTTTCTTTGTAATATGACGCAGCACAGCCGTCATTCCTACCCCCTTGGCGCCGTGCCCCGGCTCCTCAGCGTTGTTTGATTCCGTCCCGGAGCCTGCGCTGTTATGTTATCCCTTGGCCAGGCACACTTAGCGCTGCCCATCTTCTGACATCATTTGGTGTCAGGCTGGCTGCGCCTGTGCGGCCGCGCTGGCCGAGAGCCCGCCTCGCAGTGTCGTCTAATGTAATCCCACCGCGGGCCTGGGATCCGTGGCCATGCGCAGTGCATATCCTCGCCTCTCACTCCCCTCCCTACGGCTTCTTAAGACTGTGCGGTGTCACGGCATGCTATTAGGGACCAGCTGACACCGCACAGTCTGAAGAAGCCGTAGGGAGATGAGTGAGAGGTGGAGGTTCAGATATGCACTGCGCATGTCCATGGATCTCAGGCCCCCAGTGGGATGAAATCAGAAGACACTGCGAGGCGGGCTCTCGGCCAGCGCGGCCGCACAGGCGCAGCCATCCTGACACCAAATGATGTCAGAAGACGGGCAGCGCTAAGTGTGCCTGGCCAAGGGATAACATAACAGCGCAGGCTCCGGGACGGAATCAAACAACGCTGAGGAGCCGGGGCACGGCGCCAAGGGGGTAGGAATGACGGCTGTGCTGCGTCATATTACGAAGGAAAGTCCCACCTCCGGGACGGTCACACGGTATCAGGGGACACATTTTATAAGTGTTAAGTTCTGCGTGTGCAAGGAGCTAAACAAAAATAGCTACCTTTTCCTTGTGCAGCATTACTGCTGTACAAGGTGGCTCTTTCAGTAACAAACGCCTTGGGGGGGGGGACAGGTTCCCTTACATTTCAGTTGTTGTGTCAGCGTGGCGGTCGCAGGACACATTGCCGGCTACACAGCTGGGGATCAGCTGACGTTACTGAAACCCAATAACACTGGGTCGTATGTTTTGACTGTGCAGACGGCACTTCTGAGCCTCAACTGGCGGTGTTGGAGCCCAGGAATTTAAGTTCGGGTGGTAGAAAGATGAACACAACAGGAGACCTGGATACTGTAGACAGTCACCTAATTATTTAATCAGGAAGAGGAGTGGCAAATTCCTGCGAGATCCAGGCCTTGTTCATTTTCAGGAAAGTAAGCCGGTCAACGTTATCAGAGGATAGTCGCATGCGACGGTCAGTTAGTACACCACCTGCAGCACTAAAGACACGTTCCGATAATACACTGGCCGCAGGGCAAGACAGCACCTCCAATGCATACTGGCTTAGCTCTGGCCATTAGTGTTGAGCATTCCGATACCGCAAGTATCGGGTATCGGCCGATACTAGCGGTATCGGAATTCCGATACCGGGATTCCGATACTTGGCGCGTATCGGATACCGGAATCGGAAGTTCAATGATTCAAAATTCAGAAATTCAGCCAATGAGAAAGATTCCAAGTGTGGGCACATCCTGTTTAGCATGGAGGGCATGAAACTACTGGCAAGGCTGTGATTGGCTGCTGAAATGATGTCATGATGCAGTTTAAAAGTCGCTGGCGCCATTTTGCGATCACTCTGCTGTGAATTCAGTTAGTGACAGGACGCTGTTTGCTGACTGAGGGACAGTTTAGAGATAGCGATTTGCTTCTTTGTGCTTTCCAAAGGCTAATTTAGCAACCGCTGTGTTCACCTACTATTCACCTTCCTTTTGCCTTGTAGCGCTGTTTTCACAGCGATCTGCAAGGTCTCTCTGTGTGTGTGTGTGAGTGCAGCCCACTCTCTAGTCTGAGTGCAGCCACATAGGCCATCCATAGCTGGTTGTATTCAGTTCAGGGAGGGTGGTTCATTGCCTCATACTGTCCTTTTTTTTTTTTTTTTTGAAGTAGTGCAGGCTGCTGCACATTTTTTCCAAAAATTCCTATTAGTGTCTTTCCACCCGTCTCCAGCTAATTTGTGGAAAAACACTACATAGGATAAAGTAGAGGAGGGTTTTTGGGCCTTGCAGCGCCGTTTACGGCTGTCTGCACGGTCTCCGTGTGACTGCAGCTCGCCCTGTAATCTGTGAGCAGCTATAGCCTGGTTGTCTCCAGCTCAGGGTTTTTCACTGCGTCATACCGCCAAATCAATTTTCTTTTTTTTCAAAGTAGTGTAGTCTGCTGCTAATTTATTTTAAAAAATCCTATTAGTGTCTTTCCACCCGTCTCCAGCTAATTTGTGGAAAAACACTACATAGGATAAAGTAGAGGAGGGTTTTTGGGCCTTGCAGCGCCGTTTACGGCTGTCTGCACGGTCTCCGTGTGACTGCAGCTCGCCCTGTAGTCTGTGAGCAGCCGTAGCCTGGTTGTCTGCAGCTCAGTGTTTTTCACTGCGTCATACCGCCAAATCAATTTTCTTTTTTTTCAAAGTAGTGTAGTCTGCTGCTAATTTATTTTAAAAAATCCTATTAGTGTCTTTCCACCCGTCTCCAGCTAATTTGTGGAAAAACACTACATAGGATAAAGTAGAGGAGGGTTTTTGGGCCTTGCAGCGCCGTTTACGGCTGTCTGCACGGTCTCCGTGTGATTGCAGCTCTATCCGTTGTCAGTTCAGCCCCCAAAAAATAAATAAATAATAAAGTTCACCAAACACACCAGTTACACACCACTTTACATTTGTGTAGGCCACATTAGCTCATATTCAAGTCTAGTCCACACTTTAGAAAATTAGTGTGTCTTATACCTGTTAGGAGGAGTTGCTCAGGAATAAGCACACAAAGCCGTTAGTACTTTTCTGCTTATCTTTATCAGTCAATCAAGATGAAGAAGGCAGTGAGTAAGGCACGTGGGCGTGGGCGTGGGCGCGGAGCAGGGAGGGGACGTGGGGATTCTGTGCCTGCTGCCGGCACCGGTGAGTCATCAGCACCCACTTTCACAAGGGAACAGTCGTTCATGCGCAGCTTTGTCGCCGAGCGCCGTACACCGCTGCTGCGTGAAGACCAAATTGAAGCCGTTGTGGGATGGATGGCAGCTAATGCATCAACTTCCATTAGTGCCACATCCTCTCAGACACAGAGCACTGGAGAGCAGCCATCTGTCTCTTCACCACCTGCAAAATTGCCCAGGCAGACAGAGATCCCAGGACAGGAGCAGTCTCTACTTCTGTTCTCTGAATCATCTCTTGGCTTGGAAACAGGGGGCCAGCCAAGCAGCATTGGAGAAATGGAAGAAGAGGCAGGGTGCAGTGATGCCCAACAGCTTTTTCTGTCTTCCTCTGAAGAGGCGGGTGGGCCAGTGGCTCCGGTCACCACCTCGCAGGCCGCATCAGCTGATGATGACACTCAGGTGCCACTTACTGGTGCGTGCTCTGCTGCTGAGACTACCCAGGAGGAGCAGTTGGGGGCAGAGGGTAGTGTAGATGATGAGGTCCTTGACCCATCTTGGCGTCAGGGACAGGAAGGTGGTGGGAGCAGCTCTGAGGAAGAGATTCCCCGTACGGCCCAAAGAGGGAGAGGGAGGGGGAAGACTGCGGATCCTGCAGCCTCCGCTTTGGCACCCGTAAGGAGCATGTCTCTTCCAAAAGTCAAAAGGGGGGCTCCCAAGACTTGCAGTGCCTGGTCCTTTTTTGACACAGTTGCAGATGACATTTGCTATGTCAGATGCAAGGTGTGTCATCAAAAAATCAAAAGAGGTCAAAAAGTCGCCAACCTCAATACCTCCAACATGTGGAAACATGTGCGCAACAGGCACCCGGCGGAGTTAGACAAACACACTGAAGAGCTAGGCCAACCAACAGCGGCAGCTACCACCTCTTCAGCTCGTGTTGCCTCTTCCTCTAGCTCACACGCAGCTGGTTCGGCTTCCTCCCAGGATCGCCGTGGAAGAACCTCTGGCCCTGTTGTCCAGAGACCCGCTGTCATTCCACCCGCAGCACCACTTTCCCAGTCAACCACACACTCCCAGCCCAGTCTACAGCCATCGGTAGTACAGGCATGGGAGAAAAGGCGGCCTTTCTCGTCAAACCACCCACGAGCACAGGCTCTGACTGCAGGCATTGCCAAACTTCTGTCACTGGAAATGCTGTCATTCAGGCTGGTGGAGACTGACAGCTTCCGTGACTTGATGTCATTGGCAGTCCCACAGTACAGTGTGCCCAGCCGCTTTTACTTCAGCAGGCAAGCCGTCCCTGCCCTGCACAAGCATGTGGAGGGACACATAAAACACGCGCTACTGAACGCCGTCAGTAGCAAGGTCCACCTCACCACCGATGCGTGGACCAGTCAACATGGACAGGGGCGATACCTTTCCCTCACTGCCCATTGGGTTAATGACGTGTCCTGCCCACTCCAAGGATTGCAGGAATCCATTCTGTACGCATTGACTCCTCCTCTTACACCAGTTCCTCAGAATCATCGCTGCAGGAGCCGTCACAGTCCACCTCCACATGGACCCGTGATGAACGTGTACCTGTTACGACTGACATGAGCACAGCCGTGGCCAAACGTCAACAGGCCGTCTTGAAATTAATTTTTTTGGGGAATCGTAGCCACACAGCGCAGGAGCTCTGGAATGCCATCAAGCAGGAGAGCGATGTGTGGTTTGAGCCAGCGAATCTCCAGCCAGGCATGGTAGTGTGTGATAATGGCCGAAATCTGGTGGCAGCCCTGGGCCTCGGCAACCTCACTCACATCCCATGTCTGGCACATGTGCTCAATTTGGTCGTGCAGAGTTTTTTGAGGGACTATCCGGATCTTGATGCACTGCTGCACAAGGTCCGCCTAGAGTGTGCTCACTTGCGGCGTTCCAGCACGGCAAAAGCGCGCATTGCGGCTCTGCAGCGCCGACACCGCCTGCCGGAACATCGCATCATATGTGACCTACCTACCAGGTGGAATTCCACGTTACATATGTTGGAGCGGTTGTGTGAGCAGCAGCAAGCTGTAATGGAGTACCAGCTGTATCAGGCGCAAAAAAGTCGCAGTCAGCGCCGTACAGACTTCACAACCACAGAGTGGGCCACTATGAAGGATGTCTGCGAGGTTTTGCGTCCCTTTGATTATTCCACGCGGATGGCGAGTGCAGATGATGCACTAGTCAGCATGACTGTCCCCCTTATCTGCCTGCTTGAAAAATCACTGCAAGCGCTAAGGGATGATGTTGTGGAAGAGGTGGAGGATGAGGATTCACCACTTCCATCATCTTCTGGACAGTCAGCGCCACGTGGTTCCTCACAAACGCGTAGGCAGGGGACAGTTTGTGAGGAGGATGAGGAGGAGTCAATGGAGGAGGAAGACATCCGTCCAGAGGAGGGAGTTCCCGAATTGTCCAGTACTCAGTGTGTACAGCGAGGGTGGGTGTCATGATCTCTGCAGGCAGAGATCATAGCAAGCCTATAGAGGGACAAGCTCTCGGAAGATGGAACTATACTGACCATGAACTAAGCCTGCCGCGCAACTAGAAATAGCCAGGTAGCATTTCCTATTTATCGCTAGATGCCCAGCTCTGGCCTAAGACCTAAATAGCTAGCAGAGGGAAATATAAGACCTGGCTCACCTCTAGAGAAATATTCCAAAGAAGACAGTAGCCCCCCACATATAATGACGGTGAGTTCAGATGAAACAACAAACGCAGCAGGAAAATAGTCTTAGCAAATTTGAGGTCCGCTTACTAGATAGCAGAAGACAGATAGTATACTTTCATGGTCAGCAGAAAAACACTAACAAAACACCATCCAGAGATTACCTTAAACTCTGGCATTAACTCATAACGCCAGAGTAGCAATCCCTGATCAACGAGAGCTTTCCAGACACAGTAACAAAACTTCAGCTGTGAACTGGAACAAATAGGCAAAACAAAACATGGACAAAAGTCCAACTTATCTAGTAGTAGTCTAGAAGCAGGAACAAGCACTGAGAGGCATCAGATAACATTGTTGACCGGCAAGAAACCACCAGAGAAATGAGCTTAAATAGCGACACCCACTACTGATGGAACCAGGTGAAACAGGAAAGAGGATGACAAGTCCAATTCCACAAGCGGCCACCGGGGGAGCCCAGAATCCAAATTCACAACAGTACCCCCCCCTCAAGGAGGGGGCACCGAACCCTCACCAGATCCACCAGGGCGACCAGGATGAGCCCTATGGAAGGCACGAACAAGATCAGAAGCATGAACATCAGATGCATTGACCCAAGAATTATCCTCCTGGCCGTAACCCTTCCAGTTGACCAGATACTGGAGTCTCCGTCTGGAAACACGAGAGTCCAAAATTTTCTCCACAACGTACTCCAACTCACCCTCAACCAACACCGGAGCAGGAGGCTCAACTGAAGGTACCACAGGTACCTCATACCTGCGCAATAACGACCGATGAAAAACGTTATGAATGGAAAAGGACGCAGGGAGGTCCAAACGGAAAGAAACAGGATTAAGAATCTCCAATATTCTATAAGGGCCGATGAACCGAGGTTTAAACTTAGGAGAAGAGACCCTCATAGGGACAAAACGAGAAGACAACCACACCAAATCTCCAACACAAAGCCGAGAACCAACACGACGATGACGGTTGGCAAAACGCTGAGTCTTCTCCTGGGACAACTTCAAATTGTCCATAACCTGCCCCCAGATGTGATGCAATCTCTCCACCACCGCATCCACTCCAGGACAATCCGAGGATTCCACCTGACCGGAGGAAAATCGAGGGTGAAACCCCGAATTACAGAAAAACGGGGACACCAAGGTGGAAGAGCTGGCCCGATTATTGAGGGCGAACTCTGCCAATGGCAAAAAAGCAACCCAATCATCCTGGTCAGCAGAGACAAAACACCTCAGATATGTCTCCAGGGTCTGATTAGTCCGCTCGGTCTGGCCATTAGTCTGAGGGTGAAAAGCAGATGAAAAAGACAAATCTATGCCCATCCTAGCACAGAATGCCCGCCAAAATCTAGACACAAATTGGGTACCTCTGTCAGAAACAATATTCTCAGGAATACCGTGCAATCGGACAACATTCTGAAAAAACAGAGGAACCAACTCAGAAGAAGAAGGCAACTTGGGCAGAGGAACCAAATGGACCATTTTAGAGAAACGGTCACAGACCACCCAGATGACAGACATCTTCTGGGAAACAGGCAGATCTGAAATAAAATCCATCGAGATGTGTGTCCAAGGCCTCTTAGGAATAGGCAAGGGCAACAGCAGTCCGCTAGCCCGAGAACTACAAGACTTGGCCCGAGCACAAACGTCACATGACTGCACAAAGACTCGCACATCTCGTGACAGGGAAGGCCACCAGAAGGATCTTGCCACCAAATCCCTGGTACCAAAAATTCCGGGATGACCTGCCAATGCAGAAGAATGTACCTCAGAGATGACTCTGCTGGTCCAATCATCCGGAACAAACAGTCTATCAGGCGGACAACGATCCGGTCTATCCGCCTGAAACTCTTGCAAGGACCGCCGCAGATCAGGAGAAACGGCCGACAAAATTACTCCCTCCCTAAGGATACCTGTGGGTTCGTCAAAGACATCTTGATAATCAGAGAGGAACTCAGGGACTTCAGAGGGAATGGACGACGAAATAGAAACCAAAGGTAAGTCCCCATGAATACCCTTACATCCCCAGCTCAACACAGACATTGCTCTCCAGTCCAAGACTGGGTTGTGAGACTGCAACCATGGCAATCCCAGTACCAAATCGTCATGTAAATTATACAGCACCAGGAAACGAATAATCTCCTGGTGATCCGGATTGATACGCATGGTTACTTGTGTCCAGTATTGTGGTTTATTATTAGCCAATGGGGTGGAGTCAATCCCCTTCAGAGGAATAAGAGTCTCCAAAGGCTCTAAATCAAAACCACAACGATTGGCAAAGGACCAATCCATAAGACTCAGAGCGGCGCCAGAGTCAACATAGGCGTCCGTGGCAATGGATGACAAAGAGCAAATCAGGGTTACAGACAAAATAAACTTAGACTGAATGGTGCCAATGGAAACAGACTTATCAAGCTTCTTTGTACGCCTAGAGCATGCTGATATAACATGAGTAGAATCCCCACAATAGAAACACAATCCATTCTTCCGTCTAAAATTCTGTCGCTCGCTCCTGGACAGAATTCTATCACACTGCATACTTTCTGGCGTCTTTTCCATAGACACCGCCAGATGGTGCACCGGTTTGCGCTCCCGCAGACGCCTATCAATCTGAATAGCCATTGTCATGGACTCATTCAGACCTGCAGGCACAGGGAACCCCACCATAACATCCTTAACGGCATCAGAGAGACCTTCTCTGAAAGTTGCCGCCAAGGCGCACTCATTCCACTGAGTAAGCACAGACCATTTACGGAATTTTTGGCAGAAAACTTCAGCTTCGTCTTGCCCCTGAGATAGTGCCATCAAAGTTTTTTCTGCCTGAAGTTCCAAATGAGGTTCCTCATAAAGCAAGCCCAAGGCCAGAAAAAACGCATCCACATCGCGTAACGCAGGATCCCCTGCTGGCAATGAGAAGGCCCAATCTTGAGGGTCACCCCTGAGCAAGGAAATCACAATCCTAACCTGCTGAGCAGGGTCTCCAGCTGAACGAGACTTCAGGGACAAATAAAGCTTACAATTATTTCGGAAATTCTGGAAGCTAGCTCTATTCCCTGTGAAGAACTCCGGCAAAGGAATTCTCGGCTCAGATACCGGAGCATGTACCACAAAATCTTGTAAATTTTGTACTTTCGTGATGAGATTATTCAAACCCGCAGTTACACTCTGGAGATCCATTATTGTCAGGTGCACACAGAGCCATACAGAGATTAGGAGGAGAGAGAGAAAAAAGACTGCAGCAAGGCAGACTGGAGGAAAAAAAAAAAAAATTCCAGCAGACTTCTTATAACTCTCCTTTCTCAACCTGGGTCTTTAACACTTTATTGTCCGGTCAAACTGTCATGATCTCTGCAGGCAGAGATCATAGCAAGCCTATAGAGGGACAAGCTCTCGGAAGATGGAACTATACTGACCATGAACTAAGCCTGCCGCGCAACTAGAAATAGCCAGGTAGCATTTCCTATTTATCGCTAGATGCCCAGCTCTGGCCTAAGACCTAAATAGCTAGCAGAGGGAAATATAAGACCTGGCTCACCTCTAGAGAAATATTCCAAAGAAGACAGTAGCCCCCCACATATAATGACGGTGAGTTCAGATGAAACAACAAACGCAGCAGGAAAATAGTCTTAGCAAATTTGAGGTCCGCTTACTAGATAGCAGAAGACAGATAGTATACTTTCATGGTCAGCAGAAAAACACTAACAAAACACCATCCAGAGATTACCTTAAACTCTGGCATTAACTCATAACGCCAGAGTAGCAATCCCTGATCAACGAGAGCTTTCCAGACACAGTAACAAAACTTCAGCTGTGAACTGGAACAAATAGGCAAAACAAAACATGGACAAAAGTCCAACTTATCTAGTAGTAGTCTAGAAGCAGGAACAAGCACTGAGAGGCATCAGATAACATTGTTGACCGGCAAGAAACCACCAGAGAAATGAGCTTAAATAGCGACACCCACTACTGATGGAACCAGGTGAAACAGGAAAGAGGATGACAAGTCCAATTCCACAAGCGGCCACCGGGGGAGCCCAGAATCCAAATTCACAACAGGTGGGGTGATGACGAGCGGGCAGAGATCACGCCTCCAGCTGGGGACAGCGTTTCTTGGGCAGTTGGCAGTCTGCAGCACATGGTGGATTACATGCTGCAGTGCCTGAGAAACGACCGCCGCATCGACCACATTCTCAACATGTCTGATTATTGGGTGTTCACCCTCCTCGATCCTCGCTACCGGGACAACGTAGAAAGCCTCATCACACCGTTGAACCGGGAGCGAAAAATGCGGGAGTACCAAGACACACTGGTCAGTTCCATCATCTTCTCCATTCCAACTGAGAGAAGTGCTGCTAGTGCATTCCAAAGCAGCTCAGTGCGTCCAGGCAGTGGTGGAGGCTCTGCACAAAGAGGGAGCAGAAGCAGTGCCTCTGCCCAAGGCAAGACCAGTATGGCCGAACTGTGGCACAGTTTTCTGTGCCCGCCACAAAAGTCTACACCATCACAGACGGCTCCAGTCAGCAGGAGGCAACGGTTCCGTCAGATGGTGACAGACTACATGTCTTGCCCTCTTGCTGTACTCCCAGACGGCTCTTCCCCTTTCAAGTTTTGGGTCTCAAAGCTGGATACATGGCCAGAGCTAAGCCAGTATGCATTGGAGGTGCTGTCTTGCCCTGCGGCCAGTGTATTATCGGAACGTGTCTTTAGTGCTGCAGGTGGTGTACTAACTGACAGTCGCATGCGACTATCCTCCGATAACGTTGACCGGCTTACTTTCCTGAAAATGAACAAGGCCTGGATCTCGCAGGAATTTGCCACTCCTCCTCCTGATTAAATAATTAGGTCACTGTATACGTTATCCAGGTCTCCTGTTGTGTTCATCTTTCTACCACCTGAACTTAAATTCCTGGGCTCCAACACCGCCAGTTGAGGCTCAGATGTGCCGTCTGCACAGTCAAAACATACGACCCAGTGTTATTGGGTTTCAGTAACGTCAGCTGATCCCCAGCTGTGTAGCCGGCAATGTGTCATGCGACCGCCACGCTGACACAACAACTGAAATGTAAGGGAATCTGTCCCCCCCCCCCCCAAGGCGTTTGTTACTGAAAGAGCCACCTTGTGCAGCAGTAATGCTGCACAAGGAAAAAGGTAGCTATTTTGGTTTTGCTCCTTGCACACGCAAAACTTAACACTTATAAAATGTGTCCACTGATACCGTAAAACCGTCCCGGAGGTGGGACTTTCCTTCGTAATATGACGCAGCACAGCCGTCATTCCTACCCCCCCGGCGCCGCGCCCCGGCTCCTCAGCGTTGTTTGATTCCGTCCCGGAGCCTGCGCTGTTATGTTATCCCGTGGCCAGGCACACTTAGCGCTGCCCGTCTTCTGGCATCATTTGGTGTCAGGCTGGCTGCGCCTGTGCGGCCACGCTGGCCGAGAGCCCGCCTCGCAGTGTCTTCTGATTTAATCCCACTGGGGGCCTGAGATCTATGGACATGCGCAGTGCATATCTGAACCTCCACCTCTCACTCATCTCCCTATGGCTTCTTCAGACTGTTCGGTGTCAGCTGGTCCCTAATAGCATGCCACGGCCGTGACACCGCACAGTCTGAAAAAGAAGCCGTAGGGAGGGGAGTGAGAGGCGAGGATATGCACTACGCATGGCCATGGATCCCAGGCCCCCAGTGGGATTACATCAGAAGACACTGCGAGGCGGGCTCTCGGCCAGCGCGGCCGCACAGGCGCAGCCAGCCTGACACCAAATGATGTCAGAAGATGGGCAGCGCTAAGTGTGCCTGGCCACGGGATAACATAACAGCGCAGGCTCCGGGACGGAATCAAACAACGCTGAGGAGCCGGGGCACGGCGGCGGGGGGGTAGTAATGATGGCTGTGCTGCGTCATATTACGAAGGAAAGTCCCACCTCCGGGACGGTTTCACGGCTTCAGGGGACACATTTTAAAAGTGTTTAGTTCTGTGTTTGCAAGGAGCATGATGAAAAGAGCCACCTTTTCCTTTTGCATCTTTTGTGCTGCACAAGCTGGCTCTTTCAGCTACAAACGCCTTGGGGGGGGGGGTTAAAGGTTCCCTTTCGACTTTCTCAGGCTTCGGCCTACATTGTGTTCCTCTGCTTTTCCACCTGCCCCTGGGCTCCAACACCGCTAGTTGCCGTCCAGAAGTGCTGTACGCACAGTCAACAGTCGCTCCTCTGTTATTGGGGTTCAGTAACGTCAGCTGTTCCCCTGCTGTGTGTGTGGCAATCCCTCCTACCTCCTCCAACCTCCTCCAACCTCCTCCTCCTCCACCTGTCCCTGGGCTCCAACACCGCCAGTTGCCATCCAGAAGTGCTGTACGCACAGTCAACAGTCCCTCCTCTGTTATTGGGGTTCAGTAACGTCAGCTGTTCCCCTGCTGTGTGTGTGGCAATCCCTCCTACCTCCTCCTACCTCCTCCAACCTCCTCCTCCTCCACCTGTCCCTGGGCTCCAACACCGCCAGTTGCCGTCCAGAAGTGCTGTACGCACAGTCAACAGTCCCTCCTCTGTTATTGGGGTTCAGTAACGTCAGCTGTTCCCCTGCTGTGTGTGTGGCAATCCCTCCTACCTCCTCCAACCTCCTCCAACCTCCTCCTCCTCCACCTGTCCCTGGGCTCCAACACCGCCAGTTGCCGTCCAGAAGTGCTGTACGCACAGTCAACAGTCCCTCCTCTGTTATTGGGGTTCAGTAACGTCAGCTGTTCCCCTGCTGTGTGTGTGGCAATCCCTCCTACCTCCTCCAACCTCCTCCTCCTCCACCTGTCCCTGGGCTCCAACACCGCCAGTTGCCGTCCAGAAGTGCTGTACGCACAGTCAACAGTCCCTCCTCTGTTATTGGGGTTCAGTAACGTCAGCTGTTCCCCTGCTGTGTGTGTGGCAATCCCTCCTACCTCCTCCAACCTCCTCCTCCTCCACCTGTCCCTGGGCTCCAACACCGCCAGTTGCCGTCCAGAAGTGCTGTACGCACAGTCAACAGTCCCTCCTCTGTTATTGGGGTTCAGTAACGTCAGCTGTTCCCCTGCTGTGTGTGTGGCAATCCCTCCTACCTCCTCCTACCTCCTCCAACCTCCTCCTCCTCCACCTGTCCCTGGGCTCCAACACCGCCAGTTGCCGTCCAGAAGTGCTGTACGCACAGTCAACAGTCCCTCCTCTGTTATTGGGGTTCAGTAACGTCAGCTGTTCCCCTGCTGTGTGTGTGGCAATCCCTCCTACCTCCTCCAACCTCCTCCTCCTCCACCTGTCCCTGGGCTCCAACACCGCCAGTTGCCGTCCAGAAGTGCTGTACGCACAGTCAACAGTCCCTCCTCTGTTATTGGGGTTCAGTAACGTCAGCTGTTCCCCTGCTGTGTGTGTGGCAATCCCTCCTACCTCCTCCTACCTCCTCCAACCTCCTCCTCCTCCACCTGTCCCTGGGCTCCAACACCGCCAGTTGCCGTCCAGAAGTGCTGTACGCACAGTCAACAGTCCCTCCTCTGTTATTGGGGTTCAGTAACGTCAGCTGTTCCCCTGCTGTGTGTGTGGCAATCCCTCCTACCTCCTCCTACCTCCTCCAACCTCCTCCTCCTCCACCTGTCCCTGGGCTCCAACACCGCCAGTTGCCGTCCAGAAGTGCTGTACGCACAGTCAACAGTCCCTCCTCTGTTATTGGGGTTCAGTAACGTCAGCTGTTCCCCTGCTGTGTGTGTGGCAATCCCTCCTACCTCCTCCAACCTCCTCCTCCTCCACCTGTCCCTGGGCTCCAACACCGCCAGTTGCCGTCCAGAAGTGCTGTACGCACAGTCAACAGTCCCTCCTCTGTTATTGGGGTTCAGTAACGTCAGCTGTTCCCCTGCTGTGTGTGTGGCAATCCCTCCTACCTCCTCCTACCTCCTCCAACCTCCTCCTCCTCCACCTGTCCCTGGGCTCCAACACCGCCAGTTGCCGTCCAGAAGTGCTGTACGCACAGTCAACAGTCCCTCCTCTGTTATTGGGGTTCAGTAACGTCAGCTGTTCCCCTGCTGTGTGTGTGGCAATCCCTCCTACCTCCTCCAACCTCCTCCTCCTCCACCTGTCCCTGGGCTCCAACACCGCCAGTTGCCGTCCAGAAGTGCTGTACGCACAGTCAACAGTCCCTCCTCTGTTATTGGGGTTCAGTAACGTCAGCTGTTCCCCTGCTGTGTGTGTGGCAATCCCTCCTACCTCCTCCAACCTCCTCCTCCTCCACCTGTCCCTGGGCTCCAACACCGCCAGTTGCCGTCCAGAAGTGCTGTACGCACAGTCAACAGTCCCTCCTCTGTTATTGGGGTTCAGTAACGTCAGCTGTTCCCCTGCTGTGTGTGTGGCAATCCCTCCTACCTCCTCCTACCTCCTCCAACCTCCTCCTCCTCCACCTGTCCCTGGGCTCCAACACCGCCAGTTGCCGTCCAGAAGTGCTGTACGCACAGTCAACAGTCCCTCCTCTGTTATTGGGGTTCAGTAACGTCAGCTGTTCCCCTGCTGTGTGTGTGGCAATCCCTCCTACCTCCTCCAACCTCCTCCTCCTCCACCTGTCCCTGGGCTCCAACACCGCCAGTTGCCGTCCAGAAGTGCTGTACGCACAGTCAACAGTCCCTCCTCTGTTATTGGGGTTCAGTAACGTCAGCTGTTCCCCTGCTGTGTGTGTGGCAATCCCTCCTACCTCCTCCAACCTCCTCCTCCTCCACCTGTCCCTGGGCTCCAACACCGCCAGTTGCCGTCCAGAAGTGCTGTACGCACAGTCAACAGTCCCTCCTCTGTTATTGGGGTTCAGTAACGTCAGCTGTTCCCCTGCTGTGTGTGTGGCAATCCCTCCTACCTCCTCCAACCTCCTCCAACCTCCTCCTCCTCCACCTGTCCCTGGGCTCCAACACCGCTAGTTGCCGTCCAGAAGTGCTGTACGCACAGAGCCAAACACCTCGCCAATGTGTTAGTGGGGTTCAGCACCGCCAGCTGTTCCCCTGCTGTGTATACGGCAACGCGTACTGCGACCGCCACGCAGACACAACAAGTTAAATGTAAGGGAACCTGACCCCCCCCCCCCCCCCCCAGGCGTTTGTTACTGAAGGAGCCACCTTGTGCAGCAGTAATGATGCAAAGGGAAAAAGTGCCTCTTTTCGTGATGCTCCTTGCACATGCTGAACCAAACACTTATGAAATGTGTCCCCACACAGCGTTAAACCGTCCGGTAGGTGGAACTTTCCTTTGTCGTGTGACGCAGCACAGCCATCATTTTTACCCCCTTGGCGCCGTGCGCCCCCTCCTCAGCGTTGTTTGAATCTGTCCCGGAGCCTGCGCTGTTAGGTTAGCCCTTGGCCATGCACACATGTTGCGCTGCCCGTCTTCTGACCTCATTTGGTGTCAGGCTGGCTGCGCCTGTGCGGGTGCTCTGGCCGAGATCCCGCCTCGCAGTGTCGTCTAATGTAATCCCAGGCCTGTGATCCGTGCCCGTGCGCAGTGCATATCCTCTCCTCTCACTCCCCTCCCTACGGCTTCTTCAGACTGTGCGATGTCAGCTGGTCCCTAATAGCATGCCACGGCCGTGACACCGCACAGTCTGAAAAAGCCGTAGGGAGGGGAGTGAGAGGAGAGGATATGCACTGCGCATGGGCACGGATCACAGGCCCGCGGTGGGATTACATTAGACGACACTGCGAGGCGGGATCTCGGCCAGCGCACCCGCACAGGCGCAGCCAGCCTGACACCAAATGAGGTCAGAAGACGGGCAGCGCAACATGTGTGCATGGCCAAGGGCTAACCTAACAGCGCAGGCTCCGGGACAGATTCAAACAACGCTGAGGAGGCGGCGCACGGCGCCAAGGGGGTAAAAATGATGGCTGTGCTGCGTCACACGACAAAGGAAAGTTCCACCTACCGGACGGTTTAACGCTGTGAGGAGACACATTTCAAAAATGTTAGGTTCCGCATGTACAAGGACCATAATTAAAAGTGCTAAGTTTACCTTTTCCAGCATTAGTGCTGTACACAATGGCTCTTTCAGCTACAAACGCCTGGGGGGGGGGGGGTTAAAGGTTTCCTTTCAACTTGCTCGAGTGCAGGCTTCGGCCTACACTCCGCTCCCCCTGCTCCTCCTGCTGACCCTGGGCTCTAACACCGCCAGTTTTTGCCCAGATGTGCTAGCTGCACAGAGAAAAACACCAGCCAATGTGTCAGTGGGGTTCAGCACCGCCAGCTGTTCCCCTGCTGTGTAGCCGGCAACGTGTCCTGCGACCGCCACGCAGACACAAGAACTGAAATTGAAGGGAACCTGTCCCCCCTCCCCCAGGTGTTTCTATGTTTTACAGCTACCTTGAACAGCAGTAATGCTGCATGTGTTCAAGGTGGCTCAGAAACTTATTCTCCTTGCCCATGTTGAAGTGAACACGTCTAAAATGTGTCCTCTGTGACCATTAAAACGTCCCTCAGGTGTGATTTGACTTTGTATTGACACACGCAACAAGCTCCTTGGTAACGCTGCCCGTCTTCTGGCATCATTGTTTGGCTGGCTGCGCCTCTGCGGCCGCCCTGACCCACACAACGCCCCTCGTTGTCTTATTTAATGGGACTGCGAGGGTGTGATTGATGGGCAGGATCAGTGCATCAGTTCGCCTGTCCCTCCTCTCCTTCCGCCTTCTTCGGACTGTGCGGCTTCATGGCCGTGGCATGCGATAAGGGATCAGATGACGCCGCACAGTCTGAAGCGGGTGTAAGGACCCGAGTGTGAGAGGCGAACATATGTGCTGCGCCAGGCCCTGAATCCCAGCCCCGCAGTGTTTTAACAATGTTAAGACACTGCGGGGCTGGGATTCATGGGCATCGCGAACCGCACCGGCCGACATTACATGATGCCAGAAGATGGGCAGCGCTAACGGCGCTAGGCCAGGGGATAACACGACAGCGCAGACTCCTGTACAGCAAATAACAACGCTCGGGAGGCTGCACCCAGCACCAAGGTGGGATTCTTGACACCTGTGCTGCGTCTCATTACAAAGGGAACTCTCGCCTCCATTACACAGTTTGACTGTATAAAGGGCTAAATGTTATACGTGTTCCATTCAGCGTGTGCAAGGAGAAAAATTACAAGAGCAACCTTTGACTTGCGCAGCACTGCTGCTGCATAAGCTGTGGCTCTTCTACTTTGTAACCCCTGAGGGGGGGTTAAAGGTGACTTTTGAAATCGGTTCAATTAGGCTTCGGCCTACACTCTGCTCCACCTACAGAGCCCGGGCTCCAACAACGCTAGTTGCTGTCCGGAAGTGCTGGCTGCACAGAGCCAAACACCTCGCCAATGTGTCAGTGGGGTCCAGCACCGCCAGCTGTTCCCCTGCTGTGTAGCCGGCAACGTGTCCTGCAAAAGCCACGCAGACACAACACACCCAAAGCTGCCGCCTGTGCAGGCTTCGGCCTACACTCCCCTCCCCCTGCTCCTCCTCCTCCTGCTCCTCCTCCTGCTGTCCCTGGGCTCTAACACACCGCCAGTTGGGGCCCAGATGTGCTAGCTGCACAGAGAAAAACACCAGCCAATGTGTCAGTGGGGTCCAGCACCGCCAGCTGTTCCCCTGCTGTGCAGCCGGCAACGTGTCCTGCAAAAGCCACGCAGACACAAGAACTGAAATTGAAGGGAACCTGTCCCCCCTCCCCCAGGCGTTTTTACGTTATCCAGCCACCTTGTACAGCGGTAATGCTGCATGTGTGCAAGGTGGCTCAGAAACGTATTCTCCTCGCACATGTGGAACTGAAAACACGTCTGAAATGTGTCCTCTGTGTGACCATTTAACCGTCCCGGTGGTGTGACTTTCCTTTGTAATGACACGCTGCAACCCCCTTGGTAGCGCTGCCCGTCTTCTGGCATCATTGTTTGGCTGGCTGCGCCTCTGCGGCCGCCCTGACCCACACAACGCCCCTCGGTGTCTTATTTATTGGGACTGCGAGGGTGTGATTGATGGGCAGGATCAGTGCATCAGTTCGCCTGTCCCTCCTCTCCTTCCGCCTTCTTCGGACTGTGCGGCTTCATGGCCGTGGCATGCGATAAGGGATCAGATGACGCCGCACAGTCTGAAGCGGGTGTAAGGACCCGAGTGTGAGAGGCGAACATATGTGCTGCGCCAGGCCCTGAATCCCAGCCCCGCAGTGTTTTAACAATGTTAAGACACTGCGGGGCTGGGATTCATGGGCATCGCGAACCGCACCGGCCGACATTACATGATGCCAGAAGATGGGCAGCGCTAACGGCGCTAGGCCAGGGGATAACACGACAGCGCAGACTCCTGTACAGCAAATAACAACGCTCGGGAGGCTGCACCCAGCACCAAGGTGGGATTCTTGACACCTGTGCTGCGTCTCATTACAAAGGGAACTCTCGCCTCCATTACACAGTTTGACTGTATAAAGGGCTAAATGTTATACGTGTTCCATTCAGCGTGTGCAAGGAGAAAAATTACAAGAGCAACCTTTGACTTGCGCAGCACTGCTGCTGCATAAGCTGTGGCTCTTCTACTTTGTAACCCCTGAGGGGGGGTTAAAGGTGACTTTTGAAATCGGTTCAATTAGGCTTCGGCCTACACTCTGCTCCACCTGCAGAGCCCGGGCTCCAACAACGCTAGTTGCTGTCCGGAAGTGCTGGCTGCACAGAGCCAAACACCTCGCCAATGTGTCAGTGGGGTCCAGCACCGCCAGCTGTTCCCCTGCTGTGTAGCCGGCAACGTGTCCTGCAAAAGCCACGCAGACACAACACACCCAAAGCTGCCGCCTGTGCAGGCTTCGGCCTACACTCCCCTCCCCCTGCTCCTCCTCCTGCTGTCCCTGGGCTCTAACACACCGCCAGTTGGGGCCCTAGGAAGACAAGCTTGAATAGATCCCCATCCGGGTTCCAGTACCGTCAGCTGGTTCTCGGCAGTGTCTTTTGCTCTTGTACCTTCTGCTCCCCATCCTGGTTCCAGTACCGTCAGCTGGTTCCGGGCAGAGCCTTTGGCTTAGGTGCCTCCCTCTGGGTATCCGAGTTCCACCAACGTCAGGTGGTCCTTGGTAGTGCTTTCAGGCACGGGTACCTCCTGCTTAGTAACCGGGTTCCAGTAACGTCAGCTGGTCCTCGGTAGTTCCATTGGCTCTTGGACCTTCGGCTACCCATCCGGGTTCCAGTACCGTCAGCTGGTTCTCGGCAGTGTCTTTTGCTCTTGTACCTTCTGCTCCCCATCCTGGTTCCAGTACCGTCAGCTGGTTCCGGGCAAAGCCTTTGGCTTAGGTGCCTCCCTCTGGGTATCCGAGTTCCACCAACGTCAGGTGGTCCTTGGTAGTGCTTTCAGGCACGGGTACCTCCTGCTTAGTAACCGGGTTCCAGTAACGTCAGCTGGTCCTCGGTAGTTCCATTGGCTCTTGGACCTTCGGGTAGCCATCCGAGTTCCAGTTCCATCAGCTGTTTCTCGGCATTTTCTCAGCCTTCTTGTACCTTCTGCTACATTTCCAAGTTCAAGACCCGAAAGACGATGACCCGGAAGACCACCCCTAAGATGATGACGACACCAGAGACGACAACCACCGAGATGACGACGACCCTGGAGACGATGACCCTGAAGACGACCCCGATGACGACGACCCCGATGACGACGACCCCGATGACGACGACCCTGGAGATGACGACCCTGGAGATGACGACGACAACCTGGAAGACCGAGAAGCAGAAGAACAAGAGGCTGCAGAACAAAGAGCAGAAGAACATTAAGCATAAGACTAAATATCAGAGCAAAAGATATTATCTAAATTATAAGCAGAAGAAGACTAAGCAGTGTATGGGGGTGAGTCCGTTCCTCCTCGTGGTGCCCCTGGATAAAGCCTGATGCTGCAGGCCAAACTGAACGCGGACAAATGTAACTGTTTTGTGACAGGCAGAACGGAAGGTGTAATCTTCAAACTTTTATAGATAACAACTACGGGAATGCCTGTCACAAATAAGAATATGATGAAGAAGTTGAATATAAAAAAGATAATAGTTAAATAAAAAGAATATGAACAATGTAAAAAAATATATATATATATACGTAGAAAAGAAGAAGATGAATAAGGTGAAGAAGTTGATGTCACAGAAGCTGATGATGAGGATAATGAAGAAGAAAGTGTGGGAGAAGTAAAAAATAGGGTGAAGGGCGTGGAAGTAGTGAAACATCAATATTTGACAAAATAAATAAAAAATTAACATAGTCAAATTCTTTCTAACGCCGAACGTCATAAAAAAATTAAAAATACTGCTATTCTATTTGATTGGGATAAACCCCTGTGCCTTTAATGTCTCCGCCACCTCCCCCAATACATCCTACATTATTCTTAGTTGTTTTCCTTCATGTAGAATTAACCTACAAGGAAAGAAAGGGTTTATTTTAATTCCGATATTTTCGTCCCATTGACTTGCATTGGGATCGGGTATCGGTATCGGATTGGATTCCGATACTGTGACGGTATCGGCCGATACTTTCCGATACCGATACTTTCCGATATCGGAAAGTATCGCTCAACACTACTGGCCATGTATCCAGCTTTGAGACCCAAAACTTGAAAGGGGAAGAGCCATCTGGGAGTACAGCAAGAGGGCAAGACATGTAGTCTGTCACCATCTGACGGAACCGTTGCCTCCTGCTGACTGGAGCCGTCTGTGATGGTGTAGACTTTTGTGGCGGGCACAGAAAACTGTGCCACAGTTGGGCCATACTGGTCTTGCCTTGGGCAGAGGCACTGCTTCTGCTCCCTCTTTGTGCAGAGCCTCCACCACTGCCTGGACGCACTGAGCTGCTTTGGAATGCACTAGCAGCACTTCTCTCACTTGGAATGGAGAAGATGATGGAATTCACCAGTGTGTCTTGGTACTCCCGCATTTTTCGCTCCCGGTTCAACAGTGTGATGAGGCTTTCTACGTTGTCCCGGTAGCGAGGATCGAGGAGGGTGAACACCCAATAATCAGACATGTTGAGAATGTGGGCGATGCGGCGGTCGTTTCTCAGGCACTGCAGCATGTAATCCACCATGTGCTGCAGACTGCCAACTGCCCAAGAAACGCTGTCCCCTGCTGGAGGCGTGATCTCTGCCCGCTCGTCATCACCCCACCCTCGCTGTACACACTGACTACTGGACAATTGTGTAACTCCCTCCTCTGGATGGATGTCTTCCTCCTCCATTGACTCCTCCTCATCCTCCTCACAAACTGTCCCCTGCCTACGCGTTTGTGAGGAACCACGTGGCCCTGACTGTCCAGAAGATGATGGAAATGCTGAATCCTCATCCTCCACCTCTTCCACAACATCATCCCTTAGCGCTTGCAGTGATTTTTCAAGCAGGCAGATAAGGGGGACAGTCATGCTGACTAGTGCATCATCTGCACTCGCCATCCGCGTGGAATAATCAAAGGGACGCAAAACCTGGCAGACGTCATTCATAGTGGCCCACTCTGTGGTTGTGAAGTCTGTACGGCGCTGAGTGCGACTTCTTTGCGCCTGAAGCAGCTGGTACTCCATTACAGCTTGCTGCTGCTCACACAACCGCTCCAACATATGTAACGTGGAATTCCACCTGGTAGGTAGGTCACATATGATGCGATCTTCCGGCAGGCGGTGTCGGCGCTGCAGAGCCGCAATGCGCGCTTTTGCCGTGCTGGAACGCCGCAAGTGAGCACACTCTAGGCGGACCTTGTGCAGCAGTGCATCAAGATCCGGATAGTCCCTCAGAAAACTCTGCACGACCAAATTGAGCACATGTGCCAGACATGGGATGTGAGTGAGGTTGCCGAGGCCCAGAGCTGCCACCAGATTTCGGCCATTATCACACACTACCATGCCTGGCTGGAGATTCGCTGGCACAAACCACACATCGCTCTCCTGCTTGATGGCATTCCAGAGCTCCTGCCCTGTGTGGCTTCGATTCCCCAAAGAAATTAATTTCAAGACGGCCTGTTGACGTTTGGCCACGGCTGTGCTCATGTCGGTCGTAACAGGTACACGTTCATCACAGGTCCATGTGGAGGTGGACTGTGACGGCTCCTGCAGCGATGATTCTGAGGAACTGGTGTAGGAGGAGGAGTCAATGCGTACAGAATGGATTCCTGCAATCCTTGGAGTGGGCAGGACACGTCCTGCGCCACTCGCACGGTCTGTACCCGGCTCAACGACATTAACCCAATGGGCAGTGAGGGAAAGGTATCGCCCCTGTCCATGGTGACTGGTCCACGCATCGGTGGTGAGGTGGACCTTGCTACTGACGGCGTTCAGTAGCGCGTGTTTTATGTGTCCCTCCACATGCTTGTGCAGGGCAGGGACGGCTTGCCTGCTGAAGTAAAAGCGGCTGGGCACATTGTACTGGGGGACTGCCAATGACATCAAGTCACGGAAGCTGTCAGTCTCCACCAGCCTGAATGACAGCATTTCCAGTGACAGAAGTTTGGCAATGCCTGCAGTCAGAGCCTGTGCTCGTGGGTGGTTTGACGAGAAAGGCCGCCTTTTCTCCCATGCCTGTACTACCGATGGCTGTAGACTGGGCTGGGAGCGTGTGGATGACTGGGAAAGTGGTGCTGCGGGTGGAATTACAGCGGGTCTCTGGACAACAGGGCCAGAGGTTCTTCCACGGCGATCCTGGGAGGAAGCCGAACCAGCTGCGTGTGAGCTGGAGGAAGAGGCAACACGAGCTGAAGAGGTGGTAGCTGCCGCTGTTGGTTGGCCTAGCTCTTCAGTGTGTTTTTCTAACAACGCCGCGTGCCTGTTGCGCACATGTTTCCACATGTTGGAGGTATTGAGGCTGCTGACATTTCGACCTCTTTTGACTTTCTGATGACACACCTTGCATTTGACATAGCAAATGTCATCTGCAACTGTGTCAAAAAAGGCCCAGGCACTGCAAGTCTTGGGAGCGCCCTTTTTGGCTTTTGGAAGAGACATGCTCCTAACGGGTGCCAAAGCGGAGGCTGCAGGATCCGCAGTCTTCCCCCTCCCTCTCCCTCTTTGGGCCGTACGGGGAATCTCTTCCTCAGAGCTGCTCCCACCACCTTCCTGTCCCTCACGCCAAGATGGGTCAAGGACCTCATCATCTACACTACCCTCTGCCCCCAACTGCTCCTCCTGGGTAGTCTCAGCAGCAGAGCACTCACCAGTAAGTGGCACCTGAGTGTCATCATCAGCGGATGCGGCCTGCGATGTGGTGACCGGAGCCACTGGCCCACCCGCCTCTTCAGAGGAAGAGAGAAAAAGCTGTTGGGCATCACTGCACCCTGCCTCTTCTTCCATTTCTCCAATGCTGCTTGGCTGGCCCCCTGTTTCCGAGCCAAGAGATTCAGAGAACAGAAGTAGAGACGGCTCCTGTCCTGGGCTCTCTGTCTGCCTGGGCAATTTGGCAGGTGGTGAAGAGACAGATGGCTGCTCTCCAGTGCTCTGTGTCTGAGAGGATGTGGCACTAATTGAAGTTGATGCATTAGCTGCCATCCATCCGACAACGGCTTCAATTTGGTCTTCACGCAGCAGCGGTGTACGGCGCTCTGCGACAAAGCTGCGCATGAATGACTGTTCCCTTGTGAAAGTGGGTGCTGATGAGTCACCGGTGCCCGCAGCGGGCACAGAATCCCCACGTCCCCTCCCTGCTCCGCGCCCACACCCACGTGCCTTACTCACTGCCTTCTTCATCTTGGGTGACTGATAAAGATAAGCAGAAAAGTACTAACGGCTTTGTGTGCTTATTCCTGAACAACTCCTCCTAACAGGTATAAGAAACACTAATTTTCTAAAGTGTGGACTAGACTTTAATATGAGCTAATGTGGCCTACAGAAATGTAAAGTGGTGTCACTGGTGTGTTTGGTGAACTTTATTATTTATTTATTTTTTGGGGGCTGAACTGACAACAGAGAGAGCTGCAGTCACACGGAGACCGTGCAGACAGCCGTAAACGGCGCTGCAAGGCCCAAAAACCCTCCTCTACGTTATCCTATGTAGTGTTTTTCCACAAGTTAGCTGGAGACGGGTGGAAAGACACTAATAGGAATTTTTTGAAAAAATGTGCAGCAGCCTGCACTACTTAAAACAAAATGAAAATTGATTTGGCGGTATGACGCAGTGAAGAACCCTGAGCTGGAGACAACCAGGCTATGGCTGCTCACAGACTACAGGGCGAGCTGCAGTCACACGGAGACCGTGCAGACAGCCGTAAACGGCGCTGCAAGGCCCAAAAACCCTCCTCTACGTTATCCTATGTAGTGTTTTTCCACAAATTAGCTGGAGACGGGTGGAAAGACACTAATAGGAATTTTTTGAAAAAATGTGCAGCAGCCTGCACTACTTAAAACAAAATGAAAATTGATTTTGCGGTATGACGCAGTGAACAACCCTGAGCTGGAGACAACCAGGCTATGGCTGCTCACAGACTACAGGGCGAGCTGCAGTCACACGGAGACCGTGCAGACAGCCGTAAACGGCGCTGCAAGGCCCAAAAACCCTCCTCTACGTTATCCTATGTAGTGTTTTTCCACAAATTAGCTGGAGACGGGTGGAAAGACACTAATAGGATTTTTTGTTAAAACTTAGCAGCAGACTACACTACTTGGAAAAAAAAAAAAAAAAGAACAGTATGAGGCAATGAACCACCCTCCCTGAACTGAATACAACCAGCAATGGATGGCCTATGTGGCTGCACTCAGACTAGAGAGTGGGCTGCACTCACACACACACACACACACACACAGACCTTGCAGATCGCTGTGAAAACAGCGCTACAAGGCAAAAGCAAGGTGAATAGTAGGTGAACACAGCGGTTGCTAAATTAGCCTTTGGAAAGCACAAAGAAGCAAATCGCTATCTCTAAACTGGCCCTCAGTCAGCAAACTGCGTCCTGTCACTAACTGAATTCACAGCAGAGTGATCGCAAAATGGCGCCAGCGACTTTTAAACTGCATCATGACATCATTTCAGCAGCCAATCACAGCCTTGCCAGTAGTTTCATGCCCTCCATGCTGAACAGGATGTGCCCACACTTGAAATCATTCTCATTGGCTGAATTTGTGCATTTTGAATCTGGGAACTTCCGATTCCGGTATCCGATACGCGGCAAGTATCGGAATCCCGGTATCGGAATTCCGATACCGCAAGTATCGGCCGATACCCGATACTTGCGGTATCGGAATGCTCAACACTATTCATTACTGATTCACTTTCCCCTATTCATGACTAGGTGCACTTTTTTATGTAAATGCGATTTTAAGTGCTTTATGCGATGCTAGAACAAGCTGTGAGGCTGGGTAGTCAAGAGGTCCAAGGTCAAAAGCCAGGAGAAATCCCAACACTTACAATCTCGGCTGGTATCAGTGAGGTTATTAGTGGTCATCTGAGGAATGTTCTGCAGTGTGAATGCACTTAGTCAAATCATCAAGATCCACTGCTGGCAGCTTCCATTGTAATCAACGACCAATGACGTCCCCAATGTCCTCGTTGGGAGACAAGTCTGGAGATGCTGTAGCCATGGGAGCACTTTTTAGCCATGCAGGCTGCTGACAATAGAACCAGTAACATGCAGTCTGGTGTCATGTTGAACAATGTCTCCTGGGACACTTTGGTCACACCACTAGTTCTAGAATTGTAACTCCAAGCTTTTACTATAATTGGAATGAAGACTAGAAGGTCCGCTACCTTACACTATGCAACTCATCACGATAATCCCAGGATTAGGTGGGATGTTCCCTCGTGTAGGTATTCCATCGGGCTTCACATCACCGTTGTCTAAAGCTATCATGGCTAAGGTCAAGATGGCAAAGGAGCCTTGAATGGAGGTCTATCTTCTTCAGCATTGAGTCCCACTTTTGTCTTAGATGCAATGATAGCCAAAGATTGGTCTGGAGACCATGTGGCCAATGCCATGAAGAGGACTTCATGAGTTTTTGATGATAAAATTGCTATTTCACAGACAATGCAAATAATTTGGAAGCAGCATTGATACTTGGCAGAAGTGAATATACTACATGTGTCTGTTCCCTTGAGGTCCATTTGCTGCCACCAATTGCCATTATGATCTCCTCGCTTAAATTAGAGCACAACTCCGGTGTTTTTTTATCAGTGATGGAGTGGCGTTTTAAATTAAAACACGCTACCCCTGGTCATACACTCTCTCTTAGGTGCCTTCAAAAGCTTTTTTAGTGCCACTCCAGTCCCACTACATCATCTTGTGAGCGTAGCTTCTGATTGGCCAGAAGTCAGAAGATACATCACAAGAGCACAATGCAAGTCTATGAGAGACACAATGGGGCTTTCACAGAGTTGCATTGAAACATGACCTTCGCGCAGCTCCATGAAACACTGGAGCTGCAGGAAGGTCATTTTTCATCAGAGACTGACTAAAGCGGGGGCTAAAATGGAAGAAACCACCATAAGGCGAGTATGAGACAGGGGACAGGACACTTACATTTAAGGCACCACTCCAGCGGTGGAGTGGTGCTTTAAGTTGGTGATTTTTGAGGTGCAATGGTACCATTTTGTATTGCATTGCAAAGGAGTACATTTCACAAACAAAGGGAGAAATAGTTTTTTCCCTGCAACCGCAGTGTATACAATTTATTCAGTAGTGGCATATATTTATGGTATGTCTTCATAAGTACAGTTAATTCAATTCTGGTATATCTTTATGTGAGAGGTTAAATTTTAACTGTTAAAATTATGCTCTTAGGTAGGGATTAGGCAGTATTCACACAGGCAATTCAGTTTGATTCAAACATGCAGTTTTTATTGCTTTCATAAAACTCCAATATGCAAATTGCCTCTTCAGAGAAAAAGAGGACTTAACTCTATAGCGCCACCTATTGGAAGTAGCGATCCTATAAGTCACAATCAACCCTTTAACGAGTCTTGCAATATGACTTAGGATAAAAGGCAAATCAGTATCTCAATTCGCAGACACGGTGTTTCGGGCTGTTGGCCCTCATCAGTGCGAAGAATGAGAACTGATTTGGCTAGGTGAGAGGCTCAGGACTGAAGTCTAAGGGTTATCGTTTCTCCTTGTGGAGAGTGACATACCAGCTCTGGCTTGTCAAGGTAGGGAGGCTTATTCGCCTTGCAATGTTCCTCTGGGAAATTAAATATGCAAATTGCCTCTTCAGAGAAAAAGAGGACTAAAGGCCCCGTCTCACTAAGCGATTTACCAACGATCACGACCAGCGATACGACCTGGCCGTGATCGTTGGTAAGTCGCTGTGTGGTCGCTGGGGAGCTGTCACACAGACCGCTCTCTCCAGCGACCAACGATCAGGGGAACGACTTCGGCATCGTTGAAACTGTCTTCAACGATGCCGAAGTCCCCCTGCAGCACCCGGGTAACCAGGGTAAACATCGGGTTACTAAGCGCAGGGCCGCGCTTAGTAACCCGATGTTTACCCTGGTTACCAAAAAAAACAAACAGTACATACTCGCCTTCTGATGTCCGTCAGGTCCCTTGCCGTCTGCTTCCTGCTCTGACTGAGCCGCCGTACACTGAGAGCAGAGCGCAGCGGTGACGTCACTGCTGTGCTCTCACTTCTCACTGTACGGCCGGCAGTCAGTGAGAGCAGGAAGCAGACGGCAAGGGACCTGACGGACATCAGATGGTGAGTATGTACTGTTTGTTTTTTTTTACATTTACGCTGGTAACCAGGGTAAACATCGGGTTACTAAGCGCGGCCCTGCGCTTAGTAACCCGATGTTTACCCTGGTTACCAGTGAAGACATCGCTGGATCCGTGTCACACACACCGATTCAGCGATGTCAGCGGGGCCTCAACGACCAAGAAAAGGTCCAGGCCATTCCGACACGACCAGCGATCTCGCAGCAGGGGCCTGATCGCTGGTACGTGTCACACATAGCGAGATCGCTATGGAGGTCGCTGTTGCGTCACAAAACTTGTGACTCAGCAGCGATCTCGCTAGCGATCTCGCTATGTGAGACGGGGTCTTTAAACTCTATAAAACTCCAAAGGATTCTAAAACAAAAACAGCCTCTTCAGCCTCATTCAGCATGCAGGTTAAGAATGCTACTATCCCAAACTGACATCGGGCATAAGAGTACGCCGATGTCAGAGTGAGTCGGCATGACAACCCAAGGTCTCCTGGAGACCTATATGGCTGACCGTGCCAGTTTGCTGTGACCAGTGGTCGGTGCTGATAGCAAGTCAGCAATTCTACTACAATTCTACTACATAGAGGCAATCTGATCATCGACTCTATGTAGCAGAGACAATCTGGTTATGGCAGCTTCTAGCCTCCTATGGAGACTATTGAAGCATGTCAAAAGTAAAAAAAATGTTTTTAAAAATATAAAAAAAATAAAAGTTCACATCACCCCCCCTTTCACCTCATTCAATATAAAACAATAAAAATAAAATCAAACCTACAAGTATTTGGCATTAAAAATATTACCAAATAGTCCTTACATATCTCAAGTTATGGCACTTCTAGATTAAATACTACCACTTGCGGACTTATATTACATTGGCCGCATGAAGAGACCCATATCAATAAATTTAAAATCAATTCTTTATTTGACACAACAAAATAAAACACATTTTTAACAAGACCAAACAAAAACAGACAAAGTGTCCAAGGAATGGATAAGAACGGTCCTGCCCTAAATATATTCTCAATATACAATCCAAATTAAATCTATATAGATCTCACCGCCCTAGATGATGTAAATTAATGATATTCCTTTGTCAATCCAAATATATTACATATAAAGGGCAATATTTTTACATCCAAAGCATCCCGGTATAGCACTATCTACCACACATGTTTCCACTGGATACCCATCTTAATGCGTTAATCTAATACTGCCTAGAGCATGTATTCTACACATTGTATAAAGCAGAGGGAAGTGTGGCTATAGCATTGCCAATTACTGAGATTACTTACAGACTAAATATACCCACAAGAGGCGGTGATATAGGGACAGAGCCGACCGATCCTTCCACGTTTGCCCCGACGCGCGTTTCGCCCGTAAGCTTCTTCCGGGGGCGTCCCCGGATTGCCAAAGGAATATCATTAATTTACATCATCTAGGGCGGTGAGATCTATATAGATTTAATTTAGATTGTATATTGAGAATATATTTAGGGCAGGACCGTTCTTATCCCTTCCTTGGACACTTTGTCTGTTTTTGTTTGGTCTTGTTAAAAATGTGTTTTATTTTGTTGTGTCAAATAAAGAATTGATTTTAAATTTATTGATATGGGTCTCTTCATGCGGCCAATGTAATATAAGTCAGCAAGTGGTAGTAGTAAGTATTTGGTATTGTCACATTCAGAATCGCCTGATCTATCAATATAATAGGACTAACCTGATCGCTAAACGGCGTAGCGAGAAAAAAGTAAAAACGCCAAAATTATGTTTCTTTGGTCGCCTTAAATAAAGAACCGTATGCACTATCTAGTGAGGGTGCTCGGGTAGGGTCCCACACCATTAACAGTAAAAATAAACCCGGCACTCAACTTAGGGTGAATTTCATAGGATTTAATAAAGAAACGTTTCGGCCTATCTGGCCTTCTTCAGTCAACGTGTAGCCTAGAAGGCTAGAAGAGAATGGGGCAATAAGTATTGCCACTGGTATAAATCCTGTAATGTCACTACAAGCGAACTTGCTGCATCCGGCTCAATAGTGTGAAGTTTGAGTAACCTTAGAAGGAGAGAGCGGTGTGTGAGCAGGTCCAGGCGACGCGGTATCCACCGCTTGAGCCGGATGCAGCAAGTTCGCTTGTAGTGACATTACAGGATTTATACCAGTGGCAATACTTATTGCCCCATTCTCTTCTAGCCTTCTAGGCTACACGTTGACTGAAGAAGGCCAGATAGGCCGAAACGTTTCTTTATTAAATCCTATGAAATTCACCCTAAGTTGAGTGCCGTCTTTGGTCGCCTTGACATTTCATTAAAATGCAATAATGGGCGATCAAAAGAATGTATCTGCACCAAAATGATATCATTAAAAACAACAGCTCGGCACGCAAAAAATAAGCCCTCAACCGACCCCAGATCATGAAAAATGGAGACGGTACGAGTATCGGAAAATGGCACAATTTTATTTTTTTTTAACAAAGTTTGGATTTTTTTTTCACCACTTAGCTAAAAAAATAATGTATACATGTTAGGTGTCTATGAACTCATAATGACCTGGAGAATCATAATGGCAGGTCAGTTTTAGCATTTAGTGAACCTAGCAAAAAAGTCAAACAAAAAACTAGTTTGGAATTGCACTTTTTTTGCAATTTCACTGCACTTGGAATTTTTATTCCTGTTTTCTATT
This sequence comes from Ranitomeya variabilis, assembly GCF_051348905.1. Taxonomy (NCBI): domain Eukaryota; kingdom Metazoa; phylum Chordata; class Amphibia; order Anura; family Dendrobatidae; genus Ranitomeya; species Ranitomeya variabilis. Next base: position 222,801,775 of record NC_135235.1, read on the forward strand.
ACATGACATGGTAAAACCAATGGTGTCGTTCAAAAGAACAACTCATCCTGCAAAAAACAAGCCCTCATATGGCCATATTGATGGAAAAGTAAAAAAGTTATGGCTCTGGGAAGAATGGGGGCGAAAAATGGAAACACAAAATCGAAAAAAACTGCTGGGGTGAAGGGATTAACCCCATATCTGCAGGTTAATATTGTTTTTCTGTTGACAGGTTCCTATTAACTTAGTAAAGGACAGTATTAGATTTTTTTTGTGTGGAATTCTTTTTTTTTTTGGGGGGGGGGGGGGGTTGGAGGGTTTGGGGGTGGGTCACGTGAAGTTTAGCATCAAGCAGTAGAGAGGCTAGAATCAACGCTTCCCAAATAATCATTTGTAGTTTGTAGGTAAATCTGGCAGTAACAGTTTTCCTTCAGCGCAGTGGAAAGTATTAAATTCCCCTGCAGTGCCTCCGCAGGAGAAATGAAGCATTACATGCCGGCCAATTAAATGAATCATAATCCATGTTCCGGGTCCTCCAATGGGAAAGACACTTTTGTAGCTGTTTTCTGTTCTATTAATCCCTAAATCGACACCTTGTTACATACTTGTTTCTTTGTGTACTGACCACCCATGGGAAATATTGAACAGGGCAGATGATTGGAGGAAACCTTTGTCTTTTGGCATTGTTTTTATTCTATAATTCCTTTTTTGTATAATGAGTTACATTTCTATATTTTGTTGCAGTGACCTTGTGCTCGATGGAGCCGCAGTGAATCACAACTAAACAAGACTGGATGTCAGGATGATGTTGGTCAGTCATGTGTATTGTTGGGTTTTCACCTTCCTGCTATTACAGATATTTTCTTGTAAGTATTACATGAGCCAAGATATTATATATTGCTCCATTTATAATTCCGCTGTAGTGCCTTGTGACATACCGCTATGTGTTTTCTGTTAAAATCCCCTACAATATCTACATATGTAAATATCAAGTATCAAACAAGAAGCAACTGGATTTTGTGCCTACAACAGCTCCTAGGAAAAGCTTGAGGGTGAGGATATCAAATGGCAGGAGGAAAGGTTTTTGCAGGTTGCAGGGTAGATGAACAGTTCCCAAGTCCATTTTGGACTTTTGCGCTCATAAATCCTGACTTTCTTAGAAACTTTTTTGGGGTTGACCCATGGCAAGAATGGTACAATGTCATGGAGTTTAATTTCCCCATGATAAGACGTAGCATCTGTGGAAGTTTGGCCACAATCACCACTCATAAAGGTCTGCACATTATGCAGGGGGGTCAGTTATGTCAGGACCCCGATACCTTATGCGGCACCAAATCGAGAAAAAAATTACCTGAAAAAAAAACACAATGTGGTCAAAATAGATATGTAGATGTTCTATCCCAGTACCTCTCTGGTAGTGCCCACAACTGAAGATTACCGTAATTGCCACCTTTCGTTCTGGGTTTAGTAAATCCCATCCATTTTAGTATTTTCTTTACTTGTTTGCAAAAATTCAGGACTTTTCTGGTAAATTCAGAACTGTTGGCAACTATGGTGGACAATGTGATGTGGGGTATTAGATTTTGCCCCCAGGACCCTAATAATTAACCCCTTACCTTTATATTCTACATAGCTGATCATATATATTTTTTCTCTACAGACATTGGCTGTAATAAAGAAGATTATACCATAACTACACAGAATGTGATGGCACAAGTTGGACTCTGCGTATACATCCCATGTACATTTACCATAGACCGTAATAAAGAAATAGGCCCATCGGACAAAGGATTCTGGAAAATAAATGACCGTTCAGAAGGGATTGTGGCCTCTACTGACAACCCATCAGGACGAATGTTCTTTACTGGAAATATCTCCGATAGAGACTGTTCCCTTTTAATTAACGATGTTCTACAAAGTGATCAAAACATTCATTTTTTCAGATTTGAAGGAAAGGTTATGTTCAATTATAAAACTAATATGTCGAGCCTGACTGTAACAGGTAAATTACAGAATCCGGTTGTTAAATGATGATTCATAGGTGAATTGTTCATTGATCTGTCTCTTATGTGTATTATGAAGTCACCTATAATTAGGTTTACCGGCAGTCCTATGGAAAACCAATGATAATGGCCAACTAATAGACACATCCGAATCATTGTATCCCTTTACATAAAATGTGATGAGCCAGATTTGTAAAACTCATTTATCACCATCGTAATATAATGTAGATATCATGGAGAATATTAAAGGGAACCTGCCAGCAGGATTGTGCATAGGAAGAAATTTCCTCATCCAAGATGGCGGCGCCGGCACCTGCACAATAGCAGGTGATCAATGATAGCCGCTATTATGCAAGAACCGGCAGCACCATCTTGGAAGAGGATTTTTTTTCTCTAGCAAGATGGCACTGCCGACACCTTTGACGTAGCAGCTACAAGATCACTGATAACGGCCAGTGCTCAGGCTGCAGCGCAGGCACGACCACCACCGGCCCCTGCCTGCTGAAGGGTTTTTTTTTTTCATCAGATAAATGTAATATTAATTATGTAAACTAGGGGCAGGTCAGAGGGATCAGTGACCTGTCAGCAGGCTGCATTATAAATACCTAATCAGAGCACCACATGAAGACCCCCACAGTCTGCCCTGGAGCACGGGCATATCATTAACTCAAAACAGAAAATAAAGATCAAACAAGAACTACAAGACAGATTTCATCACCAGGTATCAGTGTAATCAGTATAACGGCTCCGACCGGACACTGTGTGTAGGTTACTGTACCCAATCCTGCTGACAGGATCCCTTTAAGAAGTTGAAGGATAATTCACTGGTCAACAGCATTTTTGGTGCCAAAGATATTTCATCGAATTTAGGGTAACTTTGGGGTGCTGATTCTGAATATGTCATCAGTTTTGCCAGATTGGCTCAAGTTTTTGAGATTTTTCGTAAAATGTGTCAAAAAAAGACGTAATTTGCTACACGCGCATTAACTTTATTGAAATAACAGTCATCATGATGATTTTTTTGCTCTCTCCACACCATTGGAACACCAAATTTGAAGCTTTTTCTTTGTCCTTTGCTCCATTTTCGTAATAATTCGATACATGCTTTGCACACTATGTCTTGGTCCCCAAGCATAACCCCAAAATAGGCAAAATACACTTTTTTTACGAAGTCTGTTATGTTTCTTCTATGTTTTGGCAGTGTGTATTCACCACAAATGTAACAGAATGAGTCTGGATCGTTAAGACAACTTCTTCTTGATGAGTTCATGCTTTTCACTGGAAAACAGACAACAACATAAAGTTAGTGCAAAAATCAAGCTATGAACAAACTTTTAGAACACTAATTAACACAAAACTATATTGAGAACTGCTCAGTTCAAGTACTAATCCAAAGAAATTAATGAGATGATGCGTCGCATTTACCAACAAGTGCTATAAATAAGATACCAAAAATCTCAAAAACTTGAGCCAATCTGGCAAAACTGATAGCATATTCAGAATCAGCACCCCAAAAATACCCCAAATTCATTAAAATATTTTGGACACCAGAAAAAAAAAAATTTTTGTTGACCTGTGATAAGCAGAGAAAGTGGCAGGACTGCATTACTGTTGTTTTGGGTCATGATCACATCTGCGTTGTTCATTTAAATTGTTGGGTTCCATTGTAGAAGCAGAACAATCAAAATGATGGTGGACACCAACAGAAGAAAAAGTTCTGTAGGCCCAATTGTTTCTTCTATTCTAAAAAACTGGCACAAAATAGAACCTCGACTGACCCCAGAATAATCAATGGGGTCCTGCTACTTCCATTTGTATCAGTTATGCAAAGTATTACATTGGCTTGTAAAATCAGTTTGTCGGTACATGTAGTAGTGGCGATTTGGGAGGTAGTAATAGTAGTAGTGAGGGTAGTGGTAGTAGGAGCAACAGCATTGGTAGTAGTTGTAGTATTTGTGCTAGTAGTAGTAGTAAAGTACACATAGTAATAGTGGTAGGTATAGGAGTAGACAGAAATGCAAGTAGTAGTGGCAATATAAGGGGTAGTAATAGTAGTAGCTGTATGAGTAACACTATTGGTAGTAGTAGATGTAGAATTGGTAGTACTAGTAGTAAAGTACACTTAGTAATAGTGGTATGTATAGTAGTAGTCATAAATGCATTTGGTAGTGACAATATAAGGGGTAGTAAGAGTAGTAGTAGTTTGGGTAGTAGATGTAGCAGTAACAGTATTGATAGTAGTAGATGTAGCATTGGTAGTACAAGTAGTAAAGTACACAGAGTAATAGTGGTAGGTATAGTAGTAGTCATAAATGCATTTGGTAGTGACAATATAGGTGGTAGTAATAGTAGTAGTCGTGGGGTTAGTAGCTGTAGGAGTAACTGTAAGGTAGTAGTAGCTGTAGTATTGGTGATAGTAGTAGTGCTAGTAGTAATAAAGTACATGTAGTAATAGTGGTAGGAATACTAGTAGTCATAAGTACATGTATTAGTGGCAATATAAGAGGTAGTAATAGGAAAGAGTTTGAGTGCAGTGCAGAAGCAATTGTAGGAGTAATGGTTGTAGTATTAGTAGAGTACAAGTAGTGGTGATAGTAGTAATAGTGGTAGTAGTAGCTGTAGTAGAGGGTACTATGTAGTTATGGATGAGTATAAGCAGCAGTGTAGTAGTTGCCGGACAGGCGGTTGGAGCAGCCATAAAATAGTTATAATAATAGAGCTGTAATACTGTAGTATTAATACTACTAGTAACATAAACATAAGGATGAATGACCTTGGGGAGATCAAAACATCCAACACTGCGGAGACACCATCACGTTTTTCTCAACGCAGTGATCCAGAACACTGCCCCCATCCCTTATGGGAAATATGCAAATGCATGTAGAAAAGCCGCGGAGACACCATCACATGTTTCTCAACGCAAGCAATGAATAGCCAGGTCTTTCACCGGGAAGGAACAACCACGGGAAGGGCAGCATCCAATAAAGGAAAACCACCTATGCCAAAACATGGTATCCATCCACAGACAGCTGTTTCGGGGTATTTGGGGAGATCAAAACATCCAACACCACGGAGACACCATCACATGTTTCTCAACGCAGTGATTCAGATCACTGCCCCCATCCCATACCATGTTTTGGCATGGGTGGTTTTCCTTTATTGGATGCTGCCCTTCCCGTGGTTGTTCCTTCCCGGTGAAAGACCTGGCTATTCATTGCTTGCATTGAGAAACATGTGATGGTTAGTGTTGAGCGATACCTTCCGATACTTGAAAGTATCGGTATCAGATTGTATCGGCCGATATCTGAAAAATATCGGATATCGCCGATACCGATACCCGATACCAATACAAGTCAATGGGACACAAGTATCGGAAGGTATCCTGGATGGTTCCCAGGGTCTGAAGGAGAGGAAACTCTCCTTCAGGCCCTGGGATCCATATTCATGTGTAAAATAAAGAATAAAAATAAAAAATAGGGATATACTCACCCTCTGACGCGCCCTGGTTGTAACCGCTGCAACCGGCAGCCTCCGTTCCTAAGAATGAGCGAGTGAAGGACCTTCGAGGACGTCGCAGCTTGTGATTGGTCGCATGAGCGGTCACATGAGCGGTCACGTGACCAATCAAAAGCCGCGACGTCATTGAAGGTCCTTGACTCCCTGCATTCTTAGGAACGGAGGCTGACGCTTGGACGGTGAGAGCCGGGGCCGCCGGAGGGGTGAGTATATCCATATTTTTTATTTTTATTCTTTATTTTTTACATGAATATGGATCCCAGGGCCTGAAGGAGAGTCTCCTCTCCTCCAGACCCTGGGAACCATACACTGGGAACTTCCGATTCCGATTTCCGATATCACAAAAATATCGGAACTCGGTATCGGAATTCCGATACCACAAATATCGTCCGATACCCGATACTTGCGGTATCGGAATGCTCAACACTAGTGATGGTGTCTCTTCGGCTTTTCTACATGCATTTGCATATTTCCCATAAGGGATGGGGGCAGTGTTCTGGATCACTGCGTTGAGAAACACGTGATGGTGTCTCCGCGGTGTTGACTGTTTTGATCTCCCCGAGGTCATTCATCCTTATGTTTATAGTCTTTTTACTAGGCACTGCTCCTAATAGCCAGTTTTCTACTCCACACTGATGAGGGGCAAATACCCCGAAACAGCTGTCTGTGGATGGATACCATGTTTTGGCATAGGCGGTTTTCCTTTATTGGATGCTGCCCTTCCCGTTGTTGTTCATTCCCGGTGAAAGACCTGGCTATTCATTGCTTGCATTGAGAAACATGTGATGGTGTCTCCGCAGCTTTTCTACTTGCATTTGCATATTTCCCATAAGGGATGGGGGCAGTGTTCTGGATCACTGCGTTGAGAAACACGTGATGGTGTCTCCACGGTGTTGGAAGTTTTGATCTCCCCGAGGTCATTCATCCTTATGCTTAGAGCCTTTTCACTAGGCACTGCTCCTAATAGCCAGTTTCCTACTCCACACTGATGAGGGGCAAATACCCTGAAACAGCTGTCTGTGGATGGATACCATGTTTTGGCATAGGTGGTTTTCCTTTATTGGATGCTGCCCTTCCTGTGGTTGTTCCTTCCCGGTGAAAGACCTGGCTATTCATTGCTTGCGTTGAAAACATGTGATGGTGTATCCGCGGCTTATCTACATACCACTGGTAACAGTCATATTTACATATCAGGCAAGGGAAATCCTCTATGTAATATCTGTTTACAGCCAGATGTACTTATGTAGTAATGGCGGTAGTTTGGCCGGGGAGAACCATTAGTATCACTAGAGTAGTTGTGGTGTTGCTGAGTTAGTAAAGTAATAGTAGTGCTAACAGTCATAGTCCGGGTGCTGCAGTATTGGTGCTAGTATTACTACCTATGGTACTAATGGAAAGAGTATAGTGCAGTTGTGCAGTTGTTGGGATGGTAGTTTGCTAGTTTCATGAGTACTAATAGTAGTAACAGCAATCATAGTACAGATGTAATAGTAAGAGTATTTCTGGTAGTAAAATAGTAGTAGTGCTACTAGTCACAGTTAGTAAGTTGTAGTCCTGTAAGGGCTCACTCACACAGCAGTTTTTATGGACTAGTCCTGTTTTCACCAATGTTATTTGTGAGGCAGTTCACGGGTACAGAATTTTTTGAGGACCGAGGTCACGGATGTCTTTCCGATCTTGATCGAAGTGCTGTCCGTTTTTCATAGACTGATCATCAGCCAATCATCTTGACATTGCCTCCAACGAACACTTTCACTAACTCTTATTAGCTAACTTAACCAGGAAGTGGTTCCTTTTTACTGGCTGTAACCCGTCCCACTGTGAGCTAGACCAAACACTAAACTCTGTCTGTCCCTGCAATCTGTTGCTGGACAGAGCTAATCTTTCACCTACATTCTAGCACACAGCTTGCACTACTAGCCAACATTAATACCATATTAACAATACTTAGATTATATCTTACTCCATTATCATTATCTCACTGCAGTTACCATCTTGTATCCTAAATCTTACTCTGTGTTCTACCTATACTTACTCTGCACTGTACGTTATGTTCACAGTACTTGTACATCAGGAGCATTACCTAAACACTATGCATTACTGCACATTATATTCTTAGAAATGCATAACATAGTTCACACTTCACATACCACAATACATGTGCAAAAACGCATGACACTATTAACTTTACACGATTCTTGTTTCAGGAGCAGGAACATGACAGTCTCTGTCACATCGTTACACTAGTACCAGTAAAGTCCGGTATCAGCAGCGCCATTTTTTGCCCCTTAGATACATTACTAGTGAGGCAGTGCTACCACTTTATTTAATGGCAAATTCCAATGACTTACGGTAACACCTTTTCTCCATTTCTTCTTAGATTTAACAGACAAACCTGAGATCTCTGTGGGGACGTTGGAGGCCAATAAAGAAGCCAATGTCACCTGTAAAAGTCCTGGTGTCTGCGCTGGGAAGGCTCCTGACTTCACATGGACCAGTCAACATGGAGTATCATCGAATTATAACAATTCTTACCCAAATCGCACCAGCATTCACTTCTCTATCTTCACCTTCACACCTGCAAGGATCGACAATGGGAAAACACTGGGGTGTAAGGTCACCTTCCCGTCTAGCAAAGCGGTCACACAAGAGACCATCACACTAAATGTCGAGTGTAAGTCTCCATACAAGGTTTTACTCCAGTGTCATCTTTGGTAACGTAAACTTACTCTAAGGCCGGGATCAAACATGCGAGAAACACAGGCCAAGTCTCACATGTTAATTTCCGGCACTGCACCTGGCATCGGGAGCGTGCGGCTGCATGTATTGCTATGCAGCCGCAAGCTCCGCTCCTGAGAGCCGGCGACAGTGCCGGGTTTTAACATGCGAGACTTGCCTGTATTTCTCGCATGTGTGATCCTGGCCTAATAAAGAGCATCAGTCCTATGTATAGTGGAAAGGGAAACACAATTCAAAATGTACTTTAATTGCACTCGGTGTTGTTAAAGGCAATGTGTCATCAGAAGAAGACAGCTTAAAACTTTCTTAAGTTCATTCCATTAAGAAAAGGGTTTTTTTTTACATTGCAACCTGTCTTATAAATTAGGAATTTTGCAGTTTGTGCAAGATCACTGTAAACAGAGAGGGAGAGGTGAGCTGTGACATCAACTATTGTGAATGGTAGATCCTGTGTTATCTACTGTATACAGAGGTGTTACCAGTCATTGTAAGAATTCTGCATTCAGGACCTGAAATTACGTTACGGCTTGCTGTGATTGGTCGCGTCGCGGTCACATGGACGGCACGCAACCAATCACAAGCCGTGACGTAATTTTAAAATGCGCGTGTTTCCTGCCTCCCGTGACGTCACGGCTTGTGATTGGTCACGTCGCCCATGTGACCGCGACGCGACCAATCACAAGCCGGAACGTAATTTTAAAATCCTCAATGCCTAGAATTCGGCATTCAGGACCTGAAAATTACGTCACGGCTTACTGTGATTGGTCGCGTCGCGGCCACATGGGCGGCACGCGACCAATCACAAGCCGTGACGTCACGGAAGGAAGGAAACACGCGCATTTTAAGCAAAGAACGCTGCCGGTTCCCTCGGTGAGGTCCAGGCTGCGTCGGAGAGGTGAGTATAGCAATATTTTTTATTTTAATTCTTTATTTTACACATTAATGTTGTTTCGATACCGATACCCAATACCACAAAAGTATCGGATCTCGGTATCGGAATTCCGATACCCGCAAGTATCGACCGATACCCGATACTTGCGGTATCGGAATGCTCAACACTAATTGTACCCATAAATAAATATTTTTATAAATCCCGCCCTATAAAACTGTCACACTAGTTAACGCCTTGGGTGAACAGTAGTGTTGAGCGATACCGTCCGATACTTGAAAGTATCGGTATCGGAAAGTATCGGCCGATACCAGCAAAGTATCGGATCTGATCCGATACCGATACCCGATACCAATACAAGTCAATGGGACTCAAGTATCGGAAGGTATTCCTGATGGTTCCCAGGGTCTGAAGGAGAGGAAACTCTCCTTCAGGCTCTGGGATCCATATTAATGTGTAAAATAAAGAATTAAAATAAAAAATATTGATATACTCACCTCTCCGACGCAGCCTGGACCTTACCGCTGTGAACCGGCAGCCTTCTTTGCTTAAAATGAGCGCGTTTAGGGCCTTCCATGACGTCACGGCTTCTGATTGGTCGCGTGCCGCTCATGTGACCGCCACACGACCAATCAGAAGCCGTGACGTCATCCCTCAGGTCCTAAATTCCTAGAAGGGAATTTAGGACCTGAGGGATGACGTCGCAGCTTGTGATTGGTCGCGTGGCGGTCACATGAGCGGCACGCGACCAATCAGAAGCCGTGACGTCATGGGAGGTGCTGAACGCGCTCATTTTAAGCAAAGCAAGCTGCCGGTTACTACCAGGGCGCGTCAGAGGGTGAGTATATCCCTATTTTTTATTTTAATTCTTTATTTTCTACATGGATATGGATCCCAGGGCCTGAAGGAGAGTTTCCTCTCTTTCAGACCCTGGGAACCATACACTGGGAACTTCCAATTCCGATTCCCGGTACCACAAAAGTATCGGATCTCGGTATCGGAATTCCGATACCGCAAGTATCGGCCGATACCCGATACTTGCGGTATCGGAATGCTCAACACTAGTGAACAGTGAACACCGTAAAAAATAAACAAAAAATGATGCATTAACACCATACCGCTGAACAAAAAGTGGAGTACAACGTGATCAAAAAGATGAATGTAAATATAAATGGTATAGCTAAAAACGTCATCTTGTCCTGCTCAAAATAAGCCACCATACAGCTCCATCAGCGGAAAAATAAAAAAAGGTTATCAATTTCAGAGGAAAGTGCTGCAAAAATAATTATTTTACTACAAAATAGTTTTCATTGTGTAAATGTGCCAAAACATAAAAAATATATAAATGGGGTATCGCTGTAATCATACTGACCCGAAGAATAAAACTGCCTTAGCAATTTTACCACACGTGGAATGGCATAAAAAGAACAACAATTTCTTGAATTGCTTGTTTTCGTTCATTCTGCCTCCCAAAAATTGTAATAGAAAGCGATCAAAAAATGTCATGTGCCCAAAAATAGTAAAAATATAAATTTAAACTCGTCCCGCAAAAACAAACTTTCAAATGACTCTGTCAGCCTAAATATGGAAAAATTACAGCTCTCAAATATGGAGATGCAAAAACTAGTTTCTGCAATAAAAAGCATCTTTTAGTGTGCAACAGCAACCAAAGAAGAAGAAAATCTATATAAGTTTGGTATTGCTTTAATCGCACCAATCCGAAGAATAAAGTCGCCTAATCACTTACACATGTAACAGTGTAAAAAATAAATATAACATAATTCTTTACCTGCTGTTGATTTGTTCATTCTGCCTCCCAAAGATCGTAGTATGGCTCGGCTCACATTTATCCTGTGTCCTGTGCTGACTGCTGACCCTGAGATTTTCATGCCAATCTCTGAAATGTGTATTTCAGACGGAGCCCCCAGCAGACAATTCTCTATAATGAGGCAGATGGAAGCACTGTGGACACTGTCTGGCCTATGATCCATCGGTGTACATCTTTTTTCATGTGCATAACAGTGCCGTTGGCACAGTTTTGTGCATCTCTAAAAGAAAGGTTAAAGCTGAACAGAGGTCAGACGAAGTGTCATGGTTCCCAATGGCAAGGGAACGTCAGAGAACTTAAATAACAGACTAGCTCTTGGGTGATGGAATCTCGAGCTGACCGTGAGCTAAACCTACCACACAACTAACAGTGGCCGGGTGACGTACCTACGTTTTATCCCTAGACGCCCAGCGCCAGCCGGAGAACTAACTAACCCTAATAGAGGAAAAAACAGACCTGGCTTACCTCTAGGGAAATTCCCCCAAAAAGGAGACAGAAGCCCCCCACATATATTGACGGTGAGTTCAGAGGAAAAGACATACGCAGTATGAAGGTAGGTTCAGCAAAGCGAGGTCCGCTTACTAGATAGTAAGAAGATACAATAGGGAACTTCACGGTCAGCTGAAAACCCTATTAAAATACCATCCAGAAATTACTTTAAGACTCATGTGTCAACTCATGACACCGGAGTGGTAATTTCGGCCCACAAGAGCTTCCAGCTACAGAAACATAACATAACTGTGAACTGGAACAAAAATGCAAACAAACTTAGGACTAAGAGTCCAACTTAGCTGATAGTAGTCTAGAAGCAGGAACATGCAACAGAAAGGCTCTGGTTACATTGATGGCCGGCACTAGAATAACTGAGCAGCAAGGCTAAATAGGATACTCCCATATCCTGATGGAAACAGGTGAACAGAGAAAGCGAAGCACACAAGTCCAGTATCACCAGTGACCACCGGGGGAGCCCAAAAACCAAATTCACAACAGTACCCCCCCCTCAAGGAGGGGGCACCGAACCCTCACAAGAACCACCAGGGCGATCAGGATGAGCCCTATGAAAGGCACGGACCAAATCAGAGGCATGAACATCAGAGGCTGTCACCCAAGAATTATCCTCCTGACCGTAGCCCTTCCACTTGACCAGATACTGAAATTTCCGTCTGGAAACACGGGAGTCCAAGATCTTCTCCACAACGTACTCCAATTCACCCTCAACCAACACCGGAGCGGGAGGCTCAACGGAAGGCACAACCGGTACCTCATACCTGCGCAATAATGACCGATGGAAGACATTATGGATAGAAAAAGATGCCGGGAGGTCCAATCGAAAGGACACAGGGTTAAGAATCTCCAAAATCTTATACGGGCCGATGAACCGAGGCTTAAACTTAGGAGAAGAAACCCTCATAGGGACAAAACGAGAAGACAACCACACCAAGTCCCCAACACGAAGACGAGGACCAACACGACGACGGCGGAGAGCAAAATGCCGAGTCTTCTCCTGGGACAACTCCAAATTGTCCACCACCTGTCCCCAAATCCGATGCAACCTATCCACCACAGTATCCACTCCAGGACAATCCGAAGACTCCACCTGACCAGAAGAAAAGCGAGGATGAAACCCCGAATTGCAAAAGAAAGGAGAAACCAAAGTGGCAGAACTAGCCCGATTATTGAGGGCAAACTCCGCCAACGGCAAAAAGGCAACCCAGTCATCCTGATCCGCAGACACAAAACACCTCAAATAAGTCTCCAAGGTCTGATTAGTTCGCTCAGTCTGGCCATTAGTCTGAGGATGGAACGCAGACGAAAAAGACAAATCAATGCCCATCCTAGCACAGAACGCCCGCCAAAATCTAGACACGAACTGGGTCCACCTGTCAGAAACGATATTCTCCGGAATACCATGCAAGCGAACCACATTTTGAAAAAACAGAGGAACCAGCTCGGAAGAGGACGGCAACTTAGGCAAGGGCACCAAATGAACCATCTTTGAAAAACGGTCGCACACCACCCAGATGACAGACATTTTCTGAGAAACAGGGAGATCAGAAATAAAATCCATAGAGATGTGAGTCCAAGGCCTCTTTGGAATAGGCAAAGATAACAACAATCCACTAGCCCGAGAACAACAAGGTTTGGCCCGAGCACAAACATCACAAGACTGCACAAAAACTCGTACATCTCGAGACAGAGAAGGCCACCAGAAGGACCTAGCCACCAAATCCCTGGTACCAAAGATCCCGGGATGACCTGCCAACGCAGAAGAATGAACCTCCGAGATGACTCTACTGGTCCAATCATCAGGAACAAACAGTCTACCAGGCGGGCAACGATCAGGTCTATCCGCCTGAAACTCCTGCAAAGCCCGTCGCAGGTCTGGGGAAACAGCAGATAATATCACCCCATCCTTAAGGATACCTGTAGGTTCAGAATCACCAGGGAAATCAGGCTCAAAACTCCTAGAAAGGGCATCCGCCTTCACATTTTTAGAACCTGGTAAGTATGAGACCACAAAATTAAACCGAGAGAAAAACAACGACCAGCGCGCCTGTCTAGGATTCAGGCGCCTGGCAGACTCAAGATAAATCAAATTCTTGTGATCGGTCAATACCACCACCTGATGTCTAGCCCCCTCAAGCCAATGACGCCACTCCTCAAAAGCCCACTTCATAGCCAAAAGCTCCCGATTACCAATATCATAATTTCGCTCGGCGGGCGAAAATTTTCGAGAAAAGAACGCACAAGGTCTCATCACGGAACAATCGGAACTTTTCTGCGACAAGACCGCCCCAGCTCCGATATCGGAAGCATCGACCTCAACCTGAAATGGAAGAGTAACATCAGGCTGACGCAACACAGGGGCGGAAGAAAAGCGGCGCTTAAGCTCCTGAAAGGCCTCCACAGCAGCAGGGGACCAATCAGCAACATCAGCACCCTTTTTGGTCAAATCAGTCAAAGGTTTAGCAACATCAGAAAAACCAGTTATAAATCGACGATAAAAATTAGCAAAGCCCAAAAATTTCTGAAGGCTCTTAAGCGAAGAAGGTTGCGTCCAATCACAAATAGCCCGAACCTTGACAGGATCCATCTCAATGGAAGAGGGGGAAAAAATGTACCCCAAAAAAGAAATCTTTTGAACCCCAAAAATACACTTAGAACCCTTCACACACAAGGAATTAGCCCGCAAAACCTGAAAAACCCTCCTGACCTGTTGGACATGAGAATCCCAGTCATCCGAAAAAATCAAAATATCATCCAGATACACGATCATGAATTTATCCAAATATTCCCGGAAAATGTCATGCATAAAGGACTGAAAGACTGAAGGGGCATTTGAAAGACCAAAAGGCATTACTAAATACTCAAAATGGCCCTCGGGCGTATTAAATGCGGTTTTCCACTCATCCCCCTGCTTAATTCGCACCAAATTATACGCCCCACGGAGATCAATCTTAGAGAACCACTTAGCCCCTTTTATTCGAGCAAACAAATCAGTCAGCAGTGGCAGAGGATACTGATATCTGACTGTAATTTTATTCAAGAGTCGATAATCAATACACGGCCTCAAAGAGCCATCTTTTTTAGATACAAAGAAAAAACCGGCTCCTAAGGGAGATGAAGAAGGACGAATATGTCCCTTTTCCAGGGACTCCTTAATATATTCTCGCATAGCAGCATGTTCAGGTACAGATAGATTAAATAAACGACCATTTGGAAATTTACTGCCCGGAATCAGATCTATGGTACAATCGCAATCTCTGTGAGGAGGTAGTGAACCAAGCTTAGGCTCCTCAAAAACATCACGATAATCAGATAAAAATTCCGGAATCTCAGAGGGAATAGATGACGAAATGGAAACCAAAGGTACGTCCCCATGAGCCCCCTGACATCCCCAGCTTAACACAGACATTGCTTTCCAGTCAAGAACTGGGTTATGAGATTGTAACCATGGCAATCCGAGCACCAAAACATCATGTAGATTGTACAACACAAGGAAGCGAATCGTCTCCTGATGGTCTGGATTCATACGCATAGTCACTTGTGTCCAGTATTGTGGTTTATTACTAGCCAATGGTGTAGAGTCAATACCCTTCAGAGGTATAGGAACTTCCAGAGGCTCTAGATCAAACCCACAGCGCCTGGCAAAGGACCAATCCATGAGACTCAAAGCGGCGCCAGAGTCGACATAGGCATCCGCGGTAATTGACGATAATGAACAAATCAAGGTCACAGACAAAATAAACTTAGACTGTAAAGTGCCAATTGAAATAGACTTATCAACCTTTTTTGTACGTTTAGAGCATGCTGATATAACATGAGTTGAATCACCACAATAGAAGCACAACCCATTTTTTCGCCTAAAATTCTGCCGTTCGCTTCTGGACAGAATTCTATCACATTGCATATTTTCTGGAGCCTTCTCAGAAGACACCGCCAAATGGTGCACAGGTTTGCGCTCCCGCAAACGCCGATCAATCTGAATAGCCATTGTCATGGACTCATTCAGACCTGTAGGTGCAGGGAACCCCACCATAACATCTTTAATGGCATCAGAGAGACCCTCTCTGAAATTCGCCGCCAGGGCGCACTCATTCCACTGAGTAAGCACAGACCATTTACGAAATTTTTGGCAGTATATTTCAGCTTCATCTTGCCCTTGAGATAGGGCCATCAAGGTTTTTTCAGCCTGAATCTCTAAATTAGGTTCATAAAGCAACCCCAAAGCCAGAAAAAACGCATCCACATTGAGCAACGCAGGATCCCCGGGTACCAATGCAAATGCCCAATCCTGAGGGTCACCCCGCAGCAAGGAAATTACTATCCTAACCTGCTGTGCGGGATCTCCAGCGGAGCGATATCTCAGGGAAAGAAATAATTTACAATTATATTTGAAATTCAGGAAACGAGATCTATCCCCGGAGAAAAATTCTGGTATAGGAATTCTAGGTTCAGATATAGGAGCATGAATAACAAAATCCTGTAAATTTTGAACCTTCGTGGCAAGATTATTCAAACCTGTAGCCAAACTCTGAGGATCCATTTTAATCAGGTGAGATCAGAGCCATTCAAGGATTAGAAGGAGAGAGAGAGGCAAAGGCTGCAATTAGAGCAGAAATGCAACTGAGTCAACTATAGAGCAAGCTCAGAAGAATGCTTTAATCGCACCAATCCGAAGAATAAAGTCGCCTAATCACTTACACATGTAACAGTGTAAAAAATAAATATAACATAATTCTTTACCTGCTGTTGATTTGTTCATTCTGCCTCCCAAAGATCGTAGTATGGCTCGGCTCACATTTATCCTGTGTCCTGTGCTGACTGCTGACCCTGAGATTTTCATGCCAATCTCTGAAATGTGTATTTCAGACGGAACCCCCAGCAGACAATTCTCTATAATGAGGCAGATGGAAGCACTGTGGACACTGTCTGGCCTATGATCCATCGGTGTACATCTTTTTTCATGTGCATAACAGTGCCGTTGGCACAGTTTTGTGCATCTATAAAAGAAAGGTTAAAGCTGAACAAAGGTCAGACGAAGTGTCATGGTTCCCAATGGCAAGGGAACGTCAGAGAACTTAAATAACAGACTAGCTCTTGGGTGATGGAATCTCGAGCTGACCGTGAGCTAAACCTACCACACAACTAACAGTGGCCGGGTGACGTACCTACGTTTTATCCCTAGACGCCCAGCGCCAGCCGGAGAACTAACTAACCCTAATAGAGGAAAAAACAGACCTGGCTTACCTCTAGGGAAATTCCCCCAAAAAGGAGACAGAAGCCCCCCACATATATTGACGGTGAGTTCAGAGGAAAAGACATACGCAGTATGAAGGTAGGTTCAGCAAAGCGAGGTCCGCTTACTAGATAGTAAGAAGATACAATAAGGAACTTCACGGTCAGCTGAAAACCCTATTAAAATACCATCCAGAAATTACTTTAAGACTCATGTGTCAACTCATGACACCGGAGTGGTAATTTCGGCCCACAAGAGCTTCCAGCTACAGAAACATAACATAACTGTGAACTGGAACAAAAATGCAAACAAACTTAGGACTAAGAGTCCAACTTAGCTGATAGTAGTCTAGAAGCAGGAACATGCAACAGAAAGGCTCTGGTTACATTGATGGCCGGCACTAGAATAACTGAGCAGCAAGGCTAAATAGGATACTCCCATATCCTGATGGAAACAGGTGAACAGAGAAAGTGAAGCACACAAGTCCAGTACCACCAGTGACCACCGGGGGAGCCCAAAAACCAAATTCACAACAACGAAGTAAGTCTGCTGCCTTATTATAGTGAATGGATCCTTTTGGTTTTTCTTCTGAATTAAGTCACTTTGAGATTTAAATGGAAACACCAATATAAGTGCTCAACATAGAGCACTGGATAAATATGATCCAAATTGCTATGTAAAAGGTTCCAAATCAATCCACAGAAAAAGCAAGTCCCCACTTAGGACCGTCATCTATCATTGGAAATATAGGGGCTTCTATGGCAGTAAAATGGCTTTGGAAAAGCACTGTGGCTCCTCACCCCCCCCAAAAAAAAGAATTCTGTGCTGCCAAATCCAGATGCCCCCTCCCATCTGAGCCCCACATTGTGTGTAGCCACATTTAGTGTCCACATGTTTGACATTTCTGTAGCATTGAGAGCCCACCTAATTTTTGGGTGCTTATATCCAGAAGCACAACCTGGGCATAACGTACTGGTCTTTACAACGTAGTGGTCACTACAATGGCAGTTTGCAATTTTCACTCACCAAATATCCACTGCTGCTTGTTTCTGGAAAACACTCATTGAAATAAAATCATCACTACATCTGTAGGTAAATTCTTAAAGGGGTATGATTTCCAAAATGGGATGAATTAAATAGGTATTCTGCTCTTCTAGCACTTAGGGACTCTGTATATGGAGTCTGCAAACTATTCTAGGGAAATTTGCGCTCCAGTAGCTAAATAGCGCTCCATCTCTCCCGAGTTTCGCTGCACAGCTAAGCATTTCTGAACAGTCACATATGGGGTATTTCCACGTGCAGGAGAAATTGTTGGATACATTTTGGTGCTATAATTTTCCCTGTCTGAAAATGTAAGATCTATGGCTAAAACAAAATTTTGGTGATCAAAAATGTAACTTTTTTTCACTGCCCATGGTATAAAATTCTGTGATGCACCCATGGCGTCAACATGATCACTGCACCCCTAGATGAATTCATTGAGAGGTGTAGCTTGTAAAATGCGGTCACTTATGGAACGTTCCACTGTTCTGACACCTCTGGGGCTGTCTCGGTAGGTCATGGCACCTGCAAACTATAAAAGTAAAATCTGCACTATAATATGGAGCTCCTTCCCTTCTGAGCTTTGCATTGTGCCTCTAAAGTATTTCCCTATTACATGTAGGGTATGGGCGCACTCAGGAAAAAATAATTTCAACAAGCAAAGGTCCATTTTTCCCTATTAGCCCTTAGAAAATGTAAAAACTTGGGCTAAAACGACATTTTAGTGGTAAAAATGTAATTTATTCTTTCTTCACCGCCCAATGGTATAAAATCTGTGAGACACGTATGGAGTCAATATGATCCCTGTACCCCTAGATTAATTCATTGGGGCATGTAGTTTGTAAAATGAGGTCACAAATGGGGAGGTTAATGCTGTTCTGGCACTTCAGGGTCTCTGCAAATGTAACATGGCACCCTCAATCCATTCCAGTAAATTCTGAACTCCAATATGTCGCTGTACTCAGGATAAATTGCACAATAAATTTTGGGCTCAATTTTATCCTGCCATTAGTGTTGAGCATTCCGATACCGCAAGTATCGGGTATCAGCCGATACTTGCGGTATCGGAATTCCGATACCGAGATCTGATACTTTTGTGGTATCGGGAATCGGTATCGGATCCATATTACTGTGTAAAATAAAGAAATAAAATGAAAAATATTGATATACTCACCTGTCCGGAGGCCCCTGGAAATCACCGCTGGTAACCGGCAGCCTTCTTTGCTTAAAATGAGCGCGTTCAGGGCCTTCCATGACGTCACGGCTTCTGATTGGTCGCGTGCCGCTCATGTGCCCGCCACGCGACCAATCACAAGCCGTGACGTCATTCTCAGGTCCTAAATTCCTAGAATTAGGAATTTAGGACCTGAGAATTACGTCACGGCTTGTGATTGGTCGCGTGGCGGTCACATGAGCGGCACGCGACCAATCAGAAGCCGTGACGTCATGGAAGGCCCTGAACGCGCTCATTTTAAGCAAAGAAGGCTGCCGGTTACCAGCGGTGATGTCCAGGGGCCTCCGGACAGGTGAGTATATCAATATTTTTTATTTTAATTCTTTATTTTACACAGTAATATGGATCCCAGGGCCTGAAGGAGAGTTTCCTCGCCTTCAGACCCTGGGAACCATTAGGATACCTTCTGATACTTGGTGTCCCATTGACTTGTATTGGTATCGGGTATCGGTATCAGCGATATCCAATACTTTTCGGGTATCGGCCGATACTATCCGATACCGATACTTTCAAGTATCGGACGGTATCGCTCAACACTACCTGCCATCCTTGTGAAAATGAAGAAAAATGGGGCTAAAATAACATATTTTCTTCATTTTCACAGATCAAAATTCTGTGAAGCACCTGGGGGTTCAAGGTGCTCCCCACTTATCTAGATACATTCATTAAGGAGTCTAGTTTCAAAAATGGGGTCAGTTGTAGGGATTTTCACTGTTTAGGCACATCAGGGCCTCTCCAAACGTTACATGACACTCGCAAATTCTGAGTTCCAAAACGTAATTCCTTCCCTTTCAAGCCCTGCTGTGCACCAAAACAGTCGTTTTCAGCCACATGTGAGGTATCGGCATACTCAAGAGAAATTGGAAAAAAATATTAGGGGTCCATTTCCTCCTGTTACTCTTGTGAAATAAAAAAATTGAACATTTTTGTGGAAAATTTTTTATTTTTTTTTGTTTTACGTCTCAATGTTATAAATTTCTATGCAGCACCTTGGAGTTCAAGGTGCTCACCACACTTTTAGATAAGTTCATTTGTTACGCACGGAGGTAGTGAACGTGTTTCGTGGACCCGCTGTGCCACAGACCATACCTACCCTGGAGGGGTGTTACTAAGCAGCTACCGTGGTGTTCTCCAGATAGCAGATGGGACGGCCACAGGGACAGGTTCAGACCGTGCCGACAAGACAGTTACAGAGATAGGTTAGACACATAAGTCTCGGGAAACAGTTCAAGTACTGCCAAACTGGTCACAGGAACAAGGGCTAACTATTCAGGACGAACGGGAAACAGGATATGGGAAACATTAACAGACTAAGGACGGGGGACTTAACAATATACAGTTGCAAACACTAAACCACCTACCAGTAACTATAGGGGGTGCTCTTGCTCAGTCACCTCCCCATTGGGGAGGATGTCTTATATACAAGCTATTGGCTCGGAGACACGTTGCACGTTCACACATCAACTAAATGCCTCCCAGCTGTTAGCTGGGGAAATTTTACCATGTTCGCACACTGCTCCTTTAAGAACAGGGGAGCGCACGCATGTGCACACTAGGCACACTGCCAGAACACAGTGCAGTCTGCAAAGAGTAGAAGGTAGAAGCAGCACGCAAGGACCACACCGGGGCTCGGGCATGGAGTAAGCCATCGTCCCCACATAGAAGGAAGAGGGGAACCATGTGGAGGTGCCGGTGGATGCTACATTCTTGATGGATCTAGTTTCCAAAGTGGGTTTACTTGTGGGAAGTTTCCACCGTTAAGGCACATATGGGTCTCTCCAAACAGAACATGGTGTCCACTAATGATTCCAGCAAATTTTGCTTTCCAGCACTGCCCTGCACCCAAACTGTAGTTTTCCACGACATATCCACATATCACCATACCTAGGAGAAATTGCACAACAAACTGTGGTGTAATTTCCCCTGTAAGGCTTGTTTCACACTTGCGTTTTGATCTGCAGCGTTTTTAAAAAAAACGCATGTGGTGAAAAAACGCATGTAAACGTGGCCAAACGCCGCGTTTTTTTGACGCATGCGTTTTTGCGGCAAAAAAAAAATCGCGGCAAAACGCGTTTGCGTTTTTGAAACGCATGCTGAGAAGTGTGTGACAGCTGCCAATCATCAAAATCAACTAGAAAACACACTATTAATATAATTAGCTAGGGTTAGGGTTAGGGTTAGGGTTAGGATCCCTAGGGTTAGGGTTAGGGGTAGCTTTTTATTAGAATGTCCTGGTCACCAGGTCACTGATAAGCCACCCCCCACCATCAAGGTGATAAAGGGATCCAAACCCTAACCCTAACCATAACCCTAACCCTAACCCTACCCCTAACCCTAACACTACCCCTAACCCTAACCATAACCTTTGGGATCCTAACCCTAACCCTAACCCTACCCCTAACCCTAACCATAACCCTTGGGATCCAAACCCTAACCCTAACCCTACCCCTAACCCTAACCCTACCCCTAACCATAACCCTAGGGATCCTAACCCTAACCCTAAGGGATAGCATCCTAACCCTAACCCTAAGGGATAGGGTTAGGATCCCTAGGGCTAGGGTTAGGGTTAGTATTCCTAGGGTTACTAGGGATCCTAACCCTAACCGTTACCCTAGGGATCCTAACCCTTACCTTAACCCTAACCCTAAGAGTTAGGATCCTAACCCTAACCCTAAGGTTTAGGGTTAGGGTTAGGATCCCTAGGGTTAGGGTTAGGGTTAGGATCCCTAGGGTTACTAGGGATCCTAACCTTAGGGTTAGGGTTAGGGTTTGGATCCCTATGGTTAGGGTTAGGGTTAGGATTTTCTTGTTTTTTTTGTGTTTCCTTGTATTTTTCTATAAAAACGCATGCGTTTTTAATGCAAACAAACGCATGTGCTTAAAAACGCATGCGTTTACATAGACAGCAATGCATTTTTTTGCCGCAAAAAAATGCATGCGTTTTTTCGCGGCAAAAAAAGCAGCTAGAAATTACTACAGGTTGCATTTCTGCAAATGAACGCACGCGTCAAAAAACGCATGCGTTGCCGAAAACGCGTCAAAACGCATGCGAAAAAACGCATGCGTTTTTAATGTTAAGTATAGGAAAAATAGGAAAAAAAACGCATGCTTTTTTTGCATTTTTTAGCGCTAAAACACAGCTTACAAAAACGCAAGTGTGAAACCAGCCTTATCCTTGTGAAAATTAAAAAAATTGTTGCTAAATTAACATTTTTCTGGCAAAATTTTGATTCTTTATTTTTACATCTCAACATTATAAACTTCTGTGAAGCACCTGGGGTTCCAAGGTGCTCACCACATATCTAGATACATTCCTTGAGGGGTATAGTTTCCAAAATGGCATCACTTGCTGGGGATGTCCACTGTTTAGGCAATTTTTTTTATATTTTCTCCCACTATAAAAGAAAAAAATTACTGATATAAAAATGGCATTAAAATGAGAACCAACATGTCATGACTAGTGTTGAGCGATACCGTCCGATACTTGAAAGTATCGGTATCGGAAAGTATCGGCCGATACCGGCAAAGTATCGGATCCAATCCGATACCGATACCCGATACCAATACAAGTCAATGGGACTCAAGTATCGGACGGTATTCCTGATGGTTCCCAGGGTCTGAAGGAGAGGAAACTCTCCTTCAGGCCCTGGGATCCATATTAATGTGTAAAAGAAAGAATTAAAATAAAAAATATTGCTATACTCACCTCTCCGACGCAGCCTGCACCTTACCGAGGGAAGCGGCAGCGTTCTTTGTTTAAAATTCGCGCTTTTCTTTCCTTACGTGAAGTCCCGGCTTGTGATTGGTCGCATGCCGCCCATGTGGCGGCGACGCAACCAATCACAGCAAGCCGTGACGTAATTTCAGTCATTCAGTATTTTAAAATTACGCTCCGGCTTTGTGATTGGTTGCGTCGCAGTCACATGGGCGACGCAACCAATCACAGCAAGCCGTGACGTAATTTCAGGTCCTTAAGGATTTTAAAATTATGTCCCGGCTTTGTGATTGGTTGCGTCGCAGTCACATGGGCGACGCAACCAATCACAAGCCGTGACGTCACGGGAGGCTGGACACGCACACATTTTAAAATGGGCGCGTGTCCAGCCTCCCGTGACGTCCCGGCTTGTGATTGGTTGCGGCGCGGTCAACCAATCACAAGCCGGGAGGCTGGACACGCGCGCATTTTAAAATGGGCGCGTGTCCAGCCTCCTGTGACGTCCCGGCTTGTGATTGGTTGCGGCGCGGTCAACCAATCACAAGCCGGGAGGCTGGACACGCGCGCATTTTAAAATGGCTTCCCGGCTTGTGATTGGTTGACCGCGCCGCAACCAATCACAAGCCGGGACGTCACGGGAGGCTGGACACGCGCCCATTTTAAAATGCGCGCGTGTCCAGCCTCCCGGCTTGTGATTGGTTGACCGCGCCGCAACCAATCACAAGCCGGGACGTCACGGGAGGCTGGACACGCGCCCATTTTAAAATGCGCGCGTGTCCAGCCTCCCGTGACGTCACGGCTTGTGATTGCTTGCGGCGCGGTCAACCAATCACAAGCCGGGAAGCCATTTTAAAATGCGCGCGTGTCCAGCCTCCCGGCTTGTGATTGGTTGACCGCGCCGCAACTAATCACAAGCCGGGACGTCACGGGAGGCTGGACACGCGCCCATTTTAAAATGCGCGCGTGTCCAGCCTCCCGTGACATCACGGCTTGTGATTGGTTGCGTCGCCCATGTGACTGCGACGCAACCAATCACAAAGCCGGGACGTAATTTTAAAATCCTTAAGGACCTGAAATTACGTCACGGCTTGCTGTGATTGGTTGCGTCGCCCATGTGACTGCGACGCAACCAATCACAAAGCCGGAGCGTAATTTTAAAATACTGAATGACCTGAAATTACGTCACGGCTTGCTGTGATTGGTTGCGTCGCCGCCACATGGGCGGCATGCGACCAATCACAAGCCGGGACTTCACGTAAGGAAAGAAAAGCGCGAATTTTAAACAAAGAACGCTGCCGCTTCCCTCGGTAAGGTGCAGGCTGCGTCGGAGAGGTGAGTATAGCAATATTTTTTATTTTAATTCTCTCTTTTACACATTTTTACATTAATGTTGTTTCGATACCGATACCCGATACCACAAAAGTATCGGATCTCGGTATCGGAATTCCGATACCCGCAAGTATCGGCCGATACCCGATACTTGCGGTATCGGAATGCTCAACACTAGTCATGACTCATGACAAAAAGAGACAATAATTATTTGAATAAGCAAATGACAAAAATATGTAGATGTCTTAAAAAATATTGGGATAAGAAAAAGTTAAATGTTTCTGGTTATGCATGATGGAAAATATTCATTAATCAACTGGTGAAACAATAGGCGATACTATTTTTTTTAACAATGTGTAATGATGTAAACGATAATTTTTTTTCCAATCTTACAAAAATATTTTCATGTTTTTCAATTGCAGACCCTCCCAATGTGACCATCACCACTAAAGGTAACAACATTTTACACTAATATACAGTATGTGGTCATATCAAGATCAATAGTAATTTGTGTGTGTTGTAGAGGGGATATTTTATCCTATATGTTCCATCCTAGAACGGCCTTCCTCTGTATTCCAGGTGGATAGTTTATGTATAAAATGAACTTAAAAGAGGACCTTTCACCAAATTTTGTGTTTGTCCACACTCAGGTCTGCTGTGCTCCAGCACATCAACATTCTGCAATGAGTAAAGCAGACTGTTAGTCAATTCATGTCTCACATTGAGCCTGTTCTATGCTATTGTGCGGGAGTGTTCTTCTTTCTCCAGTGAGCCTGCTGCCTGCTTATGATTGGTCAGCATAAAAAAGTGGAAGAAGTACACGCCCCCAGTGAAATCTCTCTGGTAAATTGTCTACACTCAGGTCTGCTGCGCTCCAGCACATCAACATTCTGCAATGAGTAAAGCAGACTGTTAGTCAATTTATGTCTCACATTGAGCATGTTCTGTGCTATTGTAGGGGAGTGTTCTTTCTCTAGTGAGCTACTGCCTTCTTATGATTGGTTTGCATCAAAAAGATGAAGAAGTACATGCCCCCAGTGAAATCTCTCTGGTAATGCCTACTTAGACTTTAAAAAGTTACCTGTTTAAATATTAAATACCTTGATTGCTAATATCTCTGCAACCGAGAATTATAATACAAAGAAAAAAATATCTCATTCCACTTTGGTGAAAGGTTTTATTTAAACCATTGTGTACTTAAACATTTCCCCTGTAGTGCCTCCAGGGCTGCCAACTTGACTTTTTATTTTTTCTAGACAGTTTATGAAAAAAATCACAATATTTTTTATGGACACTTTGGAAAACCATAATAAATCATTATGAATATAAGTTATACATGTCTGCAACCTATAATTCTGATATAAAGACATTGTCTTCATTGTAATTATCATCACTTTACAATTCATAGTGAATATAGTCTGTATAAGTTTCTTCACATTTAACAAAATCAATATTTTTTTTACGGTTAATCTTGCACTATTATTACAGACCATTGCAGTCTTTGTTGTTATTCCTGTACGCACAGGTTTTATCTACAGTAAGATCTAATATGTAGTAACCTATTAGATCTTATTATGTAGCCTTATTATAAAGCCTGTGTGTACAGGAATAACAACAAAGACTGCAATGTAATTTAAAGTCTGTAATAATAGAGCAAGATTAACAGTAAGCGCAAGATTAAGCTTCATTATCTCATAATTATAAGCATTTGCTTCAAAGTCAGCTCTGCTATTCTGCTGGACCTTTAGTACTCATTGTTGTATCATTGTTGTCTTGGCCCATCGGAGAATCTTGAGGTATTCTGATGAGCCAATTTTACTTATATATTATTTGATATATTGTAAAATAGCATGGAATTCTTTATTTGGGTGCCTACAGTTCCTTGCCTCTAAATTCCCTAGGATTTTTATTTTCAACTTGTTTATCTAAATATATTCACTAAATACCTATAGGGGTACTTTTACTGCCATCATGTTGTGCTTTTAATAAAGTTGTATCCTTGCTTACTATTCCTTTTGGCTACTCATATCCCAAAATAAGTGGTCAAAAATTTCCAACTTTGAAAAATGAAGAAAAAAGAAATAAAAAATATATACCGTATTTTTCCGACCATAAGACGCACTTTTTTCCTCCAAATTTGGGAGGAAAGTGTGGGTGCGTCTTATGGTAGGGATGTAGCATGTGGGGAGGGGGGCAGCAGCAAGTGGGATCCCACTGTTATCCCACTTCAGGAGGCAGAAAAATGTCCCTGCTGCCTGGAATCAGTGCTGGGGAAACCACCTGGTCCCGATGATTAAGTGCAGTGAATATTCATTAGCTGCTTCCCCACCCACCTATCAGCTGAGTGGTGAGCTGGGAGCAGCAAATGAATACTTCACTTAAGCAGGGACACACATGGTTTCCTCAGTGCTGGATTCCTGCAGCAGCTGGGGAGATCTGTGTGTCCGGGGGAGGAGGAGGCAGCAGCAGCAGGGGCCAGGGGAGAGGAGATCGCTGCATACCTGCCTGGGCTGAATGCTGAGAGCTGTGCACAAGGAGGACCTGTGTGATGTCAGAAGTGGGCGTGCTGGAGCATCACATGGCAGCACAGAGCCCTCCCTCTTCTTGACATCATCACAGATCCTTCAGACTCCCCAATAGAATCTGCAGGCTTCCTCTTATAAGCTGCGCTGTGGAAAGGCAATAGGAGGGAGGGCTCTGTGTGTGCAGTCATGGGATGCTTTTACCTCACCACAGTGGCTGGCTGGCTGACACAATTAGGAGGTTAGTCTACAAAACACAATAAAGCACTCTGCCACTCCTTTGGTGAACTATAACTCCCAGCATGTCATAGGATCTGCAGGCCATGCTGGGAGTTATAGTTCTCTGTTATGAACTGGTGGTTTAGGAGCAACATGGGACGTGCTCTGGAGGAGGTGGTACCTGTACTGACCGCAGTTACTGAGCTTAACACAACACTAGAAGTAGCCGTGGGATGTTCCTGTCACTCCCTAGACACCTCGTCACAGCCGGAGGACTAACTACCCCTAAAGATAGAAACAGGAAAGCTATCTTGCCTCAGAGAAAATTCCCAAAGGAAGACAGCCCCCCACAAATATTGACTGTGAGTGGAGAGGGAAATGACATATGCAGAATGAAACCAGGATGTAGCAAAGGAGGCCAATCTAGCTAGCTAGATAGAACAGGACAGAATACTGTGCGGTCAGTATTAAAAAACTAGAAAAATCCACCACAGAGTTTACAAAAATCTCCACACCTGACTAAAGGTGTGGAGGGTAAATCTGCTTCCCAGAGCTTCCAGCTTAACTGAATAAAATCCATGCTGACAAGCTGGACTAGAAAAAACATAGAAAGTGCAGAATGATGTCCACAACAAGTGGACTGCAAAAGAACAAATCAAGGACTTATCTTTGCTGAACTGGTCAGAATATCAGGGAAATCCAAGAGAGATGTGAATCCAACCAGGAACCATTGACAACTGGCACTGGCTGAAGGATAGAGCCAGGATAAATAGCCGAGCCAGAATAGACGATCAGTGGAAGCAGCTGCTGACTGCTAAATCCAAGAAGCAGCAGTTCCACTTAAAACCACCGGAGGGAGCCCAAGAGCAGAACTCACAAAAGTGCCACTTACAACCACCGGAGGGAGCCCAAGAGCGGAATTCACAACAGTACCCCCCCCCTTGAGGAGGGGTCACCGAACCCTCACCAGAGCCCCCCAGGCCGATCAGGACGAGCCAAATGAAAGGCACGAACCAAATCGGCGGCATGGACATCGGAGGCAACAACCCAAGAATTATTCTCCTGGCCATAACCCTTCCACTTGACAAGATACTGAAGCCTCCGCCTCGAAAAACGAGAATCCAAAATTTTCTCCACCACATATTCCAACTCCCACTCAACCAACACCGGGGCAGGAGGATCAACCTAGGGAACAACGGGCACCACATATCTCCGCAACAAAGATCTATGGAAAACATTATGGATGGCAAAAGAGGCTGGAAGGGCCAAACGAAAAGACATCGGATTGATAATCTCAGAAATCTTATAAGGACCAATAAACCGAGGCTTGAACTTAGGGGAAGAAACCTTCATAGGAACATGACGAAAAGATAACCAGACTAAATCCCCCACCCGAAGCTGGGACCAACACACCGACGGTGGTTAGCAAAACGTCGAGCCTTTTCCTGAGACAACGTCAAATTGTCTACCACATGAGTCCAAATCTGCTGTAACCTGTCCACCACAGAATCCACACCAGGACAATCAGAAGGCTCAACCTGCCCCGAAGAAAAACGAGGATGAAAACCAAAATTACAAATGAAAGGCGAAACCAAAGCAGCCGAACTAGCCCGATTATTAAGGGCAAACTCGGCCAACGGCAAGAAAGCCACCCAATCACCCTGATCAGCAGACACAAAGCATCTCAAATAGGTTTCCAAGGTCTGATTAGTTCGCTCAGTTGGGCCATTTGTCTGAGGATGAAACGCCGAAGAAAAAGACAAATCAATGCCCATCCTAGCACAAAAGGCCCGCCAAAACCTAGAAACAAACTGGGAACCTCTGTCAGACACAATATTCTCTGGAATGCCATGCAAACGAACCACATGCTGAAAAAACAATGGAACCAAATCAGAGGAGGAAGGCAATTTAGGCAAAGGTACCAAATGGACCATTTTAGAGAACCGGTCACAAACCACCCAGATAACAGACATCTTCTGGGAAACAGGAAGATCCGAAATAAAATCCATGGAAATATGCGTCCAGGGCCTCTCAGGGACCGGCAAAGGCAAAAGCAACCCACTAGCGCGGGAACAGCAAGGCTTGGCCCGGGCACAAGTCCCACAGGACTGCACAAAAGAGTGCACATCCCGCGACAAAGAAGGCCACCAAAAGGACCTAGCAACCAAATGTCTGGTACCAAAAATCCCAGGATGACCAGCCAACACTGAACAATGAACCTCAGAAATTACCTTACTAGTCCATCTATCAGGAACAAACAGCTTCCCCACTGGACAGCGGTCAGGTTTATCAGCCTGAAATTCCTGAAGCACCCGCCGTAAATCAGGGGAGATGGCAGAAAGAATCACCCCTTCTTTAAGAATGCCAACCGGCTCAGGGACTCCAGGAGAATAAGGCAAAAAACTCCTAGAGAGGGCATCAGCCTTAACATTCTTAGATCCCGGAAGATACGAGACCACAAAATCAAAATGGGAGAAAAACAGGGACCATCGAGCCTGTCTAGGGTTCAGCCGCTTGGCCGACTCGAGGTAAATCAGATTCTTATGATCGGTCAAGACCACAACGCGGTGCTTGGCTCCCTCAAGCCAATGTCGCCACTCCTCAAATGCCCACTTCATAGCCAACAACTCCCGATTGCCAACGTCATAATTGCGCTCCGCAGGCGAAAACTTTCTGGAAAAAAAGGCACACGGTTTCATCAAAGAACCATCAGAATTCCTCTGAGACAAAACGGCCCCTGCCCCAATCTCAGAAGCGTCAACCTCAACCTGAAAAGGAAGAGAAACATCTGGCTGACGCAACACAGGGGCAGAAGTAAATCGGCGTTTAAGCTCCTGAAAGGCCTCAACAGCCGCAGAGGACCAATTAGTCACATCAGCGCCTTTCTTCGTCGAATCGGTCAGGGGCTTAACCACACTGGAAAAGTTGGCAATGAAACGGCGATAAAAATTAGCAAAGCCCAAAAATTTCTGAAGGCTCTTCACCGATGTGGGTTGAATCCAGTCATGAATGGCTTGGACCTTAACAGGATCCATTTCTATAGACGAGGGAGAAAAAATAAAACCCAAAAAAGAGACCTTCTGAACTCCAAATAGGCACTTAGACCCCTTCACAAATAACGCATTATCACGAAGGATCTGGAATACCATCCTGACCTGCTTCACATGAGACTCCCAATCATCGGAAAAAATCAAAATATCATCCAAATACACAATCATGAATTTATCAAGATAATTGCGGAAAATATCATGCATGAAGGACTGAAATACAGAAGGAGCATTAGAAAGCCCAAAAGGCATCACAAGGTATTCAAAATGGCCTTCGGGCATATTAAATGCAGTTTTCCATCCGTCACCCTGTTTAATACGAACAAGATTATATGCCCCTCGAAGGTCAATCTTAGTAAACCAACTAGCCCCCTTAATCCAAGCAAACAAATCAGAGAGAAAAGGTAAAGGGTATTGGAATTTGACCGTGATCTTATTAAGAAGGCGATAATCAATACAGGGTCTCAAGGAGCCATCCTTCTTGGCAACAAAAAAGAATGCTGCTCCCAATGGTGACGAAGACGGCCGAATATGCCCCTTCTCCAAAGACTCCTTGACATAACTCCGCATGGCGGCATGCTCTGGCACAGTCAGATTGAAAAGTCGGCCCTTAGGGAACTTACAGCCAGGAATCAAGTTAATAGCACAATCACAGTCCCTATGTGGAGGAAGGGAACTGGACTTCGGCTCATCAAATACATCCTGGAAATCCGACAAAAGCTCTGGGACTTCAGAAGAGGGGGAAGAGGAAATTGACATCAAAAGAACGTCACTATGTACCCATTGATAACCCCAACTAGTCACAGACATAGATTTCCAATCCAGCACCGGATTATGTTCCTGTAACCATGGAAAACCCAGTACAACAACATCATGCAAGTTATGCAACACCAGAAAACGGCAATCTTCCTGATGCGCTGGAGCCATGCACATGGTCAGCTGAGTCCAATACTGAGGTTTATTCTTGGCCAACGGTGTAGCATCAATGCCCCTCAAAGGAATAGGGCTCTGCAAAGGCTGCAAGGAAAAACCACAGCACCTGGCGAATTCCAAGTCCATTAAGTTCAGGGCAGTGCCTGAATCCACAAATGCCATGACAGAAAAGGACGATAATGAGCAAATCAGGGTCACAGATAAGAGAAATTTAGGCTGTACAGTACTGATGGTAACAGACCTAGTGACCCTCTTAGTACGCTTAGGGCAATCAGAAATAACATGAGCAGAATCACCACAGTAAAAACACAGCCTATTCTGACGTCTGAATCCCTGCCGTTCTGCTCTAGTCAAAATCCTATCACATTGCATAGGCTCAGGACTCTGCTCAGAGGACACTGCCATATGGTGCACAACTTTGCGCTCGCGCAGGCGCCGATCAATCTGAATGGCTAGAGACATAGATTCGCTCAAACCAGCAGGCATGGGGAACCCCACCATAACATCTTTAAGGGCTTCAGAAAGACCCTTTCTGAAAATTGCTGCCAGAGCATCCTCATTCCATTTAGTGAGCACAGACCATTTTCTAAATTTCTGGCAGTATAATTCTGCCGCTTCCTGACCCTGACATAGGGCCAACAAGGTTTTTTCTGCATGATCCACAGAATAAGGTTCGTCATACAATAATCCGAGCGCTTGAAAAAATGCTTCTACATTAAGCAATGCCGGATCCCCTGATTCAAGGGAGAATGCCCAGTCCTGAGGGTCACCACGCAGCAGAGAGATGACAATTTTAACCTGCTGAATGGGATCACCAGAGGAACGGGGTTTCAAAGCAAAAAACAATTTGCCGTTATTTTTAAAGTTCAAAAATTTGGATCTGTCCCCAAAAAACAAATCAGGAGTAGGAATTTTAGGCTCTAAAGCCGGAGTCTGGACAACATAATCTTGGATACTCTGTACTCTTGCAGCAAGTTGATCCAAACGAGAAAACAAACCCTGAACATCCATGCCAGCGCCAAAATCCTGAACCACCCAGAGATTAAGAGGAAAAAAAAGACAAAACAGACTGCAAAAAAAAAAAATGGCTCAGAACTTTTTCTTCCTTCTTTTGAGATGCATTTAATTCATTTTTGGCCAGTTGTACTGTTATGAACTGGTGGTTTAGGAGCAACATGGGACGTGCTCTGGAGGAGGTGGTACCTGTACTGACCGCAGTTACTGAGCTTAACACAACACTAGAAGTAGCCGTGGGATGTTCCTGTCACTCCCTAGACACCTCGTCACAGCCAGAGGACTAACTACCCCTAATGATAGAAACAGGAAAGCTATCTTGCCTCAGAGAAAATTCCCAAAGGAAGACAGCCCCCACAAATATTGACTGTGAGTGGAGAGGGAAATGACATATGCAGAATGAAACCAGGATGTAGCAAAGGAGGCCAATCTAGCTAGATAGATAGAACAGGACAGAATACTGTGCGGTCAATATTAAAAAACAAGAAAAATCCACCACAGAGTTGGTGTGGTGGGTAAATCTGCTTCCCAGAGCTTCCAGCTTAACTGAATAAATCCATGCTGACAAGCTGGACTAGAAAAAACATAGAAAGTGCAGAACGATAAGTCCACAACAAGTGGACTGCAAAAGAACAAAGCAAGGACTTATCTTTGCTGAACTGGTCAGAATATCAGGGAAATCCAAGAGAGATATGAATCCAACCAGGAACCATTGACAACTGGCACTGGCTGAAGGATAGAGCCAGGATAAATAGCCGAGCCAGAATAGACAATCAGTGGAAGCAACTGCTGACTGCTAAATCCAAGAAGCAGCAGTTCCACTTAAAACCACCGGAGGGAGCCCAAGAGCAGAACTCACAAAGTGCCACTTACAACCACCGGAGGGAGCCCAAGAGCGGAATACACAACAGTTCTCCCATGGGATTTTAAAGCAGCACTCCAGTGTTATTTTGCAGTGCTGGAGTGGTGCTTTCAATATAAGCCCTGTGCCCCCATTCTTATACTCACCCTCCAGCATCTTCATATAGTACTTCACAGACACCACACTGGTTCCGCAGCTTCCAAATTAATAACATACTATTATATATAATAACACCACATATAATAGTATGTTATTAAATATTTTACCACATTTTTTTTCTCTATTTTCCACCTCTAAAACCTGGGCGCGCCTTATAGTCCGGTGCGTCTTATAGTCCGAAAAATACGGTATATAGAAAAGCAATGGTTTTGAAGGGAATTGCAAACTGTTGAGTGCTTTGCTATCATGTCACTAGAATTTGTTAGAATCTTGCATTTTTAAACAAATTCATGTAAAGGTGTCATTATTTTTGTTAGAACTTTGTAAATGACCATCTTATTAATCAGTGTTGGACTGGTCTACTAGATGATCAAATAATGAAGATTAACTCTTTTCTTTATGAGACAAATGAGCTGATAATGGACCAGATGGCTTATTTATAGGGTTTCTTTCTTTTTTTTGATGGGAGGAGACTAGTGATGAGCGAGTGTATTCAGTACTCGAGTTTTCTGAGCATGCTCGTGTGGTCTCAGAGTATCTTGGGCGTGCTTGGAGATTATGTTTGAATCATCGCAGCTGCAAGATTTGCAGCTGCTAGACAGCCTGAATACATGTGAGGATTGTTGTGAATTCCGCTCTTGGGCTCCCTCCGGTGGTTGTAAGTGGCACTTTTGTGAGTTCTGCTCTTGGGCTCCCTCTGGTGGTATTAAGTGCTACGGCTGCTCCTTGGATTTAGCAGTCTGCAGCTGCTTCCACTGATCGTCTATTCTGGCTCGGCTATATAGCCTGGCTCTATCCTTCAGCCAGTGCCAGTTGTCAATGGTTCCTGCTTGGATTCACGTCTCTACTTGGATTTCCCTGATATTCTGACCAGTTCAGCAAAGATAAGTCCTTGCTTGTTCTTTTGCTGTCCACATATTGTGGACTTAATCGTTCTGCACATTCTATGTTTTTTCTTGTCCAGCTTGTCACTATGGATTTATTCAGTTGAGCTGGAAGCTCTGGGTAGCAGATTTACCCTCCACACCTTTAGTCAGGTGTGGAGATTTTTGTAAACTCTGTGGTGGATTATTCTAGTTTTTAATACTGACTGCACAGTATTCTGTCCTGTTCTATCTATCTAGCTAGTATTGGCCTCCTTTGCTACATCCTGGTTTCATTCTGCGTATGTCATTTCCCTCTCCACTCACAGTCAATATTTGTGGGGGCTGCCTATCCTTTGGGAATTTTCTCTGAGGCAAGATAGCTTTCCTGTTTCCATCTTTAGGGGTAGTTAGTCATCCGGCTGTGAGGAGGTGTCTAGGGAGTGACAGGAACATCCCACGGCTACTTCTAGTGTTGTGCTAAGCTCAGGAACTGCGGTTAGTACAGGTACCACCTCCTCCAGAGCTCGTCCCATGTTGCTCCTAAACCACCAGTTCATAACAGGGGATTGCCTGTTTGTTAGGTGCCCAAAATGCTCTGAGAATACCCGAACATGCTCGGAAAACCTGAGTACACTCACTCATCATTAGAGGGGACTTATTAGTCATTGGTGATGGTATGTCAATCATTTGTTCCTACAATGAAGGTGAATCTGGATGACTTTTGAAATGTGAATTTAACTATGATGAATCTGAGACAGCCAGTGAAAATTACAGATTACAGAACAATTTTTTTTTTCATGGGTAGTGTAGGGATTCAAGCTTTCTAGCAGCAGTGAGGGGTACACACAGCGGTTCTAGTGCAAAACAGTCTTAGGTATTTTATCTCTCATAAACTTCAAAAATAAAGAAAGTGGCTTTTCTTCAGCCAAAAGAAAGCATTCAATAAAATAATAAAACCTGTCATTTCTTAGGGTAGGCACCATAAAATTACACAGTTTTACTTTTCCGGTAAATCAGCACTGCAACAGCTTTAGGCATGGTCTGTCCACCATTAGAGCTTTCACTCCAGTACAACTACATCCAACACTCGTGAGCCAACTTAACTGCCTTTTTTAAGACCAGCAAGACTCGGACTGAATATTATGGGATCAACCATTCCCACCCAGGCTCTTTGGTCATTCTCTTTGGTTAATGAAGCCTCCAATTCCAGGATTTATATCACCGATGCCTGCCACCTCAGTGATCTACACCTTCTGTCCAGTACTGCTCCTTTACAGGAGCTACTAACAAAGAAGAGTCTAATAAACACATGACTAAAGGGATTTAATACTGAATCTAATTCTTGCTTTGATTTAAAATACTACATCAAAATGACTTGTGTGTTACATTCCATCACATCTTTCTCCTATTTGTGTCATTTTGTTTGTTTCTTTTAGGTGGTGTTAGAGATAATACTTTTATAGTCAAAGAAGGAGACAGCACACAGATGAACTGCACAGTGGACAGCAACCCTACAGCTGAAATTACTTGGCTTGTGGAAAATGAGAAAAAAGAAGAAAGTAATGGACAATGGCTTATCTACAATCTTACCAATATTAGTCTTAGTGATGCCGGGAAATACTTGTGTAAGGGAAAGAATAACCTTGGGAGCTTCGAAAAAGACATCAATATAATTGTTCATTGTGAGTAGACCGCAAAGACCTAAGGATAAGTAATTATCTTGACTTATTTAACTTAAGCTTAAAAAGGTTTTCTATTAATATTTTGATGAATGATCCTTTGGATTGGCAATTGGTATCAGATCTTTGGGATAAAAACTACCGGTAACTCTTGCAACAACAGGATGTAAACCGTGAACAGAGTGTAACACCTCTGCTTCAATACACTGTTTGGATGACTCTCCTGACTCCTCCTTCTAATTATAATAAATCACTCTTCTGATTTCACATTCTAATTATAATAAATGACTATGACCACACCCTCTTATAATAATAATAGATTATTCTGCTGACTCCACCCACTAGTAATAACCCTAGATGATTCTTCTGACTCCACCTTCTAACAATAATAATAGATGACTCCTCTGAATCCACCCTCTAATAATAATATATGTCTCTTCTGACTCCACCCCCTCATAAAAACACATGACTCTTATGATCAAAACTTCTAATAATAATAAATTACTCTGCTGTCTCTAGTATCTAGTAATAATATGCAACTCTGCTCTGATGACCCCACACTCTAGGAATAATATTCTGCTGACCCCAACCCTAGATAATTATAGAATATTCTGCTGACTCCTATAATAAATTACTCTGCTGACTCCACCCCTTAGGAATAATATGTTACTCTTCTAATCTCAAACTCTAATTATAGTAACTGACTCTGCTGACTCCATCCTCTAGAAGCAATATACAACTCTGCTCTGTTGACCCCACACTCTAGGAATAATATTCTGCTGACCCCAACCCTTGATAATTATAGATTATTCTGCTGACTCCACTCTATTATAATAATAAATTACTCTGCTGTTTCCACCCCTTAGGAATAATACGTTACTCTTCTAATCCCAAACTCTAATTATAATAACGGACTCTGCGGACTCCATCCTCTAGAAGCAATAGACAACTCTGCTCTGTTGACCCCACACTTTAGTAATAATAGATACATCTGATTGTATTGACTTGAAATGATACAAGATGACTCTGCTGATTCACACTCTAATTAAAATAAGACATGACACTGCTTACTTTGTCCCAGTCTATACAGTAAAGCAGAATAATGAGCTGCAGAAACAAATGTCAAGTTACATTGTTTTCTTCTTTTGCCAGCGTAAAAAATGAACAATTAAGATTTTTTTTTTAATATGAACATATAAAAAAAAAACCAGCCTGAATTAAATATTTAATTTTCTGATTCTTTATTTCTTCATCATTCATCCCTTTAAAATATATATAGGAAAGGCTCCTTGTTAAGTGGCAGACAAGGTCAGACATGAGCAAATGTGTTCGGATAAGGTGTTATAAGACTATCTTTGTTTACCCCTTTCACCATTAACCCCTTCCCGACATGCGCCGTACTAGTACTGCGCTGCCGGCACTGCATTACTGACAGCCGCAGTACTAGTACGGCGCCCCGATCACCGCGGTCTCACGCTGAGCGCCGCGGTGATCGGGTGCGGGTGTCAGCTGTATATGACAGCTGACACCCCGCAGCAATGCCCAGGCATTTAACCCCTCTGATGCCGCTGTCAATAGTGACAGCGGCATAGAGGGGGATCTGTCATGATCTCTGCAGGCAGAGATCATAGCAAGCCTATAGAGGGACAAGCTCTCGGAAGATGGAACTATACTGACCATGAACTAAGCCTGCCGCGCAACTAGAAATAGCCAGGTAGCATTTCCTATTTATCGCTAGATGCCCAGCTCTGGCCTAAGACCTAAATAGCTAGCAGAGGGAAATATAAGACCTGGCTCACCTCTAGAGAAATATTCCAAAGAAGACAGTAGCCCCCCACATATAATGACGGTGAGTTCAGATGAAACAACAAACGCAGCAGGAAAATAGTCTTAGCAAATTTGAGGTCCGCTTACTAGATAGCAGAAGACAGATAGTATACTTTCATGGTCAGCAGAAAAACACTAACAAAACACCATCCAGAGATTACCTTAAACTCTGGCATTAACTCATAACGCCAGAGTAGCAATCCCTGATCAACGAGAGCTTTCCAGACACAGTAACAAAACTTCAGCTGTGAACTGGAACAAATAGGCAAAACAAAACATGGACAAAAGTCCAACTTATCTAGTAGTAGTCTAGAAGCAGGAACAAGCACTGAGAGGCATCAGATAACATTGTTGACCGGCAAGAAACCACCAGAGAAATGAGCTTAAATAGCGACACCCACTACTGATGGAACCAGGTGAAACAGGAAAGAGGATGACAAGTCCAATTCCACAAGCGGCCACCGGGGGAGCCCAGAATCCAAATTCACAACAGTACCCCCCCCTCAAGGAGGGGGCACCGAACCCTCACCAGATCCACCAGGGCGACCAGGATGAGCCCTATGGAAGGCACGAACAAGATCAGAAGCATGAACATCAGATGCATTGACCCAAGAATTATCCTCCTGGCCGTAACCCTTCCAGTTGACCAGATACTGGAGTCTCCGTCTGGAAACACGAGAGTCCAAAATTTTCTCCACAACGTACTCCAACTCACCCTCAACCAACACCGGAGCAGGAGGCTCAACTGAAGGTACCACAGGTACCTCATACCTGCGCAATAACGACCGATGAAAAACGTTATGAATGGAAAAGGACGCAGGGAGGTCCAAACGGAAAGAAACAGGATTAAGAATCTCCAATATTCTATAAGGGCCGATGAACCGAGGTTTAAACTTAGGAGAAGAGACCCTCATAGGGACAAAACGAGAAGACAACCACACCAAATCTCCAACACAAAGCCGAGAACCAACACGACGATGACGGTTGGCAAAACGCTGAGTCTTCTCCTGGGACAACTTCAAATTGTCCATAACCTGCCCCCAAATGTGATGCAATCTCTCCACCACCGCATCCACTCCAGGACAATCCGAGGATTCCACCTGACCGGAGGAAAATCGAGGGTGAAACCCCGAATTACAGAAAAACGGGGACACCAAGGTGGAAGAGCTGGCCCGATTATTGAGGGCGAACTCTGCCAATGGCAAAAAAGCAACCCAATCATCCTGGTCAGCAGAGACAAAACACCTCAGATATGTCTCCAGGGTCTGATTAGTCCGCTCGGTCTGGCCATTAGTCTGAGGGTGAAAAGCAGATGAAAAAGACAAATCTATGCCCATCCTAGCACAGAATGCCCGCCAAAATCTAGACACAAATTGGGTACCTCTGTCAGAAACAATATTCTCAGGAATACCGTGCAATCGGACAACATTCTGAAAAAACAGAGGAACCAACTCAGAAGAAGAAGGCAACTTGGGCAGAGGAACCAAATGGACCATTTTAGAGAAACGGTCACAGACCACCCAGATGACAGACATCTTCTGGGAAACAGGCAGATCTGAAATAAAATCCATCGAGATGTGTGTCCAAGGCCTCTTAGGAATAGGCAAGGGCAACAGCAGTCCGCTAGCCCGAGAACTACAAGACTTGGCCCGAGCACAAACGTCACATGACTGCACAAAGACTCGCACATCTCGTGACAGGGAAGGCCACCAGAAGGATCTTGCCACCAAATCCCTGGTACCAAAAATTCCGGGATGACCTGCCAATGCAGAAGAATGTACCTCAGAGATGACTCTGCTGGTCCAATCATCCGGAACAAACAGTCTATCAGGCGGACAACGATCCGGTCTATCCGCCTGAAACTCTTGCAAGGACCGCCGCAGATCAGGAGAAACGGCCGACAAAATTACTCCCTCCCTAAGGATACCTGTGGGTTCAGAATTACCAGGAGAGTCCGGGTCAAAACTCCTAGAAAGGGCATCTGCCTTAACATTCTTAGAACCCGGTAGGTATGACACCACAAAATTAAAGCGAGAAAAAAATAAAGACCAGCGCGCCTGTCTAGGATTCAGGCGTCTGGCAGTCTCAAGATAAATCAAATTTTTGTGGTCAGTCAATACCACCACCTGATGCCTAGCCCCCTCGAGCCAATGGCGCCACTCCTCAAACGCCCACTTCATGGCCAAAAGCTCCCGATTCCCAACATCATAATTCCGCTCTGCGGGCGAAAATTTGCGAGAAAAGAAGGCACAAGGCCTAATGACGGAGCAGTCGGAACCTTTCTGCGACAACACTGCCCCAGCTCCGATCTCCGAAGCGTCAACCTCAACCTGAAAAGGCAGATTCACATCAGGCTGACGCAACACAGGGGCAGAGGCAAAACGGCGCTTAAGCTCCTGAAAGGCCTCTACAGCATGAGGGGACCAATTAGCAACATCAGCGCCTTGTCTGGTCAAATCAGTCAGTGGTTTAACGACATCCGAAAAACCAGCAATAAATCGGCGGTAAAAGTTGGCAAAGCCCAAAAATCTCTGAAGACCCTTAAGAGAGGAGGGCTGAGTCCAGTCACAAATAGCTTGCACCTTGACGGGATCCATCTCAATGGAAGAGGGAGAAAAAATATACCCCAAAAAGGAAATTTTCTGGACCCCAAAAACGCACTTAGACCCCTTCACACATAAAGAATTAGACCGCAGAACCTGAAAAACTCTCCTGACCTGCTGGACATGAGAGTCCCAGTCATCAGAAAAAATCAGAATATCATCCAGATATATTATCATAAATTTATCCAGAAAATCGCGGAAAATATCATGCATAAAAGACTGGAAAACTGAAGGGGCATTAGAAAGACCAAAAGGCATGACCAAATACTCAAAGTGGCCCTCGGGCGTATTAAATGCGGTCTTCCACTCATCCCCCTGCCTGATCCGCACCAAATTATACGCCCCACGAAGATCAATTTTAGAGAACCACTTAGCACCCTCTATACGAGCAAACAAATCAGTAAGCAATGGCAATGGGTATTGATACTTAACAGTGATCTTATTCAGAAGCCGATAATCAATACATGGTCTCAAAGAGCCGTCTTTTTTTGAGACAAAGAAAAACCCAGCTCCCAAGGGAGAAGAAGATGGACGAATATGTCCCTTTTCCAAAGACTCCTTTATATATTCCCGCATAGCAGCATGTTCCGGCACAGACAGATTAAACAAACGACCCTTGGGATATTTACAACCCGGTATCAAATCTATGGCACAATCGCACTCACGGTGCGGAGGTAACGACCCAAGCTTGGGTTCGTCAAAGACATCTTGATAATCAGAGAGGAACTCAGGGACTTCAGAGGGAATGGACGACGAAATAGAAACCAAAGGTAAGTCCCCATGAATACCCTTACATCCCCAGCTCAACACAGACATTGCTCTCCAGTCCAAGACTGGGTTGTGAGACTGCAACCATGGCAATCCCAGTACCAAATCGTCATGTAAATTATACAGCACCAGGAAACGAATAATCTCCTGGTGATCCGGATTGATACGCATGGTTACTTGTGTCCAGTATTGTGGTTTATTATTAGCCAATGGGGTGGAGTCAATCCCCTTCAGAGGAATAAGAGTCTCCAAAGGCTCTAAATCAAAACCACAACGATTGGCAAAGGACCAATCCATAAGACTCAGAGCGGCGCCAGAGTCAACATAGGCGTCCGTGGCAATGGATGACAAAGAGCAAATCAGGGTTACAGACAAAATAAACTTAGACTGAATGGTGCCAATGGAAACAGACTTATCAAGCTTCTTTGTACGCCTAGAGCATGCTGATATAACATGAGTAGAATCCCCACAATAGAAACACAATCCATTCTTCCGTCTAAAATTCTGTCGCTCGCTCCTGGACAGAATTCCATCACACTGTATACTTTCTGGCGTCTTTTCCATAGACACCGCCAGATGGTGCACCGGTTTGCGCTCCCGCAGACGCCTATCAATCTGAATAGCCATTGTCATGGACTCATTCAGACCTGCAGGCACAGGGAACCCCACCATAACATCCTTAACGGCATCAGAGAGACCTTCTCTGAAAGTTGCCGCCAAGGCGCACTCATTCCACTGAGTAAGCACAGACCATTTACGGAATTTTTGGCAGAAAACTTCAGCTTCGTCTTGCCCCTGAGATAGTGCCATCAAAGTTTTTTCTGCCTGAAGTTCCAAATGAGGTTCCTCATAAAGCAAGCCCAAGGCCAGAAAAAACGCATCCACATCGCGTAACGCAGGATCCCCTGCTGGCAATGAGAAGGCCCAATCTTGAGGGTCACCCCTGAGCAAGGAAATCACAATCCTAACCTGCTGAGCAGGGTCTCCAGCTGAACGAGACTTCAGGGACAAATAAAGCTTACAATTATTTCGGAAATTCTGGAAGCTAGCTCTATTCCCTGTGAAGAACTCCGGCAAAGGAATTCTCGGCTCAGATACCGGAGCATGTACCACAAAATCTTGTAAATTTTGTACTTTCGTGATGAGATTATTCAAACCCGTAGTTACACTCTGGAGATCCATTATTGTCAGGTGCACACAGAACCATACAGAGATTAGGAGGAGAGAGAGAAAAAAGACTGCAGCAAGGCAGACTGGAGGAAAAAAAAAAAAATTCCAGCAGACTTCTTATAACTCTCCTTTCTCAACCTGGGTCTTTAACACTTTATCGGCCGGTCAAACTGTCATGATCTCTGCAGGCAGAGATCATAGCAAGCCTATAGAGGGACAAGCTCTCGGAAGATGGAACTATACTGACCATGAACTAAGCCTGCCGCGCAACTAGAAATAGCCAGGTAGCATTTCCTATTTATCGCTAGATGCCCAGCTCTGGCCTAAGACCTAAATAGCTAGCAGAGGGAAATATAAGACCTGGCTCACCTCTAGAGAAATATTCCAAAGAAGACAGTAGCCCCCCACATATAATGACGGTGAGTTCAGATGAAACAACAAACGCAGCAGGAAAATAGTCTTAGCAAATTTGAGGTCCGCTTACTAGATAGCAGAAGACAGATAGTATACTTTCATGGTCAGCAGAAAAACACTAACAAAACACCATCCAGAGATTACCTTAAACTCTGGCATTAACTCATAACGCCAGAGTAGCAATCCCTGATCAACGAGAGCTTTCCAGACACAGTAACAAAACTTCAGCTGTGAACTGGAACAAATAGGCAAAACAAAACATGGACAAAAGTCCAACTTATCTAGTAGTAGTCTAGAAGCAGGAACAAGCACTGAGAGGCATCAGATAACATTGTTGACCGGCAAGAAACCACCAGAGAAATGAGCTTAAATAGCGACACCCACTACTGATGGAACCAGGTGAAACAGGAAAGAGGATGACAAGTCCAATTCCACAAGCGGCCACCGGGGGAGCCCAGAATCCAAATTCACAACAGGGATCGCGCAGGGACGGGGGCTCCCTGCGCTCTCCCACCGGAGCAGCGCGATAAGATCGCGCTGCTCCGGTGACCTGGAAGGAGTCCCCGGATCCAAGATGGCCGCGGGACTCCTTCCGGGTCATGAGATGACCCTGCTTGCCGGCGTCTGCTGAGAATTCCTCATTGCAGGCGCCGGCAAGCCTCTGCAATGTGCCTGTCAGATCGATGATCTGACAGAGTGCTGTGCACACTGTCAGATCACCGATCTGTGATGTCCCCTCCTGGGACAAAGTAAAAAAGTAAAAAAAAAATTTTTCCACATGTGTAAAAAAAAAAAAAAAAAATTCCTAAATAAAGAAAAAAAAAAAAATTCCCATAAATACATTTCTTTATCCAAATAAAAAAAAAATCACATAATAAAAGTACACATATTTAGTATTGCCGCGTCCGTAACGACCCCACCTATAAAACTATATCACTAGTTAACCCCTTCAGTGAACACCGTAAAAAAAAAAAAAAAAAAACGAGGCAAAAAACAATGCTTTATTCTCATACCGCCAAACAAAAAGTAGAATAACACGCGATCAAAAAGACGGATATAAATAAGCATGGTACCGCTGAAAACGTCATCTTGTCCCGCAAAAAAAAAGCTGCCATACAGCATCATCAGCAGAAAAATAAAAAAGTTATAGCTCTCAGAATAAAGCGATGCAAAAACAATTATTTTTTTATATAAAATAGTTTTTATTGTGTAAAAGCGCCAAAACATAAAAAAATTACATAAATGAGGTATCGCTGTAATAGAACTGACCCGAAGAATAAAACTGCTTTATCCTTTTTACCAAACGCGGAACGGTATAAACGCCCCCCCTAAAAGAATTTCAGGAATTGCTGATTTTTGTTCATTCTGCCTCCCAAAAATCAGAATAAAAAGCGATCAAAAAATGTCATGTACCCGAAAATGGTACCAATAAAAACTTCAACTCGTTCCGCAAAAAACAAGATCTCATATGACTCTGTGGACCAAAATATGGAAAAATTATAGCTCTCAAAATGTGGTGATGCAAAAACTATTTTTTGCAATAAAAAGCGTCTTTTAGTGTGTGATGGCTGCCAACCATAAAAATCCACCCAAAAAAT
Organism: Ranitomeya variabilis; assembly: GCF_051348905.1. Taxonomy (NCBI): domain Eukaryota; kingdom Metazoa; phylum Chordata; class Amphibia; order Anura; family Dendrobatidae; genus Ranitomeya; species Ranitomeya variabilis. The sequence goes on from NC_135235.1 coordinate 222,845,469, forward strand.
GCTATAAAAGTAAATCAAATCCCCCTTCATCACCCCGTTAGTTACGGAAAAATAATACAATTTAAAAAAATATATTTATTTCCATTTTCCCGTTAGGCTACTTTCACACTAGCGTCGGTACGGGGCCGTCGCACTGCGTCGGCCCGACATACCGACGCATACTGTGCAAGCGCCGCACAACGGGGGCAGCGGATGCTGTTTTTCCACGCATCCGCTGCCCCATTGTGAGGTGCGGGGAGGTGGGGGCGGAGTTCCAGCCGCGCATGCGCAGTTGGAAATGGTGGACCGTCGGCACAAAAAAAGTTACATGTAACGTTTTTTGCTGCCGGCGGTCCGCCACAACACGACGCAACCGTCGCACGACGCTTGCGACGTGTGTCAATATGTCGCTAATGTTAGTCTATGGGGAAAAAACGCATCCTGCAGATGACTTTGCAGGATGCGTTTTTTCGCCAAAACGACGCATTGCGACGTATGCAAAAAAAAGCTAGTGTGAAAGTAGCGCTAGGGTTAGGACTAGGGTTAGGGTTAGGGTTGGAGTTAGGGCTAGGGTTAGGGCTGGGGTTAGGGTTGGGGTTTAGGTTTCAGTTAGAATTGGGGAGTTTTCACTGTTTAGGCACATCAGGGGCTCTCCAAACGCGACATGGCGTCCGATCTCAACACGTTTGTTTGCGTTAAAAACGCATGCGTTTTTATAGAAAAAAAAACAGAACACACACTGAAAAGTCACCCACCACCATCAAGGTGATAAAGGAATCCAAACCCTAACCCTACCCCTAAACTCACCCCTAACCGTTTAATGAACATTTTCTGACATAGTGCCACGTATTTCAGTGCCACGTATTTCAGTGCCACGATATTTCAGTGCCACGTCTTTCAGTGCCACGATATTTCAGTGCCACGTATTTCAGTGCCACGATATTTCAGTGCCACGATTTTTCAGTGCCACGATATTTCAGTGCCACGTATTTCAGTGCCACGATATTTCAGTGCCACGTATTTCAGTGCCACGTATTTCAGTGCCACGTATTTCAGTGCCACGTCTTTCAGTGCCACGATATTTCAGTGCCACGTATTTAAGTGCCACGATATTTCAGTGAAATACGTGGCACTGAAATATCGTGGCATTTACATGAAATACGTGGCAATTATATACGTGGCACTTATATACGTGGCACTTATATATGTGGCGCTTATATACGTGGCCACTGAAATATCGTGGCACTTATATACGTGGCACTTATATACGTGGCACTTATATACGTGGCCACTGAAATATCGTGGCACTTATATACGTATATACGTATATACGTATATAAACGTATTTCAGTGCCACGTATTTCAGTGCCACGTATTTCAGGTTAGGGGTAGGGTTAGGGTTTTTTGTTTTTTTCTCGTTTTCTTGTGTTTTTCTATAAAAACGCATGCGTCTAAAAAACGCATGCGTTTTACTGCGTTTACATGCATTATTTCACACAAACGTTTTTTTAAAAAACGCATGCAGATAAAAACGCAAGTGTGAAACCAGCCTTACCCTTGGGAAAATAAAAACGTGGGGGCTAAAATATAATTTTCGTGGAAAAAAATATATTTTTTATTTTCGCGGCTCTGCGTTATAAACTGTAGTGAAACACTTGGGGGTTCAAAGTTCTCACAACACATCTAGATAAGTTCCGTGGGGGGTCTAGTTTCCCATATGGGGTCACTTGTGGAGGGTTTCTACTGTTTAGGTACATCAGGGGCTCTGCAAATGCAACATGATACCTGCAGACCAATCCATCTAAGTCTGCATTTCAAACGGCGCTCCTTCCCTTCCGAGCTCTGCTGTGCGCACAAACAGTGGTTCCCCCCCATATATGGGGTATCAGCGTACTCAGGACAAATTGGACAACAACTTTTGTTGTCCAATTTCTCCTGTTACCCTTGGGAAAATAAAAACGTGGGGGCTAAAATATAATTTTCGTGGAAAAAAAAATATTTTTTATTTTCACGGCTCTGCGTTATAAACTGTAGTGAAACACTTGTTGGTTCAAAGTTCTCACAACACATCTAGATAAGTTCCATGGGGGGTCTAGTTTCCAATATGGGGTCACTTGTGGGGGGTTTCTACTGTTTAGGTACATCAGGGGCTCTGCAAATGCAACATGACACCTGCAGACCAATCCGTCTGCATTTCAAACGGCGCTCCTTCCCTTCCGAGCTCTGCCGTGCACCCAAACAGTGGTTCCCCCCAATGTATGGGGTATCAGCGTACTCAGGACAAATTGGACAATAACTTTTGTGGTCCAATTTCTCCTGTTACCTTTGGGGAAAAAAATTGCGGGCTAAAACATCATTTAGTGGAAAGAAAAAATGATTTTTTAATTTTCATAGCGCAACATTCTAAACTTTAGTGAAACAATTGGGGGTTAAAAGTGCTCACCACACATCTAGATAAGTTCCTTAGGGGGTCTTCTTTCCAAAATGGTGTCACTTGTGGGGGTTTCCACTGTTTAGGCACGTCAGGGGCTCTCCAAACACGACATGGGTTCCGATCTCAATTCCAGCCAATTTTGCATTGAAAAGTCAAATGGCACTCCTTCTCTTCCGAGCTCAGCCATGCGCCCAAACAGTGGTTTATCCCCATATATGAAGTATCAGCGTACTCAGGACAAATTGCACAACAACTTGTGGGGTCCAATTTATCCTGCTACCCTTGGGAAAATAAAAAATTTGGGGCAAAAAGATCATTTTTTGTGAAAATTAATATTAATTTTTTTTTACGGCTCTACATTATAAACTTCTGTGAAGCACTTGGAGGTTCAAAGTGCTCACCACACATTTAGATTAGTTCCTTAGAGGGTCTACTTTCCAAAATGGTGTCACTTGTGGGGGTTTCCACTGTTTAGGCACGTCAGGGGCTCTCCAAACATGACATGGGTTCCGATCTCAATTCCAGCCAATTTTGCATTGAAAAGTCAAATGGCGCTCCTTCCCTTCCGAGCTCTGCCATGCGCCCAAACAGTGGTTTATCCCCATATATGAAGTATCAGCGTACTCAGGACAAATTGAACAACAACTTTTGGGGTCCAATTTATCCTGCTACCCTTGGGAAAATAAAAAATTTGGTGCAAAAAGATCATTTTTTGTGAAAATTAATATTAATTTTTTTTTACGGCTCTACATTATAAACTTCTGTGAAGCACTTGGAGGTTCAAAGTGCTCACCACACATCTAGATTAGTTCCTTAGAGGGTCTACTTTCCAAAATGGTGTCACTTGTGGGGGTTTTCACTGTTTAGGCACGTCAGGGGCTCTCCAAACATGACATGGGTTCCGATCTCAATTCCAGCCAATTTTGCATTGAAAAGTCAAATGGCGCTCCTTCCCTTCTGAGCTCTGCCATGCGCCCAAACAGTGGTTTATCCCCATATATGAAGTATCAGCGTACTCAGGACAAATTGCACAACAACTTTTTTGGTCCAATTTATCCTGCTACCCTTGGGAAAATAAAAAATTTGGTGCAAAAAGATCATTTTTTGTGAAAATTAATATTAATTTTTTTTTACGGCTCTACATTATAAACTTCTGTGAAGCACTTGGAGGTTCAAAGTGCTCACCACACATCTAGATTAGTTCCTTAGAGGGTCTACTTTCCAAAATGGTGTCACTTGTGGGGGTTTCCACTGTTTAGGCACGTCAGGGGCTCTCCAAACATGACATGGGTTCCGATCTCAATTCCAGCCAATTTTGCATTGAAAAGTCAAATGGCGCTCCTTCCCTTCCGAGCTCTGCCATGTGCCCAATCAATAGTTTACCCCAACATGTCGAGTATCGGCGTACTCAGGACAAATTGTACAACAACTTTTTTGGTCCAATTTCTCCTGTTACCCTTGGTAAAATAAAACAAATTGGATCTGAAGTAAAAATTTTGTGAAAAAAAAGTTAAATGTTCAATTTTTTTTAAACATTCCAAAAATTCCTGTGAAGCACCTGAAGGGTTAATAAACTTTTTGAAGGTGGTTTTGAGTACCTTGAGGGGTGCAGTTTTTAGAATGGTGTCACTTTTGGGCATTTTCTGTCATATAGACCCCTCAAAGTCACTTCAAGTGTGAGGTGGTCCGTAAAAAAAATGGTTTTGCAAATTTTGTTGCAAAAATGAGAAATCGCTGGTCAACTTTTAACCCTTATAACTCCCTAAAAAAAAAAATTATGTTTCCAAAATTGTGCTGATGTAAAGCAGACATGTGGGAAATGTTGTTATTAACTGTATTATGTGATATAACTCTCTAATTTAAGGGCATAAAAACGAAAAATTTGAAAATTGCGAAATTTTCATAATTTTCGACAAATTTTTGTTTTTTTCACAAATAAATGCAAGTCATATCGAAGAAGTTTTACCACTATCATAAAGTACAATATGTCACGAGAAAACAATCTCAGAATCACCAGGATCCGTTGAAGCGTTTCAGAGTTATGACCTCATAAAGTGACAGTGGTCAGAATTGTAAAAATTGGCCGTGTCAGTTAGGTGAAAACAGGCTTCGGGGTGAAGGGGTTAATGTAACTGTATGAATCTATATTTATGAAAATATTTATAAGATGTTTTTTTTTTTCAGATCCCCCAAGAACACCTAATATAAACTGTGTAACGACTGAAGGTATAAAGATGTCTTTCCTTGTTTTATGTTGTATTTCTACCTATATACAAATAGAAAATGCAAAACACTGGGCTAGAAGTGTACACCTCTAGGCAATGCCCTACATTAGTTTTATCTTATAGATTATTTTTGTGATTGATTAGTTTCACGTTGTAGATTATATTTGTGCTGCATTTATTTATTTACTGCAGTTTTTGCGATGGAGATTATTTTTGAATTGGAGATTATTTTTGTATTCTAAAATATAATTCTATGCAGATTTTTTTTATTTTTGGTGATTTCTGTAGTTTTATTAGGCACCAAAAGTAACACTTTACTATATGATATTAACATTTATAAATTATCACATGTTAACTGCTTCATTAATTACTTGTTTTTTTTAACTGCAGATTTGCTTTTTTATATACATTTATCTTTTATATTGTGTATGTTATAGATTATTTCTGTGCTGCAGATATTTTTTTTTTACTTTTGTGCTGTAGAATATTATTTGTAAAATGAATTATTTTACATTATGTTTGCATTTTTGATTAAGCTGTAGATTATATTTGTATAATAGGTTACTTTCATATTGTAGATTGTTTTTATGTTGCAGCTTTCTTTTATGTATTGAACGAGCTTTGTGTCTATTTTTATGTTCTACAGTAGGGTTGAGCGACTTTCATTTTTTTAAGATCGAGTAGGGTTTTGGGAAACCCGATTTTGTCCAGAGTCGAGTCGAGTGCAGTCGGCCGATTATCGCTAAAAGTCGGGGATCGACCGAAACACGAAACCCAATGCAAGTCAATGGGGAAGCATAGTCGGCAGTGAGTGGAGGCCAGGAAAACACCTACAGTGCCCATTTTAATGCCAAAAACATCCATTCTTGTTTCTGAAGCTTGCCAATCGTAATTAACTTTATAATAATAGTTGGGCATAGGGAATTGGGGGTCATTTGGCAAAAGTTGTGGGGGGAGTAGGGCTGGCTCAATTTTTTCGTGGGCCCAGGAAATGCGGACTACGTCACGGCGGTGTTGCAGGGAAAGGTAAGTATTTAAACGTTGCAAGTGCTGTGATCCTGAGCAAGCAGGGGGGGGCCCACTCGTTCGCATTGGCACTGGCACAGGGCCCCTCAAAGTACGGCGGTGTGTTTGCATGGCGGGGGCGCCTCCCACCAGCAGCGACACTTTTGCGTACTCTGAGGGGCCCTGTGCCAGTGACGTCGCCAACGAGTATGCCCCCCCCACCTGATGAAGGAACCTGCACTTTCATCTGCACCTTCCTCTTTGTCCCTGTGTAAGGTGGTATAACATGCGAGAAGGGGAACCTTACTTTCAGCAGGGTCAGATTCTGGCTGTGTAGAGTACAAGGGGAATGTAGTGGTCTAGGTCAATGTACCAGCAGACTCATTTAGCAGTGGCTGGGCAATGGGCAGGATGAGGAGGAAACAGATATAGGGCCAAAGAATAAAGTAGGCTAAATGCAGTTCAAAATTGGTAACAGGACTAAACAGGCGGCATTGCTTTGTTCAGTGGAGTAGCAAACCCAAGAGCAGCAGACACTGTTTCAAGGGCCTAACCACACTAGTAGGCCAAATGCAGTTTAATATCTGATAGTATAGGGCGAAAGGCAGAATGTGGAAGCTCAGCTTTGTTCAGTTGAGGACAACACCAGGGAGGGGCAGAAGCCGTTAGTAGGCCCTAACCACCATTTTGTTTTTTCAAAACCACTTAATGAGAGCCGGAAGGTTGAAGCTCAGCTTTATTTAGTTGTGGGCAACACCAGGGAGGGGCAGAAGCCGTTAGTAGGCCCTATCCACCATTTTGTTTTTTCAAAACCACTTAATGAGAGCCGGAAGGTTGAAGCTCAGCTTTATTTAGTTGTGGGCAACACCAGGGAGGGGCAGAAGCCGTTAGTAGGCCCTAACCACCATTTTGTTTTTTCAAAACCACTTAATGAGAGCCGGAAGGTTGAAGCTCAGCTTTATTTAGTTGTGGGCAACACCAGGGAGGGGCAGAAGCCGTTAGTAGGCCCTATCCACCATTTTGTTTTTTCAAAACCACTTAATGAGAGCCGGAAGGTTGAAGCTCAGCTTTATTTAGTTGTGGGCAACACCAGGGAGGGGCAGAAGCCGTTAGTAGGCCCTATCCACCATTTTGTTTTTTCAAAACCACTTAATGAGAGCCGGAAGGTTGAAGCTCAGCTTTATTTAGTTGAGGGCAACACCAGGGAGGGGCAGAAGTCGTTAGTAGGCCCTATCCACCATTTTGTTTTTTCAAAACCACTTAATGAGAGCCGGAAGGTTGAAGCTCAGCTTTATTTAGTTGAGGGCAACACCAGGGAGGGGCAGAAGCCGTTAGTAGGCCCTATCCACCATTTTGTTTTTTCAAAACCACTTAATGAGAGCCGGAAGGTTGAAGCTCAGCTTTATTTAGTTGTGGGCAACACCAGGGAGGGGCAGAAGCCGTTAGTAGGCCCTATCCACCATTTTGTTTTTTCAAAACCACTTAATGAGAGCCGGAAGGTTGAAGCTCAGCTTTATTTAGTTGAGGGCAACACCAGGGAGGGGCAGAAGCCGTTAGTAGGCCCTATCCACCATTTTGTTTTTTCAAAACCACTTAATGAGAGCCGGAAGGTTGAAGCTCAGCTTTATTTAGTTGTGGGCAACACCAGGGAGGGGCAGAAGCCGTTAGTAGGCCCTATCCACCATTTTGTTTTTTCAAAACCACTTAATGAGAGCTGGAAGGTTGAAGCTCAGCTTTATTTAGTTGAGGGCAACACCAGGGAGGGGCAGAAGTCGTTAGTAGGCCCTATCCACCATTTTGTTTTTTCAAAACCACTTAATGAGAGCCGGAAGGTTGAAGCTCAGCTTTATTTAGTTGAGGGCAACACCAGGGAGGGGCAGAAGCCGTTAGTAGGCCCTATCCACCATTTTGTTTTTTCAAAACCACTTAATGAGAGCCGGAAGGTTGAAGCTCAGCTTTATTTAGTTGTGGGCAACACCAGGGAGGGGCAGAAGCCGTTAGTAGGCCCTATCCACCATTTTGTTTTTTCAAAACCACTTAATGAGAGCCGGAAGGTTGAAGCTCAGCTTTATTTAGTTGAGGGCAACACCAGGGAGGGGCAGAAGTCGTTAGTAGGCCCTATCCACCATTTTGTTTTTTCAAAACCACTTAATGAGAGCCGGAAGGTTGAAGCTCAGCTTTATTTAGTTGAGGGCAACACCAGGGAGGGGCAGAAGCCGTTAGTAGGCCCTATCCACCATTTTGTTTTTTCAAAACCACTTAATGAGAGCCGGAAGGTTGAAGCTCAGCTTTATTTAGTTGTGGGCAACACCAGGGAGGGGCAGAAGCCGTTAGTAGGCCCTATCCACCATTTTGTTTTTTCAAAACCACTTAATGAGAGCCGGAAGGTTGAAGCTCAGCTTTATTTAGTTGAGGGCAACACCAGGGAGGGGCAGAAGCCGTTAGTAGGCCCTATCCACCATTTTGTTTTTTCAAAACCACTTAATGAGAGCCGGAAGGTTGAAGCTCAGCTTTATTTAGTTGTGGGCAACACCAGGGAGGGGCAGAAGCCGTTAGTAGGCCCTATCCACCATTTTGTTTTTTCAAAACCACTTAATGAGAGCCGGAAGGTTGAAGCTCAGCTTTATTTAGTTGAGGGCAACACCAGGGAGGGGCAGAAGTCGTTAGTAGGCCCTATCCACCATTTTGTTTTTTCAAAACCACTTAATGAGAGCCGGAAGGTTGAAGCTCAGCTTTATTTAGTTGAGGGCAACACCAGGGAGGGGCAGAAGCCGTTAGTAGGCCCTATCCACCATTTTGTTTTTTCAAAACCACTTAATGAGAGCCGGAAGGTTGAAGCTCAGCTTTATTTAGTTGTGGGCAACACCAGGGAGGGGCAGAAGCCGTTAGTAGGCCCTATCCACCATTTTGTTTTTTCAAAACCACTTAATGAGAGCCGGAAGGTTGAAGCTCAGCTTTATTTAGTTGAGGGCAACACCAGGGAGGGGCAGAAGTCGTTAGTAGGCCCTATCCACCATTTTGTTTTTTCAAAACCACTTAATGAGAGCCGGAAGGTTGAAGCTCAGCTTTATTTAGTTGAGGGCAACACCAGGGAGGGGCAGAAGTCGTTAGTAGGCCCTATCCACCATTTTGTTTTTTCAAAACCACTTAATGAGAGCCGGAAGGTTGAAGCTCAGCTTTATTTAGTTGAGGGCAACACCAGGGAGGGGCAGAAGCCGTTAGTAGGCCCTATCCACCATTTTGTTTTTTCAAAACCACTTAATGAGAGCCGGAAGGTTGAAGCTCAGCTTTATTTAGTTGTGGGCAACACCAGGGAGGGGCAGAAGCCGTTAGTAGGCCCTATCCACCATTTTGTTTTTTCAAAACCACTTAATGAGAGCCGGAAGGTTGAAGCTCAGCTTTATTTAGTTGAGGGCAACACCAGGGAGGGGCAGAAGCCGTTAGTAGGCCCTATCCACCATTTTGTTTTTTCAAAACCACTTAATGAGAGCCGGAAGGTTGAAGCTCAGCTTTATTTAGTTGTGGGCAACACCAGGGAGGGGCAGAAGCCGTTAGTAGGCCCTATCCACCATTTTGTTTTTTCAAAACCACTTAATGAGAGCCGGAAGGTTGAAGCTCAGCTTTATTTAGTTGAGGGCAACACCAGGGAGGGGCAGAAGTCGTTAGTAGGCCCTATCCACCATTTTGTTTTTTCAAAACCACTTAATGAGAGCCGGAAGGTTGAAGCTCAGCTTTATTTAGTTGAGGGCAACACCAGGGAGGGGCAGAAGCCGTTAGTAGGCCCTATCCACCATTTTGTTTTTTCAAAACCACTTAATGAGAGCCGGAAGGTTGAAGCTCAGCTTTATTTAGTTGTGGGCAACACCAGGGAGGGGCAGAAGCCGTTAGTAGGCCCTATCCACCATTTTGTTTTTTCAAAACCACTTAATGAGAGCCGGAAGGTTGAAGCTCAGCTTTATTTAGTTGAGGGCAACACCAGGGAGGGGCAGAAGCCGTTAGTAGGCCCTATCCACCATTTTGTTTTTTCAAAACCACTTAATGAGAGCCGGAAGGTTGAAGCTCAGCTTTATTTAGTTGTGGGCAACACCAGGGAGGGGCAGAAGCCGTTAGTAGGCCCTATCCACCATTTTGTTTTTTCAAAACCACTTAATGAGAGCCGGAAGGTTGAAGCTCAGCTTTATTTAGTTGAGGGCAACACCAGGGAGGGGCAGAAGTCGTTAGTAGGCCCTATCCACCATTTTGTTTTTTCAAAACCACTTAATGAGAGCCGGAAGGTTGAAGCTCAGCTTTATTTAGTTGAGGGCAACACCAGGGAGGGGCAGAAGCCGTTAGTAGGCCCTATCCACCATTTTGTTTTTTCAAAACCACTTAATGAGAGCCGGAAGGTTGAAGCTCAGCTTTATTTAGTTGAGGGCAACACCAGGGAGGGGCAGAAGCCGTTAGTAGGCCCTATCCACCATTTTGTTTTTTCAAAACCACTTAATGAGAGCCGGAAGGTTGAAGCTCAGCTTTATTTAGTTGAGGGCAACACCAGGGAGGGGAAGAAGCCGTTAGTAGGCCCTATCCACCATTTTGTTTTTTCAAAACCACTTAATGATAGCCGGAAGGTTGAAGCTCAGCTTTATTTAGTTGAGGGCAACACCAGGGAGGGGAAGAAGCCGTTAGTAGGCCCTATCCACCATTTTGTTTTTTCAAAACCACTTAATGAGAGCCGGAAGGTTGAAGCTCAGCTTTATTTAGTTGTGGGCAACACCAGGGAGGGGCAGAAGCCGTTAGTAGGCCGTAACCAAAGTTGAAGGCCAAATGCAGTTTAATTTCTGATACTATAGGCCGAAAGCCAGAAGGTGGAAGCTCCGATTTAGACAGTGGAGGACAATTTGAATTATGGACTGCAGACATACTTAGTAGGCTGTCCTCTGTGGACCATGCATCCAACACATTAACCCATTGTGCCGTAATGGACACGTAATCTTCCGTGGCCATGCCTACAGGTCCATGCGTCTGTTGTCAGGTGCACCTTTGTACTCACAGATTGCCAGAGTGCATGGACAATGCGGTCTTCTACAAGCTGGTGGAGGGTTGGGATGGCTTTTCTCGCAAAAGAAGTGTCGACTGGTTAGCTTGTAGCGTGGTACAGCGTAGTCCATCATGGCCTTATTAATAGTAAATAAAATATATAACTAGGCTCTATGAACTTTTAAATAGGTTCCAGGGGTACACGGGCAGCATTGGTGTGGTCAGTGGAGGAGTATTGCAAGTAGGGGCCGCAGACAGGCTCACAAAGGCCTAAAATAACAAACAGTAGGCAGTCATGGCAGTTTGAAATCGGTTACATGGATACACAGGCAGGCACTCCAGGCAGCATTGTGGTCAGTGGAGGAGTATTGCAAGTAGGGGCCGCAGACAGGCTCACAAAGGCCTAAAATAACAAACAGTAGGCAGTCATGGCAGTTTGAAATCGGTTACATGGATACACAGGCAGGCACTCCAGGCAGCATTGTGGTCAGTGGAGGAGTATTGCAAGTAGGGGCCGCAGACAGGCTCACAAAGGCCTAAAATAACAAACAGTAGGCAGTCATGGCAGTTTGAAATCGGTTACATGGATACACGGGCAGGCAGCTTGGTGGTGAGTGGAGGAGTATTTAAAGTAGGGACCGCAGACAGGCTTCAAAGGCCTAACATAATAAAATGGGCTGGCTGTAGGCACTTTATAATTGGTTCCAGGGGTACACGGGCAGCAGTGGTCTGGTCAGTGGAGGACTAGTGGAAGGAGGGAGCGCAGAAAGGCTTCAAAGGCCTAAAATAACAAACAATAGGCTCATGGCAGTTTTACAGCGGTTACATGGATACACGGGCAGGCAGCTTGGTGGTGAGTGGAGGAGTATTTAAAGTATGGACCGCAGACAGGCTTCGAAGGCCTAACACAATAAAATGGGCTGGCTGTAGGCACTTTAAAATTGGTTCCAGGGGTACACGGGCAGCAGTGGTCTGGTCAGTGGAGGACTAGTGGAAGGAGGGACCGCAGAAAGGCTTCAAAGGCCTAAAATAACAAACAATAGGCTCATGGCAGTTTTACAGCGGTTACATGGATACACGGGCAGGCAGCTTGGTGGTGAGTGGAGGAGTATTTAAAGTATGGACCGCAGACAGGCTTCGAAGGCCTAACACAATAAAATGGGCTGGCTGTAGGCACTTTAAAATTGGTTCCAGGGGTACACGGGCAGCAGTGGTCTGGTCAGTGGAGGCCTAGTGGAAGGAGGGACCGCAGACAGGCTTCGAAGGCCTAACACAATAAAATGGGCTGGCTGTAGGCACTTTAAAATTGGTTCCAGGGGTACACGGGCAGCAGTGGTCTGGTCAGTGGAGGACTAGTGGAAGGAGGGAGCGCAGAAAGGCTTCAAAGGCCTAAAATAACAAACAATAGGCTCATGGCAGTTTTACAGCGGTTACATGGATACACGGGCAGGCAGCTTGGTGCTGAGTGGAGGAGTAGTGCAAGGAGTGTCTGTCCCAGTACTCCCAAAATATAAATAGATGTTAATGTCTCGCAAAACAACCAAAACAAAAAAAAAGGTGGCATACTTAGGTACAGGGGTGGGCTCATCTGCTGTGTTTCTGACATAGTAATTTGGCAGTAACTATTTAATGGTGCCAATATAGGACACAGACACAGACTACTTTAAGTTGCATCATAGATGTCTACAAATTTGTATTGTCAGTGCCAGACATTGAATGATGTCAGCGAATAGACTAAAGATTGGTGGAGCTGTGCGACATAATTTTGCACGTGGTAGAGCCCAGTTTGAGCTGGGGTAGGGGGGAACTCTCTTGAGGCCGGCGGGACCGCCCCAGGGCCACTCATGTTACAACGGTGTGTCTGACGTTGGGTGCGCACCACCACCGCCAGAGACACTACATTGTACTATGAGGGACCCAGTAGCAATGCCGTCAACCAAAAGCGAGCACACCCACCTCTTCAGACAAACAGCAGTCTCACGGGTGCTTGCGCCAAGTCGCGATACCACGGCCCCGTGTGGGGAGTTTGGCCATTTAGGGAGGTGTAAACATGTCGTATGCTGTACAATCTGCAGCAGCAAATTAGACATTAGAAAAGTAATTCACAGGCAAGAGCTTTTCATAGGAAAGCTAGGTGTCGGCCGGGCAAGGTGGGGCAAAAGATTTTGAAATCCAGTTGTGGTTCATTTTAATGAATGTTAGATCGTCAACATTTTGGGTAGCCAGACGAGTCCTTTTTTCGGTTAATATTGACCCTGCAGCACTGAATACTCTTTCTGATAGGACACTTGCTGCCGGGCAAGCAAGCTCCTGCAATGCATATTCTGCCAATTCTGGCCAGGTGTCTAATTTGGAGGCCCAGTAATCAAATGGGAATGACGGTTGAGGGAGAACATCGATAAGGGATGAAAAATAGTTAGTAACCATACTGGACAAATGTTGTCTCCTGTCACTTTCAATTGATGCAGCAGTACCTGTCCTGTCTGCGGTCATAGCAAAATCACTCCACAACCTGGTCAGAAAACCCCTCTGTCCAACGCCACTTCTGATGTGTGCACCCCTAACACTCCTAGTCTGCTGCCCCCTGGAGCTCGTGTGAGAACGATCACGTGCGCTGTGTGCTGGGAATGCCTGAAGCAAACGGTCAACAAGAGTTGATTGTTTGGTTGCTAATATTAGTTCCAAGTTCTCATGTGGCATAATATTTTGCAATTTGCCTTTATAGCGTGGATCAAGGAGGCAGGCCAACCAGTAATCGTCATCGTTCATCATTTTCGTAATGCGTGTGTCCCTTTTTAGGATACGTAAGGCATAATCCGCCATGTGGGCCAAAGTTCCAGTTGTCAAATCTCCGGTTGTGATTGGTTGAGGGGCAGTTGCAGGCAAATCTACGTCACTTGTGTCCCTCAAAAAACCAGAACCCGGCCGTGACACGCAACCAATTTCCTGTGCCCCCGTGAAAGTTTCCGCATTAAAAATATACTCATCCCCATCATCCTCCTCGTCCTCCACCTCCTCTTCGCCCGCTACCTCGTCCTGTACACTGCCCTGACCAGACAATGGCTGACTGTCATCAAGGCTTCCCTCTTCCTCTGGTGCAGACGCCTGCTCCTTTATGTGCGTCAAACTTTGCATCAGCAGACGCATTAGGGGGATGCTCATGCTTATTACGGCGTTGTCTGCACTAACCAGCCGTGTGCATTCCTCAAAACACTGAAGGACTTGACACATGTCTTGTATCTTCGACCACTGCACACCTGACAACTCCATGTCTGCCATCCTACTGCCTGCCCGTGTATCCTCCCACAAATAAATAACAGCACGCCTCTGTTCGCACAGTCTCTGAAGCATGTGCAGTGTTGAGTTCCACCTTGTTGCAACGTCTATGATTAGGCGATGCTGGGGAAGGTTCAAAGACCGCTGATAGGTCTGCATACGGCTGGCGTGTACAGGCGAACGTCGGATATGTGAGCAAAGTGCACGCACTTTGAGGAGCAGGTCGGAGAACCCAGGATAAGTTTTCAATAAGCACTGCACCACCAGGTTTAAGGTGTGAGCCAGGCAAGGAATGTGTTTCAGTTGGGAAAGGGAGATGGCAGCCATGAAATTCCTTCCGTTATCACTCACTACCTTGCCTGCCTCAAGATCTACTGTGCCCAGCCACGACTGCGTTTCTTGTTGCAAGAACTCGGACAGAACTTCCGCGGTGTGTCTGTTGTCGCCCAAACACTTCATAGCCAATACAGCCTGCTGACGCTTGGCAGTAGCTGGCCCATAATGGGACAACTGGTGTGCAACAGTGTCATCTGCCGATGGAGTGGTTGGCCGACTGCGTTCTGTGGAAGAGCTGTAGCTTCTGCAGGAGGACGAGGAGGAGGAGGAGGGGGTGCGAACGCCTACAGCCAACTGTTTCCTAGACCGTGGGCTAGGCACAACTGTCCCTAAATTGATGTCGCCTGTGGACCCTGCATCCACCACATTCACCCAGTGTGCCGTGATGGACACATAACGTCCCTGGCCATGCCTACTGGTCCATGCATCTGTAGTCAGGTGCACCTTTGTACTCACAGATTGCCTAAGTGCATGGACGATGCGCTGTTTAACATGCTGGTGCAGGGCTGGGATGGCTTTTCTGGAAAAAAAGTGTCGACTAGGTAGCTCGTATCGTGGTTCAGCGTACTCCATCAGGGCTTTAAAAGCTTCGCTTTCAACTAAACGGTAGGGCATCATCTCTAACGAGATTAGTCTAGCTATGTGGGCGTTAAAACCCTGTGTACGCGGATGCGAGGATAAGTACTTCCTTTTTCTAACCAGAGTCTCATGTAGGGTGAGCTGGACTGGAGAGCAGGAGATCGTGGAACTTTCGGGTGTGCCGGTGTACATGGCAGACTGAGAGACGGTTGGAGACGGTATTGTTTCCGCCGGTGCCCTAGATGCAATATTTCCTCCTACTAAACTGGTGATTCCCTGACCCTGACTGCTTTTGGCTGGCAAAGAAACCTGCACAGATACTGCCGGTGGTGCGGAAAATGGTGGCCTTACAGTGACGGAAGGGATGTTGCGTTGCTGACTAGCTTCATTGGCCGAGGGTGCTACAACCTTAAGGGACGTTTGGTAGTTAGTCCAGGCTTGAAAATGCATGGTGGTTAAGTGTCTATGCATGCAACTAGTATTTAGACTTTTCAGATTCTGACCTCTGCTTAAGCTAGTTGAACATTTTTGACAGATGACTTTGCGCTGATCAGTTGGATGTTGTTTAAAAAAATGCCAGACTGCACTCTTCCTAGACTCGGATCCCTTTTCAGGGATTGCAGACTGAGCTTTAACCGGATGGCCACGCTGTCCTCCAACAGGTTTTGGCTTTGACACGCGTTTTGGGCCAGATACGGGCCCGGCAGATGGAACCTGTTGCGATGTTGATGCCTGCTGCGGCCCCTCCTCCACCTCCGCTTCTGAACTACTGCCGCCTGCACCCTGTTCCCCCAATGGCTGCCAATCGGGGTCAATAACTGGGTCATCTATTACCTCCTCTTCGAGCTCGTGTGCAACTTCGTCTGTGTCACTGTGTCGGTCGGTGGTATAGCGTTCGTGGCGGGGCAACATAGTCTCATCAGGGTCTGATTGTGGATCTGTACCCTGAGAGGGCAATGTGGTGGTCTGAGTCAAAGGAGCAGCATAGTACTCTGGCTGTGGCTGTGCATCAGTGCACTCCATGTCAGAATCTACTTGTAATGGGCATGGCCTGTTAAATGTTTCACTTTCTAAGCCAGGGACGGTATGTGTAAAGAGCTCCATGGAGTGACCCGTTGTGTCGCCTGCTGCATCCTTCTCTCTTGTTGTAGTTTTTGCTGAGGAGGACAAGGAAGCGACTTGTCCCTGACCGTGAACATCCACAAGCGACGCGCTGCTTTTACATTTACCAGTTTCGGAAGAGGAGGCAAAAGAGCTAGAGGCTGAGTCTGCAATGTAAGCCAAAACTTGCTGTTGCTGCTCCGCCTTTAAAAGCGGTTTTCCTACTCCCAGAAAAGAGAGCGTTCGAGGCCTTGTGTAGCCTGACGACGAAACTGGCTCCACAACTCCAGACTTAGGTGGAATATTTTTATCCCCACGACCACCTGATGCTCCACTACCACTACCATCATTACCAGCTGACAATGAACGCCCACGACGACCTCTTGCACCAGACTTCCTCATTGTTTAAAAATCGTAACCAAACTAACTTTATTTGTTGCTGTCAAACAACTTACACGGTGAGCTATAACTTCAGTATGATTTCAATATCCCTTAACAGGTTGGTGAGACCACAAGGAAAATCAGGCACAATGTTACACACTCTGTTTTCTGTGACACCAAATCACAGAGATGACACACACGCAGGACTGTCACTCAAGCACTAATGTCAATATTAATCTCCCACCTAATTTATTTTTTTTTTTTTCTCTGTGAGACTTTAGAAACCAAATAATATTAAAAAAAAAAAAAAAAACCAAGGCTTTCTATGGCCCACTGAATGAGAGGGACAGAGGTGGCACACCCAGGAGTCAAGACTGGCACACAAGCTGAAATGGCAATATTACTCTCCCACTGTTTTTTTATGTATTTTTTTTTTATTTTCAGGGAGACTTTAGAAACCAAATAATATTAAAAAAAAAAAAAAAACCAAGGCTTTCTATGGCCCACTGAATGAGAGGGACAGAGGTGGCACACCCAGGAGTCAAGACTGGCACACAAGCTGAAATGGCAATATTACTCTCCCACTGTTTTTTTATGTATTTTTTTTTTTATTTTCAGGGAGACTTTAGAAACCAAATAATATTAAAAAAAAAAAAAAACAAGGCTTTCTATGGCCCACTGAATGAGAGGGACAGAGGTGGCACACCCAGGAGTCAAGACTGGCACACAAGCTGAAATGGCAATATTACTCTCCCACTGTTTTTTTATGTATTTTTTTTTTTATTTTCAGGGAGACTTTAGAAACCAAATAATATTTAAAAAAAAACAAAAAAACAAGGCTTTCTATGGCCCACTGAATGAGAGGGACAGAGGTGGCACACCCAGGAGTCAAGACTGGCACACAAGCTGAAATGGCAATATTACTCTCCCACTGTTTTTTTATGTATTTTTTTTTTTATTTTCAGGGAGACTTTAGAAACCAAATAATATTAAAAAAAAACAAAAAAACAAGGCTTTCTATGGCCCACTGAATGAGAGGGACAGAGGTGGCACACCCAGGAGTCAAGACTGGCACACAAGCTGAAATGGCAATATTACTCTCCCACTGTTTTTTTATGTATTTTTTTTTTTATTTTCAGGGAGACTTTAGAAACCAAATAATATTAAAAAAAAAACAAAAAAACAAGGCTTTCTATGGCCCACTGAATGAGAGGGACAGAGGTGGCACACCCAGGAGTCAAGACTGGCACACAAGCTGAAAGGGCAATATTACTCTCCCACTGTTTTTTTATGTTTTTTTTTTTTTTATTTTCAGGGAGACTTTAGAAACCAAATAATATTAAAAAAAAAACAAAAAAACAAGGCTTTCTATGGCCCACTGAATGAGAGGGACAG
Organism: Ranitomeya variabilis; assembly: GCF_051348905.1. Taxonomy (NCBI): domain Eukaryota; kingdom Metazoa; phylum Chordata; class Amphibia; order Anura; family Dendrobatidae; genus Ranitomeya; species Ranitomeya variabilis. The sequence continues at coordinate 222,863,196 of NC_135235.1, forward strand.
AGGTGGCACACCCAGGAGTCAAGACTGGCACACAAGCTGAAATGGCAATATTACTCTCCCACTGTTTTTTTATGTATTTTTTTTTTTATTTTCAGGGAGACTTTAGAAACCAAATAATATTAAAAAAAAAAAAAAACAAGGCTTTCTATGGCCCACTGAATGAGAGGGACAGAGGTGGCACACCCAGGAGTCAAGACTGGCACACAAGCTGAAATGGCAATATTACTCTCCCACTGTTTTTTTATGTATTTTTTTTTTATTTTCAGGGAGACTTTAGAAACCAAATAATATTAAAAAAAAACAAAAAAACAAGGCTTTCTATGGCCCACTGAATGAGAGGGACAGAGGTGGCACACCCAGGAGTCAAGACTGGCACACAAGCTGAAATGGCAATATTACTCTCCCACTGTTTTTTTATGTATTTTTTTTTTTATTTTCAGGGAGACTTTAGAAACCAAATAATATTAAAAAAAAAAACAAAAAAACAAGGCTTTCTATGGCCCACTGAATGAGAGGGACAGAGGTGGCACACCCAGGAGTCAAGACTGGCACACAAGCTGAAAGGGCAATATTACTCTCCCACTGTTTTTTTATGTTTTTTTTTTTTTTATTTTCAGGGAGACTTTAGAAACCAAATAATATTAAAAAAAAAAAAAAAACAAGGCTTTCTATGGCCCACTGAATGAGAGGGACAGAGGTGGCACACCCAGGAGTCAAGACTGGCACACAAGCTGAAAGGGCAATATTACTCTCCCACTGTTTTTTTAGGTATTTTTTTTGTTTCAGGGAGACTTTAGAAACCAAATAATATTTAAAAAAAATAAATAAATAAATAGGCTTTCTATAGCCCACTGAATGAGAGATAGCACACACAGCAGTGGCACACAAGCCCTGACTGAGGCCAATATTTTTCTCCCACTGATTGATGTAGTGTTTTTGTGTTGAGGTAGATTTTAGAACACAAATGAAGGAAAAAATAAATAGGCTTTCTATGGCCCACTCAGTGAGAGATGGCACACACAGGGATGGCACTGTAGCAGAAATGCCAATCTTAATCTCCCACAAAAAAAAAAAAAAAAAAACAGGGACTGTCCTACAATTACTATCTCCCCTGCAGTAATCTCAGCCAGGTATGGCAGGCAGCAATAGGAGTGGACTGATGCACAAATTAAATAAAAAGTGTGGACAAACAAAAAAGATAGCTGTGCAGAAAGGAAGGAACAAGAGGATATGTGCTTTGATAAAAGCAGTTGGTTTCCACAGTGGCGTACACACAGGAATACAGCTATCAGGGAGCCTTCTAGGGCAGCCCAATGAGCTACAGCGCTGAGGGGAAAAAAAAAAAAAAATAGCTTCCACTGTCCCTGCACACCGAAGGTGGTGTTGGACAGTGGAAATCGCTGCAGCACAAGCGGTTTGGTGGTTAGTGGACCCTGCCTAACGCTCTCCCTGCTTCTGACGAAGCGGCAGCAACCTGTCCCTAAGCTCAGATCAGCAGCAGTAAGATGGCGGTCGGCGGGAACGCCCCTTTATAGCCCCTGTGACGCCGCAGACAGCAAGCCAATCACTGCAATGCCCTTCTCTAAGATGGTGGGGACCAGGACCTATGTCATCACGCTGCCCACACTCTGCGTTCACCTTCATTGGCTGAGAAATGGCGCTTTTCGCGTCATTGAAACGCGACTTTGGCGCGAAAGTCGCGTACCGCATGGCCGACAAGCACAGGGGTCGGATCGGGTTTCATGAGACGCCGACTTAGCCAAAAGTCGGCGACTTTTGAAAATGATCGACCCGTTTCGCTCAACCCTATTCTACAGTATATTATTTTTGTGATTTTAGAACATTTTGTGCTATAATTTATTTTTTGTGCTGTAGATAATTTATTTTAGATTATTTTTGCGCTATATATTACTTTTGTGTTTTCGATTATTTTTGTGCTCAAAATTGGTTTTGTATTTTTGGTTATTTTGCGGGGGTTTAGTTTAGAGTTTCAAAGATTTTTTTTCAATTTTACTCATGCAAATTCGTTGGTTGTTTTAGATGATATGTTGTAGATTGGTTTTGTGCTATTAGTCATTTTTCTTTTGTAGGTTAGATTAGAATTTAAGATTATTTTTCTGCTGTAGATTAATATTTTATCTATCTTAATTGTGTTCTATAGTTTAATTTTTTGTGTTGATTATTTTTTTTTATTTTTCTCAGATGTAAATTTGTTTTTTGTTTTAGATATTTTTTGTGCTAGAAATGTGTTTTGTATTAAGCATTTTTTTATCTGTAGTTTTGTGTAATACTTAATTTTTCTGCTGTATATTAGTTTTATATACATATTAATATTGTACTATAGGTTAGTTTCATGGTTTAGATTATTTTTATGTTGTAGGTTAATATACTATATATCAATTTTGTGCAATAAATTCATTTTTTGTTTTAGATTTTTTCAGCCGTAAATTAGTTTTTTTTATATCAGCCATTCTTGGTCTGTAAGTTAGTTTTTTGTTAAGGTAGTTTTGTATAATACAAAATTTCTCTGCTGTAGATTATTTTTGTATACATATTAATATTGTATTATAGGTTAATTTTGTGGTTTAGATTATTTTGGCTTGTAGATTAGTTTTTGAGTTAGACAATTTTTGTGCTATAGATAAATTGTGTTGTAGAATTTTTTTATGTTGTACATTAGCTTTATAGTTAGATTATTTTTGTTTTGTAGATTACTTTTGTGATTGAGATTAGTTTTGTGCTGTAGATTAGTTTTTGCATTTTTTGACTATTTTTGTATAGCAGATTAATTTTGTGTTGTAAATCAAGTTTGATTTGTATGTATAGGATTTTACGCTGTAAACCAGAATTTGTAATTTAGACTATTTTTGTGCTGTAGATTTTGGAATTCGATTATTTTTATGCTTTAGAATATTTTTCTGGTTTACTTTTTTGTGTTGTTGGTTAATTTTTATGTTAAATTATTTTATGCTGTACATTTTTATTATATTTTAGGTATTTATTTCTCTGTAGATTTGTTTTCTGCTATAACTTATTTTTGGGATATAGAATAATTTTTGCGTTTCAGAGTATTTTAAGCAGAAGATTAATTTTGTGGAGCAATTTAGTTTTTGGATTTAGATTATTTTGTGGTTTATTTTTTGTGTTGTAGTATAGTTTTGTATTTTAAAATAATATTTGATCTGTACTTTTGTATTTTAAATTATTTTTGTGAAGTTGATAAATTTAATGTTTTAGATTAGTTTTGTAGTTATGTGCTATAGATTTTATAGATTAGTTTTGCATGTTTTGTGCCATAGATTAGTTTGTATTTAAACTATCTTTTTTGCTATAGATTAGATTTTTCATGTAGATAATTTTGTGTTGTTGATACATTTTATTAAATTATATTTTGTGCTGCAAATTTCTTTTTGGTGTTAATTACTTTTGTATTTTAAAATTTGTTGTGCTGTAGATTAGTTTAGTGCCATTGATAATTTTTATACTGTGGATTATTTTTGGGCTGTAAGTTTTTATTTTTGCTTTTCCTTCTATTTTTTATCATAATAAATGTATTTTTAACAGTGGTTGTTTAACTGTTTTATAAAAAAGATGTTTATCATTGGAAGTTTTAAAGACCATAGACTTTATTTACAAAAATTCATAAAATGCTGCTACTGAAAATTGAGTTTTGGGCTATGGTTTTTGTATAGTTATCTTTTCAATGGCTGAGATGTGTTTTGAGTCTCTCAAAGTCTTGGATCTTTGACATATTTTCTTGGTAAAATTTATTTCTGCTCATTTTATTTGTACCTCTACGTAGTAGTATGCTGCCCATGTTTAAAGGGACTCTGTCACCTGAATTTGGTGGGCTCTGTTTACGGTCCAATGGGCGGTGTTTTCTCTTCTTTCATGCACCCTTCTTTTCCCGCTGGCCACAAAATTGTCTTGAATTTGATTAGGTTTCCTCTGTAGTACATGCATGCGCAATTCAATCTCGCCTTGCGCACACACAGTATGCTTTGCCCAACTGTGGGCAAAGCCAAAAAGCATTAGTGCACATGTGCCGGCGCACTATGTCCCGGAACACAGCAAAATATTTCCGGGACATAGTGTGCCGGCGCATGTGCACTAATGCTTTTCGGCTTTGCCTGCAGTTGGGCAAAGCATACTGTGCGTGCGCAAGGCGAGATTGCATTGTGCATGCGTGTACTACAGAGGAAACCTAATCAAATTCAAGACAATATTGCGGCCAGTGGGAAAGGAAGGGGTGCATAAAAGAACAGAAAACACCGCCCATTGGACCGTAGACAGAGCCTGCCAAATTCAGGTGACAGAGTCCCTTTAAGATGGTCGTTTCAAAGGAGGAAATGATTAAGTAAGAGCATAGCTATAGGGATTTCAGAGGTAACAGTCACATCTAAGTCCTATGCTAAGGAGAAAAAATGCCTGTTTGCTACATATGAAGACATGATTGCTAAAAATGGTGGCGATCGGGTTGTTACAGTTTTTGCACTGGTTTAAAGTGATACCTTTTTTTACAGGACTAGGAATCCTAAAGATCGAATCTTCTGATAAGGTTCCTGACCTTTTGCTATATTCCAGACTTCCTCACTATTCACATACTATGTTTAACTACATATCTTATTTTTAATTAGATAACGACGAAATAGAAAAAATGTCAAAAATGACTAATTGCATTTTTCTTTATTTAATCACAGATTGTAGAATAGGTGAGGAGCACATGATATACATCATGGAAGACACCACTTTAACTTTAGCCTGCACCACAAAAAGCCTTCCGGAAGCTTCATTGACCTGGATACTGCCTGGTTCAAATAATACTAAGTATTCCGTAGCCCAAGGTCATCTCTCCTTTAACAAAGTATCTCTCAGTGATGAAGGACAGTTCACTTGTGTGGCCAGTAATATCTATGGGATGTCCAATTTCTCCATCATCATGAAGGTGACCCGTAAGTAAATAGAGAGAAATTTATGATGTCATAATACTTTGGTCCAGCTAGTTTGTTTTGTTATATTGACTACCAATATATATAATACTTCCATCTGGTCTCTTTTTGGTGGTTTTTGGCTACACTATAAACCTACAAATAGAAGAGTCGTTGTAGTAAAGCTAATTATCCTATATTATCAGTCAAAAGGAGATGTGGACCCAGTGGGTCAGCCAATGGATTTGGCATAGGAAACAAATTCAGGGTATTTCTCAATCATTACCCAAGAAGTAGTGTCAATTAGTGACATCTGATATGTCAAGAAGTTGAAGTTTCAGATTAAAAAAAGGACAGGAGTTATAGTCATGCAGATGATGGCTAGAGGCTTGCTGGGTTTTGTTGAACAGGATGACATCAGAACATGCAACATACAAGTGCAGAAAGTGAAAAACAAAACCCAGGTTGTAACTGTATCAAGCTGGAAAATATAAGGAGGAAGAAAGAAGGAGAAGACAGAAGCTGTTTCTAACCACTTCTGTCTTCTTTCCCATCCTACATAATACTCAATGAGCTCTTTGTAGTGAACAGAGTAAAGTCACTGATTACTTTGTATTTGGCGATTATTATGATTGTGGTTATATATAGATTTAACGGGGTGTTGTTAGAGATGATTGGATTGAATTGATTTGAATCAAATTTATATTTAATTTTAGGAGATTTGCTGGACCCGGCAAATGAGATTAGATTTGTACAAATTACATGGAAAAGCCCACATCTATTCTTAACAAAGAAAATGATTGCATGAGCCAGTGAAGGCTTACATGACCTCAAGGGAGGCTGTGCAGACTTCCCCGTTAAATCACATGGTATAGCGCAGCCAATCAGTAAGGACAATCATGTATCTCGAAAGCAAACCAATCAAGATCTTTCATTCTAAAGATTGGTGGAGCCATACTCCCAGTGATCAAGAATGGATGTGCCCCGTTAAATGACAAATTCAGTTTTTCTTTATCTGTATATTGATGTCTTTAAAAAAAAATCTAAAAGCTTTTATTGTTTTGCTACTATTAGAGTATTGTTATATAAGAGGAGGACAACGGGAGTATATATAGAAAAGTAACAATTTTATTGAGAAACACAATTAAAAACACACAAGGGGAGAAAGCCGCTAGGATAGCAGCGAAACGTGCGTCGGGGGTGACGCTCAGTCCAGGGATCCTCATGTGGGTAAGATTGTGCTTGTGCTCTGGGAGGTGGATTTTCTGACGCCGCATGGCTTGTTACTCTTGCTGCTCCTCCTGGCACTCTCCATGTTAGTCTCCATTGTGGATCAGGTTCTTGTATTGGTACCTTTTCTAACTTCATAGTTGCACAGACTTATATGTATTACTGCGGATATAGGGTGGTCATTGGGAACTGGGTCCACTTGGTATGATTACATGGAGTTACCGCACATCTTCTCTTTATACATTCCAATGGTTGGTTGTTAATATGGGATATAATATGGATTCCTGGTACATTCATTTGGTGTCTTTTAAATGTGTATGTTTTTAATTGTGTTTCTCAATAAAATTGTTACTTTTCTATATATACTCCCGTTGTCCTCCTCTTATATAAGTTCATATTGGGAGTTATACGTACAGGGGTGGGGACATTGTTCCTGACCACCTGTTTTATTATGAGTCTGGGTGTGGGTGGAATGCTATTAGAGTATTGTAAATATCATTAAAAATCCTCAAAATGTTTGGATAAAAGAAAATCATTATCATTTAAGGACAATTTTCTTTTTCTTAAATTTGTAATCCAATGTAAAATGATTTCCAGGATATTTGCAGGTATGATTTAAACATGGTAGGTTCTAACGTTCCTCTTTGTTCCTGAATCTTTTTATCCAACACTATCATAATGAAAGAGAAAATGATGAGACTTTAGGAAAAAAAATCAAATGTCTTACGAGTTACAATACCAAAAGCGGTCATTTCTGGAAACAATACTGTACCTAATGATTTATTTTTTTTCCCAGCTCAACCAAGAAGCGACACTGGAATAATCACTGCCATCAGCTGTGTAGTTGTCATTGTGTTTTTGCTCATTGGAGGCGTCTTAGTCGTGCACTTTTTCAGGAAGTAAGTTTCTTATAATGTTGTTTATGTAAATTTGGTGACATTGCATTAATATTGGTACCAGTCAAAATTTGTTGTTATTAAAGGAGTTATCGAGGGCTAGAAACAAAATCTGCACCACTTACGCCAGCGACCAATATGTGGTATTGCAGCCTATCCCCATCTAAGTAGATGGAGTTGAGTTAATATACTAGATTCAGCCCATGTACAAGAGTGGCGCTGTTTTAGGAAAACGTTTTCTCATCAAAACTAGTTATTCAACCTGCAAGAGGAGGCCAGTAGCAAAATTCAGAATGGGTCCACTATGCCTGCAACCTCAAACAAGTGTCTTTCGTCAAGTTTAAATCCTTCGTTCTATTTTCTGTTGCTAAATTTGAGTATATCTCGATGGCATAATTCATTCACCGGGGTTCTCAATGACACCATCATTAATTATTTTCTGCAAGTGGAAGTCACTATATGGGTACATTTCCACTGGCGAGGAAAACGGACGAGTGCAATCCGATAAAAAATCGGATTGCACTCGGACCAATGTTATTCAATAGGTGTCTTTTCATTTGCGATTTTTTTCTCGGCCGAAATCGGACTGAGAAAAAAATCGCAGCTTGCTGCGATTTGCTGCGAGTCTCGGACGAGACTCGCCAATGCAAGTCAATGGGTGCGAGAAAAAAATCGCACAGCACTCGCACCATGCGAGTTCTGTCCGATTTTTACGCACCGGTGTCCTTTGAAAAGCCGGCAATTCAGCGCGGTGTACAGTAAAATCACACTGACAGGTTAGAATAGAGTAGATATATACACATAGAATGTGTATATATACATATATATATGTCAGTGAGACACCTATATATGTATATTTATATTTAATGCAGCGCTAGATAGCATAAAAGCCGCTAATTCAATTGCCGGCTTTTGCTCTCTCCTTCACAAACCCGACATGATATGAGACATGGTTTACATACAGTAAACCATCTCATATCCCTTTTTTTTTGCATATTCCACACTACTAATGTTAGTAGTGTGTATGTGCAAAATTTGGCCGCTGTAGCTGCTCAAATAAAGGGTTAAATGGCGGAAAAAATTGGCGTGGGCTCCCGCGCAATTTTCTCCGCCAGAGTGGTAAAGCCAGTGACTGAGGGCAGATATTAATAGCCAGGAGAGGGTCCATGGTTATTGGCCCCCCCCCTGGCTACAAACATCTGCCCCCAGCCACCCCAGAAAAGGCACACCTGGAAGATGCGCCTATTCTGGCACTTGGCCACTCTCTTCCCACTCCCGTGTAGCGGTGGGATATGGGGTAATGAAGGGTTAATGCCACCTTGCTATTGTAAGGTGACATTAAGCCAGATTAATAATGGAGAGGCGTCAATTATGACACCTATCCATTATTAATCCAATTGTTTGAAAGGGTTAAAAAACACACAAACACATGATTTAAAAGTATTTTAATGAAAGAAACACAGCGGTTGTTTTAATATTTTATTGCTCTCTCAATCCATTTGCAGACCCTCGCTTGGCAAAACAATAAACACACAAGATACATACCTTCTGCTGACCCGTCACGTCCCACGAAGTAATCCATCTGAAGGGGTTAAAATAATTTACAAGCAGGAGCCCTGCAAATGCAGCTGTGTGCTCGTGCTTGTAATTCCCCGGCGAATGAAGGAAATGTAGGTCATTGACCTACATTTCCTTCAGTCGCGGTGATGCGCCCCCTGGTGGATGTCCTCATATGACCTGGAGCGTGGGAAAAAGTTCCCAGGCTGCAGTTCATGAGAACATCCAGCAGGGGCACATCACCGCAACTGAATGTAAGGACAGATCCAGCTTTCCTTTCAGCACCCGGGGATTACAGGCACGAGCGAGTGGTTTATCGCAGCTCGTGCCTGTAATATTAGTTAACCCCTTCAGATGGATTACCTCGTGGGACCTGACAGTTCATCAGAGAGGGTATGTATATTGTGCATTTATTGTTTTGCCAAGCGAGGGTGTTGCTGATGGATTGAGAGAGCAATAAAATACTAAAACAACCTGTTTGTTTCTTTCATTAAAATACTTTTAAATCATGTGTGTGTGTGTTTTTTAACCCTTTCAAACAATTGGATTAATAATGGATAGGTGTCATAATTGACGCCTCTCCATTATTAATCTGGCTTAATGTCACCTTACAATAGCAAGGTGACATTAACCCTTCATTACCCCATATCCCACCGCTACAGGGGAGTGGGAAGAGAGTGGCCAAGTGCCAGAATAGGCGCATCTTCCAGATGTGCCTTTTCTGGGGTGGCTGGGGGCAGATGTTTATAGCCAGGGGGGGCCAATAACCATGGACCCTCTCCTGCTATTAATATCTGCCCTCAGTCACTGGCTTTACCACTCTGGCGGAGAAAATTGCGCGGGAGCCCACGCCAATTTTTTCTGCCATTTAACCCTTTATTTGAGCAGCTACAGCGGCCAAATTTTGCACATACACACTACTAACATTAGTAGTGTGGAATATGCAAAAAAAAGGGGATATGAGATGGTTTACTGTATGTAAACCATGTCTCATATCATGTCGGGTTTGTGAAGGAGAAGGAAAAAGCCGGCAATTGAATTAGCGGCTTTTATGCTATCTAGCGCTGCATTAAATATAAATATACATATATAGGTGTCTCACTGACATATATATATGTATATACACACATTCTATGTGCATATATCTACTCTATTCTAACCTGTCAGTGTGATTTTACTGTACACGGCGCTGATTTGCCGGCTTTTCAAAGGACACTGGTGCGTAAAAATCGGACAGCAATACGGATGTCATACTGATGTCATACGGATGATGCGATTAAAAATCGCATTGCACTCGCATTGCACTCGCATGACACTCGCATGACAATCGCATACGTTACATCCGTTTTTTCGGTCCAGATTACGGACCGATTTGTCTCTCGGCAGTGGAAATGTACCTATGGAAGATGTTGGTGATAGATGCGAAAAGAGTAAATTGTGATCCCAAAATCAGTTTTTTTGTTCATTGTAAGAATATAGAAGAGAATTGCCGTCATCTTCCAGCTGTTCTTTCTGATTTGCAGATCCATGTCTAAAAATGTGAAAAATATTGATGACCCTGAAAAATTAGTTCAATTTAAGTTCATCATATTAAAGTCCTTGCATTTTATTTAGAAAAAAGCTGTCGAAGAAATCAGAAGACAAGAAAGAGATGAATGCTGATGACTCCAGCGTAATCTATGCCACTTCTGATGTGCACATTTATGTAAGTAGACCTGATGGCTGATAAAATATTATGGAACTAAAGAAGTTCTCAAAAAATATTTACGGGATGACCAGCAGATATTATGAAGGGCACCTTACAATGCTCTGTCCGAGATGTGGCCATTCTGATGAGTAATATGGCACCTTTGTTCTCAAGATCAGGTGGGATTACAAAATCTTTTACAGGTTTTTCTCTAAAGGTATGTTCCTGCAATCAATATTTCATGAGTTTTTGACATTTGAGAATTTCAGCACCATTTCTCCACCTATTATGTAAGTTAGCTTAATTGTGTTTTTTCATTGCATTTTTGTGTGCATTTGTTAGGCGCTGGGATTCTCCTACTGCATGAGATGGATCCCAAGCCTTGTCTCCCTCTGCGGTCTCCCATTATTCTTCGACCACAGTGGAGCCTGCTCAGCAGAGATGTCGGTCTCAGTGTCTTGCTCAGACTCGTGCTGTTCATCTAGTTACTGTTGGCTCTCTAGTTACAGCTATAGTAAGTAGCAATCAGCGGCAGCGAGCAGACGTTCCTGGGTCTAATTTCTGAAATCACTCCACTGAGCATGTTTGTGAGGCAAACTCTCATTGGTGGTCGGCCGTCAGCTGCTAAGGTCCTGTGGCAGCTCCGGATTGGTCCGCGAGCAAGGTCCTGTCTGAATGGCACAAACTATGAAAGGATCTTTGGTGTGCCCGTCGGTACGCTAAGATCATTTACGTTACATGCATGTGTGGAACTCAACAGTAGTGTGGGCTTGTTTGCGTGTGCTCAGGGCAGGCGTATAGCTTTTAGAATTCCGACTTCTCTAGAAAGGAGTTTGTGTGTGTGCTCAGGGCGGGCGTATATCCTCTAGAATTCCAGCTCTTCCGGAGAGGAGTTTGTGTGAGTGCATACACTGTGACTGTGTCCACTACCTGTTCCCTTGCCCCTTTGAGGGTAGCGGTCTCCTGTGAAGTAACAGGGAATTTCACATAGCACCTTTTCCACCAGCGTGGCATCTAGCTGTGCCATACTATTTCTACCCCTCTGTGAAGCTAACAGAGGTGGGTAATTACTTTCGGTTCACACAGGGTGACATTTAACCCTGTGTGCTTTCTAGATCACGTGCCGCACGCTTCCGCCATTGTTCACTAGCTGCGGTATTACATCTCTGCATGGTGGACCCCAGGTTGCGTTCGCACTTTATTTTTTTTATATTTAGTGCGATCCGCCAACCCTAACAGTGTTTTTGTCTCTGTTTGGTGCTTTAATCCCTTTACCCCATGCCTGTTTCCACCTTCATGACTAGGCCAAATTTTAAATATCTGACCATTGTCACTTTATGTGGTCATAACTCTGAAATGCTTCAATGGATCACACTGATCATATTGTACTCCATGATAATGGTAAAACATTTTTGATAAGACTTGCATTTATTTAAATAAAAATCAAAAATTTGGAGAAAATGTTTATGCCCACGTTCACATGTTCAGTATTTGGTCAGTATTTTACATCATTATTTGGAAACCAGTATCAGGAGTGGAACAATCAGTGGAAAAGTGTAATATACTGTTTGGGCTCATGGTAGACCTCGGAAGGGAAGGAGCAGCGTTTGACTTTTAGAGCGCAAAATTGTCTGGAATCGAGAGCGGATGTTATGTTGCATTTGGAGAGCCCCTTATGTACCTAAACAGTGCAAACCCCCCATAAGTGACCCCATTTTGGAAACAAGACTCCTCAAGGAACATATCTAGATTTGAGGAGAGCACCTTTAAACCCACAGGTGCTTCACAGAAATTTATAGCGTTGAGCTATGAAAAATAAATCACAGGTTTTCCTCAAAAATGTTCTTTTACTCCTATTTTTTATTTTCACAAGGGCAACAGGAGAAAATGCACAATCCAATATTTGTGCAATTTCTCCTGAGTGCGCCAATACACTATTTGTGGTCGAAAACTACTTTTGAGGCACAGTGCAAAACTCAGAAGGGAAAATGTGCCATTTTGGAGTTTAGATTTTGCTCTAAAGGTTTGAGGGTGCTATGTCACATTCACTTGCAAATAACGAAATGGCTGCATGGGAAGAAAAATCAATCTTTAGTGATCAAAATCCATTCAAACACAGCATTAAATGGTTCAGACATATTGGCTATGTATTGTTTATATGGTCAGGCACATAGGACAAAATTGACAGTTTTCTGAGTATCATAATCTAAATACATTTCATTTGCATTTTACGCATGAACATCACGTATCACAAATTATTTTTTTGGGTTTTTTGGATGTGAACCTATGAGGGATCATTGACAGTGGTCTAGTCAGCATCGCACAATACAGAAAACCATCTGAATCACGTATTTCAAAGAAATACTGATGTTAGTGCCCAACGCAGAGCACAGGATAAATGTGGACAGAGCAATTCTGTGATTTTTGGGAAGCAGAATGAACAAATCAACAGCAGATCAAGAACTGGGTTTATTTACTTATAAAAATGAAGACACTGGCGCTCCTAACTACAATTAAAGATTTGGGGGGGGGGAAAGGGCAATCCTTTGTGTAGAATGCTGCTGGTGAATGCCACAGGTTCTGTGTGCACCTGTCAAAATAAATGGTGGGTTACTAGTAGGAATAATGTTCACATGGGCTGTCTACAATAGGGTAAGAATGTGGCAATAAATATGGGTTCAAAGACACTTACAATTTGTTATCATTGGAAAGAATACGGGTAAACTCCGGATCCTGTTTGGTGCCCATTGCAGGTGGCGTTTAGGTTATTAGTGCCAATGTGGGTTCCGTGCTACCTGTAGATACTTCAGATGCTTGGGAATATCCATTCCTGTGTAGTCTTACGGTTCCCCCTGAGGGATAAATTTACACCTTTTTAAGTTATGATTTCACTAGTCCATATAAAACCTAGAACTGTGGATTTAGGTGTACTCACTCCTGATGGGCGTTTAGAGTACTGATGGTCATCAGCTGGTAGAAGGCACTTAGAGCAAGGTTTATGTCCTGTGCAATTAAATTTGGGAGAGTCGTCTCCCTGATAGAGTAAATGTGCCGATTTATCATACAAGTCAACATGCACACATGATTATAGTGCCGTATAATTAGTACTCACTGATTCCCGGTGCTGCAGGGTTTGGAAATTGTGCAGCTAGTGAGCGGGTCACCGCTGTGATTTGTAAGGTGAACTGCGAAGGATGCTGTGGCGAGAGCCGCAGGACCGCGAAAGCCTCGCGTTCCCCGGCCGGAAGTAATGCCGAGGTAGCGGTCAGAGGGGGTGGGTGGAGCTGAGGGTGACGTCACCGAGCTACGTAGGACAGGTGTACTGCGGACAGCCAACCAACGTGTTTCAAGGGCTCTGGCCCTCTTTGTCTGACGAGTTAGTGGACAGAGGGGGTGGGTGGAGCTGAGGGTGACGTCACCGAGCTATGCAGGACAAGTGTACTGCGGACAGCCAACCAACGCATTTCAAGGGCTCTGGCCCTCTTCATCTGACGAAGAGGGCCAGAGCCCTTGAAACGCGTTGGTTGGCTGTCCGCAGTACACCTGTCCTAAGTAGCTCGGTGACTTCACCCTCAGCTCCACCCACCCTCTCCAACCGCTACCTCGGCGTTGCTTCTGGCCGGGGCACACGAGGCTTTCACGGTCCTGCGGCTCTCTCCGCAGCTTCCTTCACAGTTCACCTCACAAATCACAGCGGTGACCCACTCGCTATCTGCACGATTTCCAAACCCTGCAGCACGGGGAATCAGTGAGTACTAATTATACGGCACTATAATCATGTGTGCATGTTGACTTGTATGATAAATCGGCACATTTACTCTATCAGGGAGACGACTAATCCAAATTTAATTGCACAGGACATAAACCCTGCTCTAAGCGCCTTCTACCAGCTGATGACCATCAGCACTCTAACCGCCCATCAGGAGTGAGTACACCTAAATCCACAGTTCTAGGTTTTATATAGACTAGTGAAATCATAACTTAAAAAGGTGTAAATTTATCCCTCAGGGGGAACTGTAAGACTACACGGGAACGGATATTCCCAAGCATCTGAAGTATCTGCAGGTAGCACAGAACCCACATTGGCACTAATACCCTAAATGCCACCTGCAATGGGCACCAAACAGGATCTGGAGTTTACCCGTATTCTTTCCAATGATAACAAATTGTAAGGGTTTTATTTACTTTTTACGTTGTTCCTCATGTTGTATCGGTGTGATTATAGCGATACCAGATTTATGTTTTTTTATGTTTGGCTGCAATCACACATTAAAAGATGCTCTTTTTTTGTAAAAGCTATTTTGACAGCTATACATTTTCTATATTTCCGCTGACAGTTATGCGAGGACTTGTTTTTTACGGGGAAAATTGACGTTTTTATCGGTACTATTTTCGGGCTCATGATATTTTTCTATTACTTTCTGTTCTGATTTTTGAGAGTCAGAATGAACAATAAAGAGCAATTCAGGAACTGTTTTTATGCTGTTTTGCGTATGTTAAAATTGATAAGGGAGCTTTATTCTTCAGGCCAGTATGATTACAGTGATACCACATTTATATATTTTTCTTAATATTTTGCAGCTTTTAAACAATAAAAACTATTTTATACAAAAAACAATTATTTTTGCATCGCTTTATTTTAAGAGCTATAACTTTTATATTTTTCTGCTGACAGAGCTGTATGGTGGCTTGCTTATTTGGGGGACAAGATGATGTTTTTAGAGATACCATTTTTAGTTACATTTGTTTTTTATTGCGGTTTATTTCACTTTTTGTTCTGCGTTACGATGAAAAAGCAAATTTTTTTTGCCTTGTTTTTTATTTATTTTTTACGATGTTCACTGAAGGAGTAAACTAGTGGAACAGTTTTATAGGTTGGGTCGTTCTGGACCCAGCAATACCAAATATGTGCTTTTTTTTCTTTAATTCAGAAAAATATCTTTTAATGAGTACAATATATTTGTAATTATTGTTTTATTTTTTGTGATCTATTTTTTTTTATACTTTTACAATTTTTTTTTACTTTTAATTTAGTCCCACTGTGGGACTTTCCCATTCAGCACTCTGATGGCAGTTATAAAGCATAGCAGCACAGGACAGAGCAGAGTGCAAACTAAATATAAGAGGGCAATGAAAAGAATAAATACTCGCACTGCTGCTTTTTGCGATCACCTAACGGCGTGCCACGATGCGCTGTACCAGCTCCTATTCCCACTACTCAATGCATGGGCTTATGGGGTGCTTCAACCAAAAGATATACATATGACCAAAGTAAAAAAGAAAAAATGGTCAGCACTCACCATTCCCGATGCTTAAAAAGTCTTTATTAGAACATGGACACGGACAGGGAGAGCATGGTGTCCAGGGATGACAGCTGTTTCGCGCTACATGCGCTTCCACAGATCCCGATGTAGCGCGAAACAGCTGTCATCCCTGGACACCATGCTCTCCCTGTCCGTGTCCATGTTCTAATAAAGACTTTTTAAGCATCGGGAATGGTGAGTGCTAAATATAAGAGGGAAAGTGTGTGAAAAAAGGAAAGATCCCAGAGTGAGTTAAACAAACCACGGAACACAAAATAAATAAAATGCATACTGTTAGATAATGTGCTACGACTATCTAATAAGGAAAAGAAAATAGGAGCTGAGTAAAAACAGAAACAGCGAAGAGTTAAACTCTATCTGGAATTTCACTGACTGTCTTTAAACTACAACAGAATATCTGTACATTCAAAATGAGTCTATCACCAGCAGGAAATGCAAGCAGGGGGAAAGAATATAAAGAATATAAAGCTGCACCCAAAAGGTGATAGGGCAGACAAATGAAAACATTTGTGTTATGCTAAACAGCCAGAATAACAGAACCTAAACACTTGGAGAAAAGGTGTGTCTGCTGTGGCTCGGCGGACAGAGAAACTGACCACAAAACACTGGCTCAAGGGTTTGAACCCAGTAGAATGACACCTCCTTATTTTTTCTCAACAGGTGCCCACTTTCATTTCTATTATTTTCAAATAATGTCCGTAATGCTTTTTTCACTCCCTTGCTGATTCTCTTCTCTCTCTTCTCAATTCTCTTATCTTCTCTTCTCTCTCATCTGTTTTCTTCTCTCTTTTCTCTTTTCTTCCAACCATTCTCTTCTCTTCTCTCCTCATCTTCCTTTATCCATGGTTTCACAATTTGCACTGGGAGCACCCATGCTTTGGAATAGGCTCACCCTTGGTTCTACTTTTAACAAGTTTAAATAGTTCCAGAAACTTTTAGTAGATACCACTCGTAGTTTGTTGCGTGTTTACAAGAACCCCCTATAAGAGATATTTTGACAAAAGAGACATTTACACTTCATAAAATATGACATAAATGTCTTATAGTTGAGACTCCCACCTATCATTTATTAGAATAGGGGTCTCATGACCTTTTTTTAGCAATTTAAGCCAGTGGTCACAAATGAGAGATAAATATGGAAAGGGCTACTGGCATATGTCTGTACCTCACTTCATTGAAATCTCAGGGAACTGTACAAATTGCAATAAATGTGGAGTGGTTTTATTTTGCTTGAGTAGTCTAATAAAGTAGTTTTGGAGACATAATTTAGACCACTTCCAAATAGAAATACATGATGTTAGATTTCGAGAGTAGCCTGCGCTTAACACTAAACCAGAAACGCAACTGGCGAGTCTACCTAGAATTTTCAGGTTTCCGCTGATGAACCAAAAACAGTCTAGATTAATTACCATCTTAAGCAATTTTTCCTAATGCTTGGGAGAGCACTTAAAGAAGTTGACCAACACTAAGCAAATTATACCGTAGTCAACACATTTGGAGCTGTCAATCAAGAGCCAACAAGAAGGAGTTTTTCAGACCTTAATGCAGAAACTGGAGAGCATTGCAGCATTTAGGGAAGATCCTTAAAACACTTGCTGAAAAAAAAAGCTTGATTTCTCCATTAATTGTTCAAGAAGAAGAGTGCAAGAGGCTATAAATAAATAGGTCTCTATGTGTCTGTCACAACCGACACAGGTAAGTACAGCAGATGACAGAACAAACACCAACAATAGATGGAAAACTGGTGAGGATGGCCCTAACAGCAGGGAGCGAGGGATGGGGAACCTCCTAACCACAGCCTGTGCCTATCTCTAAGCTCCCCTAAGGTCCTACATGGGTCCTTCCACCTGCCACCATCACGTGCCTAGTCCCTAGCTGACACCTCACTAGCCTCATCACTGCAGAAGGTATAAACCCAGGGGGTAGTGACAAGCAAGAAACAGATAAGGAAGGGGAACAAGAAACTTAGCTCCAGCCACCGCTGCCAATCTCCACACAGCAGAGGACCTGGAATCAGGAAACCGAACTCCACAGACATAGCAGATAAACCGCTGGCACCAGAGACCTCAAAACTCCACGTCTGGTCTTCATAAAAAAACTCTATTACCAACAGTCAGCTGATGCATCATGTGACAATTTAAAGGCTGGAGGGAGTGGTCACCACCCACATCAGCTGACCAGCAACAAAACAACTGCCAGCAAGGAAACTGACATTAACCCTTGCTGGCCCAAAAAGGGAAAAAGCCACATTTAAATTATAGCAGAGCCAGAGCTGCCACGAAACCAAAAATGAATCATGACAGTGTTTTATTTATCTCTATCAACAGTGTTGTAGGGTCAAAACCAATGACAAATTTTCCTTTAAAGAAGTTAGTCGCAATTGGTCCACTCATTTGGTTATGATTCTTATGGGGGGTACGAATTATTAATACAGAGTCACTCATTCTACTGCTCCTTCAACCTAAGGAAGAGATGTTCCCAGTGCTTACATTCATACAGTTATATGAAAAAGTTTGGGCACCCCTATTAATCTTAAGCTTAATGTTTTATAAAAATTGTTTTTTTTGCAACAGCTATTTCAGTTTCATATATTTAATAACTTTTGGACACAGTAATGTTTCTGCCTTGAAATGAGGTTTATTGTACTAACAGATAATGTGCAATCTGCATTCAAACAAAATTTGACAGGTGCATAAGTATGGGCACCTCACCAGAAAAGTGACATTAATATTTAGTAGATCCTCCTTTTGCAAAAATAACAGCCTCTAGTCACTTCCTGTAGCTTTTAATGAGTTCCTGGATCCTGGATGAAGGTATTTTTGACCATTCCTCTTTACAAAACAATTCCAGTTCAGTTAAGTTTGATGGTCGCTGAGCATGGACAGCCCTCTTCAAATGATCCCACAGATGTTCAATGATATTCAGGTCTGGGGACTGGGATGGCCATTCCAGAACAGTGTAATTGTTCCTCTGCATGAATGCCTGAGTAGATTTGGAGCGGTGTTTTGGATCATTGTCTTGCTGAAAGATCCATCCCCTGCGTAACTTCAACTTTGTCACTGATTCATGAACATTATTGTCAAGTATCTGCTGATACTGAGAGGAATCCATGCGTCACTCAACTTTAACAAGATTCCCGGTGCCGGCATTGGCCACACAGCCCAAAAGCATGATGGAACGTCCACCAAATTTTACTGTGGGTAGCAAGTGTTTTTCATGGAATGCTGTGTTTTTTGGCCACCATACATAACGCCTGTTTGTATGACCAAACAACTCAATCTTGGTTTCATCAGTCCACGGGACCTTTTTCCAAAAAGAAATTGGCTTCTCCAAATGTGCTTTTGCATACCTCAGCCGACTCTGTTTGTGGCATGCTTGCAGAAATGTCTTCTTTCGCATCACTCTCCCATACAGCTTCTCCTTGTGCAAAGTGTGTTGTATAGTTGACCGATGCACAGTGACACCATCTGCAGCAAGTTGATGCTGCAGCTCTCTGGAGGTGGTCTGAGGATTGTCCTTGACTGATCTTACCATTCTTCTTCTCTGCCTTTCTGATGTTTTTCTTGGCCTGCCACTTCTGGCCTTAACAAGAACTGTACCTGTGTTCTTCCATTTCCTTACTATGTTCCTCACAGTGGAAATTAACAGCTTAAATCTCTGAGACAGCTTTTTGTATCCTTCCCCTGAACAACTATGTTGAATAATCTTTGTTTTCAGATCATTTGACAGTGGTTTTGAGGAGCCCATGATGCCTCTCTTCAGAGGAGATTCAAACAGGAGAACAGCTTGCAAGTGGCCACTTTAAGTAGCTTTTCTCATGATTGCGTACACCTGGCTATGAAGTTCAACGCTCAATGAGGTTATAAAACCAAAAAAAGTGCTTTAGTAAGTCAGTAAAAAGTAGGTGGGAGTATTTAAAACAAGAAAATGATAAGGGTGCCCATACTTATGCACCTGTCAAATTTTGTTTGAATGCAGATTGCACATTTTCTGTTAGTACAATAAACCTCATTTCAAGGCAGAAACATTACGGTGTCCAACAGTTATTAGATATATGAAACTGAAATAGCTGTTGCAAAAAAAAAACAATTTTTATAAAACATTAAGCTTAAGATTAATAGGGGTGCCCAAACTTTTTCATATAACTGTATGTCCTAAAGTCCTCATAAAATCTTAGTGGGTTTATGGTTCTTATACCGGAACCATATCAATGGTAGATGTTAAATGGACCGTTTTATGACTAATTTTTTTATTATATCTTGTTTTTATTGTAGGGATACCAAAGCAACGATAATGAAGCCAACTCAGTCTATTCAGAACCAAAGGACAACAACTCCTCCGTATATATGAACGTTGAGGACATACATTATGCCACCATTGATTTTTCAAAGCTGAAACCTAGAAATGCTCCAAAAAACATTGAAATTGAATTTGCAGAAATAAAAATGTAGCATTTACACAAGTCAGAATACCAAAAACTGAGGGGCCGTCTACACAAAGAGTAAATTGGCCTCAACTAATTTGGTGATACATTTAAGCCGATATGTCTGAAATGCCGATATGTTTTCAACAGCTGGCATGTGCGCACAATCGGCGCGAGCGGAATCCAGATCTGCCCACGCCCATTAACTAGTTAAATGCTACTGTCTAGCACTCCCGGCCGTGCGGCCGGAAATACTCGCACCGCTGACCCCCCATCACATGATCGGGGGTCATCGGTGCGTTGCCATCACAACCAGAGGTCTATTGAAGACCTCTATGGTTGTTCATGGCAGATTGCTATGAGCGCCACCCTGTGGTCAGCGCTCATAGCAAGCCTGTAATTCTGCTGCATAGAGGTGATCTGTGCATCACCTCTATGTAGCAGAGGCGATCGAGTAGTGCATGCTTCCAGCCTCCCATGGAGACTATTGAAGCATGCCAACATTTTTAAAAAAGTGTTTAAAAATATAAAAAAAATTTAAAAGTTCTGCATTTGACACTGTGGACCACTCCCTTCTGCTGCAAATCCTCTCATCTCTTGGCATCACAGACTTGGCCCTTTCCTGGATCTCGTCATATCTGACAGACCGGACATTATTATTATTATTATTTATTGTTATAGCGCCATTTATTCCATGGCGCTTTACATGTGAGGAGGGGTATACATAATAAAAACAAGTACAATAATGTTGAACAATACAGGTCATGATGACTAATACAGGAGGAGAGAGGACCCTGCCCGCGAAGGCTCACAATCTACAAGGGATGGGTGAGAATACAGTAGGTGAGGGTAGAGCTGGTCATGCAGCGGTTTGGTTGATCGGTGGTTACTGCAGGTTGTAGGCTTGTCGGAAGAGGTGAGTCTTCAGATTCTTTTTGAAGATTTTGATGGTAGGCGAGAGTCTGATGTGTTGTGGTAGAGGGTTCCAGAGTAGGGGTGATACGCGAGAGAAATCTTGTATACGATTGTGGGAAGAGGAGATAAGAGGGGAGTAGAGAAGGAGATCTTGTGAGGATCGGAGGTTGCGTGTAGGTAAGTTCCGGGAGACGAGGTCACAGATGTATGGAGGAGAATGGTTGTGGATGGCTTTGTACGTCATGGTTAGGGTTTTGTACTGGAGTCTCTGGGTAATGGGGAGCCAGTGAAGGGGTTGACAGAGGGGAGAGGCAGGGGAATAGCGGGGGGACAGGTGGATTAGTCGGGCAGCAGAGTTTAGAATAGATTGGAGGGGTGCGAGAGTGTTCGAGGGGAGGCCATAGAGCAGGAGGTTGCAGTAGTCAAGGCGAGAGATGATGAGGGCATGGACTAGGGTTTTTGCAGATTCTTGGTTGAGGAATGAACGGATTCGTGAAATATTTTTGAGTTGAAGTCGGCAGGAAGTGGAAAGGGCTTGGATATGTGGTTTGAAGGAGAGATCAGCATCAAGGATTACCCCGAGGCAGCGAGCTTGTGGGACTGGGGAGAGTGGGCAGCCATTTACTGTAATGGATAGGTTCGTTGGGGGGGTCACGTGAGATGGGGGAAAGATGATGAATTCTGTTTTGTCCATGTTAAGTTTGAGAAATCTAGCGGAGAAGAAGGATGAAATAGTGGACAGACATTGAGGGATTCTGGTTAGTAGGGAGGTGATATCTGGTCCAGAGATGTAGATCTGTGTGTCGTCAGCATAGAGGTGATACTGAAAGCCATGAGATTCTATGAGCTGTCCCAGGCCAAAGGTGTAAATGGAGAAGAGCAGGGGCCCAAGGACTGAACCTTGTGGGACTCCGACAGATAGGGGGCGAGGTGATGAGGTGGTGTGTGAGTGGGAGACGCTGAATGTCCGGTCTGTTAGGTATGATGAGATCCAGGATAGGGCCAAGTCTGTGATGCCGAGGGATGAGAGGGTCTGTAATAATAGGGAATGGTCCACTGTGTCAAAGGCAGCCGACAGGTCGAGGAGGAGGAGAACAGAGTAGTGTCGCTTGCTCTTGGCGGTTAAGAGGTCATTGGTGACCTTAGTTAGGGCAGTTTCAGTGGAATGGTGTGACCGGAAGCCAGATTGTAAGCGGTCAAAGAGGGAGCAAGAAGAGAGATGGGAGGACAGTTCAAGGTAGACGTGTTGTTCCAGTAGTTTTGAGGCATAGGGGAGAAGTGATATAGAGCGATAGCTAGATACAGAGGATGGGTCAAGAGAGGGCTTTTTGAGGATAGGTGTGATGGAGGCATGTTTAAAGCTTGAGGGGAAAACACCAGTTGTTAGTGATAGGTTGAAGAGATGGGTTAGGGTTGGGATGAAGATTGTGGTGAGGTTTGGGATGAGGTGGGATGGGATCGGGTCAAGTGCACAGGTGGTGAGATGTGATCTTGAGAGTAGAGTGGCGAGTTGATCTTCTGTAATGGTGGAGAAGTTGGTTTTGGAGGTGGACGGTAGGGAAGTTGGGAGGAAGGGCTCTGGGGCTTGTTGTCCAAAACTGTCTCTGATGTTATCAATCTTCTGCTTGAAGAATGAGGCAAAATCTTCAGCAGAGATAAGTGGGGAGGGAGAAGGTGCTGGGGGACGGAGGAGAGAATTGAAGGTGTTGAATAACTGTTTAGGGTTGTGAGACAGGGAGGATATGAGAGATGAGAAGTAGGTTTGTTTAGTTCAGTGTCTCCCTCCCCCACACTACCTCCTCACCTCGCCCCTTGTCAGTCGGTGTTCCTCAAAGCTCTGTTCTAGGACCCCTACTCTTCTCCATCTACACCTTCGGTCTGGGACAGCTCATAGAACCCCACAGTTTGCAGTACCATCTCTATGCCGACGACATGCAGATCTACCTATCCAGACCTGACCTCACCTCCTTACTTACCAAAATCCCGCACTGTCTGTCTGCTATTTCAGCCTTCTTTTCTGCTCGCTTTCTACAACTGAACATGGACAAAACAGAATTCATCATCTTTCCCCCATATCACTCTACCCCTCCACCAGACCTATCCATCAATGTCAATGGCTGCTCACTTTCCCCAGTCCCACACGCCTGGTGCCTCAGGGTGATCCTTGACTCTGCCCTCTCTTTCAAGCCTCATATCCAAGCCCTTGCCTCCTCCTGCCACCTTAAACTCAAAAACATTTCCCGGATCCGCGTATTCCTTGACCGCGACACTGCAAAAACACTAGTGCATGCCCTTATCATCTCCCGCCTCGACTACTGCAACCTCCTACTCTCTGGACTCCCCTCTAGCACTCTGGCACCACTCCAATCCATCCTACACTCTGCTGCCCGACTAATCCACCTATCTCCCCGCTATTCTCCAGCCTCTCCCCTATGCCAAGCCCTTCACTGGCTTCCTATCACCCAAAGACTCCAGTTCAAAACCCTCACAATGACCTACAAAGCCATCCACAACCTATCTCCTCCATACGTCTGTGACATGATCTCCCGGTATCTAC
Source organism: Ranitomeya variabilis (assembly GCF_051348905.1). Taxonomy (NCBI): domain Eukaryota; kingdom Metazoa; phylum Chordata; class Amphibia; order Anura; family Dendrobatidae; genus Ranitomeya; species Ranitomeya variabilis. The sequence continues at coordinate 222,886,713 of NC_135235.1, forward strand.
CAACATGCAACCTCTGATCCTCTCAAGACCTCCTTCTCTACTCCCCTCTCATCTCTTACCACAACCGCATCCAAGACTTCTCCCGTGCTTCTCCCATACTCTGGAACTCTCTACCCCAACACATCAGACTCTCGCCTACCATAGAAACCTTCAAAAAGAACCTGAAGACTCACCTCTTCCGACAAGCCTACAGCCTGCAGTGATCCTGAACCTACTGAACCGCCGCACAACCAGCTCTACCCTCTCCTAGTGTATCATCACCCATCCCCTGCAGACTGTGAGCCCTCGCGGGCAGGGTCCTCCCTCCTTATGTACCCGTGTGCCTTGTTTTTTGCTCATGTTTAATGTATTTGTCTATATTTGCCCCGTATTTCACATGTAAAGTGCCATGGAATAAATGGCGCTATAAAAATGTATAATAATAAAATAATAAAATCACCCCCCTTTAGCCCCAATCAAAATAAACAGTAAAAAAAAATCAAACCTACACATATTTGGTATCACTGCGTTCAGAATCGCCCGATCTATCAATAATAAAAAAGGATTAACTTGATCGCTAAATGGCATAGCGAGAACAAATCAAAATGCCAAAATTACGTTTTTTTTGGTCGCCGCGACATTGAATTAAAATGCAATAACGGGCGATCAGAAGAACATACCTGCACCAAAATGGTATATTAAAAAACGAACGCTCAACGCACAAAAAATAAGCCCTCACCCGACCCGAGATCACGAAAAATGGAGACGCTACCGGTATCGGAATATTGCGCAATTCTTTTTTTTTTTTAGCAAATTTTGGAATTTTTTTTACCACTTAGATAAAAGAGAACTTAGACATGTTTGGTGTCTATGAACTCGAAATGCCCTGGAGAATCATAAAGGCAGGTCAGTTTTAGCATTTAGTGAACCTAGCAAAAAAGCCAAACAAAAAACAAGAGTGGGATTGCACTTTTTTCCAATTTCATTGCACATGGAATTTTTTTCCCGTTTTCTGTTACACGACATGGTAAAACCAATGGTGTCGTTCAAAAGTACATCTCGTCCCACAAACAATAAGCCCCTACATGGCCATATTGACGTAAAAATAAAAAAGTTATGGCTCTGGGAAGAAAGGGAGTGAAAAGCGAAAACGAAAAAAGCTCTGGGGGTGAAGGGGTTAAGGAAACACAATTGTGATGTCAGTCACAGATCATCTTAATTACCGCACAACAGACAATGGACATGTAAGTATTATTTGAGGGAAAGAAACACTTTTATTTTAGTTTATTTCAGTAGGTCACCTGTTATAGGCCTTCACCTGCTTCTACATACAAATCAGCTACTTGTGGCTGTTAAGAATGAAACTCTATTTATTATTCTTTTGATGAATTTTATTTCTATTTTTAATTGACTCCCTAAAGAAACAGTGTAAATAACGATCTAATACAAAAAGAACAATTTTAATCTATCACAATACACAATAAAAAATTTATATTTTGTATACATTTATTATCGTTCTCTATAAATAAAAGTAGAGGTTCTCTTTAGTGCCCTATTATTCACTGTGAAAAAAAATAATCTACATAAAAAGTTCAATCACAGTCTGCTTTATTCTCAAGTGATGATTAATGCAATATACACAGCTACTCCAACAGCAGAATAGCGAGAGCAGCTCTGGAGTATAATACAGGATATAACTCAGGATCAGTAATGTATGTACACAGTGACTGCACTAGCAGAATAGTGAGAGCAGCTCTGGGGTATAATACAGGAGGTAACTCAGGATCAGTAATGTAATGTATGTACACAGTGACTGCACCAGCAGAATAGTGAGTGCAGCTCTGGGGTATAATACAGGATGTAACTCAGCATCAGTAATGTAATGTATGTACACAGTGACTGCACCAGCAGAATAGTGAGAGCAGCTCTGGAGTATAATAGAGGATGTAACTCAGGATCAGTAATGTAATGTATGTACACAGTGACTGCACCAGCAGAATACTGAGTGCAGCTCTGGGGTATAATACAGGATGTAACTCAGGATCAGTAATGTAATGTATGTACACAGTGACTGCACCAGCAGAATAGTGAGTGCAGCTCTGGAGTATAATACAGGATGTAACTCCGTATCAGTAAAGTAATGTATGTACACAATGACTGCACCATCAGAATAGTGAGTGCAGCTCTGGAGTATAATACAGGATGTAACTCAGGATCAGTAATGTAATGTATGTACACAGTGACTGCACCAGCAGAATACTGAGTGCAGCTCTGGGGTATAATACAGGAGGTAACTCAGGATCAGTAATGTAATGTATGTACACAGTGACTGCACCAGCAGAATAGTGAGTGCAGCTCTGGAGTATAATACAGGATGTAACTCAGCATGAGTAATGTAATGTATGTACACAGTGACTGCACCAGCAGAATACTGAGTGCAGCTCTGGGGTATAATACAGGATGTAACTCAGCATCAGTAATGTACTGTATGTACACAGTGACTGCACCAGCAGAATAGTGAGAGCAGCTCTGGGGTATAATACAGGATATAACTCAGGATTAGTTATGTAATGTATGTACACAGTGACTGCACCAGCAGAATAGTGAGTGCAGCTCTGGAGTATAATACAGGATGTAACTCAGGATCAGTAAAGTAATGTATGTACACAATGACTGCACCATCAGAATAGTGAGTGCAGCTCTGGAGTATAATACAGGATGTAACTCAGGATCAGTAATGTAATGTATGTACACAGTGACTGCACCAGCAGAATACTGAGTGCAGCTCTGGGGTATAATACAGGATGTAACTCAGGATCAGTAACGTAATGTACTGTATGTACACAGTGACTGCACCAGCAGAATAGTGAGTGCAGCTCTGGGGTATAATACAGGAGGTAACTCAGGATCAGTAATGTAATGTATGTACACAGTGACTGCACCAGCAGAATAGTGAGTGCAGCTCTGGGGTATAATACAGGATGTAACTCAGGCTCAGTAATGTAATGTATGTACACAGTGACTGCACCAGCAGAATAGTGAGTGCAGCTCTGGGGTATAATACAGGATGTAATTCAGGATCAGTAATGTAATGTATGTACACAGTGACTGCACCAGCAGACTAGTGAGTGCAGCTCTGGGGTATAATACAGGAGGTAACTCAGGATCAGTAATGTAATGTATGTACACAGTGACTGCACCAGCAGAATAGTGAGAGCAGCTCTGGAGTATAATACAGGATGTAACTCAGGATCAGTAATGTGTGTACACAGTGACTCCACCAGCAGAATAGTGAGAGCAGCTCTGGGGTATAATACAGGATGTAACTCAGGATCAGTAATGTAATGTATGTATGCAGCGCGCCCCCACACCGCCGCAGGGCCGAGGGGTACCCGGAGCCGGGCCTCTAGGTCTCAGTCCTGGGGTTGTCACGGTGGCTAGACCCGGTCCGTGGCCCTGTCCGTCAGTGGGGGACGTCCGGTGAAATAGGTGGTGATAACGGTGGTGTAGCGGTGCAGTTGTGGGGTGCAGGTCGCGGTAAATAACGAGGACACCAGGTTGCAGTCTCTTTACCTCTTTACTGAAGATCTCTGAGTCCTCAGTCCAGAATACGGTTCACCAGGCTGCGCAAGTCCGGCCGGTCCAATGGCACCTCCAGAGTTCTCTTCACAGGTGGAAATCAGTGCCTTCCTTCTTAGCGCTGTGTGTTGTAGTCCTTCCCTGCTGTGCTCACGGAAAGTACCCCACAACTGTTGTGTCTGTTTCTTAAGTTCCCTCACAACTCGATTAGATGTTCCTCTCTTATTCCATCCCTCCCTGTTATTCAGGTTGGAACGGCACCCGTTTGTCAGGTAGGCCTGGAGTTCTTCCGGGACCCTAGTGACGCCCCTCTCCCGCAATTGCCCCCCAAGACTTCATAGGTGATATGTGGTAGACAGCCCGCCTGAGACTGACTGTCCTGCCGCTGTTTGGAGTATGGCTTAAAGCTGTATATTATTCCACTCCCTCGGCGTTCCGGCCACCGGTAATGCGCCTCAGCAAGGTGCTGCCTCTTTCAACAAAACCCCTGCTGGTATTCTCCGTCTGCTTGATCTCGTTTCTCACTCAGCACAATCTATCTCGCTTCTAATCCTTTCTTAGGGCACCGCCGCTATTCTGAGCAGGCACGGTCCCGTTGCGTTCTTTCAATGCCAAGCCTCTGCCAGGATCCCACCCCTGGCAGAGACCCTACTGTCTCTTCCTCCACAACACCCTCTCTCACTAGGTGTTGCTTCGTTCAATCCAGTCAGCGTTTACCCTAACTTCCTGCCTGACCCCCAGTTTACCCACTATGGTGGGGAGTGGCCTAATGAATAGCACCCTTAGCTCCCCCCGGAGGCCCTGCTGTGAAACATATTGGTGACTGTGATACCTGATTGGAGGAACTCCTTCAGTGCCATCGAACGCACCATGGCTCCCCTTAGTGGCGGAGCCACAGTACTGCAACGACCAGGACTCTGGGGCGCTGCACTCCCCCCTGGTTAAACACAGTACTCCGGGACTGGGAAGAAAAACAACAATACAGATTAGCAAAAAGACATACAATTTTGTTGAGTGCAAAACGATAAGTATACTTGAACAGGCTTCCCTTTATGGGAGGTGAGGACACTTTAACGTTACAAACATAGTCAACATTGTAAATTTCAGGCTATACATAACTCCTGCTACCCAACCGGGTATTCTACTCAGTGCAAATGCTGGAACAATAAATTAACATTGCCTTTAAGAAACATACACTCTTAGTTTATCAAAGGCCTTCCTATAATCACATTACAGGGCAAAGTAACTCTTCATTCTCCTACTTTTGAACCTGCAGGACCGCCTGTCCCTATGGCACCAGACCTACTGCCTCTCCTTTCTTTTACAGGACCGCCCCGTTCAGCCAGAGCCTACTGCCTTTCTCTACTATACATAGTATAGACATAACATTCCTTTCAGTTTGAGAACATGGAGCCCACTCTGCCTGGCTCCTATAAGGACTCACTCACTAACCCCTACGGGTCTACTTTCTGTCCTTAGTAACGAACTAACTTTCTATGGGGACGCAGGGTTTACCTTCTATCCTCACCTTCATTATTACTTTCTTACGTTTCTATCCATGCAGAACTCTAGTCTACCTCAACAGGCTTTCTGCATCTTTCCTTTTGAAGAACATTATTCAAGCTTCACATTTCAAACATATTAAACACATATAACTTTTCATGTAAAACGGTTACATTTCTTGCAAAGCATCATCATGACATTACTGTTCCAAAACAGTATCACTTTCAGGTTCAATTCTAACCTCCCCTTTAAGAGGAGATCAAGTCTTTCTGAGGTAGCTCTTCTTCTCAGCCTACCAGTCCATGCAAAGGCTCCGGAATGGTATCTTCGCAAAATGTCTTTAAACTAAAACCAGTAGGAAGCACCTTTAAGAAGGTGCAAACTATTTACAGGAAAGTTTGAATCATGCACAGTCCATGATTACTGCAGTTCGTGTAACTTTGTGCAAAACTTCTGGAAAACGACAATAGTGACCCCGGGTCAACAAAGGGGTCACCTTTTAAAGTTTACCCTGAACGGGTTTAGCAGCAACAGGAACAAAAGAACAAACAGTAACTATTTTACAAATAAGAAAGTACAGTAGAATCTTACTGTGGTGAAGCGGAAGGTGGCCTCTTATCCGGTCTCACCAGGCCAACAGATCGCACCGGTGAGCCAGGACGCCGTTCCGGTCCCAGCAGTGATAAAATCCCTCGCCGGGAGGTCCTCCTTACTGGCAGACGCACACGTCCCTCCGGGGCACGGCAAGGCTGGGCTTCTCGGGGTTCCGCGGGGCCGGGCTCTGCTGCTTTCCCCACCGAATCAGCTCCTTCTGGTGTTCCGGCAGCAGCCTGGAGGGCAATGCATCGCTGCACGCCCCGCGCCATCCAGCCAGCCTCTCCCGTAGCCCTCCTCCAACGAGTGTAGGTGACGGCATCACCTGGCTCCAGATCGCGAGCGATCCTCCCGCTGCAAGGCTCCACCTCCTCCCGGTCTACGCGGACCTGTATCGGCTCCCCGATCTCTTGGATTACTCCCCTTCCGCACTGGGGATTAAAGGCCACCACCACACCCCAGTGTGATGGCGGGATCTCCGGAGCACTAACTAGGTCGACCGGTTCTGTAGGATGGGGCCGGCTCCGCCATGCTGCTATCAGACGCCGTAAGTGCTCAGCATCCGGCATGATTTTCAGGCCCGGTGCGGGTAGCGTACCTTCCGCCGCGGCCGGGTAAGCAGCAACAGGAGACAACTTGATCTCGGTGGGCTGGCCCACCCGGGTGAGGGCACGGGCATCAGCCTTCAGGCGGCGGGCCAGCTGTCGGGCCTCGGCTGCAGCCACACATTCTTCGGACAGTGGCACAGGGGGTCGGCCCAACAGTGGCTCGGTGAGGGTCAGACCCCGCAGCGTTGGCGTTTCAGAGCCTGTCCCAGCTTGTGCGGCCTCGGACTGGGCCGGGTCAGCTCCGCGCTGTGCTCCTGGTGCCGCCATTTCTTGTTCTTTTCCCGCGTCTTCTTCCCGCGGTCTCTTCCGTGGGCGGCCCCGTCCCCATGGTCTCCACCCTCCGGCCAGGATCAGGAGGCGGACCTCAGCTGTTGACGGGCACGTCCTCAACACACAGAAATATTTAGACTGGGCGGCCATTGCTGTTCGCGCTCTCCAACTTGTCTACGCCCACTCCACGCCCCTCTTCTCTTCCTGCGCTCTCCTCAGCGCTGCAATGGCGGCGGATTTTGGCGGCAAATGGCACAACACACAGTCTTTTCAATAAAGTACGGTTCAAGTACAGTAAATCACAGTCTCTAGGCACACATGACCTGATTCTTCAGGCTTAAATAGATCCTGTTCGTGACGCCAAGTCTGCGGCGCGCCCCCACACCGCCGCAGGGCCGAGGGGTACCCGGAGCCGGGCCTCTAGGTCTCAGTCCTGGGGTTGTCACGGTGGCTAGACCCGGTCCGTGGCCCTGTCCGTCAGTGGGGGACGTCCGGTGAAATAGGTGGTGATAACGGTGGTGTAGCGGTGCAGTTGTGGGGTGCAGGTCGCGGTAAATAACGAGGACACCAGGTTGCAGTCTCTTTACCTCTTTACTGGAGATCTCTGAGTCCTCAGTCCAGAATACGGTTCACCAGGCTGCGCAAGTCCGGCCGGTCCAATGGCACCTCCAGAGTTCTCTTCACAGGTGGAAATCAGTGCCTTCCTTCTTAGCGCTGTGTGTTGTAGTCCTTCCCTGCTGTGCTCACGGAAAGTACCCCACAACTGTTGTGTCTGTTTCTTAAGTTCCCTCACAACTCGATTAGATGTTCCTCTCTTATTCCATCCCTCCCTGTTATTCAGGTTGGAACGGCACCCGTTTGTCAGGTAGGCCTGGAGTTCTTCCGGGACCCTAGTGACGCCCCTCTCCCGCAATTGCCCCCCAAGACTTCATAGGTGATATGTGGTAGACAGCCCGCCTGAGACTGACTGTCCTGCCGCTGTTTGGAGTATGGCTTAAAGCTGTATATTATTCCACTCCCTCGGCGTTCCGGCCACCGGTAATGCGCCTCAGCAAGGTGCTGCCTCTTTCAACAAAACCCCTGCTGGTATTCTCCGTCTGCTTGATCTCGTTTCTCACTCAGCACAATCTATCTTGCTTCTAATCCTTTCTTAGGGCACCGCCGCTATTCTGAGCAGGCACGGTCCCGTTGCGTTCTTTCAATGCCAAGCCTCTGCCAGGATCCCACCCCTGGCAGAGACCCTACTGTCTCTTCCTCCACAACACCCTCTCTCACTAGGTGTTGCTTCGTTCAATCCAGTCAGCGTTTACCCTAACTTCCTGCCTGACCCCCAGTTTACCCACTATGGTGGGGAGTGGCCTAATGAATAGCACCCTTAGCTCCCCCCGGAGGCCCTGCTGTGAAACATATTGGTGACTGTGATACCTGATTGGAGGAACTCCTTCAGTGCCATCGAACGCACCATGGCTCCCCTTAGTGGCGGAGCCACAGTACTGCAACGACCAGGACTCTGGGGCGCTGCATGTACACAGTGACTGCACCAGCAGAATAGTGAGAGCAGCTCTGGAGTATAATACAGGATGTAACTCAGGATCAGTAATGTGTGTACACAGTGACTCCACCAGCAGAATAGTGAGAGCAGCTCTGGGGTATAATACAGGATGTAACTCAGGATCAGTAATGTGTGTACACAGTGACTCCACCAGCAGAATAGTGAGAGCAGCTCTGGGGTATAATACAGGATGTAACTCAGGATCAGTAATGTAATGTATGTACACAGTGACTGCACCAGCAGAATAGTGAGAGCAGCTCTGGAGTATAATACAGGATGTAACTCAGGATCAGTAATGTGTGTACACAGTGACTCCACCAGCAGAATAGTGAGAGCAGCTCTGGGGTATAATACAGGATGTAACTCAGGATCAGTAATGTGTGTACACAGTGACTCCACCAGCAGAATAGTGAGAGCAGCTCTGGGGTATAATACAGGATGTAACTCAGGATCAGTAATGTAATGTATGTACACAGTGACTGCACCAGCAGAATAGTGAGAGCAGCTCTGGAGTATAATACAGGATGTAACTCAGGATCAGTAATGTGTGTACACAGTGACTCCACCAGCAGAATAGTGAGAGCAGCTCTGGGGTATAATACAGGATGTAACTCAGGATCAGTAATGTAATGTATGTACACAGTGACTGCACCAGCAGAATAGTGAGTGCAGATCTGGGGTATAATACAGGATGTAACCCAGGATCAGTAATGTAATGTATGTACACAGTGACTGCACCAGCAGAATAGTGAGTGCAGCTCTGGAGTGTCATACAGGAAGAGGCGGAGCCTGCTTGCCGTGTGCTCTGTGTGCTGCCTAGAGAGAGCTCCTGTGAAGGGAGGTAAAGTTTTTCATCCAGGACTTTTTGTCTGCCCCCTTCCTAGGAAAGAAGGCTCATTTTGGGACTTGCCTCCGGGGCTGGGCCCCCAGCTCCCACCTCCCGGTCCAAGCCGGCGGGGGTGGGAGGACTCCAACTCTGGCTAGGGCCACAAGATCTGGCCAAGGATCAGGCAAGGGATCCAGTATGAAGACCCGTAGGACCCCTGAGGCCGCGGCGGCTCCTTCCCCCGGAGGTAGGCCTAGTACGAGCAGGGGTGCTGCAGCGGTGCCCCTTGGTTGGGGTACCAAGGCGGATAGAGAATCCGCCGTGGGCTATGGTTCACGCATCCATGCGCACCTCTGCGAGTATGAGGACGCCTCAAGGAAGCTAAAATCCCTCTGGGGGGAGTTGAGGGTAGCTAAGGAGAGGTCTGACAGGGCCTCCGGCAATAAGAAGGCCGAGCTATCCGCCACGGTCAAGAAGATAAAAAAATCCATACAAGACCTGGAAAGCCGGAGGTGTGAGATCCTGGATGGCAGCGGGCCCTTCCGTGAAAAGCTGGAGAACGATGACCGGTTCAGAACCATGACCGGTGGGGCTCCGGAGGGGTCACGGAGCTCCGGCCAGGTGGTGGAGGAGGATGATGAGGAAGATGAATGCGAGGAGGAGGTCGCACCCTACCCACCGCCTGGTGGCCTGGTAAGAGATCTCCAGGCGTCGCATAGCCAGATAGCCCCCGAGCAGGTGGCTCTCCCGTCAGATTCTGGCCCTTCAGGGGACAGCGAGAGCGAGGGGGAGGATGAGGATGGTGGTAGTAGCAGCGAGGGGGGCTGCTTCGTCATGCAGCAGATCCGGCAGATCGAGTCCCCGGTCCGTTTTAACCAGCTGAGGTTCGGGGATGAGATCTGTGAGGATGAGGCAACCAGGAGGGGGATGAAGAGAAAGGCAAAGAAAAGTAAGAAGAAGAAAACATCTACTGTGGAGAAATATGTGTATGTCCCCCTCTCTGGGGCCCCTCAATCCCGCTGTGCGGTACCCGCTACCCACCCCGGCTCTTGCTCTGTTGTGGGTCCGCAGCGAGGGAGCGGGGAGATTACAGGCCATGACACGCAGGGCGCTGCCTCTGTTTGTGGTAACGGAGGGGGTAGTGATGTGTCTGATATGGAGCATGGTGTGGAAGGTGGCCCAGAGGTGGGCAAGAGAGTGGCAGCCGGGACCGCATCTCCGGCGGTGAGCGCTGGGGTGTCTGGTTCCCCCACTTACGGATCCGATAAAGCTGGATTGCTTCTGGGGACCCAGGCACCTAGTAAAGTAAAGGGGGCGGGGCCAGAGCTGCAGAACTGGCTCATAAAAAGAAAATGGTGGGGGCTCCCCTGGCGGGGTCTGCGGTGAAGTCGGGGCCTCCTGCATTGGTGCATCCACCGCTGGTGGATGCTGAGGGGGAGTGGCCTAGCCTGGGGCCGGCTGCTGGAGTTGCTGTGGCCAGGCTGTTTGTGGCCCAGGGTGTGGTGATGGGGGGCGCTGTGCCTCAGGGGACTAGTACCGCCGGGGGGATTCCTGGGGGTGGATACAGCTCTGGGTCGGCTCTGGGGGTCCCGCTGCGGCTGGTCTCAGGGGGCGTGGCCTCCTCGGCACCCGCTGCCCATGTAGGAGCAGCTTTGGATAGCTGTGCTGTGCGGCTGGAGGCTGGGGGCGTGGCTTCCCAAGGAAAAGAAAAAAAAATGTTCTTAGCTACTGTCAGCAATGGAGCAGGGACTGCAGCTGCAGCAGACAGCAGCAAGGGCGCCTGCCTTGCGGGGTCCCCTGAGTCTGGGGGCTTACCTGCGGTGGGGGCTCCGGTGACAAGGCAGGATGGAGCTGGAGGCGGGTCTGCACCTGGCTTCCTACCTGCCAGTGAAAGAGGAGGCTCTGCGCCTGCTGTGGTGCAAAGTCAGGCTGTGCTGCTTAAGTCATATGGCAGCGCGACACTTAAAGGGACACAAGCGCTGTGTGTGCCAAACCCCCCAGCAGGGAAGATGCCACCAGTAGGTGGCGGTAGCAGAGGGGAAACAAAACCTGTTAATACCCAAAAGGTGAGGCAAAATAATACTGACCCCAGTGTGCATGTGAGTGAGAGTGGGGTGACTGATGGAGTGGATGAGGAGGGTGCGGGTATGGAAGTGTCTATGGTTGAGGATGCGAGTGGCAGTGTGTCTAAGGTGGCAAGTGTGAGTACGGTGTCTGATGGTAGTGGGAGAAGGGGGGAGGGGGCCGGTCCATCTGCCCCCCCAGCCACAGGTTCTCTGAGTTATTCAGGGGTGGTGGCTGGAGCCTCAGGGTCTAGTCAGGGGGTTTCCTCGCCTCTGGACCTCAGGGATAGCGTCTTGCGGTGCTGTTTCCTGGAGGCCCTCAAAAAGGGAGAACGGACGATCGAAGTAGAGGGAAGAGTGGTGGACTTGGCCTTTTGGCTGGATAGACACGGCCAGGCTGCCTTCCAAGATAAAAGGGAAGGGGAAATGGTTTGGTCCCTCCCGACAGCCGGGCAGGGGGTGGCCAGGCGGAATGTGGTCCGTCTTCGGTGGAGGGGCAGTGAAGCGTGCCCGCCAAGGGCGAGGGTTGTGGAGCTTCTTCTGAAGATGGACTTCAGGGCGACTCATCCGTTTGGCACCTCCTTCTTCGATGTCAGTTTTGTTCGGCCAGAGGGCTTGGAGCTTTTCTGGTCGAATTTCGAACTGGCAAAGGGGGAGCCCAGATGGCGAGACTTTGCCGTGCAGGCGGTGTCTCGCCAAAATAGTGTAAATTGGGTGACCGTTCTGACAAGTAATGAGTCACTCTCTGGGGTCGACATAATGACGTGGCTTTCCCGTTATGGGGAAGTCACCGAGGTCCCTAAAAAAAATAGGGACGAGTTTGGCATTTGGTCAGGGGGCTGGACCTTCATGGTATAGTTGAAGGTTTCAGGAGGTACGGTCACCCACATCCCCTCCTCAGCATTTCTGGGGAGGGACAGAATCCAGATCTTCTACCAGGGGCAACCGAAGTCTGCCACAGGTGCGGTGATCCCCGCCACTTCAGCGCAGGCTGCAAGGTGCAGAAATGTGCCTTGTGTGGCGGGGTAGGCCATCTTGCCGCGGCCTGTGGTGACATTAGGTGTCACCTGTGTGGTGACCTAGGTCACCCGTATAGCCGCTGCCCCCGTTCCTTTTCCAGCACCATCTCTGGCCCGGCAGGGGGGAGCCAAGGGGGGGTCCCCGGTGGTGCAACTTCTGCTAGGGCTGAGGGTGGAGGCGTGAGGGGAGCTGAGGGGTCAGTGAGGAAAGGCGAGGCTGGTACATCTGCCCACCAGTGGCAACAGGTGAGGAGCCGTAAGGGCAGGGGGCAGGATAAGCCTCAGGCAACTGGGGTGATGACTGCCCCCACCCTGGAGGTGGCAGCCAAAGCCTCTGAGGCCCTGGGGGAAAAGGCGGTGAGCGAGGAGATCCGGAGGATGGAGAGGGAGGAGTTGGCTGCTTCTGATAACTCTTCCCAGTATGAAAGTCTGGATGAAGAGGTGGTGGAGCAGCCTAAAAAAAGGGTGACAATCGTACCGGTAAGAGTCGGAAGAAGAGGAAAAACAAGGCTAAAAAATCTAAGCCCCCCCCTGGCCACTAGGGTGCCTACGGAAGGGCTCACCGACTCCCCTCTGATCCCTCTCACCAATCGGTTCCAAGCTCTCGATGACTCTGCTGTGTCGGAGGTCGGGGGTGAGGGGACGGACGCAACATCTGGGGTGCCTTCGGGGAGTGGTGAGGTCTGTCCTCCGGGAATTCACACTCCTCTGGAGGGGGGACTACCTCGGGGTCCAGGGGCAAGGAATCTATTTCTGGGAAGTCCAGTGCTTTAAAGGAGGATATGGACACCTCGGTGTCTTCAAAGAGGAGGGGTGAGTCGGGCTCCTCCTCAGAGGGGGAGAGGAAATCAGGGGGTATGGTTAAAAAACAGGCCATCTAACTCAATCACCCATGATGGCGGAACCTACCCCGTTGACTCTGGCGTCGATTAATGTCGCCAGGATAAAGTCAGATACGGCTAGATTTACGACCTTCGATTTTTTCACCCGGGTTGAGGCTGATATTTTATTTTTGCAGGAGACCAGACTAACGGACCTGGGGTCCATCTACAAAGCAAAGAGGGAATGGAGGAGTGGGCCCTCATACTGGTCTCTTGCGGCCGAGCCGTATAGCGGGGTAGCGGTCCTTTTTAAGACCGCGGAGGTGGAATGCAGATGGGTGATCGAGGTAGAAATGGGGAGATGTTTGGTCCTTGACGTCTTCATGAGGGGACAGGAGCTTCGGCTCATCAATATCTATGGCCCGCAATCTAAGTGGGACCGTAAATGTCTCTTTCTGAGGATCAAGCCCTATCTTTTTACGAGCCGGCAGGTGGTCTTCGGTGGGGATTTTAATACCGTAACCAGACTCCGTGATAGGGGAGGCCCCGGAGACCAGCTGGCTTATGATAGCGTAGCCTTGAATAGCATAGTAAGCGAAGCTCGCCTGGTGGATGTCCACATCCGGCACACCCCAGGTCACGGGGGTTTCACCTTTTTTAGGGATAGCAGTAGGTCTAGGATAGATAGGTTTTTTTTAAAGGAGGAAGCCGTCTCTTCTGCAGTGTCCGCTGTTGAGATGGAGTTCTCCGATCACTGTTTCATTTTCTTTACTTTGAATGTTACAGAGACCCCCCGGACGGGGAGAGGCCTATGGAAGCTGAATTTGTCCCTTCTGGAAGAGGCGGAAGTAAGACAGTCCTTTGAGGAATCTCTGCAGAGCCAGGTACCTCTCTTGGGTCTTTGTAGCAGTAAGTCTGAGTGGTGGGAGATCTTCAAAAGAAGGGTCGCAAGGTTCTTCCGTCAGCTCTCAAGCCTCAGGGGCCTGAACAGGTACCGCCTGTATCGGGAGCTGGGGAGGAAACTCGAGCAGCTTGTCTCGACTGGAGGGGACCGAGAGGAAATCTCCAGGGTGAAGACCTTGCTCAAGGGGTGCCAATATGATAGGCATACATCCTTGGTTTTTGAGAGGGATTTCGGGAGGTACCGCTCGCCTGACCCTTACAGAAACTGCAGGTTGTCAGTGAATTGTAAGATGGTGAGAGGACTGATTGACAGTACGGGGTCCCTGAACAGATCCAAATCAGGGATCCTGGAGGTGGTCAGATCCTTCTACTTGCACCTCTTGGGGAGGAGGGGTCCTGATCAGGATGAGATGTCTGCTTTCCTGACTGAAACCATCCCTGAGCCAGGGGATGACCCCTCTCTTCATGTTTTGGCAGAAGCAATCAGGGAAGAGGAAGTGATACGGGTGATTGATGGGCTCCGGCCCAAAAAGTTACCTGGTCCGGATGGCTTTACATCCGAGTTCTACAAGACTTTTAGGGACTCTTTGGTCCCCCTCTTGACTGAGGTGTTTAATGAGTGCCTCTCCTCGGACATTCTGCCCAGTTCAATGAGGAAGTCAGCCCTGATTATCCTGTCAAAGGGTAAAGACTCATCCCGTATTGAGAATTGGCGTCCCATAGCGCTTCTCAATACGGACCGAAAGGTTCTGGCAAAGGTGCTTTTTAATCGGCTGGTGCAGTTTGCGCCCCGGCTCCTTTCGGGGGCCCAGCACTGCTCTGTTCCAGGCCGCAGTACATTTAGTGCTGTGCTCGGTGTCCAGGAGGCAGTGGAGCAGGGCAGGGCAGGTCACTGGAAGGGATACTTGCTGTCCTTAGACCAGGCGAAGGCCTTTGACCGGGTTAACCATGAGTACCTCTGGTCCGTCCTTCTGAGGTATGGTCTGCCTGGGAGGTTTGTTGATTGGTTGAGAGTTTTATACAATGGGGCAGAGACTTTTCCGCTCGTGAACGGTTGGGTCGGACACCCTTTTGAGGTGAGGTCTGGTGTCCGCCAGGGCTGTCCTCTGAGCCCACTGTTATACGTGTTTGTGATCGACCCCCTTTTAAGGAGGGTGGAGCGTGGACCATTGGTGGGAGTCGGGATGGACCAGGTGGAGCCAGAGGCCGCCTTGAGGGTAGTGGCATACGCTGACGATGTTTCCCTTTTTGTATCCTCGAGAGAGGAGGCAGATTGGGTGATGTCTGAGGTTGAACGCTACTCGGTGGCATCCGGGTCCATGATCAACCGGGACAAGTGTGAGAGTCTCTGGCTGGGAGGGGGACACCCTCCCGGACACCCTTCCAGGGCCTCAGGCCACAGCAAAAATATTAGGCATCAGTTTCGGCCCGGGGGAATATCCCCAGCAAAACTGGGAGGGCAGACTTAAGATTGCCGCCCAGAAGGTGGATCAGTGGAAGGGTTGGTCTTTGACCCTAAGGGAAAGGCTTAGTCTTGCCAAGGGCTATTTGCTTCCTTTGCTAATATATTTGGGCAGCATTTGCATCTTGCCAGAGCCTCTTTGGACACGGGTCTACAGCCTATTTTTCCAATTATTATGGGGAAATAGGCTGAACCTAATCAGGAGGGAGGTCACGTACCGCACGAGGAGACTGGGAGGGTTGGGTATGGTCAACCCAGTGGTGTTTCTAGTAAACACCTTTCTTAAGGCAAACATCACCAACCTCTGGTTAGAGAGGGCTCCACTGTGGGTATTCTCCTGTAGGGGGTGGTTTCGGCCTTTCTTCCAGGAATGGGAGACAGGAGGGCAGGTTAAGGACCTTCGTACACCTCATGGGCTTCTCCGGCTTATGCTACCCCGGTTCTGAAGGTGATCCGTTGGTGGGGTCTGGGAGTGTGGGAGATCAGGACCATGTCGAGAAGGTTTCTTGACAATAGGGTCCTGTTGACCCACTTTCAGAAGCCCCTGGCGCTCAGGGATTGCCCAAGCCGGGATCTGGAGGTGGGGCTCGGGTTATTGAACTCTAAGCGGATCCCCTTGAAGTTTTGGGACTTGGCTTGGCGCTGCTTCCATGGGAAGCTGTATGTGAGGGACAACCTGAAGTGCAGATGCTCTGATGACCGGGATTGTCCCCGCGAGGAGTGTGGCGGTATGCTTGAAAGCATGGAGCATTTCCTGCTTCGGTGTCCCTTTAATACAGAAGGTCTACAGCAGGGTGGGTGCTTCCATTGGCTGGCCCAGGCTGGCAGGCCTTTCCTATGCGGAGTGGGCCTAAGGGGCATTCAGGTCCCTTGGTGGCCGAGATTGGGGCACTGTTTTCTTAGTTAGTTTAGTAACTAGGTTCCACACATGTGTCTAGTGTCTACTCAGCGGAAAGTCCTCCCCAGGGAAGAGGTGATTAGGAACATCCTGGGTGACCTGGCAAAAGTGCGCTTGCTGGAGTTTGAGAGGCTGGGTGCAGGGAGGGCCTCTCTTCTTTGGAGGGGGTTTCTCCTTTAATGTGCCCTAGGGAGAGTTGAGTTCTGTGTGCCTGTGATAGGGTTGAGTTAGTCTTATTTATCTTTTCATCTTTATTTTGTAGGGTCAGATAGATGTGTAGGGACAGGGAGGGACAGATAGGGACAGTCTTTAGGGACAGATAGTTAGTATTAGGTTAGTAGTGAGGGTCAGTGAGGGACAGGTAGGGGCAGGTAGGGAGAGATTGGTAGGGCTATAGGGACAGGATTTTCTCTTTTGTGTTGTTAGGGAGGGTCAGGGTGATGTGCGGGAGATTAGGGTGAGAGCCTTTATGGTCTCCAGTTCCTGGTGGTGGGCTGTAACCCTCACTTACAGATTTTTGTTTTGTAATTGGTAACCCGGGTATAGGGCTTGCAAGCATTGAACTTGGGCCTGTTCTTTGGTCATGATTATGGTGTGTACTGGTTATTATTATGTTGTATTGATATATGTTATTATAAGGCTGTATATACAGTGGGGCAAAAAAGTATTTAGTCATTCAGCAATAGTGCAAGTTCCACCACTTAAAAAGATGAGAGGCGTCTGTAATTTACATCATAGGTAGACCTCAACTAAGGGAGACAAACTGAGAAAAAAAAATCCAGAAAATCACATTGTGTGTTTTTTTATCATTTTATTTGCATATTATGGTGGAAAATAAGTATTTGGTCAGAAACAAAATTTCATCTCAATACTTTGTAATATATCCTTTGTTGGCAATGACAGAGGTCAAACGTTTTCTGTAAGTCTTCACAAGGTTGCCACACACTGTTGTTGGTATGTTGGCCCATTCCTCCATGCAGATCTCCTCTAGAGCAGTGATGTTTTTGGCTTTTCGCTTGGCAACACGGACTTTCAACTCCCTCCAAAGGTTTTCTATAGGGTTGAGATCTGGAGACTGGCTAGGCCACTCCAGGACCTTGAAATGCTTCTTACGAAGCCACTCCTTCGTTGCCCTGATGGTGTGCTTTGGATCATTGTCATGTTGAAAGACCCAGCCACGTTTCATCTTCAATGCCCTTGCTGATGGAAGGAGGTTTGCACTCAAAATCTCACGATACATGGCCCCATTCATTCTTTCATGTACCCGGATCAGTCGTCCTGGCCCCTTTGCAGAGAAACAGCCCCAAAGCATGATGTTTCCACCACCATGCTTTACAGTAGGTATGGTGTTTGATGGATGCAACTCAGTATTCTTTTTCCTCCAAACACGACAAGTTGTGTTTCTACCAAACAGTTCCAGTTTGGTTTCATCAGACCATAGGATATTCTCCCAAAACTCCTCTGGATCATCCAAATGCTCTCTAGCAAACTTCAGACGGGCCCGGACATGTACTGGCTTAAGCAGTGGGACACGTCTGGCACTGCAGGATCTGAGTCCATGGTGGCGTAGTGTGTTACTTATGGTAGGCCTTGTTACATTGGTCCCAGCTCTCTGCAGTTCATTCACTAGGTCCCCCCGCGTGGTTCTGGGATTTTTGCTCACCGTTCTTGTGATCATTCTGACCCCACGGGGTGGGATTTTGCGTGGAGCCCCAGATCGAGGGAGATTATCAGTGGTCTTGAATGTCTTCCATTTTCTAATTTTTGCTCCCACTGTTGATTTCTTCACTCCAAGCTGGTTGGCTATTGCAGATTCAGTCTTCCCAGCCTGGTGCAGGGCTACAATTTTGTTTCTGGTGTCCTTTGACAGCTCTTTGGTCTTCACCATAGTGGAGTTTGGAGTCAGACTGTTTGAGGGTGTGCACAGGTGTCTTTTTATACTGATAACAAGCTTAAACAGGTGCCATTACTACAGGTAATGAGTGGAGGAAAGAGGAGACTCTTAAAGAAGAAGTTACAGGTCTGTTAGAGCCAGAAATCTTGATTGTTTGTTTCTGACCAAATACTTATTTTCCACCATAATATGCAAATAAAATGATAAAAAAACAGACAATGTGATTTTCTGGATTTTTTTTTCTCAGTTTGTCTCCCATAGTTGAGGTCTACCTATGATGTAAATTACAGACGCCTCTCATCTTTTTAAGTGGTGGAACTTGCACTATTGCTGAATGACTAAATACTTTTTTGCCCCACTGTATATGTTACATGTGTACTATGATGCGTTTAAGGGGGATTTAGTTTAGGTGGGGTGGGGGGTTTCTTGGGGGGTGGGGGATGGGTTTTGGAGAATGGACGTCCGGCGGGATGCCAAGAAGAAAAAAAAAAAAAAAAAAGGCCATAAACTTTTATGGACCTTGCTGTGTATTAAAGGCCACAAACTTTCGTGGGACCTGGTGTGATAGGCCACAAACTCTCGTGGGACCTGGTGTGATAGGCCACAAACTTTCTTGGGACCTTTGGGGGAATGGTGGTGGTTTAGTTTAGGAGGAAAAAAAAAAAAAAAAAAAATATATATATATATATATATATATATATATATATATATATATATATATATATATATAAAATAAAAAAAATATATAAAAATATATGATTACGTTTCGGCCAGGTGGCCTATTTACTTTCTTTAGGGCAGATGGCCGACTTTTTCTTTATTTTTCTAGGGATTAATGCATGGGTATGTGTGTATGAGGGGAAAAAGGAACAAAGGAGGGGAAAAAAAAGGATATAGCTTGAGGTCTCTTCCTTTGCTGGGGGGGTATTAATGAAATGGAGGAACATTTTGTTTGTATAAATCTGCTGGACATTGGACTTTTGGGGATTGTGAATAATTTGTTTTGTTATTGAGTTTGTCTGTAAGCTTTGTTTTGTACTTTTATAATAAAAGAGATACAGGATGTAACTCAGGATCAGTAATGTAATGTATGTACACAGTGTCTGCACCAGCAGAATAGTGAGTGCAGCTCTGGGGTATAATACAGGATGTAACTCAGGATCAGTATTGTAATGTATGTACACAGTGACTGCACCAGCAGAATAGTGAGTGCAGCTCTGGGATATAATACAGGATGTAACTCAGGATCAGTAATGTAATGTATGTACACAGTGACTGCACCAGCAGAATAGTGAGTGCAGCTCTGGAGTATAATACATGATGTAACTCAGGATCAGTAATGTAATGTGTGTACACAGTAACTCAACCAGCAGAATAGTGAGAGCAGCTCTGGAGTATAATACAGGATGTAACTCAGGATCAGTAATGTAATGTATGTACACAGTGACTGCACCAGCAGCATAGTGAGTGCAGCTCTGTGGTATAATACAGGATGTAACTCAGGATCAGTAATGTAATGTATGTACACAGTGACTGCACCAGCAGAATAGTGAGTGCAGCTCTGGGGTATAATACAGGATGTAACTCAGGATCAGTAATGTAATGTATGTACACAGTGACTGCACCAGGAGAATAGCGAGTGCAGCTCTGGGGTTTAATACAGGATGTAACTCAGGATCAGTAATGTAATGAATGTACACAGTGACTGCACCAGCAGAATAGTGAGTGCAGCTCTGAGTGCAGCAAGATAAGTAATGTATGTACACAGTGACTGCACCAGCAGAATAGTGAGTGCAGCTCTGGGGTATAATACAGGATGTAACTCAGGATCAGTAATGTAATGTACTCTATGTTCACAGTGACTGCACCAGCAGAATAGTGAGTGCAGCACTGGAGTATAATACAGGATGTAGCTCAGGATCAGTAATGTAATGTATGTACACAGTGACTGCACCAGCAGAATAGTGAGTGCAGCACTGGAGTATAATACAGGAGGTAATAATTTATCCCAGGTCAAATAGGCCCAGGGCACAGGGATGTATTGTTATGACAAATGTCAGAAAGGGGTTAAAAGTCGGTTCTGGCAACATATTAAGATGCCCAATGCTGCAATTGTACCACACATGCGTGAAAGAACAAATTGTGGGTATAAGATGTCAAGCTGCCAAAACCCCAGTTCTAGCAGTGATCTCACCAAGGTCACCACAGTTTATTGGTCTGACTCACACTGTAGTGAGCTGGGAACGCAGCCTCAGTGACCTGTTGTAACATTGATGCTGTCACCGCTAGCCACTGACTCTGTGCTCGCAGTGGCTCATTTTCCTTTGGTTTTCAGCCCGAGCAATCGCATCTTGGCACAGTCTAGGTTGAAGACCAATAATTATTAAAGACATGAATTACAGAAGGGGACTGTATGTCAGACAGGTGAGGGATGTTATTTTTTATCTTTAGTTTTTTTTACAGGAGATTGGGGCTTCAATGGAATGGGCAATAGGTACCGTAAGTATTTTTGTTGTTTAATATTTTCAGGGGTTTTTTTACAGGGTACCGGTTAGTGAAGATCTGAGGTTGTGAGTTGTAATAAACACCTAGGCAGGTAGATGCAACTATTTTTTATTCCTTACGGCCATGGTTTTTCAATAACTCCGGGTTTATGGCCAAAATATAATGTCCCCAGTTCACAAGATCCCCTCCCTGGAGCTGCTAGTGCCACTGCCCCCATACCAGGCGATACTCACTATCTCCCAACTTTTGGTTGGCCCACAGATTTCATATCTCCTGCCAGTATAATTTGCAGTCACACTCCACGCTCCTCCAAATGCATTGAGGAAAGTTGATGATATTTGGTATGATCAGTCCTTGGAGGCTAGAAGAGCTATTTAGCTGGAACCAAGAACGATCAGTCCACGGCTGCCTTTAGCTTCTTATACTTTTATTTCTTAAATCTTAGTAGAGTCCTGCATTGGTAAATGGAGAATTAGGTATGTCTAGAAGTAGAAGAGTGAGAAGAAAAATGGCGGGAGCACCATACAAAAACAACATCATGCAATGCTATGCTCATCTTTAGTGTCTCCGGAGAAGTTGACTGGCAGGAAAAACACTTCTGTTGAATTTGACTGACCAAAACATTGCAGTTGGGTCACCGTTACATTTCACTTAACCACAGCAGCGTATTGTGAAGCCTAAGGCAAACCTGAAGAAAGATACCTGTTGCGCGTGCAAACCACAAGCTTTAGAGGCTGTCTTTTCACAATAAAACCTTTGTCTTTGAAAGGGAATGATGTAATGCCTTATTTCTTCTGTGGTGACAATGTGAAGGAATTACTTCATACTTTCTGCCAGATCTCGGATGATTGCTGAAGGACTCAACAGCAGGATACTTTGCGATTGTCTAAAGTGAATATTCCATGGAAGCTGTCATGCCTCAATAAAGATTTGTCTAAAGTTGGGGGGAAAAGGATAATTTCATAGACTATCCTATCTACGTAAGAGGGCTTTCCAACGTTCCTCCAACAGATGACGTTGGGTGAGATAAGGAGCAGTCAGTGTGAAGTCACACACCCAATCATTTTGTTCTCCAGGTAGATAAGCCACTAACAGAGATGTCCATCATATATTAGATGGAAGTCGGGCAAAACTGCTGATTTTGGTGGGATAGGTCATCCACATGGTGCGTATTGGGTCTCATGACTCATTGTGTCAGGAAAGAGACAGATCGGGCAGATACAATTTCAGTGACCGACCCTTTTGTTTTCAGGGGAGGCTAGAGGTATCCAACATCGACTTTCTCACCTCATCCCATTGAAAACACAAATGTTTGACTGAGCCAATCAATCATGTCTATGAGAGAGTCAGGGAGAGCTGTCTGACAAATGTTCAACTGACAGATATCTCATGTGTATGCCCAGGTTTACTCCATGTTCCCCATAGAGAACACGTGTATATTTATATGGGTATATTTACATAGGACTACAGAATGCATTGAGGAATGGATGATAATTGCTATTCATGAGTACTTCCAGTACAATCAATGTGGTTACAGTATGAATATATCAGTTGGATTTATTTGCATCTTTTGTAATATTATCCTTTTCCACCATAATTTGCAAAATAAATCTTGCCAAATCAGACAAGGTGATTTTCTGGATTTGTTTTCTCATTTTGACTCTCATAGTTGTGGTCTACCTATGATGTCAAATACAGGCCTCTCATCTTTTTAAGTGGGAGAACTTGCACAATTGGTGGCTGACTAAGTACTTTATTCTCCATTGTATATTGATAAATTCCAAGATATAGTGAATCTTTTTTCAAGAATTCGACAGATAAGTTTGCTGCAAAAGATTGCTGGAAGCCACCACTAAAGGGAACTTTTGTTAGTACATTGTGAGGGGTTGACCCACTCAACTGCTTCCAAAGGTAGACACAGGAACGCTTCTTGTGGTAAAACACCTGCTGGATAGTGTTGAGCGATACCGTCCGATACTTGAAAGTATCGGTATCGGAAAGTATCGGCCGATACCGACAAAGTATCGGATCCAATCCGATACCGATACCCGATACCAATACAAGTCAATGGGACTCAAGTATCAGATGGTATCCCTGATGGTTCCCAGGGTCTGAAGGAGAGGAAACTCTCCTTCAGGCCCTGGGATCCATATTCATGTGTAAAAGAAAGAATTAAAATAAAAAATATTGCTATACTCACCTCTCCGACAAAACCACAAAAGTATCGGATCTCGGTATCGGAATTACGATACCCGCAAGTATCGGCCGATACCCGATACTTGCGGTATCGGAATGCTCAACACTACTGCTGGATTATTATGGAACAGCATAGACCATAGCAGGGTTCAGCAAAGTAAACATGGCCTTTCTGGCATAACAGCGAAACAAGAAGATAACGTATAGCAAACCACATATGTCTGAGAGGTTTGCCTGCTCAGACACCACGTGTCTTCAGCTCCACCTGGAGTCTCTCCTCTCCAAACCACAACACAGAAAAAAAACAGTGGCTGTACATTTAACATCCCAGCCACACCCTTGAGGTGGAGATTTAGTGAGTAGGCGTCTCATCCATCTCTTACCTACTCACCTACAAACCTGTCCCATAACATGACTGATTAACTTCTTCAGCACCTAGCATGCTGGAGAGGTTTCTAGATCACGGAAGAAAGCAATCTTCGTGACACATATCTCCTCTACTTCTTCTCCCTCTATCATACATGCGCTCAGATAGGGTAACATGGAAGACTGGACAGATCCACATTTGGTATTAGTAAAATTGATTATAAAAAGTTGTCAAACATGGTGCAAATTAGTAAGTGATAGATCTTGTATCAGGCATCCCACAGTAACTCTTGAGACATTCTTTGAAAGTTTCATTATTTCCTTTCCTTCCTCCGTAACTTCCTTCTTATGTTTCATTATTGTTAGATTTTATTTTTTGAGAGCGTACAGTGCTCAATTATTATATGACTTCCTTTCTTATCTGATTTTTCTCTTTTTTACAATGTAAATTTATGACCGCAAGTTCCTCATCTTCTCAATTCCTCCAGATAAAGACTATATGCTAACTTTCCATTGTGTGGACTGTCCATTGGCTCGTTGCTGTAACTTGATCTTATTTTCAGTTTGGCCTGAGCCTGTTCCCTCCACACAATGTGCACCAGTACGTGTACCCTCCACATGATGGCCAGTTGTACTTGTACCCTGCACATGATGGGCATCTGTACCAGTACCCTCCATATAATGGGCAGCTGTAGCCTCAATATAATGGAAAGGTATTCCTTTACTCTACATATGAAGTGAACCTGTACCTCTACCCTCCAAACAAAAGGCAGATGTACCTGTAGTGATGGAGAGCTGTACCTATACCCTACAAACTAAGGGCACCTTTCACATGATGGTCACCTGTAGCTTTACTTTCCACATGATAGTGAACTGTATCTGTAGCCTGCATATAATGGGTACCTGTACCCTCTATATGATGGCCTGCTGTACCTGTAGCCTCTACATGATGGGCACCTGTACCTGTAGCCTCTACATGATTGGCATTTGTACCTTTACTTTTCACACGACAGTGCGCTGTTTCTGTAGCCTCCAAATGATGGGCAGCTGAACCAGTAGTAGCCTTTACACGAGGGTCAGCTGTACCTGTAGCCTCCATGTGATGGACACCTGTACCTGTATCCTCCACATGACGGACACCTGTACCTGTATCCTCCACATGATGGATACCGTACCTTTACTTTTCACATGATAGTGAGCTGTATCTGTAGCTTCCACATGATGGACACCTGTACTTGTAGCCTCTACATGATGGGCATCTGTACCTGTACTTTTCACATGATAGTCAGCTGTATCAGTAGCCTCTACATGATGGGCAGCTGTACCTGTAGCCACCATATGATGTGCAGCTGTACTTATAGCCTTAACATGATGGGAAGCTGTACCTGTAGCCTCCACGTGATGGGCAGTTGAACCTATAGCCTTAAGGTTCCAGATGATAGTCAACTGTGCTTGTAGCCATCACATAATTGGCATCTATATCTTTACCCTTCAAATGATGGACAGCTGTAACCGTACCCTCCACATAATGAGCATCTGTACTTAAACTCTACCAATTGTATGTGGCTCTATACAGCATGTATGGCTAAAATGGTCATCTTTAGCAGGATGTATGGGGCTTTGTGTCTTGCACTATAAAGAAAACAAGGGGCCAGAATTTGGGCAACTATGGTTGGCAGTATAAAAGGGCATTAAAACTGCATTGAAGGGATATCAAGGCCAGCATTATAGCAGATGGCAAAAATAGAGAATTCGGTGGAAGGAATGGGAGCAACTGTATCTGGCATAACAGAAGGCATCTATCATGCCTCGGAATTAGATCCAGCAGTCCTGTGCTATTCTGTCAGCATCTCTCTCCGCTGAGCTATAGCAGATTCTGTCATTGTCAACCTGTTGATTACCTTTTGCTCTTCATCTATTCCTTTCGGAGAGCAGATGTTTTCCATTTGCCATCTAGCTTGTCCTATCACACTGCAGGTTCTTCTATGTAAACCTCCCCTTACCTGTGTTCTCTGCTGGTGATAGTTTTCATATAGATGTTCAGACATTCTGTCCCAGTCAGGGAAATTCCCGCTACGGGTTTTCTCTCTGCTTTTTCTGTAATTTTCTCTGCACCTATCTTCTGTTGTTTGTTAGGACGTAGGTGGCATATTATCTAAGAGTACTTACTTTATACTTTACTTTATATTTCTTGTTTTTTTTCTACCCCCTTTGGGATCTTTCCTTTTACATCATACCTTTTACTTTTGCAGATAATTCTGCCCTCCTCTTCTTTAGGAGGAATGTGAAGCAACTCGAAGGCCTTTTAGGCAGTTTAGGTCTGAGTTGCCATCTCCTACTCTAATCAGGAGCCAGGCATGATGAGAACTGAAAATATCCCTCATGTTACCTGTCATCATTTTTTTCTCCTGGTGTAGGAAGCGGTAGGTAGGTGCTGAGAAGTGCTCTTCCAGTGGCTCTCAGCATGGACGATCGCATCTTGGCACTGTCCAGGTTGAAAACTGTTTGTCCCCCAGACATGGATTACAGCGTGGGCCAGAACGACCGATGGGTGAGGGATATAGTTGTTTTTTATTTTGTTTTATTACAGGAGATGAGGTTGTCTCGGGGTCCTTCTCCGGTATCACACAATCAACAGAGCAAGAGAATAGTGAGCAACTCCAAGACCTATATTTAGGCAAAAATATGAAAGGTCCATATACGATCCACCACACAAAGGATAAAATAGTCCAGAACAAAAATGCAGTTCAGTAACAGGATAAAAGTCCAACAATCCAGCAGACAGAGGATAGTATAGTCCATATACTCATCTTTCTCTCCAAGATGCTGTGAACACATCATTCCACACAGGACTGATCTGTGTCTCACCTCCCTGATATTTTGTAGTCTCCCTCCTCATTCAGAGGTCAGGAGGGGGAAGGTCTCAGGGGCTCATTGTTTCAACAAGCTAGGTCAACATGTCATTAGCATATTAGCAAAGAATACTGTGCTGTGGGGGCTGATATCAGATGGCAGCAACAGCCATTCATCAATTAGCAAATAACTCCTACAAGAGAACATGAAAGAGAACATGAAAATAAGTAAAATAGAAATATACACAAAAATGATACCCACATAACATATCACACCATCACAACCTCTCCCCCCTCATAATAAGTGAGCACCCTATGAGGTCTACACAGACCTCTGGCCTGCTCACTTTAGTCCACATTGCTCAATAGTTTATAGTTCCTTGTACAGTGGCAGGGGTTGCAATAATCATGAGCACTTGTCCATAAAGGCTTTATGGTCATACCAGGTTTTTTGACTGGACTGGGCCGTTCGCTGATGTTCATTAGCCAAGGTAGCTGGGCGAGACAGTCTCTGAACTCTAGAACGTAGGGAATGATGGGCGTTCCGGTATCTGCGATATCTTCCTCCAATTGTTCTTTCAGAAGAATGAGAGGCCCACGGAACTTCTGCTCCCACAAAATGACTTTGTAACTCCCCAATGTCATTTCCAAGGAGGATATCTGCAGGAAGTCCTCCCATAACTCCAATCCAACACAGTTTTTCTCAAAAACCATAATCCAAATGTACCAAAGCTCACTATATATATTTGCGGACACCCCCCGCCAGGACAATAGGAATTCCCGGGCCCTGGTGAATTGCCTCAGGTCAAACCACATGGGGGTCAACGACAGTCAGGAATTCCCCCGTGTCTCTAAATCCTGACACTTTGTATCAATCAATTAAGACATCCTGCAGGTGGCAATGCCATTGCTCTGTATTTCTGATGGACAAAGGCCGGAGTCTGAACACTACAGGAGGGGTATCTATTGTGCCGTGTTCGGTGGTCCACTTGGTGGGGGTAGTGGTAGCTCTTCCTCAGGTGGGATGGAGTGCACAAATGCACTGGACAAGGAGGGGCTGTGTGGGGCTCCCACCGAATCCTTGAGGGACAGCCAGACTGCAAATGTCCAGGTTGCCCACACCCATAACATCTCCTCTCTGTGATACCCCCAGGTCGTGGTTGGAAGGTCTCAGGGGCTCATTCTTTCAACAAGCTAGGTCAACATGTCATTAGCATATTAGGCATATTAGCAAACAATACAGTGCTGTGGGGGCTGATATCAGATAGCAGCAACAGCCATTCTTCAATTAGCAAATAACTCCTTCTCCAAGAGAAATATGAAAACATGAAAATAAGTAAAATAGAAATATACACAAAAATGATACCCACATAGCATATCACACCATCACAAGGGCTGCAGTGGAATAAGGTATTAGGTGAGTATAACTATGTTTGTTATTTATAAATATCAATGGGAAAGTGTGTTTTGTTTTATTTCAAATAAAAGACTTTAGTCTGGCGGTGTGTTTATTTACAATATAACTATAGGATTAGGAATGGATTGGTGTCTTATAGACTCTTCTCCATTACTAAGCCATGGGCATTACTAAGCCATGTCACCTGACAATACAAAAATTAACCCTACTTGCTCTCTATGCTATCTCATAGGTGTTCGTTGTTCCCACTATATATGGTTCATTATCTTAGTACATTTAAATTTAGGTCTCCCATCTACTGAAGTACATACACTGTGTTTTGGAGCCCTAGATCCCTAGTGTAACAAAAGTGCCTTCAACTGTGCTCCATAAACAAAGCTTTCAATACTGTCCCCCCAAAAATGTCAACCATATGCTCAGTGCCATAGTATATCCATAGTTACTTCAACTGTGCCTCTCAACAATGGTAGATGCATTGTTTTCCTGGCAATCCCATGCATTTTGTAACCCAGTGCCATGAAACGTGCCCCCAACAATGCCTGCCACACTGCTGTCCCTTACAATGATTGCTATACTGTAACCACAGTGTCTTCAACAGCATACCCCATCCATGCCAGCCACAGTTCTTCTTGATGCCAAGCAGTGATAATTTATAATAAGACAATTCTCTATAAATTGCCAAATGAGACAAATAAAGACTTCACATTCCTGGTACCAGAGAAGTGAAATGATGATATCACAGCTTATCTTCTAAAATAAACAGGTGCCACCAGCCAAACCGAACAAAAGCAATTTTGCCAAAAAAGGGGAACTAGAAGATAAACCATCTAAGAATAGCAGTAAGAAAAATAGAATCAAATATTGACATTAAGAGACAGGAGCAGAAATCAAGCTTCTGTCAGCATAGGGATTGAAAGAATTACTTTCGTCATGTATGTATTCCTGAAAAGTAAATCCCAAGAAAACCCATATCTATAGGCTATGATATTACATGTGCATTATTTTTTATTATTATTAATTATTATCATAGCACCATTTATTCCATGGCGCTTAACAATAATACTGCCCCTAAGTACAAGAACATAACTGCTATAATACTGCCTCTATGCACAAGAATATAACTACTATATGTATAATACAGGTCCTTCTCAAAAAATTAGCATATAGTGTTAAATTTCATTATTTACCATAATGTAATGATTACAATTAAACTTTCATATATTATAGATTCATTATCCACCAACTGAAATTTGTCAGGTCTTTTATTGTTTTAATACTGATGATTTTGGCATACAACTCCTGATAACCCAAAAAACCTGTCTCAATAAATTAGCATATCAAGAAAAGGTTCTCTAAATGACCTATTACCCTAATCTTCTGAATCAACTAATTAACTCTAAACACATGCAAAAGATACCTGAGGCTTTTAAAAACTCCCTGCCTGGTTCATTACTCAAAACCCCCATCATGGGTAAGACTAGCGACCTGACAGATGTCAAGAAGGCCATCATTGACACCCTTAAGCAAGAGGGTAAGACCCAGAAAGAAATTTCTCAACAAATAGGCTGTTCCCAGAGTGCTGTATCAAGGCACCTCAATGGTATGTCTGTTGGAAGGAAACAATGTGGCAGAAAACGCTGTACAACGAGAAGAGGTGACTGGACCCTGAGGAAGATTGTGGAGAAGGACCGATTCCAGACCTTGGGGAACCTGAGGAAGCAGTGGACTGAGTCTGGTGTGTTATATAGAAAGGAGAACCAAGAGTTTACTAAATATAGCCATTTATTGCATCAAAAGATTTAATACATAGTAAAAATGGATATTAAACATCAAATACAAATTATGTGAACTACCCAGGTGAGTATAACTGACCGAAAGTCCACAGCGGGTAACCAATTATACCTAAACAGGCTATTACATAAGATTGGTGAATAGTAGCAGCTTAATATGGTATTCCTCAAGGCAGACTATAACACTGCAGCTCAATGCTCATTACCTAAACCGCCCACCTTACTACTCTGTTTATATTAGATACACCAGCCTGTTTACATGTAAAGAATAATGGTAATAATTACCCATTCGTTGGTTTCCAACTCCTGTAAGGACCCCGATCACCCCAACGCGCGTTTCGCGTGCTTATGACAGCCTCGCTTCCTCAGGGGGCGTGGCTAGATCTCAATCTCAGTCCCTTTAAATACAAAGCTGTTCCGGTCATGTGGCTCCATAACAACCTATCCCTGCCCAATTACAGTGCGCATGAACTAGTTTAAGCGTCCTGTAACCATGGGGACCCGGGATTAAATCCCCATTACTGTGCAAAGGTAATATATTGTGCTAGTGTTGTAGTGAGATCGGCGTCATACCGCCATGATAGTCCAGGACATATGGCCGCCGTAAGTGTGTAAATATAGAATATATCACTCCGATGCTGCCCCTGCACTGTTCTTACATCATTATGCTACGTCTGTCCACATGATGTAGCCCAGCCCACCAGGCCTAATGGCCTGCGCTGGTCTTGCATCATTGTGCTCCGTCTGTCCACACAGTGTGGCTCCGCCTACCAGGTCACATGAGCGGGCCGGCGCCAGGCCAACATCACGCCCCCAGAAAGACGGAAACCACACAATGCAGAGAGAACAGCAGCAGATGAATATGCTGACAAAGTGCTAGTAAGTGCTTGTAATCAAAAAGAACGTGCTGAGTGCTGGTTATCACATATCACAATAGTAATCAAACAACAGCGAATAGATATAATCAAAAAGTGCTAAGTGCTAGTTCTCACATATCACAATGGTAAACAAACAACAGCAGATTTAATCAAAAGTGCTAATTAGTGCTTATGGAAACAATGCCAAATAGTGCTCATACATGCCAAATATTGCTTATCTTAATTATAGATTAACATGACCAGTCTAATAATACTATAACAGTATATAATGCTAAAACAGTGCTTACTTATTATGCATAAAATGGTGAAAAAATATTTATAAGAGTACTATCAGTAATATATCCATAAAATTGAAATAAAAAAGAAGAAATTGAATGCATTTAGAATATAATCATGAGAAGATTCTTTATAAGTACAAGTATTCGATCAAGGCACAACAATCACCATTTACTATTTTCTATCACATGACCAACATGATGGCCCCATATCCCACACATCCCTATCAGATTCTTTTTGTTCAGGGTGATACCATCTTCGTTGTTTTCTCTCAGTACCAGTGGCGTGCCTCTTGGTGTACTTGTTTCATAGACATGATTCATTCACCGTGCATCAATCACAACTAATAAAAAATATGAATAATAAACAACAAAATTAACAATAGATATACAATTAAAAGCACATAAACCGAGACAAGATTAAAATCTGGATGGAGATTAGTGGAAAAGGCAATTTATAATGAAGAGGGGGGAAAAAAAAGAAAAAGAAAACGAAGAAAAAGGGGGATGCCAACAGAGACTACAGAAAGGATGAGAAGCCATGTGTCTCATTCAGCCCTTTAGGAGTAAGAGTTCCCAGGGTGGTGATCCACCTACATTCCCTCTGTGCTAATAGGCGGTGTATATCACCTCCTCTAATCCCACATTGAATATGTTCAATACCCCTAACACGGAGCACCCCAGGGTTACATTTATGGTATTCTTTAAAATGGCGCGGAATAGTTTTTAGTTTTAAGACATCCTTTTCTGTTTCTGCCGCCATAATGTCCCTGACGTGCTCTCGTGTACGGGTACCCAGACGTCTTGATGTTAACCCGATGTAGATTTTGGGGCAACTGCATACTGCATAGTAAATTACTTGAGTCGTATTACACGTTATATGATGTTTTATACGGTAGTTCTTTCCTTCCACTGACTCAAATTCAGATGTTCGACTAATGTTTTTACATGAGATGCAGTTTCCACACGGGAAACATCCCATCGGTGGGCCTCTTGAGCCAAAGTTATTTCCTGGGATAGAGGGAACATAGTGACTGGATACCAAAATATCCTTGAGATTTTTACTCCTTCTAGACGTCATCATTGGACGATCGTTCAGGAGCTTAGATAGTGTTGAATCGGTCTTAAGTATACCCCAGTGCTTCTGGAGGCACTCCCTCATAGTGGTCCATTCCGCATTAAATGTGGATATAAACCGAATTACACTGTCCTGTTCTGATTTTTCCCTAATCTGAGGATATAACAGGGCCTCACGTGTTTGAGATTTGGCTTTCAGATACCCTTTCTTGATACATCGGTTACTGTAGCCCCTAGAACTAAATCTCTCACGGAGGTCTTGGGCTTGTTTCTCAAATTTGAGTTCGGAGGAACAGATCCTTCTCATCCTGAGGTGCTGCCCAACCGGGATGGCTCTAATCGTGCTGGCTGGATGACCTGACTCTGCATGTAGCAGGGAATTAACAGAGGTGGACTTCCTGTAGACATCAGTCTGCAGGTATCGGTTTTCATCAACCTCAATTTTGACATCCAGGAAGTCCACCTCTGATTTACTCATTTGGTATGCCCTCCCCAGTAAGAGGGAGGTTTTTGGCGGCGGGGGCGCCCAGGCCGCAGACCATGTGCAGTGCTGGCTGAGATACATTGATGACCTGTTTATAATTTGGCAGGGGTCCGAAAATGAGCTGCAGGAATTCATGCAGGACCTAAATTGTAACAGGTTCAACATTAAATTGACATACCAAATGAGTAAATCAGAGGTGGACTTCCTGGATGTCAAAATTGAGGTTGATGAAAACCGATACCTGCAGACTGATGTCTACAGGAAGTCCACCTCTGTTAATTCCCTGCTACATGCAGAGTCAGGTCATCCAGCCAGCACGATTAGAGCCATCCCGGTTGGGCAGCACCTCAGGATGAGAAGGATCTGTTCCTCCGAACTCAAATTTGAGAAACAAGCCCAAGACCTCCGTGAGAGATTTAGTTCTAGGGGCTACAGTAACCGATGTATCAAGAAAGGGTATCTGAAAGCCAAATCTCAAACACGTGAGGCCCTGTTATATCCTCAGATTAGGGAAAAATCAGAACAGGACAGTGTAATTCGGTTTATATCCACATTTAATGCGGAATGGACCACTATGAGGGAGTGCCTCCAGAAGCACTGGGGTATACTTAAGACCGATTCAACACTATCTAAGCTCCTGAACGATCGTCCAATGATGACGTCTAGAAGGAGTAAAAATCTCAAGGATATTTTGGTATCCAGTCACTATGTTCCCTCTATCCCAGGAAATAACTTTGGCTCAAGAGGCCCACCGATGGGATGTTTCCCGTGTGGAAACTGCATCTCATGTAAAAACATTAGTCGAACATCTGAATTTGAGTCAGTGGAAGGAAAGAACTACCGTATAAAACATCATATAACGTGTAATACGACTCAAGTAATTTACTATGCAGTATGCAGTTGCCCCAAAATCTACATCGGGTTAACATCAAGACGTCTGGGTACCCGTACACGAGAGCACGTCAGGGACATTATGGCGGCAGAAACAGAAAAGGATGTCTTAAAACTAAAAACTATTCCGCGCCATTTTAAAGAATACCATAAATGTAACCCTGGGGTGCTCCGTGTTAGGGGTATTGAACATATTCAATGTGGGATTAGAGGAGGTGATATACACCGCCTATTAGCACAGAGGGAATGTAGGTGGATCACCACCCTGGGAACTCTTACTCCTAAAGGGCTGAATGAGACACATGGCTTCTCATCCTTTCTGTAGTCTCTGTTGGCATCCCCCTTTTTCTTCGTTTTCTTTTTCTTTTTTTTCCCCCCTCTTCATTATAAATTGCCTTTTCCACTAATCTCCATCCAGATTTTAATCTTGTCTCGGTTTATGTGCTTTTAATTGTATATCTATTGTTAATTTTGTTGTTTATTATTCATATTTTTTATTAGTTGTGATTGATGCACGGTGAATGAATCATGTCTATGAAACAAGTACACCAAGAGGCACGCCACTGGTACTGAGAGAAAACAACGAAGATGGTATCACCCTGAACAAAAAGAATCTGATAGGGATGTGTGGGATATGGGGCCATCATGTTGGTCATGTGATAGAAAATAGTAAATGGTGATTGTTGTGCCTTGATCGAATACTTGTACTTATAAAGAATCTTCTCATGATTATATTCTAAATGCATTCAATTTCTTCTTTTTTATTTCAATTTTATGGATATATTACTGATAGTACTCTTATAAATATTTTTTCACCATTTTATGCATAATAAGTAAGCACTGTTTTAGCATTATATACTGTTATAGTATTATTAGACTGGTCATGTTAATCTATAATTAAGATAAGCAATATTTGGCATGTATGAGCACTATTTGGCATTGTTTCCATAAGCACTAATTAGCACTTTTGATTAAATCTGCTGTTGTTTGTTTACCATTGTGATATGTGAGAACTAGCACTTAGCACTTTTTGATTATATCTATTCGCTGTTGTTTGATTACTATTGTGATATGTGATAACCAGCACTCAGCACGTTCTTTTTGATTACAAGCACTTACTAGCACTTTGTCAGCATATTCATCTGCTGCTGTTCTCTCTGCATTGTGTGGTTTCCGTCTTTCTGGGGGCGTGATGTTGGCCTGGCGCCGGCCCGCTCATGTGACCTGGTAGGCGGAGCCACACTGTGTGGACAGACGGAGCACAATGATGCAAGACCAGCGCAGGCCATTAGGCCTGGTGGGCTGGGCTACATCATGTGGACAGACGTAGCATAATGATGTAAGAACAGTGCAGGGGCAGCATCGGAGTGATATATTCTATATTTACACACTTACGGCGGCCATATGTCCTGGACTATCATGGCGGTATGACGCCGATCTCACTACAACACTAGCACAATATATTACCTTTGCACAGTAATGGGGATTTAATCCCGGGTCCCCATGGTTACAGGACGCTTAAACTAGTTCATGCGCACTGTAATTGGGCAGGGATAGGTTGTTATGGAGCCACATGACCGGAACAGCTTTGTATTTAAAGGGACTGAGATTGAGATCTAGCCACGCCCCCTGAGGAAGCGAGGCTGTCATAAGCACGCGAAACGCGCGTTGGGGTGATCGGGGTCCTTACAGGAGTTGGAAACCAACGAATGGGTAATTATTACCATTATTCTTTACATGTAAACAGGCTGGTGTATCTAATATAAACAGAGTAGTAAGGTGGGCGGTTTAGGTAATGAGCATTGAGCTGCAGTGTTATAGTCTGCCTTGAGGAATACCATATTAAGCTGCTACTATTCACCAATCTTATGTAATAGCCTGTTTAGGTATAATTGGTTACCCGCTGTGGACTTTCGGTCAGTTATACTCACCTGGGTAGTTCACATAATTTGTATTTGATGTTTAATATCCATTTTTACTATGTATTAAATCTTTTGATGCAATAAATGGCTATATTTAGTAAACTCTTGGTTCTCCTTTCTATATAACTTGCGTATGAGTGATTCTAAATAGTTGGATGTGTTTACTTTACTGGTACTGTTCTAATGAGTCTGGTGTGTGCAGGAAATGGGCTACAGGTGCCGCATTCCCCAGGTAAAGCCACTTTTGAACCATAAACAGCGGCAGAAGCGCCTGACCTGGGCTACAGAGAAGCAGCACTGGACTGTTGCTAAGTGGTCCCAAGTACTTTTTTCTGATGAAAGCAAATTTTGCATGTCATTCGGAAATCAAGGTGCCAGAGTCTGGAGGAAGACTGGGGAGAAGGAAATGCCAAAATGCCTGAAGTCCAGTGTCAAGTACCCACAGTCAGTGATGGTGTGGGGTGCCATGTCAGCTGCTGGTGTTGGTCCACTGTGTTTCATCAAGGGCAGGGTCAATGCAGCTAGCTATCAGGAGATTTTGGAGCACTTCATGCTTCCATCGGCTGAAATGCTTGATGGAGATGAAGATTTAATTTTTCAGCATGACCTGGCACCTGCTCACAGTGCCAAAACCACTGGTAAATGGTTTACTGACCATGGTATTACTGTGCTCAATTGGCCTGCCAACTCTCCTGACCTGAACCCCATAGAGAATATGTGGGATATTGTGAAGAGAAAGTTGAGAGACGCAAGACCCAACACTCTGGATGAGCTTAAGGCCGCTATTGAAGCATCCTGGGCCTCCATAACATCTTAGCAGTGTCACAGGCTGATTGCCTCCATGCCACGCCGCATTGAAGCAGTCATTTCTGCCAAAGGATTCCCGACCAAGTATTGAGGGCATAACTTAACATTATTATTTGTTGTTTTTTTTGTTTGTTATTCAAAAACACTTTTATTTGATTGGTCGGGTGAAATATGCTAATTTATTGAGACAGGTTTTTTGGTTTATCAGGAGTTGTAGGCCAAAATCATCAGTATTAAAACAATAAAAGACCTGACAAATTTCAGTTGGTGGATAATGAATCTATAATATATGAAAGTTTAATTGTAATCATTACATTATGGTAAATAATGAAATTTAACACTATATGCTAATTTTTTGAGAAGGACCTGTACTGCTCCTATGTACAAGAATATAACTACTATAATACTGCCCCTATGTACAAGAATATAACTACTATAATACTACCCCTATGTAAAAGAATATAACTACTATAATACTGCTCCTATATACAAGAATATAACAACTATAATACTGCCCCTATGTACAAGACTAGAACTACTATAATACTGCCCCTATGTACAAGAATATAACTACAATAATACCGCTCCTATGTGCAAGAATATAACTACTATAATACTGTCCCTATGTACAAGAATATAACTACTATAATACTGCCTCTATGCACAAGAATATAACTACTATAATACTTCTCCTATGTACAAGGATATAACTACCTTGATACCGCTCCTATGTACAAGAATATAACTACTATAATACTGCTCCTATGTACAAGAGTATAACTACTATAATACTGCCCCCTATGTACAAGAATATAACTACTATAATACGGCTCCTATGTACAAGAATATAACTACTATAATACTGCTCCTATGTACAAGAATATAACTACCATAATACTTCTCCTATGTACAAGAATATAACTACTATAATACTGCTCCTATGTACAAGAATATAACTACTATAATACTGCCCCTATGTACAAGAATATAACTGCTATAATACTGCCCCTATGTACAAGAATATAAATACTATCATAATAATAATCTTTATATAGCGCTAACATATTCCGCAGCACTTTACAGTTTGCACACATTATCATCGCTGTCCCCGATAGGGCTCACTATCTAAATTCCCTATCAGTATGTCTTCGGAATGTGGAAGGAAACCCACGCAAACACGGAAAGAACATACAAACACTTTGCAGATGTTGTCCTTGGTGGTATTAGAGCCCAGGACTCCAGCGCTACAGGGCTGCTGTGCTAACCACTGTGCCACCATGCTGCCCATAGCTATATTACTGATCCTATGTACAAGAATATAACTACTATAATACTGTCGCTATGTACAAGAATATAACTACTATAATACTGTCCCTATGTACAAGAATATAACTACTATAATACTTCTCCTATGTACAAGGATATAACTACCATGATACCGCTCCTATGTACAAGAATATAACTACTAAAATACTGCTCCTATGTGCAAGAATATAACTAATATAATACTGCTCCTATGTACAAGAATATAACTACTATAATACTGCTCCTATGTACAAGAATATAGCTACTATAATACTGCTCCTATGTACAAGAATATAACTACCATAATACTTCTCCTATGTACAAGAATATAACTGCTATAATACTGCTCCTATGTCCCTAATATAACTACTATTGTATAATACTGCTCCTTTGTACAAGAATATAACTACTATAATACTGCCCCCTATGTACAAGAATATAGCTACTATAATACTGCTCCTATGTACAAGAATATAACTACTATAATACTGCTCCTATATATAAGAATATAATTACTATAATACTGCCCCTATGTACAAATATATAACTACTATAATACTGCCCCTATGTACAAGAATATAACTACTATAATACTGCTCCTATGTACAAGAATATAACTACTATAATACTGCTCCTATGTGCAAGAATATAACTACTATAATACTGCTCCTATGTACAAGAATATAGCTACTATAATACTGCTCCTATGTACAAGAATATAACTACCATAATACTTCTCCTATGTACAAGAATATAACTGCTATAATACTGCTCCTATGTCCCTAATATAACTACTATTGTATAATACTGCTCCTTTGTACAAGAATATAACTACTATAATACTGCCCCCTATGTACAAGAATATAGCTACTATAATACTGCTCCTATGTACAAGAATATAACTACTATAATACTGCTCCTATATATAAGAATATAACTACTATAATACTGCCCCTATGTACAAGAATATAACTACTATAATACTGCCCCTATGTACAAATATATAACTACTATAATACTGCCCCTATGTACAAGAATATAACTACTATAATACTGCTCCTATGTACAAGAATATAACTACTATAATACTGCCCCCTATGTACAAGAATATAACTACTATAATACTGCCCCTATGTGCAAGAATATAACTACTATAATACTGCTCCTATGTACAAGAATATAACTACTATAATACTGCTCCTATGTGCAAGAATATAACTACTATAATACTGCTCCTATGTGCAAGAATATAACTACTATAATACTGCCCCTATGTGCAAGAATATAACTACTATAATACTGCTCCTATGTACAAGATTATAACTACTATAATACTGCTCCTATGTGCAAGAATATAACTACTATAATACTTACCTCTATACTGTATGTAGGAATATAATTTTTTATTTTGAAAACTTTGGTATAAGACTGGATTAGCTGTATAAGGATTATATTGATTTGCTGTGTAAGCAGAAAAAAGGGCCAGAAGGGAAAACACTGAAATTTAAGCTTAGACGTTGAGCAACAGATTAAGACATAGAACTTCTGCTTTTGTATCTCGTTACATACTGTGTGCATATAATTTAATCAGAGGTAACACTTTCAGCAGTATTACTGAGAGCAGGCGGAGAAAGCACAGCGACATAAGGACTTCTATGAAGACTACAACTCAGAAGACATACAGGTATTTAGGATACTAATTACTATGCAACACATGGACTGTGGTGGTTATCTTCGGACTTACTCTACATTTGTGCCCAGTATGGCATACCTAAGCATTTCTTGTCTTTTTTGCACATTTTTTAGAATATTTTTAGAGCATTTTTACATCTTTTTTAAATTTTTTGGAAAATTTCCAGCATTTTCTGAATTGTACTGCTTGTGGATTTTTTTCTTTTTCTTTTAGTAATTGTTTTTCACAATTTTTCCTCTCTTTTTTTTGCATGCCATTAAAAACCCTGCTGTTCTGTTTAGATTTCACATACACTTGTGTTGTACCAAATAAAGTAAACAAAAATTAAAAAAAAAAAAAATTCCCACAGAGAGTACCCCCCTAATGATGAAAAGTCAGGGAGCCTCAAGTCTCAGAATCACACGCTGAATTTTTATAACATTATAGAATTTCAAAAACGGTCATTTTTGACCTAACATAACAGCAGGGTTAAAGTAGATTATTGACTTTGTCACAGTGCAGAAGCCCATTTTGTAGAGTGGTCTCCTACTTTTCGAATCTACTCCGAGTTGAACTTTTTTTTATATAGTGTACCATTAAAAACAGAACTAAAATATACACAATCTTCAAAGGTGATGCAAATGTTTTGGTTGGGTTTCGGAACTTCTTGTAACATCAAGTAAGTAGTTTCTTTTTCTAGAATTTCCTGGTGGGCAGTATTAGTGTCAGTTCAGTACACGTGAGCCTTTATTGCATTATTTCCGAGCTTCCTGCTTGGCTGCATGTGAATCAGAAGTTTCAACATATCATGTAACAAGTAAATTTACAAACCAGTTTTGTTTGCCGACTTACCAGTCTCCGCACAACCCATAACATTCCTTAAAGGATTTAATTGATTATTATAAGTGCAAAGTAATTGTTCCTCGTTATGATTTCTTAAAGTAAAACTGTACTTCTATATGGAGACATCTGAAAAGTTTAATTAGTGGCATCTGGATTCTGGGAAACCCATCGATTTCTACCAACAAGAGTAAAAGTGCTCGGTTAAGCTCTACTCTCCACCGAGAATGAAGACATCTACATAGATTTTCTCTTGGGCTCATCTCCAGTATTGGAGAAAAGGATCACTCTATGGGTGCAGTCAGATGGCCATATAAATCGGAAGGGGATCAGAACAAAATGCACGGACTGGTCAGTCCAAGAATTGCCGTCCGATCTCAGTCTGATTTATACAGGAGTCTGACTGCGCCCTATTGAGGAGAGTCTCAGCACCCCACAGACCCAGGGATAAAATACATTATTTATTTTTTTCAACCAATTCAAGCCTAGACCAGTTTCAATTGTTCTTAACCATGCACATTTTTATTTTTTCAGAACTTTTCTTGTTGTTCGATTTTTCAAATATTATTTGTTTTTACCATCATGACGCATCATTTTTCAATAGTAAATTAAAAAAATATATATTAGGGAAAATTGTAAAAAAAGTAAATATGTGCTTGTGGTTCAATTTTTTTTAAGGGCACGATTATTATTCTGTGTGTCTATTCCTATATTGTCACAGTCATTATTATACGCAGTAGGAGATATGTTTTTTTTGTGGAACTTTGGGAGGTATTTTACCGTGAAATAAAAAAAAAATATATATATTATATTATATTATATATATATAAATATATATATATATAGCTGATTTCCCCTGTAACTTGCCCTGATGTATTATCCCCAGTTACAGGGCTTCTAATCTGCCTCTTTTTCAGGCAGAATCCACCTGAAAAAGCTCTAAAAAGAATCACTACAAGGGATATACATCATGCATCATTTTAACCACTATGAAACTACAAATACACAATGTTTCTGGTGGCTTTTCTTGGAAGCCATCTCTGTGTCATGTATGGAATTTAAGAAAAAATAATAAAAGCCATCGCAAAAGATATCAGTAAAGACATGTTAGAAAATAAAACTCTGGCGTTTCCCTAAAACGTCTCCTGCATCGAACAGACGTTGTGTGCACATCCCCCTAGACAAACTGCACCCACAGTGCTCAATGAGAACATTAGACAAAGTAATGCTTTGATACCCTATTTTTCAATCACATCCTATTGTTAGTGAGTTGGCATTTTTCCTGGTGTTTTTCCTCGTAGGCTTCCCTATAAGACTTTAAAAGTAGCAGGAAGAAAACAAGTATAAAATATGCTAAAAGCAAAAAAAATCACCAAAAACAACATAAAAAATGTAAAACCTGTTGGTGTTTTATAATATATTTTTTCATGCATTTTAACATTTAAGAAAAAAGACTGTATAAGACCTTGATGAAGCGCTTGGCAGTGTGAAACGGCCGTTGCTCTTTTTCCTGTTTCTCTGTATCCTCCACCCGGTATGGAATAAAGGAATAACTTTTTATCTACAGGGTGAGTGCACGTTTTTTCTCTGCTCCTATTTTGGCTATTGCCTGTCCCCTGTGCACCATATGTCACTATGTTATGACTTACTGATAACTTAAACGGTGATATTTATCTCCATATCTTACTCCATCAATCTGATTGTAATTACTAGTAATACCACCCTATCCTTTTTTCATTTGTTTGCTCAGAAACTTATTATACTCGTGGCACGAGGCTGTAGCTGTGGGTGACGTACTTGTTTCTGGTGCTCTCAGGCACGTTACATGAAGTGGTCTTGTGCTACGATGGGTGCTAGGCCCATGCAGGCCACATGTAACCGATGTTGCTGGTTTGCCAGGACCAGATGTTTCACAGTTCAGTTAGGAAGGCCACCAGTCAAAAATTAAGTTTTTACTGAATGGGAACTTGGTAGGGAATATACACAAGAGACAGCTGGTGCAAAGTCTTATGAAAGTTTCCTTTACAGCTCAAAGAATTTTCCACACAGTTTCCTTCCTTCTTTTCTCTATATTCACCTTTCCTCTTCACTCCTTCTACTTGTCCTCTATCTCCTCTGTTTCTCACCACTTCACCACAACCCAGCTTGACTCGACAGTCTTATTTAGCAAGAGTCATTTACTCGATCTGAGGTTCCACATCTTCGTTCCCCTCAGGGTGCCAATATGGTCTGTCCTTATCTCTTCTTCTACTAACGCTCTGGAACTCCTGCCTCGGACATTCTACTCATCTAATGTACTCAGTCCTATCTAAGCCCGCTACCTTCAAGAGTTATAAACTCTGGACTTTGCGTCTAGGTGTTCTCTCCCAGGACCTGTCTCTGGGAAATCAATCTGTCTCTCAGTCACTTTTGCTCTGGATCTCGCTATATCTTCCCTTTGGTCTCCACTCACTTTAGACACCCCAGAAGGTGGCACTTAAATTAGACTGCAAGTGCACTGGG
The DNA here is from genome assembly GCF_051348905.1 of Ranitomeya variabilis. NCBI lineage: Eukaryota > Metazoa > Chordata > Amphibia > Anura > Dendrobatidae > Ranitomeya > Ranitomeya variabilis. Next base: position 222,928,463 of record NC_135235.1, read on the forward strand.
GATTGAAGGTGCACTTGCAGTCCACAGATCCTCTTATTTATTTCCCATACCTGTACTGCCCCAGCTGCTTGAATGGCAATGGAGACAGAAGCTGTTGTCTGTGACATTATCTGTGCCTGACTCCACTGCCAATTGAGCAGCCGGGGAAGAGCAGGGGAGAGGATAACTGATGAGGAGATGTTAACGGCTAGTGCACTTTTAATGCTGTGCCGCTGGTCCAAACTGTGCTGCTATTAGAGGTAGATCTGTCTCTGCAGCATCAGAGGAGAGCAATCTGGTCAACTTCAGGGCAGCACTCACAAGCTGTATGGCAAATTGCCTGCAAACACATACATACATTCTTGCCTAGGAACTGGCCACCACTCTGACTGCATAGGTGGCTGGTAACCTTGGAAACATGCGGTAAGCTTCAACATTGATCATTTGAAGGTTTTGAGAACTGAGAGGATACTTACATAAAAACTTTGCAATTGTATCCATTTAATAGAAACAACCCGTTTAATAATGAAACATCTGGTTGTTGTGCCATCTTTGGTCCTTATTTGGGACTTCCTATGGGTGCAGTATAACACAAGTGGATGGTAGGGGGTAATGACTTTCTAATATTGTTTTTTCTATATTGCGTCTATTTTATTATGAGTTGCATTTCTATATTTTGTTGCAGTGACCTTGTGTTCGATGGAGCCGCAGTGAATCACGACTAAACAAGACTGGATGTCAGGATGATGTTGGTCAGTCATGTGAATTGTTGGGTTCTTACCTTCCTGCTATTACAGATGTTTTCTTGTAAGTATTACATAAGCCAAGATATTATATATTGCTCCACTTATAATTCTGCTGTAATACCTTGTGACATACCGCTATGTGTTTTCTGTTGAAATCCCTTACCATGTCTAGAAATGTGAAAAATACCATTGATGGGTAATTATTTGCTTGTTTATGGTGCAGGTCATGTATAAATACATGAAACTGTCATACACCTTTTCAGTTGAAAGTGTCATATTCCTGCACTTACATTTCTCCTTTCTCTGTCCTCGGGTTCCCAGTTAATGTTTGGAAAAGTTCTAAGTTAACAGTAAATAGGAGATGGGTAGGCGAGGTAGGAGAGGTAGGAGGGAGATGCAGCTGCAGTTTCTCCATCATAGAGTGGAGGCAGTCAGCAGGGAAAGATATCTAACCATAGCACGTCTCTGATATCACACATGAAGGAGCCTGCCCATTCAGCAATGTGGAGAGACAAGATTTGCATTTACAGAACACAACAAAAGGAAGGAAAAAAACAAACAAATCTGCAGATATGATCAGTAGAACAAAGGGTAATTATTGCTTACAGGACTCAAAGACCCTGCACATTTACACAGCGCCACCTAAGCAGATGTGGTTGTGTATAGTACTGCAGCTCAGCTCATTGAAGTCAGCAGAGCTGAGCTGTAGTAACTGACATAGCCCCGTGGATGGATTTTTCTGTGTCATTATTGCATTTACTGCTCATTTTTTCTGTTAATTATTGGAGGTTCCAAACAAATGACCTCATATTATTATAAGGAGTCTGGTCTGAGATTTCTAATAGGGATCAAAATATGGTTATTTGTCAGTAAAGACAGAAGATCACATGGACCTTAGAAATGTTGTCCACTACTTTATCATTGATGACCTATCCTTATGAGAGGTCATCAATGTCTGATTGGCCGGGGTCCGACACCTGGCACCCCCATTGATTAGCTATTATTGGTGTTGGTGGCCGCCGGCCTGAAGTACTCATTTGTGGAGCTAGTCATCATAGATCATCAATGTCTGATCGGCCGGGGTCCGACACCTGGAACCCCCATTGATCAGCTATTATTGGTGTTGGTGGCAGCCGGCCAGGAGTACTCACTTGTAGAGCTGGCTATCTTCTGATTTTGGCCACCGCAGGGTACTGAACATCTGTCTCCTATTGATTTTAATAGGAGACGGATGTGCAGTACCATGTGGCGGACACTACCAGAAGATGGCCAGCTGCACAAACGAGTACTTCCGGCTGGTGGCCACCAACACCGACACCAATAATAACTGATCGGCAGGGGTGCTGGGCAGGTCTGGCTCTAGGTTTTTGTGGATCCCGGGTGAAAGAGTCTTAGTGGGCCCCTTTAACACATACCGTAACACGTAAAATAGAAAAAAAGGGGTTTGGTGCCATGTTAGACAATTGAAAAAATAATGCTCTACAAGATAATCTTGTAGGTATGATACCCTTTAATGGCTAACAAAAATATTAAAAAGTATCATAACTACCAGAGAGCATTATATAAAATAGAAACATACAACATCCTCCTTTGACCAATCCTGACCAATTTTGGTGAGGGATTTATTAACTCTCTCTGTTTTCAAAATCGGTGAATGCCAAAATTTCCCCCAAAAAATTCAGGCTAGCCCTGGCAAATTCAAGACTGTTGGTCACAATGGAGGACAAAAAGGCAACGACTGTGTAATAGTTGTGCGTGCAGATTTTGTACAAGGGACAATGTCGCCTCCTTCCATAGTATTGTAGATAGTTGATCACGTGTCACTTTTTGTTTCCGCAGATGTTGGCTGTAAGGCTGAAGACTATACTATAAATGCGCCCTCTGTGACGGCACAAGATGGACTCTGCGCATATATTTCATGTACATTTACCAAACCCAGTGATGTATCTATAGAGAAATGTATTTGGTTCAGGATTAACCCAACCAAACAAATTGTGGCTTCAACTAAAAACAACCCATCAAGTCGAATTTTTTTCACTGGAGATGTCAACAAAGGAGACTGTTCCCTAATGATCAATGATGTTGAGAAAAGCGACGAATCAAATTATCTGTTCAGAATGGAAGCTGTTACGTCCGGAGATAGCTACAATTATGAGCCTACACCCAAGGTAACGGTGACAGGTAAGTGGAAGAAACTGCAATTACTGAATATTCATAAATGTATGGCTGGTCGGATATTGAACGTGTTTCACACCCTGTTCAGGGCAACGCAACCAATTCAGCAACGCACATGCAACCGGCTTTACGTGAATAGAAGTAGAGATGTGGGTGACATAAGAGAAATCACAGACCAAAGGGCAGGATTTCCAGGTTGGCTGGTGGCACCAAGGATGGTCGAGATCCACCCATTGAGTCGCCCATCCATGATTTGCATTCATTTTTTTTCCAGTTTGTCAATATACAATGACAATATAATTACATATATATGAGGCTGGTTAGATGGCTAGTAAAGGGGGAAACTGGTTTAAAGGGGGAAACTGGTAGGGGGTGGGAGATGACAGCTGCAGTCAATCAGTGTCCACTGATTGGTTGCGGCCATCACATGCTGTTCTCCACCAGCAGTCTGGTTGGGGATACTGCTACAATAGGGTAGGAGGGCAGCTCTTGGGGAAATGAATACAGCTCCTTTTTTTTTCTTTTTTGTTATATTCCACCTTGACCCAATGAGCTATACTATGAATATTTTAGAAGCCCCCTTTAAATCACAGCATAAGGATGTAACAGAGCTGAATTCTTTATTAAATGATCTGTTATCAGGATTTTGTCACGTAACCTGAGCCCAGCATGATGTAGAGACAGAGATCCTGATTGCAGTGATGTGTCACTTACTGGGCTGCTTGCTGCAGTTTTGATAAAATCACTGTTTTATCAGCAGGAAATTATCATTAGACAACTAGTAAACCTGCTGTCAGGTTGTCCTCCATATTCTTTAGCTATGTATAACCCCGCCCGCCCAACACTGATTGGCAACTTTCTGTGTACACTGCACATAAGCAGAAAGCTGCCAATCAGTGGTGTGGGGTGGGGTTATGCAGAGCTCAGCATTTAGAGAACTGCTAAATTTGAAGCAGATAAAGCTGTGACTTTTCCAAGACTACAGCAAGTAGCCTAGTAAGTGACACAATTAGGGTCTCTGTCTCTATATTGTGCTGCTATCTGATGGTTAGTAGAAGTAGTTATAGTGTAAAAGTAATTGTAGTATTAGTAAAGTGCAACATAGTAGTGGTGTATATGTAGTAGTAATAGTAGCAGTAGTGGTGGTGGTGGACTACATGTAGTAGTATTGTACATGCACTAGTAGTACTTGTATTAATAGTAACTAATAGGAAGCTGATTACAGCTTGCTCTGGTCCAAGATGACGCTCACAGCAATTATGTTCTCATCTAACAGATGCAAATACAATTGAGTGCTCGGAGGGAGTGATGGCCTGGACGCAGGCAGAGAGAGGGGTGACTGACACTGCTCCCCTGTGTGTTCGCATCCCAATCGCCAATGTGCTGAATGCCTGTGGCCGGAGGAAGGTACCAGGCGGCCGCAGGCATTCAGCCATGTCACTTCGCTAAAGTGCGCTCCCTCAGGTAGGCAGGATGTAGCGCTCTAGGCAAGTGCCTACCCCTCTTCCTGGCCTTAGGTAGTAGTAGTATTGTACATGCATTAGCAGTAGTAGTATAGTACATGTAGTAGCTGTAATATTAAAATACATGCTATAACTGAAGTAGTACAGACATACTGGCGTCATGGTAGTATTAATACTAGTAGTAACACTAATGTTTTTTGTGTCCCAAATTTCACAAATCTTTTTTTTTTTTTATTTAACTCCTTTTTTACAGTTTATACAGACCAGGTGCTGATCCGTATATTCTTAGTAGTTGTCTTCATTGGGTTAGTAGCAGTAGAGCTGTTGCAGTAGTAATGTCAGAGTCTTAGCAGAGATCTAGTAGGCACAGACTTACTCATGTGCAGCCACAAGGACCCGTGGGCTCGCCGAGTCCGTCACAGCTGTGATCTACTTTCTCCCCATATAGATTCTCCTTTTTGGTATGGGGAAAAAAGCCCCCTGTGCTTCTCTCCGCTCAGCAGTTTTCATATGTAGTTGATTATTATCTGTGCACCCAAATCCAATGACTTAACATCTTTTCTCCAATTCTTTTTAGACTTAACAGACAAACCTGAGATCTCTGTGGGGACTTTGGAGGCCGGTAAAGAAGCCAATGTCACCTGTAAAAGTCCTGGTGTCTGCGCTGGGACGGCTCCTGGCTTCACATGGACTGGACAACATGGAGTATCATCGAATTATAGCAATTCCTATTCAAATCGCACCAGCATTTACTTCTCTAACTTCACCTTCACGCCTGCAAGGATCGACAATGGGAAATCACTGGAGTGTAAGGTCACCTTCCCGTCTAGCAAAGCTGTCACACAAGAAACCATCACACTAAATGTCACGTGTAAGTCTCCGTACAAGGTTTTACTCCAGTGTCATCATTGGTAACTTAAACGTACTCTAAAAAAGAGCATCAGTCCTATGTATAGTGAATTATTTTACTAAAAGTCTCTTACAAGCCTCAACTGAAGTCCGTGCCAGGCGTAACTACCAGAATACATAGGAAATAGCTCCCTCTGCTGGTTAACATCAGCATAACATGTAGTAAAGCATAAGAACAGGGGGAGTTATACCACTTACCATGCACAGTCAACATCTGAACAGGTCAGAGTGAGCCTCCGATAGCTTCTGTGTTGCAGTTTCTATTGCTGGCTGCAGAATGAGATAACAGAGTTTTTTTGTGCTCCTGTCAGCTGACTTATGATCAGAAAGTTTTGCCCAATTTTTCTGTGGTTATACATATTCCAAGAGAACCTCAGACAAAGGAAGGTAAGAGTTTTAAAGCTTTCCTTTCAGAAAGAGCTCACTGACAGATCCTCAGTTAACTCATTCTGCAGCCAGCAATAGACAGTATAACAGAAATACTATAAAATTCTAACAGTGCAATTATTTTATGGAACCTAATTGCAAAAAAATGCTTCAGCCAAAAATATGTGCACATAGGTTTAAAAAACAAATTGCACAAAAAAGTTGTCAACAATTATCCATTAACTACTCACGGACTACCCTATATCTTAGAACATTGGTCCAGTCCGCATATTACTCTGTAAGGATGTTGTAGAATGTCCTTGATTATTCAGGAGGAGTAGGGAGACGGTAAAAATAATTGTAACTGAAAAGGCGACACATTTCCATCTATATTTTAGAGGCACTTTGTGTTTTTAAAGGCAATGTGTCATCAGAAAATTATCAAACAGTTGAAAAGGGTTTTATATTACGGTAATTGCATTCGTTAAAAAAGGTTGAGAATTTTTTTTTATTATATTACAATATGTATTAAAAATAAGAAATCTTGCAAAAGTGGACACTTGGGATAGTTTAGACTCATTCTGCCAAAGAAATTCACATGCACATTAGCAGCAATAGACTGACTATCTTTTGAATTGAAGCATCTAATGAGCATGTGCAAACATCTATGTGAAGGGAGGGGGAGGAGGTGAGCTGTGACACTGCCTTCGTGCATGGTGAATCCAGTGTTATTAGTTATGTCTAGAGTTGTTACCTGTCATTGTGATCCTACGTCTGCTGATAAGAAGCCTTGTTGCAGTCCCAGTGGCCAAATTGAGAAAAAAATATATAAAAGTCTAGTTTAAAAAAAAACACACATACGAAACCTGATTTAATTAATTTTCATTTGATAAATTTCCTTTTAAAAAATGGGAAAAATGCCCAAAAATATATATTTACATTTAATGTTTTAGTTTAACATTTTTAATTTTTTTTCCCACTAATAATGTTGATATAGTCCTATGTATTAGTAAAGGTCACATGCAGGATATCATTATAGACCATAACACGAGAAGCATGACATAAAAATTAGGTGGAAAATAGTTTGGTCTTAAATTTGTTAAACAATAGCTTATTTTCTTATAAAACATCCCCTTTTCCAATGTATAACAATGTAATAAAAGGTTGAACTTGATGTACTTGAGTCTATTTTTCAACCTATGTATCTAACTATGTAAAATAATCTTATTTTTATCCAATCTAACATTGAATTTTATTTTCATTATTTTTCTTGCAGTCCCTCCAGATGTGAACATCACCATTAAAGGTAACAATATACTACACTAATATGCATGGTGATATCAAGAAAAATAATAATATTTTTTTTGGGGGGATATCGTATCCTAAAGATAACATCCTGGTATGACCCTCCTCTTGAACCACAATACAACTTAAGGCAGGCTGTAATACTATATTTCCCCTGTTTTGGCCGATTCAGGGAAACTATCTTGATTGTAGCTACTTTCCCTGTTAAATGTCAAACGAAAAGTATTTCAAGTGGGGACAACAAGTCTCTATCCTGGGCCCCATGGTTATTCAACATTTTTATAAATGATCTAAATAAGGGAACTGAAAGAAAACTATTCAAATTTGCAGACGATGCAAACTAGGAGGGATAGCTAACACTAAAGCAGACAGAGAAAGGATTCAGAAGGATCTAGGTAAGCTTGAACAATGGGCAGAGACTAATAGAGTGGTGTTTAATGGAAAAATGCAAGATTGGATATCTGGGAAATAAAAATGAAAATTACACCTACAGAATGGGAGGAATTGAACTAAGCAACAGCACATGTGAAAAAGACATGGATATACTAATAGAATGGTGTTTAACAGGGAGAAATGCAAGATTCTTCATCTCAAGAAAAATAAAAATAACATCTACAGAATGGGAGGAACAGAAATAGGCAACAGCACGTGGGAAAAAAACTTGGGTATACTAATAGATCATAGACTGCACATGAGTCAACAGTGTGATGCACCAGAAAAAAGACAAACACAGTTCTAGGATGTATTAAGAGAAGCATAGAGTCCAGATCACGTGAAGTAATTATCCCCCTCTACTCCTCCTTGGTCAGGCCTCATCTGGAATACTGTGTCCAGTTCTAGGCTCCACATTTTAAAAAAGACATTGAAAAACTGGAGCAAGTGCAGAGAAGAGCGACCAGGATGGTGAGAGAACTGCAAAGTATGTCCTATGAGGAATGGTTAAAGGATCTGGGAATGTTTAGCTGCAAAAAACAAGGTTAAGGGGAGACTTAATAGCTGTCCACAAATATTTTAGGGGCTGTCACAGTGTAGAGGGACCATCATTATTCTCATTTGCACATGGAAACACGAGAAGCAATGGAATGAAACTGAAAGGGAGAAAATACAGATTAGATATTAGAAAAAACTTTTTGATAGTGAGGGTGATCATTGAGTAGAACAGGCGACCACGAGAGGTGGTGAGTTCTCCTTCAATGGAAGTCTTCAAAGAGAGGCTGGACAGACACCTATCTGAGATGGTTAGTGACTCCTGCATTTGGAACGCCTGCCAGGGCTGTGGGGTACTCAGTACTGGGTCCGGTACTTAAAGGGACACTGTCACGTGAATTTGGAGGGAACAATCTTTAGCCATAGGGGCGGGGTTTTCGGGTGTTTGATTCACCCTTTCCTTACCCGCTGGCTGCATGCTTGCTGCAATATGGGATTGAAGTTCATTCTCTGTCCTCCGTAGTACATGCCTGCACAAGGCAATTCCAGTCTTACACAGGCGTGTACTATGGAGGACAGAGAATGAACTTCAATCCCATATTGCAGCCAGCATGCAGCCAGCGGGTAAGGAAAGGGTGAATCAAACACCCGAAAACCCCGCCCCTATGGCTAAAGATTGTTCCCTCCAAATTCAGGTGACAGTGTCCCTTTAAAGGGGATGTCACAATGGTGGTGACCTGGTCTGTGGCCCTGGGTGCCCATGTTAAAGGGAATGTTCTTAAAGGGGTTTTGAATAAAGTTTGTGTTCGTGACGCCACCTGTGGTATTCGGTCAGATGGATGCTGCTTAAAGGGGTCCTCTGGGGTGATGTTATGGCAGCTAAGATGGTATAACTTCCCACAGGTGAAGTTGGGTCGCCAGGGCTCCCAGTGTGTAGGTGAAGATGGTGGGTGGTGCGGTAAGAAACGGAGGACACAGGTTTGCAGTCTCTTTACCTGGTTTACTGAAGGCTTTAGGCAACCGCATTCCAGGGCACCAGATCACAGGTACAGGTAGGATCCGGCCGGCTTAAAAGCAAGTTCAGAATCCCCTTTACCAGGTGGAGTTAGAAGCCTTCCTACTAGCGCTGTGGGGTAGTCCCTTGCTGCCTGTGGCTTCTATCAAGGTCCTCACAGTTCTCTCTGTCCTCCTTTAAGGTGGGACACAAACCTGTATGACAGGTGACCTAAGCCTTTCCATAGGGTCTCTATCACGACCCATGCTCTATGTGCCACTGTGTCTCCTGGGTATTAGGGCAGACAGGTTACGTGTAGTCCAGCTGTCCTGACGGTTTTTGCTGTGCCTTCTACAGTCCGACACAACCTCAGTCTTCCAGCTACTGGAATCTGCGCTCTACAGGGAGGTAGCCCAAATGCTGCTGTCCTCCCCAGGTATCACTCTCCTGCGCTTCGCTCTCCTGCACGCTCACTACATTCCAACCCTTCAGGTTATCTACCTTTCTTGGAGCTGCAGCTCACACATGGCTGCACAGCCCCACTCTCTGCTCTCAGTCCTCTCTCCTCCACTGTCTCTCCAGACTGATCTAACTGCTCCTCCAGAACAGCATACTTAAAGATGGGGAAGCTCCCCTGAATCCGGGTTCAGAGCTCCCCCTTCTGGCCTGGATTCAGAATGTGCTGCATGCAGGTGCGTACCTGGTAAAGGGAATCCTCTTTGCCTCCAAGCATGATATCTCCCTCCCCAAAAGGAAGGCAACATCACTTTAATAACCGGTTACCTGGGGTGTTACACATTGAGCAGGGGGTTGCACACGATGAACCAGGATGTCATTTCAACTCTAATATTCCAATATTCTAAGAACAATCTCTCAGGATCCTTCAGGTCTATGGGGCTATATGCAGCTGTTCAGAATATGTATCAGGAGGACCACATTGAGCTTTTTCACCTTCAGGCCTTCCTAAAAAGTTCATTTTATAACTTTTACTATAAATAGTAGGAAGTCATGCTCTCAGGTAGACATTAGGCAGGTAGCAGTCATTTAGGCAATGCCATTCAGTCCAAACGTGCATTTTTATTGTTTTCATAGAACTCCAAGAGATTCAAAACCAAAAAAAGGCTCTTCTGGACACAAAGGTATAAGAGGAAATAAACAGTTCAGTCAACAGACACATACATGTCAGTGCAGGCCCACCCAAGCAGGTCACAGTCCTTTCTCCTTGGGCCAGCTTTATTCAAATAAGAGGTACGATCCTACCAGTCTCAGAATCCCCTTCAGCCCGAGCTCCAGCCACATCCAGCGCCAAACAAAAGTGTTCAACTCCATGCGCAGTTCACATTGAACAGGCTGCAGCTACCACATGTTTCTATGCAACACACAGACTGCTCAGCTTTTCTAACTGACACATGCAGTCTACATTCTCTGGGATGTCTCTTTCAAAGTTATAGCTCACATTTTGGCTGGTCACTCGCCAGCTTCAGCACACTTGACTCTGCTCAACATTCAGCAGAATGACACACTCCCAGCGAACACAGGACCTGGATCTTAGTCAAAGCTGGCCAGGTGCATTTAATTAAGCACTGCTAGGTTTTAACTCAGTCCTCCCTGGCTTTGCTACAATATATAGATCTAATAACTAATGTTTTCCATTTTAATAGACTGAACCATATTCTTATCTTGGACAATTTATCCCCATATCTTTCCAAACAGTGTTGGACTGAAGCTCCTTAGACCTGCAAGAAGAAATGATTATAAGGGACCACCCTCCTCTTTAATTTGTAGTCTTTGAGCACTGTATACACATGACATCTCTGCAATAAGATCTAAAAGGTGATTACTGAATATATAAAAATATACAGTGTATATATATATATATATATATATATATATATATATATATATATATATGTATGTACAGGTTCTCTGAGAATTCTCAAGTATTCTAATGGGTCAACTTGACTATGTCTGGACATATTAAAGAAAGTGTGAAAGTTCTTAATTTGTGTCCCTCTAGATCCTTGCCTCTCGATTGTGTAGGACATATATTCTCAACTTTTGTATCCTAATATGTTCTGTAAATATCTATATGGGTGCTCTTACTGTCATTATGCTGTGTTTTTATTTAAGTTGTATCCTTTTTCACCTTTCCTCTTAGCTAGATATGTCTCTAAAAAAGTGGCACAAAATGTCCAACTTTGAAAAATGATAACAAGTAATGAAAAATAAAAACTAATTTTGTGATACTCCGGTGGGAGAAGTTTATGTTGTCTGCACATAGATACATAACAATCAGCGGTTGTGGTGTGAATTGCAACCTGTTGACTGCTTGTCATTAGAATTTGTGAGAAATTGGCATCCTTAACTAATTCATAGAAAGGAGGCATTGTTTATTGTTAGAAGTTTGTAAATGACCATCTTATTAATCAGTGTTGGACTGGGCTACTAGATGATCAAATAATGAAGACAAATTCCTCTTTTTATGGCACAAATGGGCTGATAATTGACTAGATGACTTATTTGTGGGGTTTCCTTCTTTTTGTGGAAACTTATAAGACTTTAGTGATGATATGCCAAACATTTGTGTCTACAATGAAAATGTTGCCGGTACGTCAGTCCAACAATGATACGATTTTCAAATCAATTTTTTACAGAAAAAATGTGTTTTTTTGTTCATGGGGAGAAACTCACAAAGAAGAGTCCAATAAACAGTGATCAAAGGGAATTGATAGTAGTAGTGAGTCTACTTTTTTGCATCAAAATGGCTCGTTTGACACCCTCCATCACCTCTTTCTCCTATTTGTGACATCAATTGTTTCTTTTTTTTAGGTGGTGTTAGAGATAATACTTTTACAGTTAAAGAAGGAGACAGTGCACAGATGAACTGCACAGTGGACTGTAACCCTATAGCTGAAATTACTTGGTTTGTGGGAAATGAGAAAAAAGAAGCATTGAATGGACAATGGCTTACCTACAACCTTACCAATATTAGTCTTAGTGATGCTGGAAAATACTCTTGTACCGGAAAGAATAACCTTGGAATCTCCAAAAAAAACATTGATTTAATTGTTTATTGTGAGTAGACCTCCAAGATCAAAGAGATAATTAACTTTTTGGACTTATTTAATTTAAGCTTAAGGGGTTTATGGTTGACCAATCCTTTGGGTTAGTCATCAAAATCAGGTCAGTGGGAGACCAACTACCAGCACTGATCGGCTGCTAGCAGAGCTGGCAATGTCTGGATGTGAACAGTATAGTGTGTAACAACATTGTTTATTTAGATCATTCTGCTGACCCCAACCTCTAATAATAATAATAATAATAATAGACGATTTTGTTGACTCTACCTTCTGAAAATAATAATACTAGATCACTCTGGTGACTCCACCCTGTAGTAATAATATATGACTCTGCTAATCCTACCCATTATAATAAAGGACTCCACCCTATAGTAATAATATATGACTCTGCTGATCCTACCCATTATAATAAATGACTCCACCCTCTAGTAATACCACACAACTCTGCTCTGATGACCCCACATTCTAGTAATAATAGAATTTTCTCCTGTATCCACGTCTAATAATAATAATAGATGACTCTAATAACATTGCTTTGTAATGATATAAGATGACTACTGAGTTACTCTCTAATCAAAATATGACATGACTCTGCTGACTTTGTCCAAGTCCACACAGTAAAGCAAATTAATTAACTGCAGAAAAAAGGGCCCCAGGATGCAGGATCCCGGGCCCCGCCGCGGCCATGTGAAATTTTCCATTTTTCAGAGTCAACCTGTTGAGTTACTCTCTAATCAAAATAAGACATTGTTAGGGTTTGCGGAACGCACCGAATATATTTATTGATGTGATTGGTGCGTTCGCAACCCGGGATCCACCGTGCAGGAAATATCCTGCCGCTAAGTAAATGGCGGCACTATATGGCGGTATTAACCAGCTCTGTTAACTTCACAGAGCGGCTGAGAAAGCAAAGCTCTGTGCCCTGTTAACTCTCACAGAGACACAGGCTAACTACCCAGAAGAGAGCAGTCAGTGGTCATGCATGCACACAAAACTCCTCGCCGGAGGTGCCAGCATTCTAGGAGCTTATTTCAGCCGGGTCCCTGAATACTCTCATACACATTCTCCTCACCGGAGGTGCCAGCATTCACGCATATGACCACAGTGGCGCAAAGCATGTAACTTTAGAAGATACTAGCGCATGGCCGTGCGGCCATGCGAGCCTTAAATAGTTGCAGCACGTACAGGACCTTAAAGAAGAGGACCAATGAGAGATTGCTACTGAGTCTGCGTACCTACAGGACCTTCCTAGAAAGACCAATAGATTTGGCTGCAGTACCTGAGCATGTGACCCTCGATCTCCACTGAGAGATCTTACCCTGGGCATGCTCAGTGTGTGCAAAGCAGGACTTAGTCCCAGAAAAGCCTGTTCGCCGTAGATCAGTGCAGGGTACAATAGCAGAGCCTGGAGAGGCAGCAAAAACCCTTTGCACTGAATCAGACTCAGTGAGACGCTGGGACCGACATCTCCGCTGAGCAGGCTCCACTGCGGCCGATGGAGAATGTGAGACCGCAGCAGACACGGATCGAGATTCCCCCTGTGCAGCTGAGGAAACGCGACTCCTAACAGACATGACTCTGCTGACTTTGTCCCAGTCCACACAGTAAAGCAAAATACTGAACTGAAGAAAAAAAGTCAAACTACATTTTGTTCTCCTTTTAGCAGTGTAAAATTTTTACTATTTTTGGATTTTTTCTTTATGGACAGGCATATAAAAAACAACCAAAAATAGTTAGATATGTCATTTTCTGGTAGCATATTGCTTTATTATTCATTGCTTTAAAATATGTATGGGAAAGGCTTCTTGTTAAGTGACAAGGTGAGGTATGTGCAAATGAGAAAATGCAGTTATTTGCCTATTTTTACTGATCGCTTTGGGCGCTACTCAATGGTAGTGTTGAGCATTCCGATACCGCAAGTATCGGGTATCGGCCGATACTTGCGGGTATCGGAATTCCGATACCGAGATCCGATACTTTTGTGGTATCGGGTATCGGTATCGAAACAACATTAATGTGTAAAAGAAAGAATTAAAATAAAAAATATTGCTATACTCACCTCTCCGACGCAGCCTGCACCTTACCGAGGGAACCGGCAGCGTTCTTTGCTTAAAATGCGCGCTTTTCCTTCCTTCCGTGACGTCACGGCTTCTGATTGGTCGCGTGCCGCCCATGTGACCGCGATGCGACCAATCACAAAGCCGGAACGTAATTTTAAAATCCTGAAGGACCTGAAATTACGTCACGGCTTGCTGTGATTGGTCGCGTCGCGGCCACATGGGCGGCGCGTGACCAATCACAAGCCGGGACTTCACGTAAGGAAGTTAAAGCGCGAATTTTAAGCAAACAACGCTGCCGGTTCCCTCGGTAAGGTGCAGGCTGCGTCGGAGAGGTGAGTATAGCAATATTTTTTATTTTAATTCTTTATTTTACACATTAATATGGTTCCCAGGGCCTGAAGGAGAGTTTCCTCTCCTTCAGACCCTGGGAACCATCAGGAATACCGTCCGATACATGAGTCCCATTGACTTGTATTGGTATCGGGTATCGGTATCGGATTAGATCCGATACTTTGCCGGTATCGGCCGATACTTTCTGATACCGATACTTTCAAGTATCGGACGGTATCGCTCAACACTACTCAATGGTCAAGAGGGTAAATCACTGCATGATTCAATTATAGAGGAGTTAAATTTGTTTGGAATAATAGAGTAAATCACATCAACCCTTTTGAACAAACACGCTGACTATGAGAGTGTTTTTTTTTTACGTTTCCCACAATTCATGTAACTGTATGAATCTATATTTATGAAAATATTTATAAAATGTTTTATTTTTTTCCAGATGCTCCAAGAACGCCCAATATAAAGTGTGTAATGACTGAAGGTATAATGATGACTTTCCTTGTAGTTCTACCTATACACAAATCGAAAATACAAATTATTGCTCTAGATATTTCTACCTCTAAGTAGTGCTGTACATTAGTTTTATGTTACAGATTATTTCTGTGATTGATTAGTTTTATGTTGTGCAGTATTTTTGTGCTGGAGATTATTTTTGTATTCTAAAATATGTTCTGCAGATTTTTCATTTTTGGTAATTACTGTAGTTTTATTCTACATTTAATGAAAAATTCACTATATGATATTAACATTTGAAAATTATCAAATGTTAATTGCTTCATTAATTACTTGGATATTTCTCTATTTTTTTTGGTGTTTTAAAATGTATTTGTCTTTTATATTATATATGTGTTATAGATTATCTCACTGCTCCAGATTCATTTTGTATTTTAGATTATTTTTGTATTATAGGTAACTGTTTTCGCAGTGAATTGTTTTTGTGTTTTTTACTATTTTACGTTTCATTTTTTTTGTTAAATTATTTAGAATTTTTTCAGAGATGTAAATTACCGTATATACTCGAGTATAAGCCAAGATTTTCAGCCCAAAAAAATGGGCTGAAAGTGCCCCTCTTGGCTTATACTCGAGTCATGGAGGGCGGGGGGGGGTCGGCAGGTGAGGGGGAGCGACGCCTGTCAAATACTCACCTACTCCCGGCGCTCCTGACACGGTCCCTGCAAGTCCCACGGTGTTTGGCGCGGCAGCTTCAAGTTCTTCCCCTCTTCAGTGGTCACGTGGTACCACTCATTAAAGTTATGAATATGGACTCCACACCCATAGGGGTGGAGCCGCATATTCATTACTGTAATGAGCGGTACCATGTGACCGCTCACTACAGGAAGAAGCTGCCGCGCCGTACACCGTGGGACATGCAGGGATCGCATCAGGAGCGCCGGGAGGAGGTGAGTATATTTACCTTCCCTCGTTCCACCGGCGCTCCATCTTCCCGTCCTCTTGCTGTGACTGTTCAGGTCAGAGGGTGCGATGATGTATTAGTGTGCGCACTGTTATGTTGGGCTGGTGGTTAGGAGCACTAGAAATGACCAGATGAGCAAACTAGCAATACAGGACGAGCTCTGGGAAGTGGGAGCTCTGCTGACCGCAACCCCTAATCCTATCACAACAACTAGAAATAGCCGTGGAGCGTTCCTGACTCTGCCTAGACGCCTCTTCACAGCCTAAGAGCTAACTACCCCTAAAGACAGAAAATACAGCCTACCTTGCCTCACAGAAATTCCCCAAAGAAATAGGCAGCCCCCACATATATTGACTGTGAGTTAAGATGGAAGTCACAAACACAGGAATGAAATAGGTTTCAGCATAGGAGGCCAGACTTAACTAAACAGACTGAAGATAGAAAAGGTATCTTTGCGGTCAGCATAAAAAACTAACAAAAAACCACGCAGAGTGTGCAAAAGAAACCACCGCACCGACTCACTGCGCGGTGGTGCCACTCTGCATCCCAGAGCTTCCAGCTAACAAGATAAAATCATAATAGTAAGCTGGACAAAAACACAATGGTAACAAATAAGCTAGCAGGGACTTAGCTTTTGCTGAAGTAGACAGGTCATCTGAAAGATCCAAGAGAACTTAACCAGTACTAGGACATTGACAGCTGGCATCAAGTAACGATCTGAGTGGAGTTAAATAGAGCAGCCAGCCAAGGCCTGAACGAGATCAGCTGGAGAAAGAATCTCAGAACCAGGAGCTCCACTCACAGCCACCAGAGGGAGTCCATGAACAGAACTCGCCGAAGTACCATTCACAACCACAGGAGGGAGCTCAAGGACAGAATTCACAACAGCGCACCGCCCTCTGCCTGAACAGTCAGTGCGGAGAGACGGGACACTGAAGAGCAGCGGGAAGCGACGAGAGGTGAGTATGTCATTTTTTTTAGTGCAGCAGCAGCATTACATGAGGCACAATGCTGTATGGAGCGTCTATGGGGCCATAAAGAACTGCATGGAGCATTATATGGGGCATTATATGGGTCCATAACTGCATGGAGCATTATATGGGGCATCTATGGGGCCATAACTGCATGGAGCATTATATGGGACCATAACTGCATGGAGCATTATATGGGGCATCTATGGGGCCATAATTGCATGGAGCATTATATGGGGCATTATATGGGGCCATAACTGCATGGAGCATTATATGGGGCATATGGGGCCATAACTGCATGGAGCAATATATGGGGCCATAACTGCATGGAGCATTATATGGGGCCATAACTGCATGGAACATTATATGGGGCATCTTATGGTGCCATAATGAACTGCATGGAGCATTATATGGGGCATCTTATGGGGCCATAACTGCATGGAGCATTATATGGGGCATCTATGGGGCCATAACTGCATGGAGCATTATATGGGGCCATAACTGCATGGAGCATTATATGGGCCATCTATGGGGCCATAATTGCATGGAGCATTATATGGGGCATTATATGGGGCCATAACTGCATGGAGCATTATATGGGGCATCTATGGGGCCATAACTGCATGGAGCATTATATGGGCCATAACTGCATGGAGCATTATATGGGGCCATAACTGCATGGAGCATTATATGGGGCATCTTATGGGGCCATAATGAACTGCATGGAGCATTATATGGGGCCATAACTGCATGGAGCATTATATGGGGCATCTTATGGGGCCATAATGAACTGCATGGAGCATTATATGGGGCATCTTATGGGGCCATAAAGAACTGCATGGAGCATTATATGGGGCATCTTATGGGGCCATAAAGAACTGCATGGAACATTATATGGGGCATACAGTTGTGGCCAAAAGTATTGACACCCCTGCAATTCTGTCAGATAATACTCAGTTTCTTCCTGAAAATGATTGCAAACACAAATTCTTTGGTATTATTATCTTCATTTAATTTGTCTTAAATGAAAAAACACAAAAGAGAATGAAGCAAAAAGCAAAACATTGATCATTTCACACAAAACTACAAAAATGGGCCAGACAAAAGTATTGGCACCCTCAGCCTAATACTTGGTTGCACAACCTTTAGCCAAAATAACTGCGACCAACCGCTTCCGGTAACCATCAATGAGTTTCTTACAATGCTCTGCTGGAATTTTAGACCATTCTTCTTTGGCAAACTGCTCTAGGTCCCTGATATTTGAAGGGTGCCTTCTCCAAACTGCCATTTTTAGATCTCTCCACAGGTGTTCTATGGGATTCAGGTCTGGACTCATTGCTGGCCACCTTAGAAGTCTCCAGTGCTTTCTCTCAAACCGTTTTCTAGTGCTTTTTGAAGTGTGTTTTGGGTCATTGTCCTGCTGGAAGACCCATGACTTCTGAGGGAGACCCAGCTTTCTCACACTGGGCCCTACATTATGCTGCAAAATTTGTTGGTAGTCTTCAGACTTCATAATGCCATGCACACGGTCAAGCAGTCCAGTGCCAGAGGCAGCAAAGCAACCCCAAAACATCAGGGAACCTCCGCCATGTTTGACTGTAGGGACCGAGTTCTTTTCTTTGAATGCCTCTTTTTTCTCCTGTAAACTCTATGTTGATGCCTTTGCCCAAAAAGCTCTACTTTTGTCTCATCTGACCAGAGAACATTCTTCCAAAACGTTTTAGACTTTTTCAGGTAAGTTTTGGCAAACTCCAGCCTGGCTTTTTTATGTCTCGGGGTAAGAAGTGGGGTCTTCCTGGGTCTCCTACCATACAGTCCCTTTTCATTCAGAAGCCAACGGATAGTACGGGTTGACACTGTTGTACCCTCAGACTGCAGGGCAGCTTGAACTTGTTTGGATGTTAGTTGAGGTTCTTTATCCAACATCTGCACAATCTTGCATTGAAATCTCTTGTCAATTTTTCTTTTCCGTCCACATCTAGGGAGGTTAGCCACAGTGCCATGGGCTTTAAACTTCTTGATGACACTGCGCACGGTAGACACAGAAACATTCAGGTCTTTGGAGATGGACTTGTAGCCTTGAGATTGCTCATGCTTCCTCACAATTTGGTTTCTCAAGTCCTCAGACAGTTCTTTGGTCTTCTTTCTTTTCTCCATGCTCAATGTGGTACACACAAGGACACAGTCCAGAGGTTAAGTCAACTTTAATCCATGTCAACTGGCTGCAAGTGTGATTGTTATTGCCAATACCTGTTAGGTGCCACAGGCAAGTTACAGGTGCTGTTAATCACACAAATTAGAGAAGCATCACATGATTTTTCGAACAGTGCCAATACTTTTGTCCACCCCTTTTTCATGTTTGGTGTGGAATTATATCCAATTTGGCTTTAGGGCGATTCTTTTTGTGTTTTTTCATTTAAGACAAATTAAATGAAGATAATAATACCAAAGAATTTGTGTTTGCAATCATTTTCAGGAAGAAACTGAGTATTATCTGACAGAATTGCAGGGGTGTCAATACTTTTGGCCACAACTGTATTTGTATATGGTGCGTCTTATGGGGCCATAATGAACAGTATGGAGCATTATATGGGGCTCCTGATTCAATATGGATATTCAAAAACACTTAACCTACTGATGTCTCAATTAATTTTACTTTTATTGGTATCTATTTTTATTTTTGATATTTACCGGTAGCTGCTGCATTTTCCACCCTAGGTTTGTACTCGAGTCAATAAGTTTTCCCAGTTTTTTGTTGCAAAATTAGGGGGGTCGTCTTATACTCGGGTCGGCTTATACTCGAGAATATACGGTAGTTTTTATTTTGTAATTTTTTTTGTGCTGCAAATTAGTTTTGTGTTAAGGTAGTTTTGTATAATACTTAATTTTTCTGTTGAAGGTTAGTTTTGTATATATATTATTTTTGTGCTGCAGTTTCCTTTTAAGATTACAATTATTTTATGCTTATTTTGTGCTTTAGATTATTTTTATGCTAAAGATTAAATATGGGGTATATTTTTTTGTGTTGTAGAATAATTATGTACAGTATTTTAAAATTAGAGTTGATCTCTAGTTTTGTGTTTTAAATTATTTTTGTGCAGATGATAAATGTAGTTGTTTTGGATTATTTGTGTGCTGTAGTTTAATTTTGTGCTATAGACTTTCTTGAGCTATTAACCCCTTAAGCCCCAAGGGTGGTTTGCACGTTTATGACCGGGCCAATTTTTACAATTCTGACCACTGTCCCTTTATGAGGCTATAACTCTGGAACGCTTCAATGGATCTTGGCGATTCTGACACTGTTTTCTCATGAGATATTGTACTTCATGTTAGTGGTAAAATTTATTCGATATAGCGTTTATTTGTGAAAAAAATGGAAATTTGGCGAAAATTTTGAAAATTTTGCAATTTTCCAACTTTGAATTTTTATGCCCTTAAATCACTGAGATATGTCAAGCAAAATACTTAATAAGTAACATTTTTTTTTTGTTAGGGAGTTATAAAGGTTAAAAGTTGACCAGAAATTTCTCATTTTTACAACACCATTTTTTTTAGGGACCACCTCTCTTTTGAAGTCATTTTGAGGCGTCTATATGATAGAAAATACCCAAGTGTGACACCATTCTAAATACTGCACCCCTCAAGGTGCTCAAAACCACATTCAAAAAGTTTATTAACCCTTCAGGTGTTTCACAGGAATTTTTGGAATGTTTAAATAAAAATGAACATTTAACTTTTTTCACACAAAATTTATTTCAGCTCCAATTTGTTTTATTTTACCAAGGGTAACAGGAGAAAATGGACCACAAAAGTTGTTGTACACTTTGTCCTGAGTACGCTGATACCCCATATGTGGGGTTAAACCACTGTTTGGGCGCATGGCAGAGCTCAGAAGGAAAGGAGCGCAGTTTGACTTTTCAATGCAAAATTGACTGGAATTGAGATGGGACGCCATGTTGCGTTTGGAGAGCCCCTGATGTGCCTAAACATTGAAACCCCCCACAAGTGACAACATTTTGGAAAGTAGACCCCCTAAGGTACTTATCTAGATGTGTGGTGAGCACTTTGACCCACCAAGTGCTTCACAGAAGTTTATAATGCAGAGCTGTAAAAATAAAAAATCATATTTTTTCACAAAAATAATATTTTTGCCCCCAATTTTTTATTTTCCCAAGGGTAAGAGAAGAAATTGGACCCTAAAAATTGTTGTGCAATTTGTCCTGAGTACGCTGATACCCGATATGTGGGTGTAAACCATTGTTTGGGCGCATGGCAGAGCTCGGATGGGAAGGAGCGCCATTTTACTTTTCAATGCAAAATTGACTGGAATTGAGATGGGACGCCATGTTGCGTTTGGAGAGCCCCTGATGTGCTTAAACATTGAAACCCCCACAAGTGACACCATTTTGGAAAGTAGACACTTTAAGGAACTTATCTAGATGTGTGGTGAGCACTTTGACCCAACAAGTGCTTCACAGAAGTTTATAGTGCAGAGCCGTAAAAATAAAAAAATCATATTTTTTCACAAAAATGATCTTTTCACCCCCAATTTTTTATTTTTCCAAGGGTAAGAGAAGAAATTAGACCTCAACAGTTGTTGTGCAATTTGTTCTGAGTACGACGATACCCCATATGTTGGGGTAAACCACTGTTTGGGCGCATAGCAGAGCTCGGAAGGGAAGGAGCGCCATTTTACTTTTCAATGCAAAATTGACTGGAATTAAGATGGGACGTCATGTTGCGTTTGGAGAGCCCCTGATGTGCCTAAACATTAAGATCCCCCACAAGTGACACCATTTTGGAAAGTAGACCACCTAAGGAACTTATCTAGATGTGTTTTGAGAGCTTTGAACCCCCAAGTGTTTCACTACAGTTTATAACGCACAGCCGTGAAAATAAAAATTCTTTTTTTTTCACAAAAATGAATTTTAGTCCCCAGTTTTGTGTTTTCACAAGGGTAACAGGATAAATTGGACCCGAAAAGTTGTCCAATTTGTCCTGAGTACGCTGATACCCAATATGTGGGGGGGAACCACTGTTTGGGCGCATGGCAGAGCTCGGAAGGGAAGGAGCGCCACTTGGAATGCAGACTTAGATGGATTGGTCTGCAGGCGTCACGTTGCATTTGCAGAGCCCCTGATGTACCCAAACAGTAGAAACCCCCCACAAGTGACCCCATATTGGAAACTAGACCTTCCAAGGAACTTATCTAGATGTGTTGTGAGAACTATGATCCCCCAAGTGTTTCACTACAGTTTATAATGCAGAGCCGTGAAAATAAAAATTCTTTTTTTTTTTCACAAAAATTATTTTTTAGCCCCCAGTTTTGTATTTTCACAAGGGTAACAGGATAAATTGGACCCGAAAAGTTGTTGTCCAATTTGTCCTGAGTACGCTGATACCCCATATGTGGGGGGAACCACTGTTTGGGCGCATGGCAGAGCTCGGAAGGGAAGGAGTGCCATTTGGAAAGCAGACTTAGATGGATTGGTCTGCTGGCATCACATTGCATTTGCAGAGCCCCTGATGTACCCAAACAGTAGAAACCCCCCACAAGTGACCCCATATTGGAAACTAGACCTCCCAAGGAACTTATCTAGATGTGTTGTGAGAACTTTGAACCCCCAAGTGTTTCACTACAGTTTATAATGCAGAGCCGTGAAAATAAAAATTCTTTTTTTTCCCACAAAAAAGATTTTAGCCCCCCAAATTTTTATTTTACCAAGGATAACAAGAGAACTTGGACCTCAAAAGTTGTTGTCCAATTTGTCCAGAGTACGCTGATACCCTATATGTTGGGGTAAACCCCTGTTTGGGCGCACGGGAGAGCTCGGAATGGAAGGAGCACTGTTTTACTTTTTCAATGCAGAATTGGCTGGAATTGAGATCGGATGCCATGTCGCATTTGGAGAGCCCCTGATGTGCCTGAACAGTGGAAACTCCCCAATTTTACTTGAAACCCTAATCCAACACACCCCTAACCCTAGTCCCAATGGTAACCCTAACTACACCCCTAACCCTGACACACCCCTAATTCTAATCCCAACCCTAATCCCAACCGTAAAAGTAATCCAAACCCTAACCCTAACTTTAGCCCCAATCCTAACCCTAACTTTAGACGCAATCCTAACTCTAACTTTAGCCCCAACCCTAACCCTAACTTTAGCCCCAACCCTAACCCTAAATTTAGCTCCAACCCTAACCCTAACTTTAGCTCCAACTCTAACCCTAGCCCTAACCCTAGCCCTAACCCTAACCCTAGCCCTAATCCTAACCCTAGCCCTAACCCCAGCCCTAACCCTAACCCTATCCCTAACCCTAGCCCTAACTCTAACCCTAGCCCTAACCCTAACCCTAGCCCTAATGGAAATAAATACATTTTTGTAATTTTATTATTTTTCCCTAACTAAGGGGATGATGAAGGGGGGTTTGATTTACTTTTATAGCATTTTTTATATCGGATTTTTATGATTGGCAGCTGTCACACACTAAAAGACGCTTTTTATAGCAAAAAAGTTTTTGCGTCTCCACATTTTGAGACCTATAATTTTTCCATATTTTGGTCCACAGAGTCATGTGAGGTCTTGTTTTTAGTGGGACGAGTTGTCGTTTTTATTGGTAACATTTTCGGACACGTGACAGTTTTTGATCACTTTTTATTCCGATTTTTGTGAGGCAGAATGACCAAAAACCAGCTATTCATGAATTTGATCGCGTGTTAGTCCACTTTTTGTTTGGCGGTATGATAATAAAGCGTTGTTTTTTGGCTCGTTTTTTTTTTTTTCCTACGGTGTTCACTGAAGGGGTTTACTAGTGGGACAGTTTTATAGTTGGGGCGTTATGGACGCGGCGATACTAAATATGTGTACTTTTATTGTTTTATTGCTTTTTTTTAGATAAAGAAATGTATTTATGGGAATAATATATATTTTCTTTTTTTAGGAATTTTTTTTTTTTTTTTTTTACACGTGGAATTTTTTTTTTTGTACTTTTTTACTTTGTCCCAGGGGGGGAAATCACAGATCGCCGATCTGACAGTTTGCACAGCACTCTGTCAGATCGGCGATTTGACATACAGCAGTGCAGGCTTACCAGAGCCTAGTCTGCACCCGGAAGTACTCCCTGCAGTACCCAGATGCAGCCCCGCGGCCATTTTGGATCCGGGGACTGCAGGGAGGAGACGCTCGGTACAAGGTGAGTACACCACCTTGTACCGATCATCTCAGGGAAGCATGCAGGGAGCCCCCTCCCTGCGCGATGCTTCCCTGTATCGCCGGTACACTGCGATCATGTTTGATCGCAGTGTGCCGGGGGTTAATGTGCCGGGGGCGGTCCGTGACCACTCCTGGCACATAGTGCCGGATGTCAGCTGCGATAGCCAGCTGACACCCGGCCGCGATCGGCCGCGCTCACGGGGAGAGCATATGACGTACTATCCCGTCATTGGGAATTAAGTCCCAGGTCAGCTTGATGGGATAGTACGTCATATGGGATTAAGGGGTTAATTCATTTTGCATTTTACATTTTTGTGCTGTAGATGCATTTTGTATTTCTATTATTTCTATGATTTAGATTAGATTTGTGGTTTGAATAATTTTATATTGCTAATGCATTTTATTTAAATTGCTTTTTGGGCTATTTTTATGATCTGAATTATTTTTGAATTTTAGATTGTTTTGTGACACAGTTAATTTTTATACTGGAGATTATTTTTGTGCTGTAAGTTTTTATTTTTGCTTTACCTTGTATTTTTGGCAGTACTAATGTCATTTTAGCAGTTGTTGTTTAACTGTTTCATAAAAATATGTTTAGCAGTTTAGTTTAAAAGACCATAAACTTTATTTGCTAAAATTTGTAAAATGTTGAGTTATTGAAAACTGAGCTCTAGCCTTCGGTCTATATTTTTTTAGTGGTTAAAATGTTTTTCGAGTCTCTCAAAAGCTTGACTCTTTGGCATAGCTTCTTGTTTGACTTTATTTCTGCTCATGTAATTTATACCCCCACGTAACATTATGTTGCTTGTGCTAAAACTGGTATTTTCAAAGGAGGAAATGATGAAGTAAGGGTATAGCTATAGGGACTGCAAAGGTAACAGTCGCCCCTAGGTGAAATGCTAAAGAGCCCCTTTTGCTAAAGGCCTGTTTGCCCCATGAGTATTATAAATGGTTTCACCGTGCTAGTAGTCCCCCTGATGACGCCGCTAGGTTGGTGAAACATGTTGGGGAGGACACTGGTGCTAAAATTTGTTGTCCTATTCTGCCAATATGTATTAGCATACCAGATGCTAAACACTTTCTAAATATATTATATTTGCTTCTATGTGCACATCATATCATCCTCAACTGCAAACACGTGCAAAAATGAATGCAAATGCATGCTAACGCAGCATTTTTTTAATCCGCATCAGCTTACGCATGACGGCAAAAAAACGCAGCATTTGCATGCGTTTTTGCATGCGTTTGCGCTTTTTATGTGCATGCGTTCGATATTTCCAGGAGGGCGTGTCTCAAAACAGTCCGAAGTACACAAGCGCATCGAACGCATGCGTACGCATGTCCTTGCGTATGCATGCGTTCCCACAGACAGTAATTTTTTTTAGCGCACTCATCCGCATGCGCATGCCTGCGCATATTTGACTGATTTTTGACGCTTCCAAAAATGCAACATGTTGCGTTTGCCACGCCCACCGCACACCGTGAAAAAATGCATGCGTACGCAAAAGCATGCAAACGCATACAAACGCATGTCCATGCGTATACCATGTTAAAGATAGGTACGCATGATGCATGTGGATGTATGCGGATCAGACGCAAATGTGAAAACAGCCTAAAATAGCTGCAGACTTCTGAGACAGATTAGGGACAAAACGTTTTATACCCTTTGTATGTTCTTTATTTTAATTAATAGAAATATAAGTTACATTTTATTGTCTTCTAGTAAGGGTTTACTGTATATGGGATTCTCCCCAATTTGGAAATTAACCTAATTGTAGAATCATCTGATAAGGTTCCTGACCTGGTGCTATATTCCAGACTTTCTCACTCTTAACCTACTATTTCCAACTAAAAAACTTATTTTTAATAAAACAACGACAAGGCAGTAGGAATAAAAAATAGCAAAAATGTCAAAAATGACTGATTGCACGTTGATTTTTCTTTATTTAATCACAGATTGTAGCATATTTGAGGAGCACATGGTCAAAATCAAGGAAGATACCACTTCAACTTTAGTCTGCACCGCAAAAAGCCTCCCGGAAGCTTCATTGTCCTGGATACCGCCTGGATCAAATAATACTAAGTATTCCGTTGCTCACGGTTTTCTCACCTTTAACAAAGTAGCTCTCAGTGATGAAGAACAGTTCACTTGTGTGGCCAGAAATATTTATGGGACATCTAATTCCTCCGTCATCATCAAAGTGACCCGTAAGTAAGGAGAAAGAAATTCTATGATGTCAGGATACTGTTGACCAGTGTAGATTTAAATTGTTCTATAAATCGGCTACAATGTTTTGTTATATGTCACCAATTATAATAATTCTTCCATTTTTGTCTTTTTTATGGTCTCTGGCTCTTCGTGAAACCTAAACCTAAAAATGTACGAGTCATGGTCGTAAACCCAATTCATCTGTAATATCAGCTAAAAGGAGATACAGTTATATGAAAAAGTTTGGGCACCCCTATTAATGTTAAGCTTAATGTTTTATAAAAATTGTTTTTTTCTGCAACAGCTATTTCAGTTTCATATATCTAATAACTGTTGGACACATGTTGTGAAATTGGATTCTGGGCTCCCCCGGTGGCCACTTGTGGAATTGTACTTGTGTGCATCATCCCCTCTGTTCACCTGCTCCTATCAGGATGTGGGAGTCGCTATATAACCTTGCTCCTCTGTCAGTTTCATGCCAGTCAACAATGTAATCAGAAGCCTTCTGTGCATGTTCCTGCTACCAGACAACTCCTAGCTAAGTTGGACTTTTGTCCTTGTGTGTTTTTGCATTTTGTTCCTGTTCACAGCTGCTGTTTCGTTACTGTGTCTGGAAAGCTCTTGTGAGCGGAAATTGCCACTCTGGTGTTATGAGTTAATGCTAGAGTCTTAAAGTAATTTCTGGATGGTGTTTTGATAGGGTTTTCTGCTGACCATGAAAGTGCCCTTTCTGTCTTCATGCTATCTAGTAAGCGGACCTCGATTTTGCTAAACCTATTTTCATACTACGTTTGTCATTTCATCTAAAATCACCGCCAATATATGTGGGGGCCTCTGTCTGCCTTTTGGGAAATTTCTCTAGAGGTGAGCCAGGACTGTCTTTTCCTCTGCTAGGATTAGGTAGTTCTCCGGCTGGCGCTGGGCATCTAGGGATAAAAAACGTAGGCATGCTACCCGGCCACTTCTAGTTGTGCGGCAGGTTTAGTTCATGGTCAGTATAGTTTCCATCTTCCAAGAGCTAGTTCTCATATATGCTGGGCTATGTTCTCTCGCCATTGAGAATCATGACAGTTTGACCGGCCCAAAAAAGGGTTAAATTACTGGCTGAGAAAGGAGAGAAAAAAAAGAAGTCTGCTACAATTTTTTTTTTTTTTTCCTCTAGTTCTGAGTGTGCTCTTAATTGAATCACTTGCTAGTTTGCCTATGCTGCAGCCTTCCTCTCTTTCTCTCCTTCTAATCCTTGAATGGCTCTGTGTTCACCTGTTTCAAATGGATCTTCAGAGTGTAGCTACAGGTTTGAATAATCTCGCCACAAAGGTACAAAATTTGCAAGATTTTGTTGTTCATGCACCTATGTCTGAGCCTAGAATTCCTTTGCCTGAATTCTTCTCGGGGAATAGATCTCACTTTCAAAATTTTAAAAATAATTGCAAATTGTTTTTGTCCCTGAAGTCTCGCTCTGCCGGAGACCCTGCACAGCAGGTCAGGATTGTAATTTCCTTGCTCCGGGGCGACCCTCAGGACTGGGCTTTTGCATTGGCACCAGGGGATCCTGCGTTGCTCAATGTGGATGCGTTTTTTCTGGCCTTGGGGTTGCTTTATGAGGAACCTCATTTAGAGCTTCAGGCGGAAAAGGCCTTGATGTCCTTGTCTCAGGGGCAAGATGAAGCTGAAATATACTGCCAAAAATTCCGCAAATGGTCTGTGCTTACTCAGTGGAATGAGTGCGCCCTGGCGGCGATTTTCAGAGAAGGTCTCTCTGATGCCATTAAGGATGTTATGGTGGGGTTCCCTGTGCCTGCGAGTCTGAATGAGTCCATGACGATGGCTATTCAGATCGATAGGCGTCTGCGGGAGCGCAAACCTGTGCACCATTTGGCGGTGTCTACTGAGAAAACGCCAGAAAATATGCAATGTGATAGAATTCTGTCCAGAAGCGAGCGGCAGAATTTTAGACGAAAAAATGGGTTGTGCTTCTATTGTGGTGATTCAACTCATGTTATATCAGCATGCTTTAAGCGTACTAAGAAGCCTGACAAGTCTGTTTCAATTAGCACTTTACAGTCTAAGTTTATTCTATCTGTGACCCTGATTTGTTCTTTGTCATCTATTACCGCGGACGCCTATGTCGACTCTGGCGCTGCTTTGAGTCTTATGGATTGGTCCTTTGCCAAACGCTGTGGGTATGATTTGGAGCCATTGGAGGCTCCGATACCTCTGAAAGGGATTGACTCCACCCCATTGGCTAGTAATAAACCACAATACTGGACACAAGTGACTATGCGTGTTAATCCGGATCACCAGGAGGTTATTCGCTTTCTGGTGCTGTATAATCTACATGATGTTTTGGTGCTGGGATTGCCATGGCTGCAATCTCATAACCCAGTCCTCGACTGGAGAGCTATGTCTGTGTTAAGCTGGGGATGTAAAGGAACTCATGGGGACGTACCTTTGGTTTCCATTTCATCATCTATTCCCTCTGAGATTCCTGAATTCTTGTCTGACTTTCGTGACGTTTTTGAAGAACCCAAGGTTGGTTCACTACCTCCGCACCGGGAGTGCGATTGTGCCATAGACTTGATCCCGGGTAGTAAATACCCTAAGGGTCGTTTATTTAATCTGTCTGTGCCTGAACACGCGGCTATGCGAGAATATATAAAGGAGTCCTTGGAAAAGGGACATATTCGTCCTTCGTCATCTCCCTTAGGAGCCGGTTTTTTCTTTGTGTCTAAGAAAGACGGCTCTTTGAGGCCGTGTATTGATTATCGACTTTTGAATAAAATCACGGTTAAATATCAATATCCGTTACCACTGCTTACTGATTTGTTTGCTCGTATAAAGGGGGCCAAGTGGTTCTCTAAGATTGATCTCCGTGGGGCGTATAATTTGGTGCGAATCAAGCAGGGGGATGAGTGGAAAACCGCATTTAATACGCCCGAGGGCCATTTTGAGTATTTGGTGATGCCTTTTGGTCTTTCAAATGCCCCTTCAGTCTTCCAGTCCTTTATGCATGACATTTTCCGCGATTATTTGGATAAATTTATGATTGTGTATCTGGATGATATTCTGATTTTTTCGGATGACTGGGACTCTCATGTCCAGCAGGTCAGGAGGGTTTTTCAGGTTTTGCGGTCTAATTCCTTGTGTGTGAAGGGTTCTAAGTGTGTTTTTGGGGTTCAAAAGATTTCCTTCTTGGGATACATTTTTTCCCCCTCTTCCATCGAGATGGATCCTGTCAAGGTTCAGGCTATTGGTGATTGGACGCAACCCTCTTCTCTTAAGAGTCTTCAGAAATTTTTGGGCTTTGCTAACTTTTATCGTCGATTTATTGCTGGTTTTTCTGATGTTGTAAAACCATTGACTGATTTGACTAAGAAGGGTGCTGATGTTGCTGATTGGTCCCCTGATGCTGTGGAGGCCTTTCGGGAGCTCAAGCGCCGCTTTTCTTCCGCCCCAGTGTTGCGTCAGCCTGATGTTGCTCTTCCTTTTCAGGTTGAGGTCGACGCTTCTGAAATCAGAGCTGGGGCGGTGTTGTCGCAGAGAAGTTCCGACTGCTCCGTGATGAGACCTTGTGCCTTTTTTTCCCGTAAATTTTCGCCCGCCGAGCGGAATTATGATATTGGGAATCGGGAGCTTTTGGCCATGAAGTGGGCTTTTGAGGAGTGGCGTCACTGGCTTGAGGGGGCCAGACATCAGGTGGTGGTATTGACTGACCACAAAAATTTAATTTACCTTGAGTCTGCCAGGCGCCTGAATCCTAGACAGGCGCGCTGGTCGTTGTTTTTCTCTCGGTTTAATTTTGTGGTGTCTTACCTACCGGGTTCTAAGAATGTTAAGGCGGATGCCCTTTCTAGGAGTTTTGAGCCTGACTCCCCTGGTAATTCTGAGCCCACAGGTATCCTTAAAGATGGAGTGATATTGTCTGCCGTTTCTCCAGACCTGCGGCGGGCCTTGCAGGAGTTTCAGGCGGATAGACCTGATCGTTGCCCACCTGGTAGACTGTTTGTTCCTGATGATTGGACCAGTAGAGTCATCTCTGAGGTTCATTCTTCTGCGTTGGCAGGTCATCCTGGAATCTTTGGTACCAGGGATTTGGTGGCAAGGTCCTTCTGGTGGCCTTCCCTGTCACGAGATGTGCGAGGCTTTGTGCAGTCTTGTGACGTTTGTGCTCGGGCCAAGCCTTGTTGTTCTCGGGCTAGTGGATTGTTGTTACCCTTGCCTATCCCGAAGAGGCCTTGGACGCACATCTCGATGGATTTTATTTCGGATCTGCCTGTTTCTCAGAAGATGTCTGTCATCTGGGTGGTGTGTGACCGTTTCTCTAAGATGGTCCATCTGGTTCCCTTGCCTAAGTTGCCTTCTTCTTCCGAGTTGGTTCCTCTGTTTTTTCAAAATGTTGTTCGTTTGCATGGTATTCCGGAGAATATCGTTTCTGACAGAGGGACCCAATTCGTGTCTAGATTTTGGCGGGCATTCTGTGCTAGGATGGGCATAGATTTGTCTTTTTCGTCTGCTTTCCATCCTCAGACTAATGGCCAGACCGAGCGGACTAATCAGACCTTGGAGACATATTTGAGGTGTTTTGTGTCTGCGGATCAGGATGATTGGGTTGCTTTTTTGCCTTTGGCGGAGTTCGCCCTTAATAATCGGGCCAGCTCTGCCACCTTGGTGTCCCCGTTTTTCTGTAATTCGGGGTTTCATCCTCGATTTTCCTCCGGTCAAGTGGAATCTTCGGATTGTCCTGGAGTGGATGCTGTGGTGGAGAGGTTGCATCAGATTTGGGGGCAGGTGGTGGACAATTTGAAGTTGTCCCAGGAGAAGACTCAGCTTTTTGCCAACCGCCGTCGTCGTGTTGGTCCTCGGCTTTGTGTTGGGGACTTGGTGTGGTTGTCTTCTCGTTTTGTCCCTATGAGGGTTTCTTCTCCTAAGTTTAAGCCTCGGTTCATCGGCCCGTACAAGATATTGGAGATTCTTAACCCTGTGTCCTTCCGTTTGGACCTCCCTGCATCCTTTTCGATTCATAATGTTTTTCATCGGTCATTGTTGCGCAGGTATGAGGTACCGGCTGTGCCTTCCGTTGAGCCTCCTGCTCCGGTGTTGGTTGAGGGTGAGTTGGAGTACGTTGTGGAAAAGATCTTAGACTCTCGTGTTTCCAGACGGAAACTCCAGTATCTGGTCAAATGGAAGGGATACGGTCAGGAGGATAATTCTTGGGTCACTGCCTCTGATGTTCATGCCTCCGATCTTGTCCGTGCCTTTCATAGGGCTCATCCTGATCGCCCTGGTGGTTCTGGTGAGGGTTCGGTGCCCCCTCCTTGAGGGGGGGGTACTGTTGTGAAATTGGATTCTGGGCTCCCCCGGTGGCCACTTGTGGAATTGTACTTGTGTGCATCATCCCCTCTGTTCACCTGCTCCTATCAGGATGTGGGAGTCGCTATATAACCTTGCTCCTCTGTCAGTTTCATGCCGGTCAACAATGTAATCAGAAGCCTTCTGTGCATGTTCCTGCTACCAGACAACTCCTAGCTAAGTTGGACTTTTGTCCTTGTGTGTTTTTGCATTTTGTTCCTGTTCACAGCTGCTGTTTCGTTACTGTGTCTGGAAAGCTCTTGTGAGCGGAAATTGCCACTCTGGTGTTATGAGTTAATGCTAGAGTCTTAAAGTAATTTCTGGATGGTGTTTTGATAGGGTTTTCTGCTGACCATGAAAGTGCCCTTTCTGTCTTCATGCTATCTAGTAAGCGGACCTCGATTTTGCTAAACCTATTTTCATACTACGTTTGTCATTTCATCTAAAATCACCGCCAATATATGTGGGGGCCTCTGTCTGCCTTTTGGGAAATTTCTCTAGAGGTGAGCCAGGACTGTCTTTTCCTCTGCTAGGATTAGGTAGTTCTCCGGCTGGCGCTGGGCATCTAGGGATAAAAAACGTAGGCATGCTACCCGGCCACTTCTAGTTGTGCGGCAGGTTTAGTTCATGGTCAGTATAGTTTCCATCTTCCAAGAGCTAGTTCTCATATATGCTGGGCTATGTTCTCTCGCCATTGAGAATCATGACAGACACAGTAATGTTTCTGCCTTGACATGAGGTTTATTGTACTAACAGAAAATGTGCAATCTGCATTCAAACAAAATTTGACAGGTGCATAAGTATGGGCACCCTTATCATTTTCTTGTTTTAAATACTCCTACCTACTTTTTACTGACTTACTAAAGCACTTTTTTTTTGTTTTGTAACCTCATTGAGCTTTGAACTTCATAGCCAGGTGTATGCAATCATGAGAAAAGCTACTTAAAGTGGCCACTTGCAAGTTGTTCTCCTGTTGAATCTCCTCTGAAGAGTGGCATCATGGGCTCCTCAAAACAACTGTCAAATGATCTGAAAACAAAGATTATTCAACATAGTTGTTCAGGGGAAGGATACAAAAAGCTGTCTCAGAGATTTAACCTGTCAATTTCCACTGTGAAGAACATAGTAAGGAAATGGAAGAACACAGTACAGTTCTTGTTAAGGCCAGAAGTGGCAGGCCAAGAAAAACATCAGATAGGCAGAGAAGAATGGTGAGATCAGTCAAGGACAATCCTCAGACCACCTCCAGAGAGCTGCAGCAACAATTTGCTGCAGATGGTGTCACTGTGCATCGGTCAACTATACAACACACTTTGCACAAGGAGAAGCTGTATGGGAGAGTGATGCGAAACAAGCCGTTTCTGCAAGCACGCCACAAACAGAGTCAGCTGAGGTATGCAAAAGCACATTTGGAGAAGCCAATTTCTTTTTGGAAGAAGGTCCTGTGGACTGATGAAACCAAGATTGAGTTGTTTGGTCATACAAAAAGGCGTTATGCATGGCGGCAAAAAAACAGCATTCCAAGAAAAACACTTGCTACCCACAGTGAAATTTGGTGGAGGTTCCATCATGCTTTGGGGCTGTGTGGCACCGGGAATCTTGTTAAAGTTGAGGGACGCATGGATTCCTCTCAGTATTAGCAGATTCTTGACAATAATGTACAAAGTTGAAGTTACGCAGGGGATGGATCTTTCAGCAAGACAATGATCCAAAACACCACTTCAAATCTACTCAGGCATTCATGCAGAGGAACAATTACACTGTTCTGGAATGGCCATCCCAGTCCCCAGACCTGAATATCATTGAACATCTGTGGGATCATTTGAAGAGGGCTGTCCATGCTCGGTGACCATCAAACTTAACTGAACTGGAATTGTTTTGTAAAGAGGAATGGTCAAAAATACCTTCATCCAGGATCCAGGAACTCATTAAAAGCTACAGGAATCGACTAGAGGCTGTTATTTTTGCAAAAGGAGGATCTACTAAATATTAATGTCACTTTTCTGGTGAGGTGCCCATACTTATGCACCTGTCAAATTTTGTTTGAATGCAAATTGCACATTTTCTGTTAGTACAATAAACCTCATTTCAAGGCAGAAACATTACTGTGTCCAACAGTTATTAGATACATGAAACTGAAATAGCTGTTGCAAAAAAACCTATTTTTATAAAACATTAAGCTTAAGATTAATAGGGGTGCCCAAACTTTTTCATATAACTGTATGGACCCTCTGGGTCAGCCAATGGATTTAGCATAGCGAAACTTCAGTGAATCTCCCAAGAGATAGTGTCAATTAGCAACCTTTGACGTGTAGAAAAGTTGAAGTTTCTGATTCAAAACGATGGACAAGAATTATAGTCTGACGGATCATGTGTATAGGCTTGACGGGTTTTGTTGAACAGGGTGACATCAGCACATACAATATACAAGTGGACAAAGTGAAAAACACAACCCAGGTTGTAATTTTATCTAGCTGGAACACATATGGAAAAGGAAAGAAAGAGCAGGTAACTGAAAGCCAAGACAGAAACGTTTTCTAACCACTTCTGTCTTCTTTCCCATCCTACTCAATTTAGCTCTATTTTGTGAAAAGACTAAAGCCACTGACTCTTTTGTACTTGGTGATTATTATGATTGTGATTATAAATAGATTTTAAAGGGGTGTTGGTAGATATGATTGAATTGATTTGAATCGAATTTATGATTAATTTTAGGAAATTTGTCGGACCTGGCAAATTCAAACAATTTCCGATTTAGATTTACACGAATGAAATGAAAATGCCCACTGCCATTTTTCACAAAGAAAAAGATTGCATGAGCAAGTGAATGCTCATGTGACCTGAAGTGAGGCCGTAAAGATTTCCCCTAATGACCTGAAGCTGTCACATCATTTAATATAGCACAGCCAATCAGTTGGGACTATCATATACAGCAAAAAAGCCAAGGCAGAGAGTGCAGCAGATATTTTTGCAGTGAATATGAAATATAGTGAGAGGATGTGACAGCTCACCACTTAGCGATAGAGATAAGGAGAGGAAGCCATATAACATTGAATAAACATTACCGATAATGTATGAACGCACAGCTGTCACAATTCCACCTTTTCGTGTGTCCGAACGCAGTCAACTGCTGTCTGCCGTTCAATCTAGAGCAGTGGTGTGCCGAGCTGTCAGTATTTGATGGAAAGCTCAGCTGCCTAGTTGGATGTTGGGGCATGCTGAGCTATCAGTGTATTGAATGACAGTTTAGCTATCCAATCGTCATTAGGGTTTTGGCTTAGCTTCATCCAGGTGTCTCTTTTTCGGGTAATTACCTGGTTACCTTCAGCTGTCTGACCCCAGATTAATGCCAATTGTAGCTTCTTGCTCACTGGTGTATG
Source organism: Ranitomeya variabilis (assembly GCF_051348905.1). Taxonomy (NCBI): domain Eukaryota; kingdom Metazoa; phylum Chordata; class Amphibia; order Anura; family Dendrobatidae; genus Ranitomeya; species Ranitomeya variabilis. The sequence continues at coordinate 222,963,349 of NC_135235.1, forward strand.
TTTGACTTGTTGCTCTGTGCTCTGATCTACTGCTGCCTGACCTTGGACCTTGTTCTTACCATCCATTTGTCTTGACCATTTGCTTGATCCGCTACCTGCCTGATATTTTCACCCCTGGAACGTGATCTGACTATTCTTTTGTATCATCCCTCTGTCTATGATGTACCCTCCTATATTTGACCCCTGGACCCGTGACCTGACTATTCTTTTGTATAATCCTTCTCCCTATGATGTGCACTCTTGGCTTTTGACCTCGGACCTTTTTGATCACCCAGACTCGTGATTTGTCCATGAGTAGAGACAAGTGTCACAACAAAAGTGACAAAAAGCTAAAGTCCTTTTACCCATAGCAATATATGATGAGGTCACTGGGATATTATTAAGACTGTTTGGGTATTCAAGAGCTTGGAATGGAATGGATACAGTTATTTTAGACCTCAGAGTATTATATATGGGTTTTCAGGGCTACTGAAGTCTTTGCCATACTCGAGATTCAAAGAAAATAGATTAGTTGCAATTTTTTTGGAAATATTTGCCAAAGCTGGCAAATTCAAATTTAGAAAAATTTGTTCATCTATAGTTATTATATTTTTCGACTATAGTTGTAGTAACATTTTGATAATTGGGTGTTTGACTGTTGGAATTCTTACTGATCTCGAAAACAAACTGATCAAATCTTTCATTCTAAAGATTGGTGGAGCCAAACCTCCAGTGATCAGGAATGGACGTGCTGATAACTTAACAAAAATATTAAAAAATTCTATTTGTTTTACTAATATTAGATAATTGAAAATATAATTTTCTAAAATCCTCAGAATATTGAAATAAAAAAGGCATCATTTAGGTACAATTTTCTTTTTCTAAAATTTGTATTCCAATGTAAAATGATTTCCAGTATTATTTGCAGGTATGATTTTAACATGGTAGGTTCTAACGTTCCTCTCTTTGTTGCTGATTTTTTTTTGTCCACCACAATGATGGATAATGAGAAAGTGATGAGACTTTAGGAAAAAAAAAAATCAAGAGTCTTACAAGTTACAATACCAAAAGCAGCCGTTTCTGGAAACAATACTGTACCTAATGATTTATATTTTTTCCCAGCTCAACCAAGAAACGACACTGGGATAGTCACTGCCATCAGCTGTGTAGTTGTCATTGTGTTGTTGGTCATTGCAGGCGCCTTGGTCGTGTATTATTTCAGAAAGTAAGTGTCTCATAATTTACGATACTGGGATTTTGTTTGTGTATATTTGATAGTATTACATTATTATTGGTAACCCCCAGAAGACTGTCATTACTAAAGATGTAGCAAATCAGAAAAACTATACTACATTTCTAATAGAAGGTATTTGCGAAAATTATTATTATTATTTCACCTACCACATATTGGGATCTTGGAGATGGGAATACCCATTTAAATTAATATTCCAGACTCAGCCTATGGACAGGAGTGGCGCTGTTTTTGAAAAATGTTTTCTCATCAAACCTAGTTAATCAACCTACAAGTACGAAATCATTGCAAAAATCAGAATGGATCCACTATGACTGAACATTCTAGTAAATGTATTTTGTAAAGTTTACGTCAGCCATTCTATTTTATTTGCTGCTAAATTTGAGCATATCTCGATGGGGTAACTCATTCACCAAGACTCCCAATGACACCATCATCAATTATCTTCTGTGAGTGGGAATCACTATATGGAATATGTTGATGATAGAATGCAAAAGAAATAAACCATGATCCCAACATCAGTTTTCTTTTCATCGCAAGAAGATGGAAGAGAATCTTCCAGCTGTTCCACTCTTTATTTTTTAGATCCATGCTTGAAAACCGGAAAATAATCTTGATGACCCCTTAAAATTGGTTCACTTTATGATAGTTTCATATGGCCTTATATTGTCTTCAGGAAAAAGCTGTCAAAGAAATCAGAAGACAAGAAAGAGATGAATGTTGATGACTCCAGCGTTATCTATGCCAACTCGGAAGTGCACATTTATGTAAGTAGACCTCATGGCTGATAATATATTATGGAACCATATAAATAAAGAAGTTCTCAAAAAATATTTATGGAATGACCATCAGATATTATTATTTATTATTAATAAACACATCAAGTCTAAATAAAATCTCCAGTATACAACCTCTTCTACTGAACTGTCCTAGTCTGCCTAACTGTAATTTGTCACATTGACTACCACAACCATCTCCTACAAGGTCTCCAACAAACTAGAGTACTATATATTACAGTATAACTCAGATAGACTCATTCAAAGCTCTTCATCTCAAGTCCCATTTCATTGTCTTCACACTGGATTCTGATAACTTAAGCCAGTTCTGAAGTGCACATTTATGTAGGTAGACCTGATGGCTGATAATATGTTATGGAACCATTTTGTTCAAGAAGTTCTCAAAAAACTGTTTATGGAATGGCCATAAGATATTGTGACAATCATCTTTTAATATTCTGTCAAGATATGTCCACTCTGAAGAGGAATGGGGCACATTCATTCTGAAGATCAGTAGAGTTTACAAATTCTTTGACAGGGTTTTCTCTAAAAATGTTCCTGCTTGTCTCCTCCTCACTATGTTCCATGCAAATCTTCCTAGTCTAGGATTAGATGGGCTGATGTAATAGTAACTTTACATTTGCTGCAATATATTTATAGTTCTGGTGTCTGAGGGAATAAATAATCTTTGTCCTGATGGTTTGCTTGGCTATTTATTGTCCGTCTTTACTTAAAACATCAAGTCAACGTAACATTTCCAGAATGCGACCTCTTCTAGTGAACTATCCTAATCTACCCAACTGTAATTTATCACCTTGATTATTCCGACCTTTTCCTACAAGGTCTCCAACAAGCTAGACTACCATTTACAGAATATACCAGAATGACTCCTCCAAAGGTCTTCATCTCCTTCATTAACCTAAAGAAGTACTCAATTTGTTTCTTCTAAAGGGGTTTCCTGGTTCTTCACCAGGAACCATATCAATGATAGATGTTGAATGGAGAAGCTTATGACTAATTTTATTTAAATCTTGTTTTTATTGTAGGGAAACCAAACCAAAGAGACTGGGACCAACTTAGTCTATTCAGAACCAGAGGACAACAACACCTCTGAATATATGAACGTTGATGACATACATTATGCCACCATTGATTTTTCAAAGCTGAAACCTACAAATGCTCCAAAAAACATTGAAATTGAATATGCAGAAATAAAAAAGTAGCATTTACACAAGAGGGAATGCCAAAAACTGAGGGTCCGTCTACACGAAGAGTGAATTGGCCCCAACTAATTTGGTGATGCATTTAAGCCGATCTGTCTGAAACTAATTGTGATGTCACAGCAGCTTATCTAAGAGATCTACAGTCACGATGTCACAATATATCACCGGACCAAAACTTGTGATGTCACAGCAGCCTACCTAAGTGATCTACAATCGTGATGTCACAGAATGTGACTGGAGTAACAGTTGTGATGTCACAGCAGGTTATGTAAGATATCTACAGCTATGAGGTCACAGAATGTCACCGGACTAAAGCTTCTGATGTCACCACAGCTTACCTAAATAATCTGAAATCATGATGTCACTTAACACAAACTAATTTGTGATGTCACAGCAGGTTATCTAAGAGATCTACATTCGTGATGTCACAAAATGTCACCGGACCAAAATTTATGATGTCTCGGCAACCTACCTAAGTGATCTGTAGTCAAGATGTCACAGAATGTGACTGGACGTAAACTTTCGATTTCACAGCAGCCTACCTAAGTGATTTACTGCAGGGATGTCACAGAATGTCGCTGGATGTAAACACTTTTGTGATGTTAGTGTGGGTTAACTAAGAGATCTACGGTCATGATGTTGCAGAATGTGGCTGGAGTAAAAGTTATGATGTCATCACCGCCTACCTAAATAATCTACAGTTATGTCACAGAATGTAAGTGGACATAGACTCACAGCAGGTTATCCAAGAGATCTACAGCTATGATGTCACAGAATGTCACCTGACTAAAACTTGTGATGTCACTGAATTCTATATTTTGGGAACTTCTGATGGCTCAACAACTTAGCTGATGGAAACACGTTGATGATGTCACAGCGCATTACCTGTCTGAAATCCATGTGCAATGTCACAGCTGTTTACCTAACCTGAAGCAACTCGTGATGTCATAGAATATGACACTTGTTTAATTAAAACAAATTAGTAGTGACACATTGACCTATTGGAAACTCTTGTAATGTTATAGTAGTTAAAGGAAACACAATTGTGATGTCACAGTCACACATCATCTTAATTATGGCACAATAGAAGATGGAAATTTAGATGTGATCTAATAGAGGAAAGGAAACATTTTTATTTTAGTAGGACACATATGTAGATTTTCATATCTGCTTCTACATATAAAATAGCTACCTGTGGCTGTTAAAGAAGCACTACTTCTCCTCATCTTTGTCCTCCTCCTTCTCCTCCTCATCGTCCTCATCCTCATCTTCCACCTCCTTCCATCAATTTTTTTATCCTCTTATTATATTGCAGTCATCATATTATACAGCACTGTGTACTTACAATTGCTCATTTTGCCTTTCTACCCAGATAATTCTTCTCTTTTCTTAGCTCTTTGTAGAATCTTGTGCATGCAAATATTATTCCCCTTTTCAACCCCTGACTTAGCTGCTCTTTCCTCCCCCTGCCAGGGACTTTTGCAGTGACTCATGACTCATGCAGCGAAAATTGACCTCCTGTTTCTACATAGAGCTTAGAAGCATTCATCTCTTCAGTTTTTAATCATGTGATGTCATAAACCTATTGGAAAAGATAATTATCTGGGTAGAAAGGAAAAATGAGCAATTGTAAGTACACAGAGCTTTACAATATGATGATTGCAATATATTAGGAGAAAGCAAATTTTGATGGGACGAGGAGGAGGAGGGCTTCGTTAATAATGAAGCTATATTTTTTATTATTATTATTATTATATTTATGTTAATTGACTCCCTATAGAAACAATGCAAATAATGATCTAATACACAAAGAAAGATTCTAATCTATCACAATCTAAAATAAAAAGTATTCTGTATTAATTTATTTTCGGTCTCTGTAAATAAAAGCGAATGTTATCTTTAGAGCCCTAATATTCACTACATAAAATGTTGAATCACAGTCTGCTTTATACTCAAATGATGACTAATCTCTAGAGCTTGGGGTTATACTTGACACAGATCTTTCACTTGACTTCTGTAATTCACTACTAATCGGAATATTTTCCCCTCTACAATGTATCCTGAATGCAGCAGCCAGACTCATTTCTGTTCAGCCACTACACAGATGCCCCCTCCCTGTTCCAGTCATTACACTTGTTAACCATCCACCACCGAATACAATAGAATCTTATCAAACTCACCCACAAAGCTCTCTTTATTACTGTGCTACCCTGCATCTCCTTCCTCTGCTCTGTTTATCACCCTATTCATCGTCTCCACTGTGCTACACCACCCTACTTCTTCTTCTCCTCATCTCCACCTACCACCCTACCGGTATTCTCCACCCTGTTAATCTTCTAAAACTAACATTTTACATAATCCGAAAGTCACACTCCCATCTCTAAGACTTTTCTTGTGCTCCTCCAATTCTCTGTAATGCATTACCCCAGACAATTCGGTTAATTCCCAGTGTCCTATTTTTAAGTATGCCCTAAAATTACATCTTTTTAATTATGCCTATCATATTGCCTCACTAATATAACTGTTCTCAGTTCTCCCTTTAAACATTTTTTATCATAATCTGTTCCTTTCGATCAACTATTTTTTACAAATGCCATGCACTCAATAGCACTTTGTATCTGGACATATATAGATACGGGCTGTTGATTGGTTAATACAGCTTTACATGAATACCGTAATTAATTTTATAGTATGGCTGAACCATATTATCGCCGACTTAACCACAAAATGTCAGATGCTGAAATATATTAAAACATCACTTTTATTTAAGATTTGTTAAAAAGAGAATACTAAACAAACAATAATATTATATGGTGGACAAAAATGGTTGAACCATGCACTAAAAAGAACTAAAAAGAACTTTTTACTTTTGCATTTTGTCTATATAGTGGGGAAAATAAGTATTGGATACACTGCTCATTTTGCAAGTTTTCCCACCTACAAAGAATAGAGAGGTCTGTAATTTTTATTGTAGGTACACTTCAACTGTGAGAGACAGACTGTAAAAATATAAAAACAGAAAATCACATTGCATGGTTTTTAAATAATTAAATTGCATTTTATTGCATGAAATAAGTATTTGATCACCGACCAACCAGCTGGAATTTTGGCTCTCACGGTCCTGTTAGATTTTCTTTAAGAAGCCTCCTACTCTGCACTCATTACCTTTATTAATTGCACCTGTTTGAACTTGTTACCCATATAAAAGACAAATGTCCACACACTCAATCACACTCCAATCTCTCCATCATGGCCAAGACCAAAGAGTTGTCTAAGTACACCAGGGACAAAATTGTAGACCTGCACAATGCTGAGATGGGCTACAAGACAATAGGCAAGCAGCATGGCAAGAAAGCAATAACTGTTGGTACAATTATTAGAAAATGGAAGAAACACAGGATGTCAGTCTTCCTTGGTCTGGGTCTCCATGCAAGGTCTCGCCTTGTGGGGTAAGGATGATTCTGAGACAAATCAGGAATCAGCCCAGAACTACATGGAAGGGGATCTGAACAGAGATTGGACCACAGTCTCAAACATCACCATTAGTAGCACACTACACTGTCATGGATTAAAATCCTGCAGGGCACACACAGTCCCTCTGCTAACACCAGCACATGTCCAGGTCTGCTTGAAGTTCGCCAGTGAACATTTGGATGATCCAGAGGAGACATGGGAGAAGGTCATATGGTCAGATGAGACTAAACTAGAACTTTTTGGTATCAACTCCACTTGCTGTGTTTGGGGGAAGAAGAAAGATAAGTACAACTCCAAGAACATTGTCCCAACCGTGAAGCATGGTGGGAGAAACATTTTACTTTATGGGTGCTTCTCTGCAAAGGGAGCAGAACAACTGCACCATATTGAAGGGAGGATGGATGGGGCCATGTATGGGAAGATTTTGCCCAACAATCTACTTCCCTCACTGAGCGCATTGAAGATGGGTCGTGGCTTGGTATTCCAGCATGACAATGATCTGAAACACACAGTCAGGGCAGCCAAGGAGTGGCTCCACAAGAAACATTTAAAGGTCCTGGAGTGGCCTATCCAGTCTCCAGACCTGAACCCAATTAAACATTTTTGGTGGGAGCTGAAACTCTCACTTCTGTAATTGCAAACAAAGGTTTCTGCACCAAATATTACATTCTGTTTTTCTATTGTATCAAATACTTATTTCATGCAATAAAATGCAAATGAATTATGTAAAAATCATACAATGTGATTTCTGTTTTTTTATTTTTAGCTTCTGTCTCTCACAGGTGAAGTGTACTTACACTAAAAATTACAGACCTCTACATTCTTTGTAGGTGGGAAAACTTGCAATATCGGCAGTGTATCAGATACTTATTTTTCCCACTGTCGATGGTAGGTTCTTGCCATCAAAGCCCTCGCTTAATTTACTTGGATTGTGTTACTTTGTGCTGTCTGAAGATATGTGTACTGTTCATGCACCTTCTGAATTGGTGTGCTGCAGAATATGTTGGTGCTCTAGAAATAAAATTATTATTATAAGCCAACGTCTTCATGAGACCTTGTGTAACCTTCACTCTGGTGAATATCATGACTTGTACTGTCAGTAGAGCCAATGTTCCGCTTTTCATATTTTGAAGGTACTCAACCCTTCATTTTTATCACCTAGCCACAAGGCAAGTAATTGGTGGAATGTCTAACCATTGTGATCCCACCAAACTATATAAAGGCCGGTCTGTCTCTCATTCCTCCTTGTATGTTTTTGACTGATATTACGTTTTTAAAACATGTATTTGATGGAGCAATAATTGTGAAATTCTTTGTGGTTATTATCATTAGCAAAATTGCCGGTCACAAGGGAAATATTGTAATTCCTTCATTGTACTTCTGCATTTATCTTACTTAGAACCATCCAGTTCCTGCATAGATTCAGTAGAGATTAGACATGATTAATGTCCTAAAGATCCAAAAAGAAAGACAAAGCCCAACATATTGTCCATAACAATGAAAGTTAGGCATTAAAAAGGGAATCATAAGAGGATAACCCAAGGTAAGAAAACAATTCTCCAAGACCAGGAGCGGAGCGGGAGGGATTGGTGGGACATGTTATGGATGCTAAATCCTTTCTCGAGATGATGAAAATCCAACATATGACTGTTTAATGGCTGGAATCCTGCTGATGTCCATAATGGATGTCCCTGTTTCCGGGAGAGGGGTAGTTGTACATACAAAAATTGTTTCTCCTTGTAGTAGATAGGAGACCACTAATTAAATTCTTTGCTACCCATGTTTTCCTAGTCTTTTGCCATGAAAGAGACCTGTCAATCATTTGGAGTGGTGGAGCAAAAAGCCAGCCATTTTCGGCACAATATTGGTGGTTTAGGCAGCATGAATTGACTAATAGGTTCTATTGAAGTCATATTTATATGATAATATCACTCGCACAAACGAGAAGGAGACCTGAATTGTTTGTTCTCCTGATCTGTCTTAGTAATCACATATATGATCCTCCAACACTCCAAAGACATACCGAATGGGAATTTACATTGTGAGGCCCTGGCGAGACAGTGATGATGATGTATGTAAAGCGCCCTGGAATTAATGGTGCTTTTTAAGAGAATACAATAATAAAAAAAAATACAAAATTCTTGAGCAAATTTTTAACTTAACACTGTGCCTTTCTTCTGTTGTTCCTCCCAAAAATGTATAGATAACTGGGCATCAACTGAATTGATTTTATTGGAATAATGTTACTAAAATAGACATCTGAAGAGTTTTTACATAGTACAAAACAGCATATCAGTGTTTTATTTAGTTTAGCTTACATGTCCTATACATTTTACCACAGACCTTAAACTATGCAATTACAGAGCAGAAGAATTTGCATTTTCCTGGACTATTTGGCTGTAATTTTAATTACATCTCAGCTATGGAAAAGTAAGTATGATCTTTCATCTTTTATTAGTGGGTTAACCTCTTCCCAACATCACATGCTGTTTGTGTGTGCATGTATCAAGCGGGCGCAGGAGCTGGGCCCGCGCTCTTCCCAACAGATGGCAACTAAAATAAAGCCTGTATCTGTCTGTAACAGCAGCAACTAGAGTTTGCTCCAGTTGCTGCTGTTTAACCCTTTAAATACCTCTTTCAATCTCTGACAGAGGCATTTAATGCTCTCAGTCACAGAGATGCTCAGTTTCAGCACCTATCGCCCTCTTCCCTATGAGCAAGTATTGTATTCCTCAGCACACTCTTTTTCATTTTTGCTTTCACCCTTTTGCATTTCTCTCCCATTTTCCAACAGCGCCAACTTTTTTATTTTTACATCTACATAGCCATATAACAATAAGTTTTCGTTTGGAACACGTCATTCATTTTACCATGTAAAGTACTGAAAAATCTGAAAAAAATTTAGTGATGTGAAATGGTGGAAAAACAAATCTGCCATTGGTTTTGAGATTTTATTTTTATGACATTTATTGTGCAGCAAATATGACATGATTATACAGTTCAATATGACTACAGCATCACCAAATCTATACTTTTTTTTTCATTTTATGGCTTTTAACCCCTTCACCCCAAAGCCTGTTTTCACCTAAGTGACACGGCCAAATTTTACAATTCTGACCACTGTCACTTTATGAGGTCATAACTCTGAAACGCTTCAACGGATCCTGGTGATTCTGAGATTGTTTTCTCATGACATATTGTACTTTATGATAGTGGTAAAACTTCTTCGATATGACTTGCATTTATTTGTGAAAAAAACAGAAATTTGTCGAAAATTATGAAAATTTAGCAATTTTCAAATTTTTCGTTTTTATGCCCTTAAATTAGAGAGTTGTATCACATAATATAGTTAATAAACAACATTTCCCACATGTCTGCTTTACATAAGCACAATTTTGGAAACACAATTTTTTTTTGTTAGGGAGTTATAAGGGTTAAAAGTTGACCAGCGATTTCTCATTTTTGCAACAAAATTTGCAAAACCATTTTTTTTATGGACCACCTCACACTTGAAGTGACTTTGAGGGGTCTATATGACAGAAAATGCCCCCCTCAAGGTACTCAAAACCACATTCAAAAAGTTTATTAACCCTTCAAGTGCTTCACAGGAATTTTTGGAATGTTTAAAAAAAATTGAACATTTAACTTTGTTTTCACAAAATTTTTATTCAGATCCAATTTGTTTTATTTTACCAAGGGTAACAGGAGAAATTGGACCAAAAAAGGTGTTGTACAATTTGTCCAGAGTACGCCGATACCCCACATATTGGGGTAAACCATTGATTGGGCACATGGCAGAGCTCGGAAGGGAAGGAGCGCCATTTGACTTTTCAATGCAAAATTGGCTGGAATTGAGATCGGAACCCATGTCGTGTTTGGAGAGCCCCTGACGTGCCCAAACAGTGGAAACCCCCACAAGTGACACCATTTTGGAAAATAGACCCTCTAAGGAACTAATCTAGATGTGTGGTGAGCACTTTGAACCTCCAAGTGCTTCACAGAAGTTTATAATGTAGAGCCGTAAAAAAAACATTAATATTAATTTTCACAAAAAATGATCTTTTTGCCCCAAATTTTTTATTTTCCCAAGGGTAGCAGGATAAATTGGACCCCAAAAGTTGTTGTGCAATTTGTCCTGAGTACGCTGATACTTCATATATGGGGATAAATCACTGTTTGGGCGCATGGCAGAGCTCGGAAGGGAAGGAGCGCCATTTGACTTTTCAATGCAAAATTGGCTGGAATTGAGATCGGAACCCATGTCGTGTTTGGAGAGCCCCTGACGTGCCTAAACAGTGGAGACCCCCACAACTGACACCATTTTGGAAAGAAGACCCCCTAAGGAACTTATATAGATGTGTGGTGAGCACTTTTAACCCCCAGTTGTTTCACTAAAGTTTAGAATGTAGCGCTGTGAAAATTAAAAAATCATTTTTTCTTTCCACAAAATGATGTTTTAGCCCGCAATTTTTTTTCCCCAAGGGTAACAGGAGAAATTGGACCACAAAAGTTATTGTCCAATTTGTCCTGAGTACGCTGATACCCCATACATTGGGGGGAACCACTGTTTGGGCGCACGACAGAGCTCGGAAGGGAAGGAGCACCGTTTGAAATGCAGACTTAGATGGATTGGTCTGCAGGTGTCATGTTGCATTTGCAGAGCCCCTGATGTACCTAAACAGTAGAAACCCCCCACAAGTGACCCCATATTGGAAACTAGACCCCCCCACGGAACTTATCTAGATGTGTTGTGAGAACTTTGAACCAACAAGTGTTTCACTACTGTTTATCACGCAGAGCCGTGAAAATAAAAAATATTTTTTTTCCACGAAAATTATATTTTAGCCCCCACGTTTTTATTTTCCCAAGGGTAACAGGAGAAATTGGACAACAAAGTTGTTGTCCAATTTGTCCTGAGTACGCTGATACCCCATATATGGGGGGGAACCACTGTGCGCACGGCAGAGCTCGGAAGGGAAGGAGCGCCGTTTGAAATGCAGACTTAGATGGATTGGTCTGCAGGTGTCATGTTGCATTTGCAGAGCCCCTGATGTACCTAAACAGTAGAAACCCCCCACAAGTGACCCCATATTGGAAACTAGACCCCCCACGGAACTTATCTAAATGTGTTGTGAGAACTTTGAACCCCCAAGTGCTTCACTACAGTTTATAACGCAGAGCCGCGAAAATAAAAAATATATTTTTTTCCACGAAAATTATATTTTAGCCCCCATGTTTTTATTTTCCCAAGGGTAAGGCTGGTTTCACACTTGCGTTTTTATCTGCATGCGTTTTTTAAAAAAACGCATGTGTGAAAAAACGCATGTAAACGCGGTAAAACGCATGCGTTTTTTAGACGCATGCGTTTTTATAGAAAAACACAGGAAAACAAGAAAAAAACAAAAAACCCTAACCCTACCCCTAACTCTACCCCTAACCCTACCCCTACCCCTAACCCTAACCCTACCCCTAACCCAAACCTGAAATACGTGGCACTGAAATACGTGGCACTGAAATACGTTTATATACGTATATACATATATAAGTGCCACGATATTTCAGTGGCCACATATATAAGTGGCACGTATTTAAGTGGCACGTATTTAAGTGCCACGTATTTAAGTGCCACGTATTTAAGTGCCACGTATATAAGTGCCAAGTATTGAAATACGTGGCACTGAAATATCGTGGCACTGAAAGACGTGGCACTGAAATACGTGGCACTGAAATATCGTGGCACTGAAATACGTGTCACTGAAATACGTGGCACTGAAATACGTGGCACTATGACTGTCAGAAAATGTTCATTAAACGGTTAGGGGGTGAGTTTAGGGGTAGGGTTAGGGTTAGGGTTAGGGTTTGGATCCCTTTATCACCTTGATGGTGGTGGGTGATTTTCCAGTGTGTGTTCTGGTTTTTTTCTATAAAAACGCATGCGTTTTTAACGCAAACAAACGCATTGAGATCGGACGCCATGTCGCGTTTGGAGAGCCCCTGATGTACCTAAACAGTGAAAACTCCCCAATTCTAACTGAAACCCTAACCCCAACCCTAACCCCAGCCCTAACCCTAGCCCTAACCCCAACCCTAACCCTAGTCCTAACCCTAGCGCTACTTTCACACTTTTTTTGCATACGTCGCAATGCGTCGTTTTGGTGAAAAAACTCATCCTGCAAAGTCATCTGCAGGATGCGTTTTTTCCCCATAGACTAACATTAGCGACGTATTGACACACGTCGCAAGCGTCGTGCGACGGTTGCGTCGTGCGACGGTTGCGTCGTGTTGTGGTGGACCGCCGGCAGCAAAAAACGTTACATGTAACTTTTTTTGTGCTGATGGTCCACCATTTCCGACCGCGCATGCGCGGCTGGAACTCCGCCCCCACCTCCCCGCACCTCACAATAGGGCAGCGGATGCGTGGAAAAACAGCATCCACTGCCCCTGTTGTGCGGCGCTTGCACAGTATGCGTCGGTATGTCGGGCCGACGCAGCGCGACGGCCCCGTACTGACGCTAGTGTGAAAGTAGCCTAATGGGAAAATGGAAATAAATATATTTTTTTTACATTTTATTATTTTTCCCTAACTAAGGGGGTGATGAAGGAGGATTTGATTTACTTTTATAGCGTTTTTTGGGCGGATTTTTATGGTTGGCAGCCATCACACACTAAAAGACGCTTTTTATTGCAAAAAATAGTTTTTGCATCACCACATTTTGAGAGCTATAATTTTTCCATATTTTGGTCCACAGAGTCATGTGAAATCTTGTTTTTTGCGGGACGAGTTGACGTTTTTATTGGTACCATTTTCGGGCACATGACATTTTTTGATCGCTTTTTATTCCGATTTTTGGGAGGCGGAATGAACAAAAACCAGCAATTCCTGAAATTCTTTTAGGGGGGGCGTTTATACCGTTCCGCGTTTGGTAAAAAGGATAAAGCAGTTTTATTCTTCGGGTCAGTACGATTACAGCGATACCTCATTTATGTAATTTTTTTATGTTTTGGCGCTTTTACACAATAAAAACTATTTTATATAAAAAAATAATTGTTTTTGCATCGCTTTATTCTGAGGACTATAACTTTTTTATTTTTCTGCTGATGATGCTGTATGGCGGCTTTTTTTTTGCGGGACAAGATGACGTTTTCAGCGGTACCATGGTTATTTATATCCGTCTTTTTGATCGCGTGTTATTCCACTTTTTGTTTGGCAGTATGAGAATAAAGCGTTGTTTTTTGCCTCGTTTTTTTTTTTTTTTACGCTGTTCACTGAAGGGGTTAACTAGTGATATAGTTTTATAGGTGGGGTCGTTACGGACGTGGCGATACTAAATATGTGTACTTTTATTGTGTGATTTTTTTTATTTAGATAAAGAAATGTATTTATGGGAATATTTTTTTTTAGGAATTTTTTTTTTTTTTACACATGTGGAAAAAATTTTTTTTTACTTTTTTACTTTGTCCCAGGGGGGGACATCACAGATCGGTGATCTGACAGTGTGCACAGCACTCTGTCAGATCATCGATCTGACAGGCACATTGCAGAGGCTTGCCGGCGCCTGCTATGAGGAATTCTCAGCAGACGCCGGCAAGCAGGGTCATCTCATGACCCGGAAGGAGTCCCGTGGCCATCTTGGATCCGGGGACTCCTTCCAGGTCACCGGAGCAGCGCGATCTCATCGCGTTGCTCCGGTGGGAGAGCGCAGGGAGCCCCCGTCCCTGCGCGATCCCCCTCTATGCCGCTGTCACTATTGACAGCGGCATCAGAGGGGTTAAATGCCCGCGATCGGCGACAGCGCCGATCGTGGGCATTGCTGCGGGGTGTCAGCTGTCATATACAGCTGACACCCGCACCCGATCACCGCGGCGCTCAGCGCGAGATCGCGGTGATCAGGGCGCCGTACTAGTACTGCGGCTGGCACTAATGCAATGCCGGCAGCGCCGTACTAGTACGGCGCATGGCACGAAGGGGTTAACAAAAATTCTGAATTTTCAAAAAACTGTATTGGTTTGTTGTGTCCCCCTTTTCTGAGAACCATAGCTCTCTTTATTTTTCTATCTTGTATTTTGCAGGGAAAATTGCAATTTTTATCAGCATCAATTTAGATACATATGATGTCGTTAGTTTTTTATTACATTATTTTTGGGAGTTTCTGTGACCAAAAAAGTAGTAATTTTGATTTCTTTATTCTTACAGTGCTTACTGTATAGGTTCAATAATTTTACACTGTGGTTATAGAGAGCGCGAGTCAATTTCCAGGTCCCGGTCCATTGGCCACGTCAGTGATCTCTGCCGTATGGGAGCCCAGAGAACCACTTCATAACTGTGAGCATCCGTGACTCTTCTATTGACTAGCTAGCCTGGCATAATGACAATGGCTTTGATTCAGGTTGACTCATCAAAAGAGGGGCTGAGGATGCCGACAGTTAGGAGGCAGTTTACAAAGTTCCCTACAGGCAGCCACAGATTACTGAGATGGCCATTGGACTGTGACCTGCAAATCGATTTACATAATTTCTAGTTTTGACAGATCGGACCCTTATGAACTCAACAATGCGAAATGCTCTTATTTTTTTCTTTATTTTATTCAGTAGGCCTCTTTCCGCCAAGCTCATTTTATTTTCACCTCATTGCAGGGGAGATGCTTAGATGGTGGGCAACATAATAGTTCCCTGGATCCAAACACTAAAAGGTTGCAGTCTACTGGTATCTACTGTATATTGAATGACTTCACCTCTTGAGCTCATTTGATATGCCTTCCTTTGGCCTGTGATGAATATATGTCCCAGGTCGTTAACAGGTTACTATAAGCAGGACCACCTTAGGGTCTTTCGTGCAGCTTTGACTAAGGTGTGGTAACCAGTTGTCCATACTGGACGCCTTAAGCTACAATCAAAGTTGTAAGTGCTACAAAGTGTGATGGTTAGAGTCTATGAAGAGGCATCCAACTTTGAAGTTAGTCACCCTCTTCAATCTTCATCAGCTCTATAGTTATGAATGACCTTTGTCTGGCAAAACAGCCTACATGAACATCTTTTGTGGTGTCATCATCTAATACAGTAAGAGCAACACCCTTGAGACAATGGTCTACCAAATTGAAGTATATGCACCAAGAGATGCCATAACACTGTGAGTCCAATATTATAAGCGATATAGAACATCGCAGCTTATAATATATAGACATAAAGCACAGTAACGTTTTCTCGTTAGTGCATTGTCATACAACATTTTAACTTTGTACTTATGATGACAATCTAATACAAACATTAAAATTGTCCAAAACTTTTAATAATGGCTTTTGTTTTGTTTTTTTATAATACAGGTACAGACAGTCGAAATCCTCTTGATTTTAAAATACACATAGATCCAGTTGTGCGTGTACAAAGAGGTCTATGTGCTTATATTCCTTGTACATTTACTGTACCTACAACCATAAGGCTGAGTAGAGACACCAATGGATTGTGGTATAGATTGGGCACAGATGTTGGCCTCCGTGTGGCTTCTCGAGAAAATTCTAACTATTACTCAAATGGACGTGTCAGTCTTATTGGAAATGTGACCAGAGGAGACTGCTCTTTGTACATAAAAGAACCATGGAGTGAAGAGGAAGGTACATATGTTTTCAGAATTGAAGATATTCAGATGCAATTCACCTACACAGACATCCAACCTTATGTGCACGTAATGGGTGAGTGTAACCTTAATCCTGTGTTGTGAAATAAAGGCTATGCCATCATGGCCGATAATGCACCAACTTCGAAATGTAGTCAGTAACTTGGGGGATATGGTGGAGTCAACTCTTCATCTTAGATGCATACTCCAGAGGCTGAAGACTGTAGAGATTCATAAGCTAATTTGGAAGGGATTCATAGACATGGCAAAAGTCAACAATTCAATCACCAAAAATTTTGATCTGGGCAAATCTGAACTTTTTTTGCTCAAATTTTTTACTAGAGTTCTACTGAATCTTTAGATTAAATAAGACTCATATAATAATCATTATGACATGGCCCAAAGAGGACCTGTTACCAGATTTCACAATACAAACTATCATTCATAGATCTCATTGCTCTGATAAGACAGGTGAACTGCTTTTATATTTAGCAAGTAATGGCTGCATAATCCCCAATTTCCCACCTGAAAATGAGCATCTAACTGGACATTTTAACCCCTTCTCGACAAATGACGTATAGTAACATCATATGTCGGTTCCCTGACTTTGATGTGAGCCTGCAAATCGGGCCTCTAACTGAGGAGGGTGTAGTGAAGCACCACTTGTGACTGTTAACATGTTAAATGCCACTTTCAATCTCTGACAGTGGTATTTAACATGCATTGATAGGGGTGCGCATCTTACTATGCACCCATAAGTGCGCCCGTGATGTAATCGTGGGGTGCCGATGGGTTGACATGACAACATTGCAATAAAATGCAATAAGAGGCTATCAAAACATTGTATCTACCCCAAAATGGTATCAGTAGAAACATCAGCTCAGGGTGCAAAAAATAAGCCCTCACCCAGCCCAAATCCCAAAAATTTAAAATGTAATGGGTTTCCGAAAACGGAACAAGCATAATTTTTTTCCAAATTGTTTTCTACCACTTAAGAAAAAAAAACTATACTTGTTTGTTGTCTGCATAATGGTACTGACCTGAAGAATCATATATTGCAAGGTCAGTTTTACTGATATGGTGAACATGGAAAATAAATAAAAAAAACTATTTTGAATTTGTACTTTTTTGCAATTTTGCCGTGCTTGGAATTTTATACCCGCTTTCTAGGGTATCACATATTAAAATAAATGGTGTCATTCACAACTACAATTTGTTTTGCAAAAAAAGCAAACCACCATATGGCTGTGTGGATGCAAAAATAAAATAGTTATAGATTTTGAAAAAAAGGAGGGAAAAACGAAAGCGATAAAATGGAAATTGGCCGTGGCATGAAGGGGTTGATGGAGGAAGACTTAAAAAAAAGATTTAACAGTCATTGCTCTTGGAAAGCAGCAGCAAAAAACATAAAGGAAGGAAAGAAAGAAAAATGGTTGCACACCAGTGGTCGGTGCTGAAATGGTATGGTAGAGATATCAAGGATATTGATTTAGACTTGGTCTAAATTATTATCTTGGTGGAAGTAGGCAGCTGGGCCCAGCAATGCTGTAAATTTGACAACAATGTGATATAGTTACTGTAGACTTCGTAGTGCTGCCCTTCATTTTTGAAAAACAGGGAACCCCCCAAAAATGTATGGAGATTAACACCATTGGGCCTGTTCTGTTGCTTTTTTGTAGAGCTCACAGATAAACCTACAATCTCTTCTACAAGGCTGGTGGATGGGAAGGAGGTGACGATGACTTGTACAAGTCCTGGTAGATGCCGGAATATAGCACAGCCACGTATATCATGGGATGGAGCCATGGCTGGTACAAGACAGATGGACTATATTATTACCTTTAAAGATGGCACCAGGACCTTCCACTCCAACATCACATTCACACCAAGAAAGTCACAGAACAATTCCCCATTATTGTGTAGAGCGACTTTCAATCAAGGCTTGTCCACAGTGGAGAAGCAAACCCTGAATGTCGAATGTAAGTCATACTCATCACATATCATCATATCATCCATAATGCCAGAGCTGGAGATCATTGTTTGTTTCAAGTGATCGATGGAGATCCATTTTCAATAAAGTTTCCAGATATTTTTGCTAAGAATTCTTTTGTTTATTTTTTCCTAGATTCTCCATCTGCGGATATAACCATTGAAGGTAAATTATTGCTGTAAAATCTGTTTAAAAAGTTGAAGATAGAGGCATGTCCATCTAGTAAAGCCCCAATAAAATAACAGGAATGTATTACTGCCGACATACAGTCCTAGAAGTTGGGTGACAACCCCTGGAAGAAAAGTATTATAGGACTTTTTTGTACTCACATTGTCCTGATAATCTAAGGAATAGTAGAAAAATTCAGTAGTTGTCTAAAGAAGCAATGATGATAATGTTCAGGAAATGCCAGCAATGTCTGTCTGTCCAAGCTGGACTCTATAACGGGTCCTGTGAACCAGGGCTTTAAAGTTGGTAAAAGAAACCTCCAACTTCAACTCCGACTGCTCAATTTCCCTGACTCCGACTCCATGACTCCGATTCCACAGCACTGCCTCACTACTGAGCATGTACATAAAGTGCAGCACAGATTCATCTTGACAAAACGCCAAGATACTTAGATCAGGAACAGAACAGACATTTATAGGACATTTCATAACTTTCACAAATTCCTATAAAGTTTTTTTACAGCACACCCTGCATTGAACTACTATACCCAATCTGTTATATATTTTAGGAGTTGGAGTCAGTCCATTTTATTCCGACTCCACCAAAATGGACATCTACTCTGACTCCACAGCCTTGCTATGCATGGTGCCTGGAATGGAAAGGTGGGCGCTCATGGCTATGACTCTCTCTATTCATGTGTACGGGAGATCTGAAAATTGTAGAGCATGGCTGATAAATGTGGATATTGAACTGAGCGCTATGGAATTTCCAGTTCTCCCAAATAAATAAATCGAGTGATCTGAACATGTGCGGCCAACTTTGTATTCCTTGAAACATGCGCTGAGGTCCCATTCTCAAGATAGATGTGAGTCTCAGCAAACACTTATGACAAATCTTTTGGATATGAGCTAGATGTACAAGGTAGAAAAAAGACTTTAAATGGTAAAAGTTGTTTCAACAAATATTCAATAAATCAATGATACAAGCAAATAGAAGAAGCTTATGCAATTCATCTATTCATATATCTTTATCACTTAGGTGTTGATTCCAATGATATAACCACTGTGATTGTGGAGGACGGAGATACTGTAACTCTTCGGTGCATTGTAGACAGTAACCCGAATGCTTCCGTCACTTGGTATAAGGAAGACATGGTTGTTCATCGCAACATACGTAACCAGACTGTCACCATTCAACTCATCAACATTACCAAAAGTGATGCTGGGAGATATCAGTGTTCTGCAAAGAATGAACATGGGGTCACATACATAAACATTGAAATTATACATCAAGGTAAGTATAAAATATTCAATTTGTACATACTGAGCTTGTAAAAAAGTCAGTTTTGGATGTGTGGCCTTCAATAATTAAAGGGTTGTCAGATTTTCTCTTCAGGGGCACACAGCTGTTTTCTGCATATTGGTGGGCAAGGCTGGTGGTCCTCTCTTGACTTGCGCGATAGACACAACACTGGCTTTGTCACACCACTGGTCTAAGCAATGCACTCGCTGATTCTGCAACCAAGGACATCTTTGCATTTGCTGCAGCGGAGGAGCATAATTGCACTGCAGATGACCAGAACTTTGCAGTTTTACTTGTTAGTGAACTTGAGAATAACTCTTTCTTTCAGTATCCTACTGAATAATGAAGCACCGACTCACTCATGCGCAGCAAAGAAATAAACAGAAATGAGGTTTAACCCCTTAGTGACAGAGCCAATTTGGTACTTAATGACCAGGCCAATTTTTACAATTCTGACCACTGTCACTTTATGAGGTTATAACTCTGGAACGCTTCAACGGATCCTGCTGATTCTGAGATTGTTTTTTCGTGACATATTGTACTTCATGTTAGTCATAACATTTCTTCGATATTACTTGCGATTATTTATGAAAAAATGGAAATATGGCAAAAAAATTAAAAATTTAGCAATTTTCAAAATTTGGATTTTTATGCCCTTAAATCAGAGAGATATGTCACAAAAAATAGTTCATAAATAACATTTCCCACATGTCTACTTTACATCAGCACAATTTTGGAACCAAAATTTTTTTTTTGTTAGGGAGTTATAAGGGTTAAAATTTGACCAGCAATTTCTCATTTTTACAACACCATTTTTTTTTAAGGGACCACATCACATTTGAAGTCATTTTGAGGGGTCAATATGATAGAAAATAACCAAGTGTGACACCATTCTAAAAACTGCACCCCTCAAGGTGCTCAAAACCACATTCAAGAAATTTATTAACCCTTTACGTGCTTCACAGGAACTGAAACAATGTGGAAGGCAAAAATGAACATTTAACTTTTTTTTGCAAACATTTTGCTTCAGAACCATTTTTTTTTATTTTCACAAGTGTAAAAACAGAAATTTAACCATAAATGTTGTTGTGCAATTTCTCTTGAATACGCCGATACCCCATATGTGGGGGTAAACCACTGTTTGGGTGCACCGCAGAGCTTGGAAGAGAAGGAGCGCCGTTTGACTTTTTCAATGCCGAATTGGCTGGAATTGAGATCGGATGCCACGTTTAGAGAGCCCCTGATGTGCCTAAACAGTGGAAACCCCTCACAAGTGACCCCATTTTGGAAACTAGACCCCTTAAGAAACTTAACTAGATGTGTGGTGAGCACTTTGAGCCCCCAAGTGCTTCACAGAAGTTTATAAAGTAGAGCCGTGAAAATAAAAAATCGCATTTGTTTACACAAAAATGATCTTTTCGCCCACAAATTCTTATTTTCACAAGGGTAACAGGAGAAATTAGACCACAAAAGTTGTTGTGCAATTTCTCCTGAGTATGTTGATACCCCATATGTGGGGGTAAACCACTGTTTGGGCGCACCGCAGAGCTTGGAAGAGAAGGAGTGCCGTTTTACTTTTTCAATGTAGAATTGGCTGGAATTGAGATTGGACGCCATGTCGCATTTGGAGAGCCCCTGATGTGCCTAAACAGTAGAAGCCCCCCACAAGTGACCCCATTTTGAAAACTAGACCCCTTAAGGAACTTAACTAGATGTGTGGTGAGCACTTTAAACCCCCAGGTGCTTCTCAGAAGTTTATAACGTAGAGCCGTGAAAATAAAAAATCGCATTTTTTCTATAAAAATGATCTTTTTGCCCCAAAATATTTATTTTCACAAGGGTAACAGGAGAAATTAGACCACAAAAGTTGTTGTGCAATTTCTCCTGAGTACATCAATACCCCATATGTGGGGGTAAACCACTGTTTGGGCGCACTGCAGAGCTTGGAAGAGAAGGAGTGCCGTTTTACTTTTTCGATGTAGAATTGGCTGGAATTGAGATTGGACACCATGTCGCGTTTGGAGAGCCCCTGATGTGCCTAAACAGTAGAAACCCCCCACAAGTGACCCCATTTTGGAAACTAGACCACTTAAGGAACTTATCTAGATGTGCGGTGAGCACTTTAAACCCCCAAGTTCTTCACAGAAATTTATAAAGTAGAGCCGTGAAAATAAAAAATCCTTTTTTTTTCCTCAAAAATGATTTTTTAGCCTGCAATTTTTTATTTTCTCAAGGGTAACAGGAGAAATTGGACCCCAAAATGTATTGTGCAATTTATGCTGAGTAGGCTGATACCCCATATGTTGGGGTAAACCACTGTTTGGGCGCATGGCAGAGCTCGGAAGGGAAGGAGCGCCGTTTTGGAATGCAGACTTTGATAGAATGGTCTGCGGGCGTTATGTTGCATTTGCAGAGCCCTTGATGTACCTAAACAGTAGAAACCCCCCACAAGTGACCCCATTTTGGAAACTAGACCCCCCAAGGAACTTATCTAGATGTGTGGTGAGAACTTTGAATGCCCATCTGCTTCACAGAAGTTTATAATGCAGAGTCGTGAAAATAAAAAATATTTTTTTTTCCACAAAAAAGATTTTTTAGCCCCCAAGTTTTTATTTTCACAAGGGAACAAGAGAAATTAGACCCCAAGAGTTGTTGTCCAATTTGTCCGGAGTACACTGATACCCCATGTGTGGGGGGGGACCACTGTTTGGGTGCACGGCAGAGCTCGGAAGGGAAGGAACCCCATTTTGGAATGCAGACTTTGATAGAATGGTCTGCGGGCATTATGTTGCGTTTGCAGAGACCCTGATGTACCTAAACAGTAGAAACCCCCCACAAGTGACCCCATTTTGGAAACTAGAGCCCCCAAGGAACTTATCTAGATGTGTGGTGAGAACTTTGAATGCCCAAGTGCTTCACATACGTTTATAATGCAGAGTTGTGAAAATAAAAAATATTTTTTTTTTCCACAAAAAATTATTTTTAGCCCCCAAGTTTTTATTTTCACAAGGGTATCAGGAGAAATTGGACCCCAAAAGTTGTTGTCCAATTTATCCCGAGTACGCTGATGCCCCATATGTGGGGGTAAACCACTGTTTGGGTGCATGGCAGAGCTCGGAAGGGAGGGAGCACCATTTGACTTTTTGAGCGCAAAATTGGCTGTGGCGTTTAGAGACCCCCTGATGTACCTAAACAGTGGAAACCCCCCAAATCTAACTCCAACCCTAACCCCACCACACCCCTAAGGCTTCTTTCACACTTCAGTTGTTTAGTGTCAGTCAGCTCCGACATAGTGACGGATCCGTCACAATTGTTGAGAAAACGGTATTAACGGATCCGTTTTTTTGACGGATCCGTTACTTGGGGGTTGTCTGGGAAAAGTATCTACTTTTTGGAGCATGCGCAATTGAAAAAGCGGATTGGGGCGACGGATCCGCCGAAATGACGGTAACAACGGATCCGTCGCCCTTAGGCGGCCATTCTATGGAATGACGAACGCGACGGATCCGTCGCGAACCGCCATTTCGGCGCAGACAAAAAACGTTACAATGGCCGTCAATGTCTAGATGACGTCCGCCAAATCTCGACGGATCCGTCACATGGCGGATGGAACGGACGACCATCCGCCACAATCCGTCGCTAATGCATGTCTATGGGAAAATAGCGGAATCGCCAAAAAAAATGGCGGATCCGCTATTTGATGAAAATGGCCGTTTCAGACTGACGCCAAAAGACTGAAGTGTGAAAGAGGCCTAACCCTAATGCCAACCCGATCCATAATCCTAGTCACAACCCTAAGCTTAGATAATCGCAACCCTAACCTCAAAACAACCATAACCCTAATCAGAACCCCTGAATCCAACACACCCCTAATCCTAATCTCAACCCTAACCTCAAACCTAACCCTAATCCCAAAACACCCCTAATCCCAACCCTACCCTTAACCCTAATCCCAAACCTAACTGTAATCCCAAACGTAACCCTAATGCCAACCCTAATCCAAACCCTAATCCCAACCCTAACCCTAACTTTAGCCGCAACCCTAGTCCTAACTTTAGCCCCAACTCTAACTATAGCCCTAACTTTAGCCCCAACCCTAACCTTAACCCTAAATTTAGCCCCAGCCCTAACCCTAAATTTAGCCCCAACCCTAACCCTAAATTTAGCTCCAACCCTAACCCTAAATTTAGCCCTAACCCTAACCCTAGCCCTAACCCTAACCCTAACCCTAACCCTAACCCTAGCCCTAACCCTAACCCTAACCCTAGCCCTAACCCTAACCCTAATTTTAGCCCCAACTCTTCTCTCCTGCCGGCCGGCAGATGGCAGCAGAGAGCGGGCGCACTGCGCATGCGCCCGCCATTTTCTTTCTATAGGAAGAAGCCGGCCGGCAGGAGAAGACACAGGAGGACCCAGGGACACCGGTAAGTATGATAGGGTCCCCGAATCCCCCTATTTCTCTGTCCTCTGATGTGCGATCACATCAGAGGACAGAGAATTACACATCACTTTTTTTTTTTTTTTTCTGCGGTTGCCGGTAAACACTTAATTACCGGCGATCGCAAAACAGGGGTCGGTAAAAACCGACCCCGATCATGTTCTTTGGGGTCTCGGCTACCCCCAGCAGCCGAGACCCCAAAGATCTCCCAGGTGCCGGCCGGCGGGCGCACTGCGCGTGCGCCCGCCATTTTTAAGATGGCGGCGCCCATGGGGAACCACGAGGAGCACCGGGGGAGACAGGTGAGTATCGGGGGGGGCATCGGGGGCGACCAGGGACCCCATTTCTCTGTCCTCTGATGTGCGATCACATCGGAGGACAGAGAAATTAAATGGGAAATCGCGTTTTGTTTTTTTTTTTGCGATCGCCGGTAAACGGTTAATTACCGGCGATCGCAACTCGGGGGGGTGATGTCATTCTCAGGCCCTAAACTCCTCATTCTAGGAATTTAGGACCTGAGAATGACATCGCGGCTTGTGATTGGTCGCGTGGCGGTCACATGAGCGGCACGCGACCAATCAGAAGCCGTGACGTCATGGAAGGCCCTAAACACGCTCATTTTAAGCAAAGAAGGCTGCCGGTTACCAGCGGTGATGTCCAGGGGCCTCCGGAGAGGTGAGTATATCAATATTTTTTATTTTAATTCTTTATTTTACACAGTAATATGGATCCCAGGGCCTGAAGGAGAGTTTCCTCTCCTTCAGACCCTGGGAACCATCAGGATACCTTCCGATACTTGGTGTCCCATTGACTTGTATTGGTATCGGGTATCGGTATCGGCGATATCCGATACTTTTCGGGTATCGGCCGATACTATCCGATACCGATACTTTCAAGTATCGGACGGTATCGCTCAACACTACTTGTCAGTTACACAGTATTTAGTCTCAGAACCTGTCAGTTACACACAATATTTAGACTCAGAACTTGTCAGTTACACACAATATTTAGTCTCTGTTTAGTCTCAGAACTTGTTAGTTACACACAATATTTGGTCTCAGAACTTCTCCGTTACACACAGTATTTAGTCTCAGAACTTCTCAGTTACACACAGTATTTACAGTCAGAACTTCTCAGTTACAGACAGTATTTAGACTCAGAACTTGTCAGTTACACACAGTATTTAGTCTCAGAACTTGTCAGTTACAGACAGTATTTAGACTCAGAACTTGTCAGTTACACACAGTATTTAGTCTCAAAACTTGTCAGTTACACACCATATTTAGTCTCAGAACTTATCAGTTACACACAATATTTAGTCCCAGAACTTGTCAGTTACACACAATGTTTAGTCTCAGAACTTATCAGTTACACACAGTATTTAGTCTCAGAACTTGTCAGTTACACACAGTATTTAGTCTCAGAACTTGTCAGTTACACGCTATTTCTTGTAACTGGATCTACTGTTTATGATGAATTTATGAAATTTCTCAGCACTAGATCATTAGGCTGCTCTTTGCTTCTCAAGGGGATCTGATAAAATTCCCTTGCCAATTCTCTACAAAGGCTCACATTTTAGCCATTGAGCTATATGACTTTCTTCTAAGCGCTAACAAATAGGACTTTGCAAATATTTTATTCAATGCAAACCTATTTTTGCCTTACCAGACTCTGAGGTGTTTATGAAACCCAGATCATAATATCTTTTGTGAGAAAAAAAAAATCTTCATCTTGCCGCTCACCTTTCCTGCCACCACAGCTTGTCATCCAGTCTTCTGTGCGGATTCCTCAATTCTCTCTTCTGCTTCTTACAGAGAGTGAAGATAAAAAAGGGGACATCACTTGTCTTAGAGATCTCAAAAAAAATTGCATAGGTAGCTACATGGAAGATGGTAAATGGAAGTGGTGTCATTATTTTTTCGTGCCTTTAGTAGCCCTCGACAAATCAAAAGAATGTTGGCCGACGTGCTATGCTCATCACACAAAAAGTTGTATTTGTGAGAATCCAAATATTTCACAAAATTTGAGCAAAATTTATCTAGCTTCAAACCGAAAGACAAAGGTTTACAACCCTATGACTATGATTTGAGTTGAATAATTCCCATTTTAATCTGTTGTATCAATATTTATTTACATGCAGATAAAGGATCCAGAGATTCATTTCTAAACAGTTATGGACACATTATCCTTCCAACAACGATTGGCGCGATTTGTCTTCTACTTCTTGTACTGCTTGTGTTTGCTTGTTGGAGGTAATGCTCGCAAGTACTCAATAATTAATAATGACTCAATTCCTACATCTTTTATCTGTCTAATGTCTGGTTTATAAAACCGATTTTTAAACACCCAAATGATGCACTATGGGTTAGTCTGGTACGGGTTTCTTTTTTGTAACCTCAATCAACTAGAGCAGAGACCATCTGCAAAGAGCATCTTTCACAACACCACCCGGACCTGCTCCAGCAGCGTCTTAGTTTTTAACAGGCTCTCTGCTTGTGGCTCTAGTGATGTAGGAGATGTCCCAATGAATGGCTCTGGGTAGCACACACTGTACTGGTGTTGCTTGGACCTGTCATTCCACCCAGGTTGACAAAGGGTTTGGGGTGCTGTCTAGAACCCCAGTTGGAGCAATTAGCTTCCTGCTGTGGCCCTTGCATTGGCACCACACCTATATTAAACTCCTAGTATTCTGCTGCAAATGGACAGATATTGTGCTCATTTATGGACAGTGCAGGTGTTGGGGTGGTGAGAATGGCGTTCCATTCCTCTAACATCCCCTGGTAGTTAAATGCATGAAAATGTATATTACATGTGTGTTACAGTAATGTATTTGAGTTATCCTTCTGAGGCTGCAGATTCCTGTTGGTAGTGTAGACAGAGTTAACTGTAAAGCTGGTCCAGGATGGGGAGGAGAATTGTGGGTTAGTGGCTGGAATAGGAAGTTCAGTTAGTAAGTACGGACTAGGAAAGGAATAAGGACATCCCTCTGGTCAAAGTGCTCTTCACCGGAGTACAGTATGTGTGTGGAAGAGGAGAACATATAAGCAGACAGACAGAGAAGGAAAACAACTAGAGGAAGGAGCTTGAATGGTGGCCATGGAATAAGTCTAGGAGGCGAGTTGGGGAAGGGAACTTTGTTTCAGCAACTTTGTGAGAGTCCCTACGGGTCTCCGGGAATGGAAATTGCCAGTCAAGTGTTGGGAGCTGTGGATCTTAGAAGAGACAAGTTAGCAAGGCTGAGGGCACATGCAGTAAAGGAGTTAGCCAGCAGTTCTTCATTTAGGTGGTTCCTAAAAGTGGGCTGAAGATAGAGAAAAAAGGAACGAGCAGCTAATGTGTCATAGCTGTCTAGGAAGCTTGAAAGTCCCTAACTCTGCAAGTGAAAAGTTTAATCAACTATGTAGCTGAAATTTTTTTTTGAAGACATGCCAATGTACCGTAACTCAAAGAAAGATGTCTACACCTTCTGGTATCTGACCCTGGCCTACTCTCAGACTTCAATTTTGTCTACTGTTTTTGTACAGTTTTGCCCCTCCTGGTGTTACACTAGCTTTGTTGGACCATGATTGCTCCTCCTGCCAGCAGCCACTTTGTGAATACAACCCAGGTGGCCCCTTAGTAAGTCCAGATCCCTGAATAGAGGATAAATCAGAAAGGCTGGTGTTTCTCTGGGATCTGTTTGATGGATTGGCTTACCCAAGCCTGTCTCAAGTAACCTTTTGGGTTTAGGATTCTGACAGACATAACATAGTAAATTTAATCCAGAGGACCCAGCTTCTCCAATAGTAACATAAACAGCTCAATAAATTTGCTGTGCACAGTGTAATATTTCATTTTCCCTTGCAGATTTACTGTGATTACTGAAAGATTTTTTTTTAATGTAGCTAATAATTACACTTTCTGTCGATACTTCCTTTTTTCTTCTAATTTGTTATCGTTGTCACATTTTTACTATTTCCATAGAAAAAGGCAGAAGAAGCCAACGAGCATTGAGGTATGTGCCACACTAAGATAATGAAGACCTCTTCTTTCGGTTGGCCTTCTTACTCTAAGACAGAATTTTTTTTATTCTTATCTAAATGTGTCTATTTTGGGATGAAAAGTTTTTTTCCAATTGTGTCTCTTCATTCTTTTCTACTATTTGGCTTTTATAGGCTGTTGATTTGCCTACTAGTGATGAGCGAGTGTACTCATTGCTCGGATTTTCCCCAGCACGCCCGGCTGACCTCCGAGTATTTATGACTGCTCAGAGATTTAGTTTTCATCACGGCAGCTGAATGATTTACAGCTACTAGACAGCTTGATTACATGTGGGGACTCCCTAGCAACCAGGCAACCCCCACATGTACTCAGGCTGGCTAATAGCTGTAAATCATTCAGCTGCCACGATGAAAACTAAATCTCCGAGCAGTCACTAATACTCGGAGGTCACCCGAGCATGCTTGGGAAAACCCGAGCAACGAGTACACTCGCTCATCACTATTGCCTACACATTGCTTTTTGAAGAATGAAGTAACTGAGAACCCTCCAATGCTCTCCTCCTGATGAGAGTTTATAATCCTTTTTTATATCTTTTTCTGGGCTCATTCAAGAGCCCATGCTCCATCAAAGTTGAGCTGAACTTTGATATGGTCTTAAATCTTTCTGAGAGGAGCTCAAAAAAGACTGAATAAGTTACAAATGCTCCATCAGAACAAGTTCACTAATGGGTTTTGGGTAACTCCTTCAGCAGTCAACAATGTGCAAGAGAACATAGAGCCTTTGAATGTCGAAATGATGCAATAGTTTTCTTGCAACCCAATTGTAAACATATTTTAGCCCAAAATACAAGCAAAAAAAAAAAACTTGTTGATCCTGCAGGTTGAAGCCACATACAGTATACAGATCTGAGGAGGTCAGAGATTACAGACACATATGATCAATTGAAGGTAATTATGATCCTATTGTTGTAACTCTATTGTTTACTGGTGTTTTCAATTCTAGTGTAATTTTTCTTAAATTTTTGGCATATTTATATGAATTTCTATGTCTTATCTTACAGCCTATGACCCGTGCAGACACCGCTGCTGTAGGAACAGATGTCGGTGCAGCTAATGATTATGAAAATGTCCACATACAACATAGATGATATTAAAACCTTCTGATTATTGAACATTAGTGGCAATGGCCAATCGATAGCGACAAATGACTTTTGTAAGGCCACCTCTTTAATGAGTTTTTAAAGACCTCAATGGTGGACTTATTATTTTAACTTCCTGCCAATGTTTGAAACAAGGCAACAACATAGAGTGTACTTATTCAATGGGTCACCTTAGTTTGAAAACACTTTGGGGCTGATTCATTCAGATTGGCATAGCAGACGCTCACGCAATACCAGTCTTGCTTGGGTGCAAGTCACTTAAACTCTTTAAGAGGTACACGTCACTTAATATTTTCAATGCATCTTCTGAGTGGCGTGTGCCTCTGTGCCGGAAATGCTACTCCATGTAATAGACCACGGTAGTCTCGTAATGTTGGTGTACAAGTAGGGGTCCAAACTTCTATAAAGATATTCCTGAACAACTTGCAATTCAAAGAGTTTTATTCATAGATGCAATCCACAATGAACGCATAAAGTTTCAAAATCATCAACCTTCATCAGATTCAATTCACTGCGTACAGAACAAAATAATAAATAGTGAAACAATATCCAAATGCAAGTATCAAAGCATAACAAATAAGGTATTACAAGCATTCGTTGATAGGGGGTATGTTCAGAATAAATACCAACCATGATAGTTATGTTCAGAATAAATACCAACCATGATAGTTAAGTGAAAAATACCCTTAAATATTTTTCTAAAAACTTAAAAATTGGACTAAACTAATGTTAAATGAATGCAATAATTATAGAATCATGGATAATACAAATGTACCATATAATTTGGGTTGTGTAAAGGATAAGCCGAACAATTCGACAAGGTCAATATGGTGAAAAGGATAGTCACATATAATGAGAGGAATAATATAAGATATAGAGAACACAAGACTTCTTACCAGATTGCCGTAGAAAAAGAACATGAATACAAGCTTAGGTAAGAAAATGCCTGGTATTATGGAACTTGGCTGTAGGTATGGCGCCAGAAGAAAGCCAATAAGCCAAATGAAGGACATTATGTAAAAGTGGAGCAGTGGCGATGACAGAGCCTACATCATAAGTCATACGTAGGGAAAGTGGGACCCTTGTACCGCTAGTGCTCCAAAAAGCCAATGTCATTAACGTGTCACTGATGGGGCAGGGTTACAACATCAATTATGCCATGGATGGATAATGGCGACTCAAAAGCTTCTCATGGCACTAGCAACCGGAGAGGTAATGAGGAAATAGGGCAATGTAGCATGTTGATCAACGTGTATCTATTGTAAAAAGTAGAAGAGACTGAGCAGTGAGGAAAGCAGTGAAGGGCAGGCTTCACTAAACTAATGGCTGATTTTATAACAATAATAAGGATATAAATTAAACTAAGGAGACAAAGGGAAGAGAAAATGGGAAAAAGGAGAGGAAAAGGGAAAAAGTGACAAAAACGGTAGAAAATGGACTGGAGCAGGTGAGAGTTTGCAACTCTTATTTTTCTTTAACAATACTCCCCTGTGCCGATTTATTATCCCATACTACATCAAGGTTTAGCTGAGCTTGGATGTGACCTTAAATCAGCTTAGAGAAGATAAAAAAAGACTGATCAAAGAGTTACCACCTCCCTATTGGAAAAAAATCATTATAAGATTCGGAGTTAACTAATTCTGCAGCCATCAATGCCCGGAATTCAAGCGGAATTTGCAAGAAATAGACGTTGAGTACACATACTCTAAATGACAAAAAATAATGTATATGTTTTGTAACTTCTTTCAACCATCTTTTGTAGCTTCAGAGTTCGAAAGCTATGAAATATCTAAAAAGAAGTGATCTGACCATTCTTCATGCATCTTCTGCTTGGAAGCCACCACTATTTCATATGTATATAAAAAAAAGATGTTAGCAGCAAAGTTGCTACAAAAACAACATAAAAAAGGACAAAAAAGACGCTTTTAGAAAACAGGCAGCTGCATTTTCTTGAAACATCTTCTGATTGAAAAATAACGTGGATACGAAGCCAATCTTACTACTGTATTGTTTTTTCCCTTTTACATTTAGAAAATCTGGCGGCAACTGTGTTTTATTTTTTCTGACAGTTTTAACATATGACAATGTCTCATTTTCAAATTACCGATTAGATCAAATTCAGAAAGCCAATTGTCAGCTGTAATATTGCAACCAGATCCAAATAAGGGCTCAGCCATTCTCCTCACCACTTCACTTGGCTTTTTGCTGACAGACCTGTTGGCTGTTTTCCATCTTACATTTTTGAAACACATCACGAATTGCAGCAAGCCGGTCAGAATTTTTCGTTGGGTCCTGGTACAGGTCCTGGGTCAGGGTCTTGAATTGTTTGAGATTCATTACAAGGCTATTTTTTTCAATGCTGTCACCTTCTCTCAACTAAAGTTTGGCCAAACTTTGACAATTCGCTTTATATGCACCAGCTACGTACAACAAGCCTTGAGTTCAATTTCATCAGTGGGTCTGATGTCTCTCTCTCTCTCTGGAGAATTTGTCTTTGATAGTGTGAATATATTGGCTGTGTATCTAACAATAGTTTCCAGATGGTCGTCAGTAGATAGATTATTCCAACATTCAAGTACAGTTTTAGCATTCATAGTGCTTCCAATAACTCCAGGAAGGCGAGTGAGAATCTTGTGTGATTCCTTACGATGTTTGCTCTTGGGTGGCTTCTTGCTCCACTTGGTCTTTTTATCTTTGCCCAAATAATAGGTGTTACCTGTATCTTATTCAACTGTATCAGTCCCCTCACCATCTTGCTCTGTTCCTGAATCCGTTTTACATTCTTTCACATCATCTTGAGATTAACTGTCTCTTCCCCAAAATCTTCACTCAGTGTAGGGTCTCCCTCATATCATTTAAAAGCTGATTCTTCATTTCTTTAACTTGTAGGGGGTTAGATAAATCATACATTTTACTGGCCATTTCAGCAGAGAATCTGAAGCAAGCGAGAGAGAGAGTATGTGTTACGGAGCAACGTGTCTTAAAGGACACCTCTTTTTTCTAAGAAAACCCTACTTTTTCCCACAAACTTTGCATTATTCATTCATAAAACAAGCTAAATGAACAATTGTGATGAATAAAAACAGAAAATACTAACCTTATGTGCAAGCGGTCATACTCCAAGGTATGCCATCCTTCTCTGGCTAATGAAGTTTACTACAATGTGTAAAATGTTGGCGGCCAATGTAGGCAATTTCATCAAATGAATCACAAATTGTTAAAAGCGCCACTCTAGTGTATTTTTTATTGCAATTCTGGAGTTGTGCTTCTAATCTAAGTTCCCTCCCCCTACTCTTATATCTACCCGCTGCCATCTTCAACTTCTATCGCAGCCGATTGTGACCTGCCAGATTGCTCCAGTGTATACCCATTGGAGCAAAGTTCTGGCTCTAGTAGACATGCATTGAGAGCTTGTATACTCCACTTTTGACTTCCGGAGAGTCAGAATTTGCAATCACAAGAAGGTGTTGTGGAACCAGAGCGGAACCGATAGGTGTAGATCTGTAAGACGACAGATAAGAACCTAAGAATAGAAGCAACAATTCGGTTCTTTCAATTTTTTTCAGCAACTTGACTCAGTTTTTTTTTCAAATCAAATAAGTTTATTCATCTCTAGCAGACAAATTATATAATTTAGCGATGAGACTTTAAGACCACTGATGTCACACAGAGGTTCTTTTAGGGTCTTTAATTTGGAATTATTTATTTACTTCAAGCTACATAGAAGGGGGTGTAGAATGGAAGAACATCACTTAGAGACACACAAAGGATAAGTAATATAAGAAAGTAAAAGAATGAATAAGACGTATTTACATATTTATGTGTCTGCGTGTTCAATCTTGCAAGTTCCATCTGCTCAAATCAGCCATGTATTGTGCAAGGCTGAATCTCAGGAAATGGTGCAGCCACTATGCAAGTCAGAGACAAAGAGACTCAAGGAAAGGCAAAGGATAAGAAGAGTTTAGCAGCAGTTCTCACTAATACCCACTACATTGTGAACAGAGCTGTGCTTTTCTGCTTCAGACACTGTTCACCATCCAGCCATCACTCATTTTGATAACAGCTGATCGGCAGTTGTGCCAGATGCCAAAACCTCTCTGATACTGGTGATCTATAGTGGAATCGGCGTCCCTGCATGTTTCTCACGTTCCATGGCAGGGACAATGACTCACTCACTGCCACATCTCCCTTTCTGCTCTTCCTCTGGCTGCTGCCTGGGATCTGCGCATGGTGCACAGATCCCCAGGCACTGTGCTTAGGGTGCGTGCAAGCTCCCGCCTTCATAAAGGGACAATGCGATCTAGGATGGAAAGGTGGTGCTAAGAGTGATTTCCATAGCTGGGAACTGAATGACTACTTCAGAGAAAACAAGAAGCCCACAGCTTTCCGTGGGTGATTGCAATGATGGATAATTCTTGAAAAAATATAACCATCTCCTATTTACAAATAGATGATTTATAGATAATTCTAATGTTAGATCAATGGTGATCTGGTCAGTTGGTTCACCTCCCACCACTAAGGAGAGGGCACAGTGACTGGAGGTTTGATGGAAAATTCATGAGTCCCACTTCCTCCAAGTGTATGAGAAATCCACAAAAAGCCAAATAAGCTTTGTCAGACAAATTCCTTTCAATAGTGCTGGCGTGGATAGCACAACGATGTTGCCTCTAGAGACTGTCAGCAAGCAACTATATACTATAAGGTGGGGTAAGATATGAATCATTCCTTGTGGTCGCGAGCATTCCTTAAATAACCAAGGACGAGGGAAGTTTCATAAATTGATGTAATTTACTTCTCCATTTTAGGTACTTTTAACAATCCAGTTCCTGAATGGATTCAGTAGAGATCAAGCACTAGCTGGATGTCCACAAGTTCCAAATAGAAGATAAGGAATGGCGGATTGTGTACAACATTTAAAGTGCCACATGGGATAATTCAAGGTAAGTTACTAAGACTTAATGAGTTAAAAATATTGACATTTATGGCTTACATTTTGGTAATGGGGGCTGGTGGGGCATATACCTGGGTGCTGGGTGAAGGAGAAACGTCTACAGAGATCAAGGAAAGGATTTAGGATCATAAGACAAAGGGCCAAAGTGGCAAAGTTGTTCTTGTGTGAATTAAAGGATATGATACGTAAGTGGAGAATGTTGTAAAGCTTTTGAGAATTTTTGACCCAACTGGTGCCGAAATTGGGAGTTTCTTGTCCCTCATTCCTTTCAGAGGGTGGTTGTACATACAGTATGGAATCACGCTTTAGATAATGAATGGGAGACATGAAGACAGCGTAAACGTGGTGGTTACCAGCGTAAATGTAAAAAAAAAAAACAGTACATACTCACATTCCGGTGTCTGTCCCCCGGCGCTGTGCTTCTCTGCACTGTGTAAGCACAGCGGCCGGAAAGCACAGCGGTGACGTCAGACGTCACCGCTGTGCTCGCTTTCCGGCTGGCCGGCGCTCACACTGCAGAGAAGCTGAGACGCCGGAGGACAGACACTGG
This sequence comes from Ranitomeya variabilis, assembly GCF_051348905.1. Classification (NCBI taxonomy): domain Eukaryota; kingdom Metazoa; phylum Chordata; class Amphibia; order Anura; family Dendrobatidae; genus Ranitomeya; species Ranitomeya variabilis. Next base: position 222,998,202 of record NC_135235.1, read on the forward strand.
AACGTGAGTATGTACGGTTTGTTTTTTTTACGTTTACGCTGGTAACCAGGGTAAACATCGGGTTACTAAGCGCGGCCCTGCGCTTAGTTACCCGATGTTTACCCTGGTTACAAGCGAACACATCGCTGGATCGCTGTCACACACAACGATCCAGCGATGTCAGCGGGTGATCAAGCGACGAAAGAAAGTTCCAAACAATCTGCTACGACATACGATTCTCAGCAGGATCCCTGATCGCTGCTGCGTGTCAGACACTGCGATATCGTAACGATATCGCTAGAACGTCACGAATCGTACCGTCGTAGCGATCAAAATGGTACTGTGTGACGGTACCCTAAGTGAAAATTGTAGCTACCAAGATAAGATAAATCACCAATTACATTAATTTCCATGTGTTAGCTCTCAAGGAGCTGTTTGATTTAATTAATTCAGGAAATTCAGATTCTTTGCAAGAAAACACCACAATGACCTCCTGACAGATGCAGTAATGATTTAGTGGTTTAGCTTGAATTGTGGCTCAGTTTGCTTTTACATTCCTTAAATCCTCATTTAATGTTGTGTTTTTGGCATTTTATGAGGTTTAGCTGTCAAGACGAGTGGTGGTTTCAAGGAGAAAGGGAACTTGATTTGTTGGAGAATTGTGTGGCTTCATTCTGAGCTAAAAAAAATGTGCTGTGTGCAAATATACTTCGAGTTATGTACCCCTTTGTAGCTACTACTATCATGAAGGATCTCGAGGCATCCGTCCACCATAGGGGCCCAGAAACATGTTCCATGTTATACACGTTATACTTTTCTTACAGTGAACCTCTGTATGTATAGGAAAGTGAAGTCCACTGTGCTTTCATAAACAGTTACACAACTGCTAAGCAGCCACATATCAGCCAGTCAGATTCTGAAAGAAAACATTTATTTCTTCTGATGAACGTTCGTTTTTGGAGAAATTACATTGTAGATCGAAACAAGAAGCTCCCACATATACTGAAGGCAATGTGCACCTCACCCTACTGTGTTAACAATTTACAGATACTTATGATTGCCAGTTAAAAAACCTTTATCAGTTGGGCAGGTGGCCTGTTTATTGGCAAAATAAGGCCAATAAACAACATAGCTCTCCCCAAGAGCCATTTCAAGAGCTATTTTTTTAACTGAAGCCAACATAATGCGTATTGCCAAAACTAATACTGCTAAATTTCAAATTTCAAATTTTACCCCCTAACTGCTGTAAAACAACCAGTGGTGACTGTATACAGACACTCCACCTTTTACAAATAAAGCAGTAACACTCCATTGAGGCTTTCATCTGAAGATTTGGACAGAACCCGCGGTGGAGCCGTTCACCATAACGAGGTAGAAATAGTCCCTTTTGTGCTCTATATTTTTAAGACAGGCACAAAAGCATGGTAGACCATTTCAGATGGAAGCCCCAACAGAGCCAGTTTGATCTGGCCTAAGAGACTTGCATCTTTTAAGAAATTTACTGCATCTTATTTCTACGGGCTTTGAGTACAAGATCAAAATATGAAATGTCAATCTTGATAAAATTCTTCTGTTTTGTTTAGCTTTTTTCTTACATGGGTTATTTATTTTGCTACAGGCCCCAGAGAATGCAATAGAGAACACAGAATATGCAGTTTACAAGAAATTGGATTTTCATGGACTATTTGCTTTTAGTTTTGATTGTATGTCAGCTATGGAGAAGTAAGTATGAGCCTTGATCCTAATCAATAATGGTTTAATTGTGATGAGACGTCTCTTTGAATAACCTGACATTGAACTCCCACTTAATGTATCCAACATCATCAAGAAGCCTGTACATTAGCATGAACCATTCTACTGCTCGAGTGCTACTGAGCATGTGCGACCACAAGGACACATGATGTGGGCGTTGTGGGAAAGAATCAACAAAACTCCGGATCTTGCAAAAAAAAAATATTTGACAGTAATATCTAGACACAGAATATATACTATGTAATTGTGACCTGGTTAAATTGTATTACTTGACAACGTTTGGGTCTAGTGGGTGTCTAACCAGAAAATTATTACAACAGTGAAAAAATGATGCGTAAAGTTCCTTTGTGAATGTCACAGCTATAGACCCATAATGTCATTATTGTTTTCCGGTAACCAGTACCGTGACCTCACATTTATATTTCATTAATCAGTTGATTGGCGTCTGACCACAAGGTTCCTCCTTGTTTTCCTCAAAGATCTGAGATAGTTAGTCTCATAACCATTATCCACGTAAAACTTGGCAAACATTTGACCAGCTGTAGTTAAATTTGTATGGGTCAGCATCTGGATCCCTATATGTGATATCGGGGAGTAGGAACTTTTGGACCCTCCTTACAACATTCCTTTTGGTGAAAACGACAAAAGACGTAAATTGAACTTCTCATCATCTAGTAAAGAAATATTTTATTTAACATCATGTTTTTTTCATACAGATATAAACTGTCAAATACCGGGCTATGAAATACGAACAGATCCACAAGTGCGAGTACAGAGAGGTCTATGTGCCCATGTTCCCTGCACATTTACTGTGCCCACAAATGTAAGACTAAGTAAAAATACCAATGGATTCTGGTTCAGATTGGATGGAGAAATGGGTCACTTTGTGGCTGCCCGAGGAGATTCTACATATAAGACAAATGGACGTTTCCTCTTGATTGGGGATGTGTCCAGAGGAGACTGTTCATTGTACATAGAAGAACCACTGAGCACAGACGAGGGTGTGTATATATTCAGACTGGAGGCTCCTCAGACACAGTTCACCTATTCCAACATCCGTCCTTACGTGAACGTAACAGGTGAGTGTAACGATAACATAAATGGCCATAACGGACGACATCTTCTCCAGTTCTTTACTTTTCAATCCATGTCGAATGTCATAGAAAAAATAAAAACACATTATTTCCAATCCGTCAATACAAACCCTTTATTGGTATAAACTTGCATAAACGTAACTCATGAAAAACAGAAAATATTATTTTCAACTAAAACCAACTGCCCACAATTCGAGACACTGCAAAAACCTTATCCAATGGAGCACTACTGGGATTGGGGTACGTCAAAGGAGACACTTTGTTATTCCTTGTGTGTTCTCCAACATTAGAGAGCGAGGATGAGATCTGTTCCTACATTAAACCCCGACTAAAGAAAGTTCCTTGTGCTAACGTCGAGGTCGACCTTGCACAACAGTAGATCATAATCCTTATTCCAGGTCCCTACCTGCAAACACTTCTCTCCTGTCTTCTCATATGTTTTGCCCACTTAGTTGGCTCATCAAGAAGAGTTCATACAAAGTCCTTGTAACTGGAATATCAGTTGTAAAATAAAGACTAGGCATGATTGTATAGCTCCTCAGTTTCAAAATGTCCCCAGTGATTCAACCAGTTCAGGACCAGTCCAATTAATCTCATTCCTTGTCATACACATATTTCCAGATTTTTTTCATATATTCAAATATATATTCTCTATGTTTTAGCTGATATCAGATGACAACAGTGAAAAAAAATAAAAAATAAGGGAATTCAGTGTCTTTTTCACAACATTTTTTTATTTTTTAAAGACCATAAAGGACATGACTAAAATATACTTAAAAATCTGTCCCCCATACTGTAACAAATATGCTATAGTCCGGCATTACCCCTACATGACTAGTCCATTCTTCCATTGCGGAGAAATCAGCATTTGAATTGATTGATATCCAAATGAGACTGAGGAGCTATTTAGATATCTGAAGCTTGTGTCACTCCAGCTCTATTGCCCACCCAGCGTCCCTCCTGCTTGACTTACAACCTGAATGCAGAATCACGGGCAGTGAAGCAGGAGAAGGCAGGGCTCGTGGGGAACAGAGCTGGAGTGACATAGATTTCAGATCTACCATAGTCATTTACATAGTAATGCAAATGCTCGTTTCCCAGTAATAGAGGAATGGACATTTAGAAGACATGGTTTTGAAAGTGCGATATGCTCATATAATTAGTTTTGGGTGTGAAATCCTGCTGACAGATTCCCTTTAATCCCTTCATGACCTTGGGATTTTCCATTTTTCCGTGTTCGTTTTTCACTCCCCTCCTTCCAAGAGCCGTAACTTTTTTATTTTTCTGTCAATATGGCCATGTGAGGGCCTATTTTTTGCGGGATGTGTTTTACTTTTGAACGACATCATTGGTTTTACTATGTCGTGTACTAGAAAATTCCAATTCGGTGAAATTGCAAAAAAGTGCAATCCCACACTTGTTTTTTGCTTGGCTTTTTTGCTAGGCTCACTAAATGCTATAACTGACCTGCCATTATGATTCTCCAGGTCATTACGAGTTCATAGACACCAAACATGACTAGGTTATTTTTTATCTAAGTGGTGAAAAAAATTCCAAGCTTTGCTAAAAAAACAAATTGCGCCATTTTCCGATACCCGTAGTGTCTCCATTTTTTGTGATCTGGGGTCAGGTGAGGGCTTATTTTTTGTGTGCCAAGCTGATATTTTTAATGATACCATTTTGGTGCAGATATGTTCTTTTGATCGCCTGTTATTGCATTTTAATGCAATGTCGCGGCGACCAAAAAAAACGTAATTCGGGTGTTTCAAATTTTTTTCTCACTTCGCCGTTTAGGTTCAGGTTAATGCTTTTTTTATTGATAGATCGGGTGATTCTGAATGTGGCGATACTAAACATGTGTAGGTTTGATTTTTTTAATTGCTTTATTTTGAATGGGGCGAAAGGGGGTGATTTGAACTTTTATATATATTTTTTTTTCATATTTTTTAAAACTTTTTTTACTTTTGCCATGATTCAATAGCCTTCATGAAAGGCTAGAAGCTAGCACAACTGGATCGGCTCAGCTACATAGGAGCGATCATCAGATCGCTCCTATGCAGCTGAATTGCAGGCTTGCTATGAACGCCGACTCACAGCAAGCCGGCATCAACAACCATAGAGGTCTCAAGGAGACCTCACATTGTCATGCCGATGCATCGCTGACCCCCGATCATGTGACGGGGGTTGGTGATGCGCTCTGTTCCGGCCCGGTCGCTGGAAGCGGTATTTAAATGCCGCTGTCAGCGTTTGACAGCGGCATTTAACTAGTTAATAGCGGCGGGTGGATGGCACCCACTTCAGTTCAAGTCACAAAAAACAAGGATTGAAAGTTAACCGTCTGACTGATTCACGCATTACTTTGTATTTTTGTATTTTTGTAGAGCTCACAGATAAACCTATGATCTCTTCTACAAGGCTGGAGGATGGGAAGGAGGTGACGATGACTTGTACAAGTCCTGGTAGATGCCGGAATATAGCATAGCCACGTATATCATGGGATGGAGCTATGAATGTTACAAGACAAATAGACTATAATATTACCTTTGAAGATGGCACCAGGACCTTCCACTCCAACATCACATTCACACCAAGAAAGTCCCACAACAATTCCCCATTATTCTGTAGAGTGACTTTCAAACAAGACTTGTCCACAGTGGAGAAGCAAACTCTGAATATCGATTGTAAGTCATACTCATCACATATCTTCATATCATCCATAATCCCTTGGCTGAGGGGATCGTTGTGTGTTTTAAGTGACTACAACATCCACTTTGCTTTTTTTTTCTGGTCTTAAAATTTTTGCCACTAAAATGATCTGTTCAATTGAGAGAATTCATGGTCCAGTTTTTTTAATCATATCATCATCTTACGATGGATACATTTTTGCCTTAAACCACTTCATAATTAGGAGAAAGGAGACTGGTATAACATATAGAAGATAGCCAGGAATTAGAGATAATTAAATAATTTATTCAGAACTTCCCAAAAACTTGTCTATTCTGAAGAATCCAAATTTTGGGCAATTTTCGAGTGACTACTACATCCACTGTAGCTTTTTTTTCTTGTCTTAAAATTGATGCCACTAAAATAATTTGATGTCTGTCTACATTTTAATCAGTCCCAGGGGCAGATGTACCATTGGTGTAATCTGTGCATGGGGCTTTAGGTTTGAAATTAAAAAAAGTGGTACTATTTCAGAAATCCCTCCCATTGATCTTTATTATATGGAGAGAAGCATATAGTGGCAAATACATTTTCATTAAAATTTCCAGACATCTTTGCTAATAGTCTTTTTGCTTACTTTTTCCTAGATTCTCCATCTAGGGTGGGCGGAATTATGGGTGGGGAAATGGGTGAATATTAATTAAGCATTTACATATGTTTGACTTACTGGCATGCGAGAATACATTTGTCCAGTGCTTACAGCAATAAATGAGGCCATGAACAGTGATAAAAGTTACATTTCCTGAAAGTGCTGCCCTAGCCCTATTTCAGTATAATATTAGTATGGTATGCCAAAATGACCTGACAGATTCTCTTTAAGGGGTTCTCAGATTTTCCCTTCAGGAACGTACAGCTCCTCTGCCTTTCAGTTTCCTACATACTTAGTCTTTGAGGGCTGGTGGTCCACTCTTTAGCGATTGACAGAACATTGACTGTTAGGATTTCTACTTCCAATAGGTGGCACTAGAGTTCAAGTCCTCTTCCTCTCTGAAGAGACAATTTGCATGTTTCCCAGAGGAGCATTGTGGCTTTCAGTCTCCTCATCTCGGCATGCTTAACTTGTCACACTCCACAAGTTCAAATTTGAGCCAAATTTATGTAGATTAGAACCGAAAGCCCATGTTTACCACCCCTTGGCTATGATTTGCGTTGAATAGTTCCAATTTTAATCTGTTGTATCAATATTTATTTACATGCAGACGAAGGATCCAATGATTCATTTATAAACAGTTATGGACACATTATCATTCCAGCAACGATTTGTCTTCTACTTCTTGTACTCTTGTTGTACGCTTGTTTGAGGTAATGCTCGTTAATACTCAATAATTATTAATGACAGTGAATTCTTACATCTTTTATCTGTCTAATGTCTGGCTTATAAAACCCATGTTTGAACACCCAAGTGACGCAATATGGGTTATGTTATGATTTTCCCAATGGCAGGGAAAACAAAATAACAACGGACTAGCTCTCGGGTGATGGGAACTAAAGTGACCGTGACCTGAACCTGACACAACACTGGAAGTAGCCGGGGAGTGTTTCCTACGATGCCCTAGACACCACGCGCCAGCCGGAGATCTAACTACCCCTATCAGAGGAATATACAGGCCTGCCTTACCTCCAGAGATGAACCCCAAAAGGAGATAGCAGGCCCCCACAGATATTGACGGTGAGTCAAGAGGAAAAGACATACGTAGGATGAACAGCAGATTTAGCACAGTGAGGTCCGCTTACTAGATAGCAGAAGTACAGGAAAGAGTCACTTCACGGTCAACTTCAAAACACTACTCAAAAACACCATCCTGAAATTACTTTAAAACTCCAGTGACAACTCATGCCACTGGAGTGGCAATTTCAGTCCACGAGAGCTTCCAGCTGCAGAGAGTCACATTGCAAATAGCTGGACAAAAATAGCATTAACTAGAAACAAAATTCAACTTAGCTGAACAGGATCTTGAGGCAGGAGAATGCAACAGAATGCTACTGATACATTGTTGGCCGGCATCGGACCAGCAGCCAAGCAGCCTTAAATAGGAAACTCCCCTAATGGGTGTCAACAGGTGATCAAGGATAGAAGAAGGCAAATAAGTGGCAATACCATAAAACACCTCCGGGGGAGCCCACAAACAGAATTCACAACAGGGTTAGTCCGGTGGGATGTTTTTTGCAACCTCCATCAACTAGTGCAGAGACCATCTGATAAGAGCGTCTTTCACAAACATGACCCGAATCTGCTCCAGTGACGTCTGATTTTTTTGACAGGCTCTTTGCTTGTGGCTCTAGTGATAGAGGAGGTGTCACAGTCAATGTCTCTGGGCAGCACACATTGTACTGGTGTTGCTTGGACCTGCAATTCTACTCAGGCAAAAGGGTTGAGGGGACTGGTGTAATTTGCTCCCAGCTGTGGCCTTTGGGTCGGCACCACACCTACATTAAACTCCTAGTATTCTGCTGCAAACTGACAGATATTGTGCTCAGTTAGGGATAGTGCAGGCGACCGTAGTTTTGAACCTAGTGTGATCTGACAAAGCATCAGATCTTTTCCATGCCAATATTATTTTATGGTGCCATGCTTATGTCTGTTCGAGGAGAAAATTGCAGCATGCATGATTTGCATCCAATATTCAGACCACACTCGCTCATGCAAGTCACTGGGTCCATCAAAAAAGTTGAACCGCACTCAGATAACATCTGAGTGTGGTCTGATTTTCATGGAGTGACAGTATGGAGATAATAGACACATTTTTTTCCATTTTGTCCACATCCGAAAAAATCGTATCACACTTATCACACTCTGATCAAACTCTGATCAGAGTCTGATCAGAATGTGATTCGCATCATCAGACCAATTCTCTCGCAGGAGAGAAAATATGGTCGTTTGACCCTTGCCTTAAACTGAGACATGACAAGTGCATTTCCTGTTGACATCCTACTTCTAAACTGGTTTTATCTTGACCTTGACTTATCCAATATCCTTTCTGATTGTGATCTCGGCTTTTCTGCCTCCTCTCTTGTCCGACCTTCTAGCATCTGACCTCGACTACCTCTCAGACTTCGGTTTTGTCAACTGTTTATGAACTCTGTTTTGTCCCACTTGATGCTGCACTGGCTTTGCTTGAACATCCTTGTTGCAGGCTCGCTCCTTCTGCCAGCAGCCGCTCCGTTGTCACAACACAAGTGGCCCCTTAGTAAATCCAGATCCCAGAATAGAGATTAAAAAGGGAAGGTTGGTGTTCCCCAGGGATCTGTTTAATGGGGAGGCTTAGCCAAGCCTGTCTGAAGTAACCTTTTGGGTTTCTGGATTCTGACAGCCATAACAGTGTCAATTTAATCCGGAGGACTCATCTTCTACAATACTAGCATAAACAGCCAAATAAATTTGCTGTGCACAGTGTAATACTTCATTTACCCTGTGGTGGTACTGTAGGCAACGTGGACATTTGTTGGATCCTCGGCAGGTTTAGTATGATTACTGAAAGATTTTGTAAAAATGTAGCTACAGTTACACTTTCTTTCAAAACTCCGTTTTTTCTTCTAATTTGCTAACAGCAGTAACAACTGTAACATATTATTACTCTTTTCATAGAAAAAGGCAGAAGAGGTCAAGGAGCATTGAGGTATGTGTCACATTAAGACAATGAAGACCTCTTCTTTCTATTGGTCTTCTTAATGTATATGGATGTCAAAGAGAGGGGTCCTTTGTAGTCTTCTCTAAGACAATTTTTTTTGCTTCTCTTTTGGGTTAAAAATACTTTTTTTGCGATTAGCTTTCATTAAAAATGTTGTACTATTTGGCTTTTATAGGCTCTTTGTTTGCCGGCACATTGCTGATTGCAAAATGAGTGAAATTAGAATCCTCCAATGTTCTCGCTCTGATAGGCCTTTGCAATCCTTTATCTGTCTTTGTGTGAACTCATTTATGATTCCATACCACGTCATAATTAAGCTGAACTTTGTTGTTGTCTTAAATCAACTGAAAGAGTTAAAAAAGACATAAATGAGTCACAAATGCTCCATCAGAACAAGTTTATTGATGGGTTCTAGCTTAACTCATTCTGCAGTCAAAAACTTTAAAAAGCCAAACGGTGAAACATTTTTATTGAAGTCCAATTGTTGTTAGGTTAAAGTACAAACATTTGAGTAAAAAAAATTCTTATGTTTTTTTCTGTTTTCTTTAAGATGTCATTAAAGTTGAATTCAATCACAACTTTTTGTTCCTGCAGGTCGAAGCCACATATACAGATCTGAGGAGGTTTGAGATTACAAATACATATGATCAATTGCAGGTAATTATGATCCTGTTGTTCTAACTCTATTGTTTTCTGATGTTTACAATTCTATTGTCATTTTTCTTCCATTTGTTTTTTTTGCATATTTATATGAATTTCTATGTCTTATCTTACAGCCTATGACCCGCGCAGATACCGCTGCTGTAGGAACAGATATCGGATTCGGTGATACTAATGGTTATGAAAATGTTCCCCAAAAGATAGATGATCATACAACTTTCTGATGTAATTATGGGGGCTGTTGTAGGAGAAAAAGGATATTTGCATTGACCAGTTGAATTTCGTTGGTATGGTGGAATGATCTTCGTTGAATGTCTTGTTGACGTAAGGACTTTTCTAAAGAATTAAAAGTGTTGAAAACCTCTAAATTCTTATAAACGATGGGACGATCCATATTGCACAAAAGCCCCTCTGACCTAGGAGAGGTAGTCAAGTGAAAACTGAAGGCAATGGGGTGAGAGGATCATGGGGCCAAACTCACAAAGTGTTAATGTAGTCATGTGACCATGGCTGCCCCTTTATGCTTCACTCATAATTTGAACCGCTGTTCAGTAATTAATATATTGTTTTTGACAATATGGGTCTTACCAACTCTTTAGGATTTTATATCTTTATCAGATTTAGGGACCTCTTTTTTCCATCAGTCCACACTTCTCCCCTCCGTCCATATTATTTGTATTGCTGCATATTATTGTTGTAATTGTTGTCTAATAAACTTCTTATATTTGTATTAAACCTCTTTTGTCTTTGGGTCTCTCTATCTCTGCCAGATTGATCACAGAACCTACATGTCATGGTTTGTTCGGGATTTCTTTGGCAGTACTTCTAGGGTTAATTTATGTGGCCTCTATTTGGGTTGGGGAAGGCTATATTTACCTGCCCCTGTGCTGTTCCCGTTGTCAGTTATACATCCGATCTCGGCTGAGCAGCAGACCCCGTGAATACCTGTGTGTATTGCTTATTCCTGTGTACGTGCTTGTGTATGACCTGGTCTGTTCCCCATTTTCGCATTTGTCTCTTGATTTGGTACTTCGTGTGATACTCCTGGTTTTGATCTTTGCTTTGTCCCCTGACTTCCTGCTCGTTAGTCCTTCTGGTACCCCGTGTCTCTCTCTGGCTTCTAACCCCGGCTTGTCTCTTACCACGCTATTAGTCTCTCCCCTTAGCTACTGCGCTGTCCTCTGGTCTGACTTCGGCTCGCCTGACACTTCTTTCGGCTTCCCCCGGCTCCTGTCATCCCTGGGAGCTCAGGACCTAACCCCGCATCCAACCACTCTCATGGTGGTCACCTGTAGCAGATCCTGCTCACCTTCAGGCATGCTCCCAACAGCATCTCACGTCACAGCAGAAGATCCTGGCTTTCTCAGCATGTCCCCGGACACTCGTACAGACCCAGGGGGTAAGTCTGTTACAGTGTCCGTTACACTACCCATTAGTATTTCATTATTTACTGTGCCAGAGGGGCAATTGATAGGGACTCTCTCTCTTTGGTTGCATTGCTTAAATAGTAGTAACGTAGTCATGTGACCATGGCTGCCCCTTTATGCTTCACTCGTAATATGAACCACTGTTCGGTCATTAATATATTGTTTTTGACTATATGGGTCTTACCATCTCTTTAGGATTTGATATCTTTATCAGATTTAGGGACCTCTTTTTTCCATCAGTCCACACTTCTCCCCTCCGTCCATATTATTTATATTGCTGCATATTATTGTTGTACTTGTTGTCTAATAAACTTCTTATATTTGTATTGAACCTCTTTTGTCTTTGGGTCTCTCTATCTCTGACAGATTGATCACAGAACCTACCTGTCATGGTTTGTTCGGGATTTCTTTGGCAGTACATCTATGGTTAATTTATGTGGCCTTTCTTTTTTGTTGGGGAGGGCAGCTGACCCCGTGAATACCTGTGTGTATTGCTTATTCCTGTGTGCGTGCTTGTGTATGACCCGGTCTGTTCCCCATTTTCGCATTTGTCTCTGTAGTTCTCGTGATATTCCTGGTTTTGATCTCTACTTTGTCCCCTGACTTCCTGCTCATTAGTCCTTCTGGTACGTCGTGTCTCTCTCTGGCTTCTGACCCCGGCTTGTCTCTTACCACACCATTAGTCTCTCACCTTGGCTAACAAGCTGTCCTCTGGTCTCACTTCTGCTTGCCTGAAACTTCTCTCGGCTTCTGTCATCATCCCTGGGAGTTCAGGACCTAGCCCTGCCTCCAACCACTCCCACGGTGGTCATGTGCTGCAGGTCTTGCTCACCTTCAGGCATGCTCACAACAGCATCTCACAGCAGAAGTTCCCAGCTTTCCCAGCATGTCCCTGGACACTTGTACAGACCCGGGGATAAGTTTGTTACGATGTCCGTTACACTACCCATTAGTATTTCATTATTTACTGTGCCAGAGCGGCAATTAATAGGGACTCCCTCTCTTTAGTTGTATTGCTCAAATAGTAGTAACATAGTCATGTGACCATGGCTGCCCCTTTATGCTTCACTTATAATATCAACCGCTGTTCAGACATTAAAATATTGGAGCCGATATCAATGTGGATGCCCGGTTTGGAAAACATATTTTGAAATACTTAATAATGATTCTAAATGATCTTTCTATGCAGGATCAATTTCTATTAGCGCTAAGAGCCGGAACAAACAACATAATGCCAATTGGTGCCAGATAACAGATACAATAAACAGACCCCCACTGAACATTAGTGGCAATGTCCAATCGATAGCGAAAAATGACTATTCTAAGACCACCTCTTTAATGAGTTGATAAAGACCTTTATCGAGGACATATTATTTTAACTTTCTGCCAAGGTGTGAAACAAGGCAACAACATGGAGTGTAATCTTTTATTGGGTCAACTTTTCTATAGAAAGAAATTTTTGACAGTGAGGATGATCAATGAGTGGAACAGGCTGCCACGAGAGGTGGTGAGCTCTCTTTCAATGGAAGTCTTCAAACAGAGGCTGGACAGACATCTGTCTGAGATGGTTTAGTGACTCCTGCATTGAGCAGGGGGATAGACACGATGACCCTGGAGGTCCCTTCCAACTCTAACATTCTATGATTCTATGAAAACACTATGCGGCTGATTCATTAAGACCAGTGTTGCAGATGCTCGTGCTAACCCAGTCTTGCTGAGGCACCTAACTTATTAAGAGGTGCTTGTCACTTAATAATTTCGATGCATCTTCTGAGTGGTGTGTGCCTCTGTGCATCAATCCACAAATGTTACTCCATATAAAAGAACATGATACTCTCGTAACGTTCGGTGAATGAGTACGGCCCAAACCTTTATAAAGATAATCTTGAACAATATGGCTCTAAAAGAGAATTGCAATTCAAAGAGTTTTATTCTTAGATGCAATCCACAATGAAAGCATATAGTGTTGGTCAAATCATCGACCATCATCGTATTCGAGGAGATGAGGGGAACCCAAAAAGGTAAAAAGGAAAGTATATGAGGAATTAAGCTGGGAAAAAAAGGGAGAAAATGGACTAAAGTAGCAAAACTCTGGCAGTTTTAATTAATTGGACAGGTGGATATGGTCTTGCCTCGTTTCACCCCGTCTCCTTCCCAGCATCACACATTTCAGCAGAGCTGATTCAAACTTGTGTGAAAACGACAAAAGTCACAAAGTTATTGCCCAACTCCAAGTTGCACAGAAATTTTGCAACTTTTCAAAACTTTAACCGCAGTTTTCTAGTGTAAAAGCTTTGATGAGTCAACCTTAATGAGTATTCCCTTCTACATGATAAGTGATAACTCGATAATTAAATGATCCTGAAAACGAGGCTTTGAAGTGCCATTTTCACATCTTCTACTCTTGAGTCAGTAAAATACAAATTTTGAAAATGTTCTTTGAGTAACTTTATTTCCATCAGGTCATATAAGAACTAATCAGACTGTGACTCAACTTTGACCGGAGTAGGTAAATAAAAGCTCAGTCCAGAATATATCATGCAAGAAATTATGCAAAGTGTATTTGCAAAAATCAAAATTTCTCTTACGTTAGGACCCTGTGCCGTTCTTTTGAGCTGTGTGAATTCTCTCATACACAGGACATTATATTTCACTTGTCTTCTCTGGGTCTTGGCTTTGTATATATAGGAGGCTGAGTCATTACAAGCCCGGTCGTACACCCAAACAATAGTTTTCCATCACATATCGGGTATAGGCATACTCAGGAGAAATCACACAGCAAACTTAACAGTCCATTTTCTCCTTTTAGCCTGGTAAAATTTAAAACTTTGGGGCTAAATCAACATTTTTCTGTGAAAAATTTAAATTTACATTTTTCTGTCCTCAACGTTTTAATTCCTGTGATGCACCAAAAAGATTAATAAACTTCTTGAATGTGGTTTTGAGCACTTTGAGGGGTGCAATGTTTAAATTGCTGTCACTTTTGAATATTTTCTGTCATATGTGACTTGAAACGTGCTGTGATCCCTAACAATAGGTTTTGTAAATTTTGTTGTAAAAAGGGAAAATTGCTAGTAAATTTTAACCCTTCTAACTTCCTAACAAAAAATAATAGTTAAAAAAATGATGCTATTGTAAAGTAGACCTGTGATAAATGGTATTTTTATAAATTTTGTGGGTTATGACTATATGATTTAAGGGCACACAAATTCAAAGTTTGCGAATTCAACATTTTCTAATCTATATCCTGGCTGCTGCATCACTCACATTCACCGGCCTTGCATTAACTCTTTACACTCCATCCATGTTGGCCCCTCTGTCATTTCCTCTCCTATGTATAGCACTCAGACTCTGTTCACATTGCTAAACAGGTCAAATCCATTCAGTCCCACCATCCAACACAAGAGATGCTCTCACAAATCACTTAACCATCTGCTCACTCTTTCTATCCTCTTTCTCCTAGTTGCAGAAGACATCTCTCCCAACCCCGGCCCCCCTGTTATAGCAAGTCTAACCTCCCAACTGCTACACTCAGAAACCCCTCTAACCTTATTAATATTCCATGCATGCCTTCTGCCTCTTTCAATTGTGCCCTTTGGAATTCTCGCTCAGTGTGTAATAAACTCTCCTTCAGCCCTGACTACTTCCTTTCTAATTCTCTTAACCTCCTGGCCTTACTGAAACCTGGATCCAGCAGTCAGACACCACCGCTGCTGCTGCTCTTTCATATGGTGGACTACACTTTTCTCATACCCCAAGATTGGACAACAGAGCAGGTGGAGGCGTTGGTCTGCTCCTTTCACCCAAATGTACCTTCCAAGTTATCCCCCAAGTACCCTCACTTGTCTTCCCTTCTTTTGAAGACCATGCTGTCAGACTCTACATCTCCTTCTCCATGTGAGCGGCAGTACTGTATGGTTCTCCCGGCCCCTCTCATCAGTTCCTGGATCACTTTGCCACCTGGCTTCCACATTTTCTCTCCTGTGACATCCTCACCCTCATCATGGGTGATTTCAACATCCCCATTGCTTTTCCCCTCTCCCCATCTGCTTCTTACTTTTTATCTCTAACCTCCTATTTCGGCATCTCGCAGCATACTAACTTTCCAACGCATGAAGATGGAAACTTCCTCGACTTGGTCTTTTCCCGACTTTGCTCAGTGGACAATTTCACAAACTCCCCTCTCCCACTCTCTGACCACAACCTTCTTTCATTCTCTATCAAGAACTGCCATCCTGCTCAGGCCACCCATACTTTCCACACTTATGGAAACATCCAGGCCATTAACACCCAGAAACTTATGAAGAACTTGCAGTCATCATTGGCCTCTATCTCCTCCATCTCATGTCCTGATTCTGCTCTGAAGCATTACAATAAAATCCTGCAAGTGCCCTGGATGAAATTGCATCTCCTATGCATAGAACAACTCGGCACAGAGGGCGACAACCCTTGGCACACGCTGCAAAACCATTAAGGAAGACTTTGCCATTGAAACACGCGTCAAGGGGTACGTTGGACGGAACTGAACTTTGGGTATTTATATTTATCTGTGGTTTTTACCTTTGCTACTCTAATTAGTTCCCTTGATTTTTGATATTCATGACACTGTCCCTGATTGCCCTTAGAAGATTATGCACTTTATGCTCTATTACATGTTTTTTCCTGAGGCCCATCTGGGAGAGAGGGACTCCCAGATACAAGTGTGTGATGTATTAAGTATTTTATATCTGTCTTGAGACTCTTTTGGCTATGAGCACTATGCACTTTATTCTGTATTTACCTATATGCAATATTGAACTGTGCCTCAAGCGGATGATATTACATTCTTTATCTTGGATGTAATACACGTGGTATATTTATACCCAGGATACTGTCATCATACATGTTCCGTCCAATGTATGTTTCTTTCCATCCTGATTTTTCAGTTTGCTCTTATCTCCTTAAAACATTTTAAAATTTGTATTTTCAATAAAGACATTATTGATTCTTTACGCTGTGTTGGGGGACTTTTGTTGCCAGTTTACAGATTTTGTACTCTTGAGAAGAGTTTGTGTGTTTAGGGTATTTCCACAGTCAATAACCATTTCTAAGGCACAAGTTTGATCATACATGTTAGAATGGTGCTGTCAATCCTTCACCCACCTCGGTACAGTTGCATGGAGGGAGTTCCGACTGACAATGTGTAGGATTGCATCGATCGGGATGTCATCACGGACAGGAGGCAGATCAAGAGTTAACAAATTTATTAACAGGTGGAAACTCCACCCAGGGAGGAAATAAGTATGGGAGATAGGGTATATAGCAATACTGGAACTGGAAGGATGAATAGGGGAAACAGGGGCTAGGTGAATGTCCAAAGGAGAAGAAAAGTAAAACTTGTCAGTCTGTCGGCTTCTTCATTGCAGCGTCTCAGTCTCCAACAGTGGCACGGACAACAACGGCACATGATGTTCCGGGGTCATCCTGGGGAATTGGAGGTCTGGTTCCATGATTCCATGATGCAGCCAGAGAGTCTTTGCTGTACTCAGATCTTTATGCAGCGCCACTGGAGCGTGGCTCTGCTACACGGTGTATGCGGGTGATGAGTCGGAGCCCAGTGGCCTAGTCACCTGATCTCGGCATTCAGCAGTCACTGGTCTCATGGGTCAGTCACCTCCAGGTACGGAGGACAGTAGTCGTCAGGTGTCCAAGACAGACTAATGGACACTGTCTCAGGGGATGTGTAAGGTGGGCCTATGCTCATGCGATGCTCCTCCAACAAAGCCTGCACCTCACCCTGCTGTGCGCTCTGTTTTCCCACCGGGACTCCTGTCTCTTTCCCCAGCCCTTTTTATACCTGACCCGCCCCTTGGTGACAAGTGCAAAGGTCGATCCAGGACAGAAAGATCTCCCCTGGTGACAGTCCCAACAGTTCCGGAAGCGGTGCAAGAGAGGTATCGCTGGTATGGCACAAGCCCAGCTTCTACCAAATGTTTTGGAACTGCAAAAACAGCCAGGTACACTCTCTGGGACAGACTGAATTTCAATAGTTCTGGATGACTGAAGAGTAGTTTCACCTAAAGATGGGAAGAAACCGCTACAACAGACATTTACAGTAAGATTTGCTTCATTCCTTGAGGTCATGAGCATTATCTGAATAATAGATTTCAAAGGAAATTTCGTAAATTAGTACAATTTACTTCTGCATTTTAGTTACATTGAACTTTCCAGTCCCTCAAAATATTTAGTAGAGATCAGGCAAGTCTTGGATGTGCAAAAAGGATGGAAGGAATGACGAACTCAATGGACATTGAGCATTAAAAAAAGGAAACAATAAGAGGATTTTCTGCATAAGATAATTCAAGGTAAGAAAGCAATTTCCCCCAGAGCAGAAGAAACTGTGGTTCTGTTCATAGGACAAGAGATAATGAGATACTAAGACTTATTGAGTTACTATTATTGACATTTACAGCTTAAATAATTGTATGGGAGATTGGTGGGACATGTGCCTGGGTGCTGGGAGTTGGGAAAAAGCCTACCAGGATCCAGGAGAGGATCTACAATGATAACATTAAATACTTAGGTGGTAACATTTCTACTATTAAAGAAAATGATAAATATAATTTCCTAATGTCGGTCCCCACTGGTACTGAGATTCAGAGTGCTTCATCCCTCATTCCTTGGAGAGGTTCCAAATGTTTAGATAATCTTTATATAGTAGATGGGAGATATTGATACTGCAAAGTGACTATTTAGCTACTCAGATATTGTAATGCCGGTGGGTTCATACCTTGTTTCTTCAGTGTTACTCTGCATGTCTCTGCTTTAACCCTTGCTCCTCTTCACCTAACTTGCAGGGATACTGTAGTCTGTTACCTGTATGGATGCGGCTCAGTTCCCTGTGCTGCTGCGTAGCTGTACATGTGCTGTAATGTCTTTGCCTTGCTAGACGACCACCCACATGTGCGGTCCCAGGCTGCTGCTGTGGAAGCTATCCGTGGGTTGTGAGGTCCTCTGCAGCTAGTGCATGACTTTCCACGTGTGTTCAGGCTAGCAGTCGCTGCCAGGTGCCCTAAGCCACAGTTCCTGTGCTGACTGTGCTGTAATGGTTTCTGTTTGTGCTTAGGGTGTGCGCGGCCACACCTACCCTGCTTTTATTAGGGTTTGTTTTTTGCACCTGTGTTGCCTCCCCCAGCCTATTGCTGAGGGTCAGCTCCTATATAAACTCTCTCTTTCCTGTTGGGCGTTGCCATAGCATTACATTGTGTTTCTGAGTCTTGCCTTGTGTATGAGGTATCCAGCTCCCTTCTGTCTGCAGTCTGTTCTGGAAGAACTGATACCTGTCTTCTGCCTGTTCTGGAGGCAGAGTACCCAGATCCATTAGTATCTTGTTTTTCTGCCTGTTCTGGGGCAGAGTACTCAGATCCGCCTATCCTGGAGGATGCATATCCAGTCCGTTTTTGTTTTGTTTTTTCCGCCTGTTCTGGGGGCTGAGTACCCAAATCTGCCTACCCTGGAGGCTGCATATCCAGTTCCTGATCCTGTCTGAAGTGTGTCCTCTGTGTTATGTTCCTGAAGTCCTTTTGTGTTTTGTTTTTTCCGCCTGTTCTGGGGGCAGAGTACCCAGATCCGCCTATCCTGGAGGCTGCATATTCAGTCCGTTTGTGTTTTGTTTTTTCTGCCTGTTCTGGGGGCTGAGTACCCAAATCTGCCTATCCTGGAGGCTGCATATCCAGTACCTGATCCTGTCTGAACTGTGTCCTCTGTGTTATGTTCCTGAAGTCCTTTTGTGTCTGACACCCCGTACCAGTGACTGAACTTCCTGGGCTCAGCTTTTAAAGATGGAGTCCGGTGTTCTTGCTGAGCTCTTACTATGCTGTGCTCAGCCTACTATGTGGAGCTAACCCCGTCCGGCCCAGGTCCAGTCCGGCGGTGCTTGCACCATGCCGCTTGAGTTCCTTTCTAGGTCCGATGCTTGGAGCCTGACAGCCGTATCTAGGAACCTGATGACCGCTGCTGCCTGGTTGGTCCTGTGCCATCTATTTCCCAGATATCTATCCGGTGTCCCTGATGTCCTGATGTAACCAATGTCCTGGGCTGCAACACCTGTGTCCCAGCCGATGACCTGGGCTGCCACGCCAGTGTCCCAGATGTCTATTCGGTGTCCCTGATGTCCTGATGTAACCGATGTCCTGGGCTTCCACTCCTGTGTCCCAGATGTCTATCTGGTGTCCCTGATGTCCTGATGTAACCGATGCCCTGGGCTACCACGTCTGTGTCCCAGCTGATGACCTGGGCTGCCATGCCTGTGTCCCAGATGTCTACCCTAAGTCCGATGACCTGATGTCCTGCCTGTGTCCTGATGTCCTGATGCCCAGCCTGAGTCCTGATGTCCAGCCTGTGTCCTTATGTCCAGCCTGGGTCCTGATGTCCTGATGTCCAGCCTGTGTCCTGATGTCCAGCCTGTGTCCTGATGTCCAGCCTGTGTCAGGTGTCCTGATGACCTGCCTGTGACCCGATGTTCCCCGGGGTCCACCCTGTGATGACGTCTGTCCTGGGTCGGTGTCTGATGTTCTCTTGCTGAGCCTGTGCTATGCATGAGGCCTGAGAGAGAGGTTGTCCTAGTAAGCCCGTGCCAGATGACCCTGGAGTGCATCAACCCATGATGACCCCTGCCATCATCTGATGTCTGTCCAAGGTTGGTGTCTGATGTTCTCCTGCTGAGCCTATGCTACGCCTGAGGCCTGAGAGAGAGGCTGTCCTAGTAAGCCTGTGCCAGATGACCCTGGACTGCATTGACCCATGATGACCCCCTGCCATCGTCTGAAGTCCATCCGAGGTCGGTGTCTGATGTTCTCCTGCTGAGCCTGTTCTGCGCCTGAGGCCTGAGAATGAGACCGTCCTAGTATGCCCAAGCCAGATAACCCTGGACTTCATCAACCCGTGATGTGCTCCTGCCTTCGTCTATTATCCTGAGATGTGTACCCTTCTTTGATGTGTGGAATCGGAATCCTGACATCATTATGTTTTGTTTATGTACTGTGTTTTCATTTAAGTAAACTTTGTTTCTTCATACCTGAAGTTGTGCGGTGTAATCTAGTTCTGCACATTGCCATCTGCTCAGCTGCCACAGACCCTGCTCCCTGCCCCTGCCTAGTCTGGGTAGGTCCAGGTTACTCTATGTGGTCCAGTGGGTCCACATTTCGTTCCCACTTGGGACGCTTCCTCTTACTATGATGATCCTTGTCAGTTTGTCTTTGCTCTTCAACCTCCCTAGTTTTTTTTCTATGGAGAATACCATTCTGGTCCAGTGTTCCTTATCGCCTCAGGAATTTTTCCCTAAATTTACTCTGCCTTTTCAAGCTCTCTCTGTTCTGTCCCTCCATTGTTGCATGCTGAAGGCACAATGAGCCAGAGAGCCACCTCGTCAGTGGAGGTGTCCTCTAACAATTCTGGTCTTCCCCCAGAATGGACCTCCTTCGATAAGGTATCCCTATCCCTGTATTACAAAATAACTACTGACTATGTACAAAGTCAACACTTTTACAAAGAAACCAGTATCACCCAGTTGTTAATTTCTTTAAATGTTTTTTTAGGTGGAATCATAACCACCATGGCAGCTATCATGTATGATCGGAGCCCGCATAGCTGTCATCTTCTGCTGCATGGACAGTCCAAAATATGGTGTAAAGTTTAATAAAACTATGGGCACATTACTTTTTTCCTACAAGTTTTGGTCTCCATCTCGCTATTTGGACAGAACTCAAGTTGGAGCCACTCACAATACTGCCATAATGAAGTCGATATAGTCTGTCTTTTTTAGATATATTCAAAATCATTGTGCATTGAAACAGGCAGAAGCCCAAAAGAACAACAAACATGTGACCCAAAGGTGCCTAAGAGGCAAGCACCTCTTAGTAGATATAAAGACACTTACGGTACTCCTGCGTGCACCGAGTACAAAAATTCAATATAAATTTTCCCATCGAGTTTATAAATTTATTACATTTACTCACATATATAGCGTCATTAATTCTGCAACGCTTTGCCGATGTTATCATCGCTGACACCAATGGGGCTCACAGTCTAGATTCGCTATCAGTCTGTCTTTGGAGTGTGGAAGGAAACTGGAGAACCTTGGGGAAACCCAAGAAAACATGTGGAGAACATACAAACTTCTTGCAGATGTTGCCCTTGGTGGGATTTGAACCTAGGACTCCAGGACTAGTGTTTACTTAATTGTATAATTGTAGGTTTTTAGCCTGGAAGAGGTATGATGTTAGGTCAAAGTCTCAACAAAGTGGATGCACCTTGTCGATGGCTGTTGGGCTCACATGAATTGGCCAATTTATGAGCTAAGTATTTTTAGTTATTGTTGCAGCAATGCAATTCCAATTTCATGTAGTCAATGTTTACACACTATAGTGTACAGCTTGAATTTGCTGCTTAATTTTCCTTACATCTCCTATTCATTTTGTCTCAGACCCTAGAAAATCCAAAGACAGAAAACAGAATATGCTGATTACTAGAGTTTCGATTTTCGTGGACTGTTTGCTTTTAATTTTGATGGTATCTCAGCTATGGAGCAGTAAGTATGAGCTTTCAGCCTGATCATCTTTTATCTTGCCCGGCGACATTGTGGAGTCAGTCCTACAATACTGATCCCTATTGTCTGTCCTGTATATTGGCAGGAGTCACTCGCCTGTGCTAGTGTTACTGAGCCTTGAAAAAACTTGGCACTCGAGTTGAAGAACGGTGAAATAAAGTTCCTATTATCATTGCAATCAAAATGTTGAACATTTTCGGTCTTGTATTCAGACCTTCATCAAAACTGATTGCCGGGGGTTAGGAGAGGAACCAGTATACTAGTGCATAAGATGGTCACACACTGAGCATGTGTGACCATTAATGCTGGAGATAAGAAATGGGCATTCTGAGACGGAATAAAAAAAAATAGAGTGTTCAATAAGAAAAAATTATCAGCAACAGAGTACACAGTACATACAAATTTCATTGTGCCTCTCTCCTAAGTTACACCTCCTGACAACGTTTTGGTCTAGTTGATGTTTCTCCAGAAAATTATTTCAAAAGTGGTAAAAAAAAGTTCCTTTATGAATATTAAAACTATAAAGTTATAATATAAATCCTGTTTTCAGCTAACCAGTGTCAGTTATTTAGTTTAAAGGTAGTTTTTGTAATGATGCTACAAAATAAGGAGATGGGAGGAAGTATATACTGTACAAGATAAGGGTTGCTTCAAAGGAGTGAGGAAATAATTTCTTCTGCAATAGATCCCAGCATATCAAGTCATCATTGTGAGTAATGAACTTATAGCACTTGTCCAAGGATGAAAATTTTCTCAAGAGTTCCGACGTTGAAATATCTGGTGCTGCTTGCAGGGTCACGACAATGTTTGGCTACATAAACGGTACTTGACCTGCAGAACTAACATGGAGCAAGTAATGAGAAGTCATTGTCCTGGTCGTACAAAATTGTGACATTTGCATTAACTATTCTACATCTAAAGTTGCCACTGAAATATACAATTCTATGGTCTAATGGTGAATTGTGGTTGCACGATTGCTACCTCTCTAGCCAAGAAATTGCTCTTTTCTACTTGTGAAGTTGAAGCATTGATTGATCCATGGTGGAACACAACTGGTGTACAACTCCAAGCTTCCCCAATGTGTTCCTCAAAGCTCTGAGGTTGTTTCAAAGGCAATACCCACAAAAAAGCTAGCAAACTTTTGGACAATTTTATGACTCAGATCCTGTATCCAAATATGGAGGAGGAGGACCATTTGATCCCCTTCAGAATACCCCTATGAGTCAAAGGTCCTAACTAGGGTTGAGCGACTTTTATTTTTATAGGATCGGGTCGGGTTTCACGAAACCCGACTTTCTCAAAAGTCGGGTCGAGTGAAATCGGCCGATCCTATAAAAAAGTCGGGGTTGGGGTCGGCCGAAACACGAAACCCAATGCAGTGCAATGGGATACTATGGTTCCCAGGGTCTGAAGGAGAGGAAACTCTCCTTCAGGCCCTGGGATCCATATTTAAGTGTAAAATAAAGAATTAAAATAAAAAATATTGATATACTCACCTCTCCGATGCAGCCTGGACATCGCCGCTGGTAACCGGCATCTTCCGTTCCTAAGAATGGCGCTTGAAAGACCTTTCAATGACGTCACGGCTTGTGATTGGTCGCGGCGGCCCACGTGACCGCTCAGCGACCAATCACAAGCCGTGACGTAATTCTCAGGTCCTAAATTCCTCATTCTAGGAATTTAGGACATGAGAATTACGTCACGGCTTGTGATTGGTCGCTGAGCGGTCACGTGGGCGGCCGCGACCAATCACAAGCCGTGACATCATCGAAAGGTCCTTCACGCGCTCATTCTTAAGAAGGAAGGCTGCCGGAAAGAAGCCGAGGGTGAGTATATTCCTATTAGGTATATACTCACCCTCGGACGCGCCCTGCTTCTTTCCGGCAGCCTTCCTTCTTAAGAATGAGCGCGTGAAGGACCTTTCGATGACGTCACGGCTTGTGATTGGTCGCGGCCGCCCACGTGACCGCTCAGCGACCAATCACAAGTCGTGATGTGATTCTCATGTTCTAAATTCATAGAATGAGGAATTTAGGACCTGAGATTTACGTCACGGCTTGTGATTGGTCGCTGAGCGGTCACGTGGGCCGCCGCGACCAATCACAAGCCGTGACATCATCGAAAGGTCTTTCAAGCGCCATTCTTAGGAACGGAAGATGCCGGTTACCAGCGGCGATTTCCAGGCTGCGTCGGAGAGGTGAGTATATCAATATTTTTTATTTTCATTCTTTATTTTACACTTAAATGTGGATTCCGATACCGATTTCCGATATCGCAAACATATCGGAACTCGGTATCGGAATTCCGATATCAGATTCAGAAGATCGCCGACCTCATGACCGACCCCACACAGGGGTCGGGTCGGGTTTCATGAAACCCGACTTTGCCAAAAGTCGGCAACTTCTGAAAATGGCCGACCCGTTTCGCTCAACCCTAGTCCTAACTTTAACCTCACATCATCTGAAGTATATACAGTACATATACATAATTTTTTTTTTTTTTTTAATCCAGACACAAACTGTCAAGAACCTGATTATGGAATACACATAGATCCACATGTGCAAGTACAGAGAGGTCTATGTGCTCATGTTCCCTGCTCATTTACTGTGCCCACAAATATAAGACTAAGTACAAATACCATTGGATCCTGGTACAGTTCACGGACAGGTCAGCTTGTGGCTGCCCAAGGAGATTCTACACATTACACAAATGGACATTTTGACCTGATTGGGAATGTAACCAGAGGAGACTGTTCGTTGTACATACAAGAACCACTGAGTACAGATGAGGGTGTGTATTTTTTCATAATTTTCATAATCGAGGATCCTGAGATAAAGTTCACCTATACAAACATCCAGCCTTATGTGCAGGTAACAGGTGAGTGAGACAATAACATAAGTGTTGACCAAAGACATCCTCTTCAACCTTTCACCATTTCTCATCTTTTCAATCCATTTAAAAAGTAAAGATGATGAATAAAACTTCTCTTTTATTTCCAATATTTTAATACACATTTATACCAATAAAGGTTTATATCAAATTAACTGAGGAAAAACCGAAAATATTGTTTACAGGTAAAGACAAGTAATGTGGTGTGGCTGGGATTGGGATTAGTGATGAGCGAGTGTGCTCGTTACTCGAGTTTTCCGAGCATGCTTGGGTTTTCTCTGAGTTTCTTAGACGTGCTCGTAGGTTATGTTTGTGTCTCCGCAGCTGCATGATTTGCGGCTGCTAGGCATGTGGGAATTCCAAAACAAACAGGCCATCCCTTCATGCATTTAGGCTGTCAAGCAGCCGCAAATCATGCAGCTGCGGCGACTCAAACAATCTACGAGCACGCCCAAAATACTCGGCAAACACCCGAGCATGCTCGGAAAACTACGAGCACACTTGCTCATCACTAATTGGGCTATGTCCAACCAGACATTTCATTACTCCTTGATTTTTTTTCAATACCATAGAGCTTGGGCCCTGGTCTATTCCTACACTAAAACTCTACTGTCAGTATAAGGCGAGTTCCCCGAGCTGATGAGGTCAACCCCGCATGTCAATGGTTTCTAATCCCTATTCTAGCGCTCTACTTGCAAACACATATATTTCTTAGTTGGCTAATCGAGGAGAGGTAGTAAAATGCTTGTGCATTAATAATGTTAGTTGTGAAGTACACGGCAGATGATCGCCCAACTTCATAATGTCTCCAGTAACTTGGAACCTTGGTCGAGTTAACTCACGAGAGTTTTTTGATTTATTTCACTTACTTATGTAGCTCCATTCATAGTGTGTTACAGATTACTGACCGTGCGATTTAAGAGTCTCGATGCCACTAGCTAAGGGGAACTCATAACCATAACTCAAGTATAAACATATTTAATATTTTTTTATTTTGTTTTTACCAAAAAGGAGTGTACTACTAGTGTTACGGTAAGTTAAAGAATCAGAATTCATTTGCATGAGTTAAATTAACTAATACATGAAATAGAAAAACTCAACATTAGTGAGTACCTCTACACAGATTGGGATTAAGTACAAAATGTGTAGAGTGCCCAACTCGTCTTCCCACAACTCAACTTTCCGGCCCATAGTCACGATTCCCTGGTTCCCATTACGCATCACTAAGTGCATGTAACATGGGAAAAATCAGACCGCTAACCAGTACGTGGAACCTTTAAGATCAATAGTGTAACCTAAGATCAAGTTATATTACATAAATTATTAAAGATGAGCAAATCTGCCCAAAAATCTAAAATGGAAGTTCACCTGAATTTTTCTCTTCAAATCCAATTAAAAAATGATCATCACCTCTAACAGAATACATGAAATGTGAATAGTTGCCAGCAGCTATCACAGCATTATAAATGAGCTAAAGAGAGCAGCAGACACTGTGTGCCCCAAGGTGTATGGAAACACTGAATATGTGCAATATAATCTGTATTACTGCCCTATAGACTTTACTTGTACGCTCCTCTACTTTAAAATTGCAACAACAAAAATTAAAAGTTGTGGAATTTTTAAAATTGTAGGATGGATAAACATGGTATTGATATGAAAATTATGGGAAAAAAAGAAACAAAATTTAAAAAAAAACTTATTCAGTATGGAGTATGAGCCACATGCAGAAATCCTCACTCATACAGCCTCGGCTGTTAACAGTAAGGTTATTAATGGACATATAAATAATGTTCTGCCCCTGGATGGACTTGAGAAAATCATCAAGATCCACTGCTGGCAGCTTCCATTAAAATTGTCAACCATTAACCAGTTCTTGCATTATTTTGCATTTTTGTAGAGCTCAAAGATAAACCTTTAATCTCTTCTACAAGCCTGGTGGATGGGAAGGAGGTGAGGTTGCATTGTATAAGTCCTGGTAAATGCCGTAATATAACAATACCACATTTTTCATGGAAAGGAGTCACGAATGATTCAACAACGAAGACCTATAAGACAACCTATAAAGTTAGTGGCTTGCAAACCTTCGGTTCTAGGATGACATTCACACCAAGGAAGTCCCACAACAATTCTACATTATTATGTAGAGTGACTTTCAATCAAGGCTTGTACACAGTGGAGAAGCAAACTCTGAATGTCGAATGTAAGTCATACTCGTCACATATCTTCATATCATCCATAATGCCAGGGCTGAAGAGATCATTTAAGTGACTTCTACATGCACTGTAGCTTTTTTTGTCTGGTCTTAAAATTGTTTCCACGAAAATAATCTGTTCAATTGAGATTCATGGTCCAGTTTATTTAATCATGTCATCATCTTAGGATGGATACATTTTTACCCAAGACCACCTCATAATTATGAAAAAGGAAACTGTTACAGCATTTAGAAGATAGTCAGGAAATTGAAAGGAGTGAATTGAATTTAGTCAGAACGTCCCAAAATTTTTCCATTCCGAAAAATCTAAATTTGGGGCAATTTGCTTTGTCTGGATTCATCAAAATTCTAAAATAAAATAATAGCAAAGCAAATAATACTCACTCATCCAGGCCCTCTTGCTGCCCAACCACTGTAAATTCTGCTCTCTGCTATAGTCTTCAACTGTCTTCTCCTTCCATGTACCGGTAGAGTTGGCCCCTCTGTGCTGACTATGCCTCAAAATATCAGGACGTCATCCCAAGACATCATGATATATTTTGCCATGACATCACAGGTGACATCATAAAATGTTGAGGTAAAGTTAGCATGGAGAAGCCAAAGATACCGGGACATGAAGGGAACTGATGACAGAAGACCTGAGCATGCAATGGAGATGAGAGAAGTTGTGTTGCTAGACACATGAGGGCCAGTGAGTATAAATTTTGTTAAAAAATGTTAGCCTACATTTATTATGTTTTGGGTCTGGAGAGTTCTAAGAGCAAAACAAGACATATTGAATACATATGTGATAAATTTGCAGCAGATTGAATATGCTGGCCAAATTCGAGTTGAGCTGCTGAATTAATTTTCAACCCATTTGCTCATCTCTTCCAGGTATATTTTTTTTACAAAGGTTAGACTGAGATGTAAGAGGGAACTCATGCCTGTCTTTCTCACCAAGCAGCAACTTGAAAGGGTTGTCCACCTCCCAAATAACCCCTTCATAAATTCTATTTTCCCAATATAAAATTAAAACACCATATATTCACTTCTTGTATAGGTGCTGTTCCAAAGATGTCTACGCCGAGACTCCCAAGATTTGTGTGACGTGATTATGCCACTAAAGCACTACAGCCAATCTGTGGCCACTAATGGACTAGTGTGCTCTCATTTCCTTTGGACATCCAAGGTTTGTCCAAAAGAAGTAAGACCTCAGCAGCCCATTAGTGGCCACTGACAAGTGGATTGGCAATGTCATATGACATTGGGAGATGCGGTGTCAACATGGCTCCAGTTCGGGAGGTAAGCATTTGGTGCTTTTATTTTACATTGATGATTTCAGAAGGGAAGACTCAATAGGCCCCATACACATCAGAAGGTTGGCCAGACCTTTCAAAATTGGTGGGTTCAGACAATTATTTTTTATCGAGGTCTTTAGGAATTATAACGGCTAAGTGAAGCTGTGGCTCAGGGTTAAGATTAAAGAAAATGCTGCTGTTTAAGAAATCCCTCCCATTGTCCTATACTATGTGGAAAGCAACATATTTTTGCAAATAATAAATTTTACTGACGTCTTTGCTAATATTTTCATGTTTATTTTTTCCTAGATTCTCCATCTATCTATCTAACCAGTGAAGGTAAATTATTATTACATGTTAACAAAAAGTTGAATTTAGAGTCATGTCCGTCTAGGAGAGCCTCAATAAGGAAACAGGGATGTATAACTTCCAATATACAATCCATAAATCAAAGTCAGTATATGGCGGTCATGTAGGAGCGCTGAGGAGGCAGCCCAAAGGATGAAAAACGTGTCGAGTACCGCCGCAGCTCCAGCCGAACACCTCCAAGGGAGGAAGGAAGCAGGATCTGGTGATGGGAATCGGTCACAAGAGCGCTGAAAGGAAACTCTGACACAAGATAGAGTTTAGCCATAACGCATTTCGACGGATGTGCCGTCTTCCTACAATCCATGAACCTTGATAATAACCCAAGTAGAAACTGTAATAGAGGACATTTTGGTTGTTAGCTTATTCTATTAAGAAATACAATAATAAGTTCACTGTATTTGCCAAAGATACCTAAGAATCTGCTATATGTGGATCCAAGCTAGACTTTAGAATTGGACCTGTGCACTGTGATGGGAATGGTAAAGTGGGTGCTCATGGATTTGGCTCCCTCCATTCATGTGTTTGGGAGTTTGGGAAATTGTAGAGGGCATCCGATAGATTTGGCCGATAGATTTGGTTATTGGATAGAGCGGTCTGTATTTACAGATCTCCCAATGAAATGAACTGAGACAACCAAACATGTGCAGCCATCTCTCTATTCCCAGAAGTAGGTACTGGAGTCCAATTTTCGAGATAGATGTGGTCTCAGCAGACAGAAAAGGTAAGAAACTTTGTAGTATATCTTATCAAAGAAATCTGCTTCTTTAACCACTTATGACTAGAGATAAGGTTCGGTTCGCTGAACGTCCCGATATTCGTCGAATAGTTTGACAAACGTACCCAAACCCCATTAAATTGAATGGAAGGCCAAACCAAATGTATATACAGCATGTTAAGGGGTGACAAAAAGATTCCCAAACAGCAAAAATTAGGGTCAGACACCATGAAAAGTGGCTTCAATTGACCCACAGAAGAAATGTGCTAGTGGCACTACAGCAGTCAGACATGGGCCATACATGAGGTATCAGGGTCTGGCCCAGCATTTACAGTTTGGAATTTAAGTTTCAATTAAGACCTGGTAGTTAAGGGAGAGATGTGAGCCTTCTTAGCTGGTTGCCCTGATACCTCATGCAACAGCTATTTTTTTCCCAGCCTCACTCAGATGGCACAAACATCAGTTTCATAGAGTACTATTGGTAGAAAAATGTAATGATAGTAACACAGGTAATTGAGTGAAAGTAAGTGCAGACCTGCTTGTCTGGGATCCCTACAGCTACAGGCAACACTCATGAAGGAGACCCAACTTGGATTTTCCACAATTCAAAAAATTATTGTCACACACTGTCACGATATGGTAAGAAATATCATATAAGTTTAGTTCTCTTGCTAGCCTGCTGTGGGCTAAGCCCCCCTTCTTGGAGTGATTCTGCGGCAGCTTGTGGCTGCAAATACCTGACTTTCAGCTCACAAGCCTGCATTCCCCGCACCAAGGTATTTACGACCGGCATTTCCTGTAGTAGAAAGTGCCCAGCTTTAACTGGATTAGAAACTTCTAGAATCTTGAAAGTCCTTTGTTCTGTTATTGTAAGATATTAGGCAAACTATTTAAGATAGGAGAATGATAAATACATATTTGGAATCTCCCTCGGTGGATCTACGCATCACTCTAAACACGGGCGTCTAACTCCATCAGGTGAAGAAGTAGGGATTGCTCTGTAAATAATAGGACATATTTGATCTCATTAGAAAGCCCACGGTAATCTGAGATGAATGCTGGGTTTGTCACAACTATGATATGTTCAGTAGCGGAATTACAAGTCTTAGAAAGATTTAGCTTATACTTAGTCAGAATGTAGAGAGAGGAGGGTCTGGATAAGCCAGCCTTTCTGTGATGTCACTAGCTGCAGGTTTTAAGTTTGTGGCAGGATCCCCAGCTCATTCTTCTTGTGATTTCCTGAGAGCCCTGAGCACGTCCAATGAGCTGGGACGTATGGTTGCCTGCAATGCAATGATCTGAGAATATGTGAGTGT
The DNA here is from genome assembly GCF_051348905.1 of Ranitomeya variabilis. Classification (NCBI taxonomy): domain Eukaryota; kingdom Metazoa; phylum Chordata; class Amphibia; order Anura; family Dendrobatidae; genus Ranitomeya; species Ranitomeya variabilis. The sequence goes on from NC_135235.1 coordinate 223,028,833, forward strand.
TATCTTTTCTTCATTTAATCCTTTTATTTTCATAATTACCTTGTACATATTTGCAATTGTCTCATTTGTAACATCTTTGTAAAATATTTTTATAAAGCACTGCCTACATTTTGTGGGGTATATTATTTCATGCCAGTTCTTTCTCCCTGCTCTAAAAACGTATCCTAAGTCTCTTGAAGGGAAATTACGCTACTGTTCTGGGTTAGCTTCGGACCCGTTGAATCGAAGCTGGTGGCAGCTTACCGTGTGCAGGCCGTTGGGTGTTGTAGCGACTGCGGCATTGATAATTATTGTTCCTGCCTGAGTGGGAGTAGTTATCGCATCGCTGCAGCGTGCCCAATAGCCAGTACATAGCAGGCAGCCTTTCTGGCGACTAATTACCCTAGGTGCAGTACCTAGTCTGACCTGACAGAAAGGGGGGCGCCAGAGAGCTGCAAGGTTTAAGGGGAACTGTAAGCGGGATATACACAAATCCCTGCAGTTCATGGTATATTGAACAGCAGTGGGATACCTAAAATAAGCCCCTGCTGTAAACTAAGAGGTCAATAGCCTTGTGTGTATTTTGTTCATCACATTGTGGCAGTGGAGGGATAACCAAGATAAGCCCCTCTGCACATGTGATAGCCGTCTGTTGGCCTAAAGTCACCCCAATCCGTGACCTAATTGTGGCAGTGGTCAGGAATCCCCGTGGATTCCGTGACCAACTGCTGGCCGCGGCTAAGGGATCTTGACAGTCACGGTGTGAATCGTGACAATTGGTGGCAAGGCGGTGGGATATTAGAGCATTAGTAATTTGGTTTGAGCAATCATTCCTCTCACTAAAAACTTGCAGAAAGTTCTTGCGAGAACTCTGCGCAAATAAGTTTGGGATAACGAACTCAGTGCTTATTAGTTGTGAGACAATTGTGTACTGGTAATTATCCCCTCCCTTTCTCTTTGTTTTTCTATCCTATCTTTTATTTGGCAACCATGGTTGTGCTGGGAGAAGCCTTTTATAAGAAGCAGTCCAAGGACACTCTGATGGCCTTGTGCATGTCACAGCAGATTGACTGTACAAACAAAACCAGGGCTCAAATGGTCGCGGAACTGGTGCAATTTGAAGCAGACCAAGCCAGGCCACAGAGCCCAGAGGCCGCAGAAGCCGGCACAAGCGAACATGGTGCTGCAGCAGAGGTCCAACCACTGAATACGGGCCGTACTGGCAACCAAGGGGGCGCAGACCTCCTCCTGCAGCTGGCTCTGCAACAAGGCTCCGCAGATGACCTAGAGAGACGTCTGCAGCTGATCCAGCAATACCAGCGAGCCGAACGGGAGGCTGAGAGAGCCGAGCGCCAAGCCCAGCGAGAACATGAACGGGAGATGCTCCGGCAGGGGGGATGCCTTCCACCGCCCAGAGCCGTGAGCCCAGCAGCACTCAGATACCGAAGCCCCGGCCCGACCACTTTCTTGTTATGGAAAAGGATGGGGACTTGGACACTTTTCTGCGGGCCTTTGAGAAAGCCTGCAGACAGTACCGACTGCCTACAGATGAATGGGCACGATACCTGACACCAGGGCTGAGAGGCAAAGCTCTGGAGGCGTTTGCTGCACTCCCTCAAGAACAAGATGGTGACTATGAGGCCATCAAACAGGCCCTCATAGCCAAGTACCAGCTTACACCCGAGGTGTACCGTAAAAAGTTCCGGACCCTTCAACGTGGCCCACACGACAGTTACAGTGATGTGGTGCATGGACTGGGCACCCACTTTGACCAGTGGACCCAAGGACTGTCAGTGACCACCTTTGCACAGCTGCGAGACCTGATGATCAAAGACCAGTTCTTCCATCTTTGCACAGCTGAGGTGCGACAGTTCGTGATGGACAGAGAACCCAAAGACGTGACGAAAGCAGCGCAGATTGCCGATGCCTATGAGGCCAACTGTAGATCGGAAGTGCGGAAGCCAGTCACCTCCAGCTGGAGAGGGGGTAAGACTGCATCCAAGGCCAGTACCCCTGCCAGCCAACATACCAGAGGTCCTGTCCCCGTGGCCAACAGCACCAGACCTACCACCGAACTTTGCCAGTGTTACCACTGCAGGCAGCCTGGTCATATCAGTCCCCAATGTCCAGCCAAGCAGAAGAACCCCTCATCCAAGGCCCCAGGGCCTAATGCAGCAGTTCTTTTGGTGGGTGGTGTGGCTGGGAGGGGGTGTGATAACGTACAGCATGTCATTGTGGGAGGTCATGTTGCTACAGGCCTCAAGGACACCGGGGCTGAACGAACCCTCATCCGACCTGAACTGGCGGCCCCTGAAGAAATCATTCCGGGGAAAACCCTAACTGTCACTGGGATTGGGGGCATCAGCTGTCCCTTACCGATGGCCCGGGTTTATATTGATTGGGGTGCCGGGAGCGGGGTGAAGGAAGTGGGGCTGTCTGATAATTTGCCCACTGATGTGTTGTTGGGGACTGATTTGGGGAGGTTGGTGGCACACTTCGTCATTGACCCCCCTCCCCAATCTACTAATGAGGGTAAAGTTAACCCTGATGATGATGATGATGATGATGGGAGATCGCATGTGTTACCTGACCATGCTTTATCTTGTAATGTTGCATCTGATAACCATTTTTTCCCTAGGATTGATGGTGAAAATGTTGTACCTGTGCCAACTGAATCTGATAATGATGTTTCTGTGAAAGTTGATGTGTCCATAGGTACAGGAGTGCTCAGCCACGTCGCTCTGCGGAGTGAGACGGCTGAGGAACCCCTAGCAGGGGCAAGTGTCGGTGCTACAGGAAATGGGGAGATACATGGGAACCGTGAGGAAGGTGATGCCATGCAATTGACCAGTGCCACCGAGGAAGGTAACTGGCCCATAAGTAGCAATGCTCGTGAGGTAATGGGGGTGGATGGGGAGGTAGAGCCCATAGCAGCGTCAGCTGATGGGTCTGTAGAAACCCCCGGGGAGACAGCCTATGTAGCTGCTGTCACCCGCAGTCAGAGTGCCCGGAACGCAGATAACTGTCTGCCTCCCGGACCCTCCTCAGTCATCATTATGACTGAACCAGAGGTGAACCCAGAGCAGGTCCCAGAGGGCTCCCGTGGGGAAGGGACCCTGATGTCGCTTCTGGCTTCCCCTAGCCAGGAGTTTCTGGCCGCTCTGCACACAGATGCGAGCCTAGAGAGTTTGAGACAACTCGCCGGGATGCCATTCTCCGAAACTGATAAGGAGAAGGTGTTCTGGGAAGGAGGAAGGTTATACCGGGAGACAGTGCCCGGAAAATTGCAAAAGGAGTGGTTGAGGGAAAGACAGCTGGTCGTCCCGCAGCAATTCCGGGGTGAGTTGTTGCGGATTGCCCATGAGATCCCGCTAGCTGGACACTTGGGGATCAGCAAAACTAAGGCCCGGCTGTCTCAACACTTCTATTGGCCTAAGATGGGGACAGATGTGTCAAACTACTGCCGCTCCTGTGTCACCTGTCAAAGAGTGGGGAAGGCGGGGCCTGCTCTTAAGGCTCCCCTGATCCCTTTGCCAGTGATAGAGGAGCCTTTCCAGAGGATTGCGGTGGACATTGTGGGCCCGCTGGCCGTCTCCAGCAGCTCTGGAAAGCGATATATTCTAACTGTGGTAGACTACGCTACCCGGTACCCAGAGGCAGTAGCTCTGTCATCAACTAGGGCAGATAAGGTGGCGGATGCCCTGTTGGCCATCTTTTCACGTGTAGGATTTCCCAGGGAAATGCTTACTGATCAAGGGACCCAATTTATGTCTCACCTAATGGAGGCTCTCTGTAAGAAAATGCAGGTGAAGCACCTGGTATCGAGTGCGTATCACCCACAGACCAATGGCTTGTGTGAACGCTTCAATGGTACCCTCAAACAGATGCTACACATGCTGGTTGAGACACAAGGGCGCGACTGGGAGCGGTACCTCCCACACCTGCTATTCGCTTACAGAGAGGTTCCGCAGGCCTCGACGGGGTTCTCCCCCTTCGAGCTCCTGTACGGCAGGCGAGTCCAGGGACCCCTTGGGTTGGTAAGAGAATCCTGGGAAGAGGAGCTGGACCCTTCTGAAGTGTCCATAGTGGAGTATGTCATGCGATTCCGTGACAAGATGCAGACCTTGACGCAGTTGGTGCATGACAACATGACGCAGGCTCAAGCTGATCAGAAGCACTGGTACGACCAGAACGCCCGGGAGCGGACCTACCACGTGGGTCAAAAGGTGTGGGTGCTGGTTCCCGTACCAACGGATGAGCTTCAGGCAGCCTGGGAGGGTCCGTACGTCGTTCACCAACAGCTCAACCCGGTCACCTACGTGGTCACGCTTGACCACGCTCGGGGTAGGCGAAAGGCCTTTCACGTCAACATGATGAAGGCTCATCACGAACGTGAACCTTTCATCCTACCGGTCTGCAGCTTACCCGAAGACGGGGAGGAGGACACCCTCCTGGACATGCTGGCCCAAGCCAAGGCCCGTGGGTCCATTGAGGACATGGAGGTAAGCGCCTCGCTAGATGAACCACAGCGGTTGCAGTTGCAAACCACACTGGAACCCTTCCAGGTCGTGTGCTCCAACCGGCCTGGAAGCACTGAGTTAGCCGTCCACGAGGTGGACACCGGGAATCATGCCCCACTACGGCGAACACCCTATCGAATCTCTGACCAGGTGCAGCAGATTATGCGCCAGGAGATGTTACAGCTGGGGGTGATTCGATGGTCAAAGAGCGCATGGGCCTCACCTGTAGTTCTCGTGCCAAAGAAGGACCGGACCACCCGGTTCTGCGTGGACTACAGGGGGCTCAACGCCATTACAGCCTCTGACGCGCACCCAATGCCGCACATCGAGGAGCTGCTTGAGAAGTTAGCTGGCGCAAAATACCTGACAATAATGGATCTGAGTCGCGGATACTGGCAGATTCCCCAGAGCCCCGAGGCGCAGGAGAAGTCTGCCTTTATCACACCCTTTGGACTGTACGAGTCCACGGTCATGCCCTTCAGCATGAAGAATGCCCCTGCCACTTTCCAGCGGATGGTCAATCTCCTGCTTCAGGGACTGGAGAAGTACGCCGTGGCGTACTTAGATGACATTGCCATCTTCAGTCCCTCCTGGGATGAACACCTGCAGCATCTCGAGGAGGTGCTCAGTCGAATTCACCGAGCAGGACTGACTATCAAGCCGGGAAAGTGCCAGATGGGCATGAGGGAGGTCCACTACCTGGGGCACCGGGTAGGCGGAGGCACCCTGAAACCGGAGCCTGACAAAGTGGGCATGATCGTGAACTGGCCCACTCCTGGGACCAAGAAACAGGTGATGTCCTTCCTGGGCACTGCAGGGTACTATAGGCGCTTTGTGCAGCACTATAGTAGCCTGGCAAAACCTTTGATGGACCTCACCAGGAAGAAGCTACCCCACATCCTCAACTGGACAGATGGCTGTGAGGGGGCCTTCCAGGCGTTTAAAACAGCACTGTGCAATGCCCCTGTGTTGAAAGCAGTCGACAGCAGTCAACCGTTCTTGGTACAGACCGACGCCAGCGAGTTTGGCCTTGGTGCTGTGCTCAGCCAGGTTGACTCGGAGGACCAAGAGCACCCCGTGTTGTACCTGAGCCGGAAACTTTTGCAGAGGGAAGTGGCCTACTCCACCATTGAGAAGGAGTGCCTGGCCATAGTCTGGGCCCTGCAGCGCTTGCAGCCCTACTTGTACGGTCGCACCTTCACTGGGGTGACCGACCACGACCCTCTGCGCTGGCTAAGCACCATGTGTGGAACCAATGGCAGGTTGCTACGCTGGAGCCTTGCCCTTCAGCAATTTGACTTCACCATTAAACACAAAGCGGGCAAAGAGTATGGGAATGCAGATGGACTCTCCCGCCAGGGTGAACCCATGGAGGTGCGCCTGGAGGCATACCGAGAGGTTCTGCCGCCATAGCGCACGCCAAAAGGGGGAGGTGTCACGATATGGTATGAAATATCATATAAGTTTAGTTATCTTGCTAGCCTGCTGTGGGCTAAGCCCCCCTTCTTGGAGTGATTCTGCGGCAGCTTGTGGCTGCAAATACCTGACTTTCAGCTCACAAGCCCGCATTCCCCGCACCAAGGTATTTACGACTGGCATTTCCTGTAGTAGAAAGTGCCCAGCTTTAACTGGATTAGAAACTTCTAGAATCTTGAAAGTCCTTTGTTCTGTTATTGAAAGATATTAGGCAAACTATTTAAGATAGGAGAATGATAAATACATATTTGGAATCTCCCTCGGTGGATCTACGCATCACTCTAAACACGGGCGTCTAACTCCATCGGGTGAAGAAGTAGGGATTGCTCTGTAAATAATAGGACATATTTGATCTCATTAGAAAGCCCACGGTAATCTGAGATGAATGCTGGGTTTGTCCTTTTATTTTCATAATTACCTTGTACATATTTGCAATTGTCTCATTTGTAACATCTTTGTAAAATATTTTTATAAAGCACTGCCTACATTTTGTGGGGTATATTATTTCATGCCAGTTCTTTCTCCCTGCTCTAAAAACGTACCCTAAGTCTCTTGAAGGGAAATTACGCTACTGTACTGGGTTAGCTTCGGACCCATTGAATCGAAGCTGGTGGCAGCTTACCGTGTGCAGGCCATTGGGTGTTGTAGCGACTGCGGCATTGATAATTATTGTTCCTGCCTGAGTGGGAGTAGTTATCGCGTCGCTGCAGCGTGCCCAATAGCCAGTACATAGCAGGCAGCCTTTCTGGCGACTAATTACCCTAGGTGCAGTACCTAGTCTGACCTGACAGAAAGGGGGGCGCCAGAGAGCTGCAAGGTTTAAGGGGAACTGTAAGCGGGATATACACAAATCCCTGCAGTTCATGGTATATTGAACAGCAGTGGGATACCTAAAATAAGCCCCTGCTGTAAACTAAGAGGTCAATAGCCTTGTGTGTATTTTGTTCATCACATTGTGGCAGTGGAGGGATAACCAAGATAAGCCCCTCTGCACATGTGATAGCCGTCTGTTGGCCTAAAGTCACCCCAATCTGTGACCTAATTGTGGCAGTGGTCAGGAATCCCCGTGGATTCCGTGACCAACTGCTGGCCGCGGCTAAGGGATCTTGACAGTCACGGTGTGAATCGTGACACACACAACTAATGTAGCATCAATTTCCACAGAGTTGAAACAAACCTTCCACTACAGGAAGCCCACCAGATGGAGACCCAACTTTGAGTCTCCACATTTCTAAAAATTGTTTGTAACATCTGCAGCTGTAGCAACCGCAGGAGCAGAAGCCACGACAGAGGTGTCACAGACTACAATAATTCAAAATCAATGAATGACACTAAAAAGGACACCATCATCTAGTCTGCCCAGTTTGCTACTGGGGTGCAAAAGTAATTGGAAATCCATGACTTTTTCATTTTGATGAAAGTTAGGTGGTCTACCGAATGCTCTTATCCATCAGGACACCACTAGTAGCGCTGACATGCTCCGAGAGAATGCTGGCTGTCGGGAATGACAAAATCTCCAAGACATGACAGGCAATCTCAGGCCACTCTACAATTTTTTAAGAAAAAAATGGAAATTGTTCCACATTTCCCCTGATGGCATTGAAGTTGAGCTTGAGATTCTCCTGTACCATCCTCTCCAGTCATTCACAACATGTTAGACTTGTACTCTGTTCAGATGGTGTATGGGCTGTGTAGCATGGCTAAAGGGTGTGTAGTCGACGGGAGGTATATGCCACATAAGTGTCTTGTTGCTGTAATGTAGCCCGGAGTATTTCTTTGTTGCACATAACCATGTATATATATGTGTTTCAGGACCTGTGGTGATGTCAGACCACATGGCTAATCATGTGATGGGTTACTGGGTGTGGTTAGCTCTATATAAGGCAGGCTAATGCTTAACACAGGAGATATGTGTGGAGGTGCTAGCCTCCAGAGTGTGTTAAGGCACTAGGACTGAGCCTGAAGGACTGGACACTTTGTTTTTCTTTTCTAGAACTAAAGGCTATTTGTTTGCTGTTATTTTGCCATGTGGTTTATGAAGTAATAAACCCTGTGAGCTTTTAAAGGAACGTGCCTCCTGAGTGTCAGCCATCGCACCTGAGTGAGTGAAATCCCTACAACTGGTGGAGAATGCGGGCAGTGTTCCCAGCGGAGACGAAGAGTCTGTTATTGGATGTCCTGGGTCAAGTCTGTTGTAAGCCAGCAAGCATTGTCAGGGAAAATGGAGAATCTGCTGAAACACTTGCTCCAGTCGCAGCAAGAGAGCAACAGGCTGTTGATGCAGCAGATTCAACAGAACCAGCAGGAGCAATGGCAGCAGATGCAACAGAACCAGCAGGAGCAACGGCAGCAGATGCAGCTTCTGGCAACCGCCATCCAGGGCAAGATGAGTGCCCCAACCCCAGGTTTGGCTGATGACACCCACGTCCGGAAGATGGTAAGATGCGCATTGCAGAAAATGACTCCCGGGGATGATGTTGAGGCCTTCCTGACGGTGTTTGAGAGGGTCGCTGAGAGGGAAAAACTTCCGCCAGAGCAGTGGGCAGAGGTACTGGCGCCATACCTGATGGGAGAACCCCAGAAGGCGTATTATGACTTGACCTTGCAGGATGCCAAAGAGTATCACAAATTGAAAGTTGAGATTCTCGCACGTTTGGGGGTGACACTGACTGTCAGGGCACAGCGAGTTCACTGCTGGGCCTATCACCGGGACAAACCGCCTCTCTCCCAAATGTTTGACCTGTTGCACCTGGTCCAGAAATGGCTGCAGCCAGAGTCGTGTACACCTGCACAGATGGTGGAACGAGTGATGATGGATCGGTTTGTGCATTCCCTCCCGAGGTCCATACAGACTTGGGTTGCCCAGGGTGATCCCCAGAATGCCGACGAGCTGATCGGACTGGTTGAGAGATACCAAGGGTTGGAAGGCTCCTCCGGGAGGCAACCCATGCCGTACTGGGGGTCCCAGAAGGGAGCTGAGTCCCAAATAGGGGTGGCGCATCCAAGGTCACAAAGGGCGGGGGAGGTGGTGCCCAAGGTCCCTACGGGTGATATTATTTGTTGGAGGTGCCACGGGCCAGGACATATAGCTGCCCGTTGTTCCCAGACCACTGAGCAGATGGACTGCAGCATGGGACGCCGTTGTTCATACTATGCGTATCCAGCCTGAAGTGTGAACTCTCCACCCAACGAGGGACCTCAAGCGTGTCCCGTAAAGGTGAACGGTCAAGCAGTACCGGCACTGTTAGACTCGGGGAGCCTAGTGACACTGGTGAGGGCCACTTTTCCTCTCCACCTGCTCCCGGGAAAGAAGGTTGGAGTGCGGTGCATACATGGTGATGCAAAGGACTACCCTTTGGCCAGGGTGGACATTGAAACGGCATGTGGCACTGAGTCCTACATAGTCGGCGTCGTGCAGGACTTGTTGCACCCTATAATTATTGGCCGGGATTTCTGTTTGTTTTGGGATTTGTGGGGAAAAGGTTCTAAGCTCCCTAGCAAGAGTAGGGAACCAATGAACCCTGGAAGGGTGTCGCCACACCCGGAGTCAGACAGGTTTCCTTTTTGTGTTCTGGTTGGGGATGAGGAGGAAGTGTCCCCTGCATCTGACCTTCTGGAGTTAGAGGTAACCGGTGAAAATTATGGGACTGCCCAACATAGGGACCCCACTCTGAGGGAAGCCTTTAATAATGTCACAGTTATTGACGGGGTGGTACAGGAGCCGGGGGCAGACACAAGATTTCCCCATTTTCTGATGAGTGGGGAGTTGTTGTACCGGGTCACGAAAATAAGGGAGGAGTTGGTAGAGCAGTTGGTAGTGCCGGGTCCATATAGACGGAAGGTGTTGGACATGGCCCATTCACACATCTTGGGTGGACACCTAGGGGTGGAAAAAATGCAGGAACGGGTTGTGCAGAGGTTCTATTGGCCTGGGTGTCACCAGGAAATAGTGAACTATTGCAGGTCCTGCCCTACATGTCAGCTAACTGCTCCCACTCCTCATTTCCGGAACCCCCTTGTGCCACTGCCCATTATTGAGGTGCCGTTCGAGAGAATTGCCATGGACTTGGTCGGTCCCTTAGTTAAATCAGCCCGGGGCCATCAGTATATACAGTGGGGCAAAAAAGGATTTAGTCAGTCAGCAATAGTGCAAGTTCCACCACTTAAAAAGATGAGAGGTGTCTGTAATTTACATCATAGGTAGACCTCAACTATGGGAGACAAACTGAGACAAAAAAATCCAGAAAATCACATTGTCTGTTTTTTTAGCATTTTATTTGCATATTATGGTGGAAAATAAGTATTTGGTCAGAAACAAACAATCAAGATTTCTGGCTTTCACAGACCTGTAACTTCTTCTTTACGAGTATCCTCTTTCCTCCACTCATTACCTGTAGTAATGGCACCTGTTTAAACTTGTTATCAGTATAAAAAGACACCTGTGCACACCCTCAAACAGTCTGACTCCAAACTCCACTATGGTGAAGACCAAAGAGCTGTCAAAGGACACCAGAAACAAAATTGTAGCCCTGCACCAGGCTGGGAAGACTGAATCTGCAATAGCCAACCAGCTTGGAGTGAAGAAATCAACAGTGGGAGCAATAATTAGAAAATGGAAGACATTCAAGACCACTGATAATCTCCCTCGATCTGGGGCTCCACGCAAAATCCCACCCCATGGGGTCAGAATGATCACAAGAACGGTGAGCAAAAATCCCAGAACCACGCGGGGGGACCTAGTGAATGAACTGCAGAGAGCTGGGACCAATGTAACAAGGCCTACCATAAGTAACACACTACGCCACCATGGACTCAGATCCTGCAGTGCCAGACGTGTCCCACTGCTTAAGCCAGTACATGTCCGGGCCCGTCTGAAGTTTGCTAGAGAGCATTTGGATGATCCAGAGGAGTTTTGGGAGAATGTCCTATGGTCTGATGAAACCAAACTGGAACTGTTTGGTAGAAACACAACTTGTCGTGTTTGGAGGAAAAAGAATACTGAGTTGCATCCATCAAACACCATACCTACTGTAAAGCATGGTGGTGGAAACATCATGCTTTGGGGCTGTTTCTCTGCAAAGGGGCCAGGACGACTGATCCGGGTACATGAAAGAATGAATGGGGCCATGTATCGTGAGATTTTGAGTGCAAACCTCCTTCCATCAGCAAGGGCATTGAAGATGAAACGTGGCTGGGTCTTTCAACATGACAATGATCCAAAGCAAACCCCAGGGCAACGAAGGAGTGGCTTCGTAAGAAGCATTTCAAGGTCCTGGAGTGGCCTAGCCAGTCTCCAGATCTCAACCCTATAGAAAACCTTTGGAGGGAGTTGAAAGTCCATGTTGCCAAGCGAAAAGCCAAAAACATCACTGCTCTAGAGGAGATCTGCATGGAGGAATGGGCCAACATACCAACAACAGTGTGTGGCAACCTTGTGAAGACTTACAGAAAACGTTTGACCTCTGTCATTGCCAACAAAGGATCTATTACAAAGTATTGAGATGAAATTTTGTTTCTGACCAAATACTTATTTTCCACCATAATATGCAAATAAAATGCTAAAAAAACAGACAATGTGATTTTCTGGATTTTTTTGTCTCAGTTTGTCTCCCATAGTTGAGGTCTACCTATGATGTAAATTACAGACGCCTCTCATCTTTTTAAGTGGTGGAACTTGCACTATTGCTGACTGACTAAATACTTTTTTGCCCCACTGTATTAGTCATCCAGGACTATGCCACACGCTATCCTGAGGCAATTCCCCTGAGAAATTCTTCCTCGAAGAATATAGCCCGCGAGTTGGTCCATGTCTTTTCCCGGACAGGTCTGCCGAAGGAGATCCTGACTGACCAGGGGACACCTTTCATGAGCAAGGTGATGAGGGAGTTATGCACAGCCCTGAAAATCTCCCAGTTGAGGACCTCGGTGTACCATCCCCAGTCAGATGGCCTTGTTGAGAGATTTAACAAGACACTGAAGAGCATGCTGAGAAAAGCTATAGAGAAAGACGGTAGAGACTGGGATTGTCTCTTACCCTCTTACCCTCGTCGAGAAGTTATCTCCAAGGAATTAGAGCGTATGTTGAAGCTTGGAGTCATTGAGGAATCCAAGAGCGGTTGGTCGAGCCCAATTGTCCTGGTCCCAAAACCTGATGGAGAGTGGAGGTTTTGCAACGACTATCGGAAGTTGAATGAGGTCTCCAAGTTTGACGCTTATCCCATGCCCCACGTTGATGAGCTCATCGAAAGGCTTGGGCATGCCAGATATATATCCACCTTGGATTTGACAAAGGGGTATTGGCAGATCCCCATGGCACAGGAATCCAAGGAGAAGACGGCCTTTTCGACACCTGATGGATGCTTCCAGTATGTCCGGATGCCGTTTGGCCTACAGGGAGCTCAGGCGACCTTCCAGAGGGCTATGGATAGTCCTTGCACCCCATAAGGCCTACGCTGCTGCGTACCTAGATGATATCGTCATCTTTAGCCCGGACTGGGAGAGTCATCTGGAGAAAGTCCAAGCAGTGTTTGATGCTCTAAGAGAGGCGGGGTTTACAATAAACCCAAAGAAGTGTGCCTTGGGTAAGGAAGAAGCTAAATACCTAGGCTATATAGTGGGTCGTGGAGAAATAAAGCCCCAAATCAGGAAAGTGGAGGCAATCCAAACATGGCCAAAACCACTCTCCAAAAAGCAAGTTAAGGCCTTTCTGGGAATCATGGGATATTACAGGAGGTTCATCCCGAACTTCGCCACAGTGGCTGCGCCTCTGACTGATTTGCTAAAGGGGACAAAATCGGTGATGGTTAAATGGTCCGAAGAGACAGAGTCAGCCTTCCAAGAGTTGAAAGGGGCTCTATGTAAGCAGCCCGTTCTGATGGCCCCAGACTTCAAGAAAGAATTTATTCTTCAGACAGATGCCTCAGATGTTGGGGTAGGAGCAGTCCTTTCCCAAGAGCTACATGGGGAGGAGCATCATGTTCTCTATCTGAGTAGAAAGCTGTCCTCATCTGAGAAGAACTACTCAGTCGTGGAAAAAGAGTGTTTGGCCATAAAGTGGGCGGTGGACACATTACGGTACTATCTGCTGGGTCGTAAATTCAGACTAATATCTGACCATGCCCCAATTAGATGGATGAGGGAAACAAAGGGTAGAAATGCTAGGGTCACCCGTTACTTCTTAGCCCTGCAGGACTTCACTTTCCATGTGGAACATAGGGCCGGAAAGCTGCACGGTAATGCAGATGCCCTATCAAGAATCCCTTGTTTAGTGGGGGAAAGTGCCAAGCCCCACGGCTTTAGGCAGAGGGGGAGGTATGTAGCATGGCTAAAGGGTGTGTAGTCGACGGGAGGTATGTGCCACATAAGTGCCTTGTTGCTGTAATGTAGCCCGGAGTATTTCTTTGTTGCACATAACCATGTATATATATGTGTTTCAGGGCCTGTGGTGATGTCAGACCACATGGCTAATCATGTGATGGGTTACTGGGTGTGGTTAGCTCTATATAAGACAGGCTAATGCTTAACACAGGAGATATGTGTGGAGGTGCTAGCCTCCAGAGTGTGTTAAGGCACTAGGACTGAGCCTGAAGGACTGGACACTTTGCTTTTCTTTTCCTGAACTAAAGGCTATTTGTTTGCTGTTATTTTGCCATGTGGTTTATGAAGTAATAAACCCTGTGAACTTTTAAAGGAACGTGCATCCTGAGTGTCAGCCATCGCACCTGAGTGAGTGAAATCCCTACAGCTGGTATAAAAAAATGTGTGAAATGACTCACAGACATTGCTTATGTCACTTACCCTGCTGCTGCTAATGTTTTAGTGATGTTTTGATATTTCCAGGGTTGGAGGTGTTGGGGGTCGAGTTTCCGTCTCTGCACAGGGGGAATCTCGGGCCATCTCCGCTGCAGTCTCCCATTCTTCTCCTGCCACAGTGGAGCCTGCTCAGCGGAGATGTCGGTCCCAGCGTCTCGCTCAGTCTGACTCTGTACAAAGGGTTACTGCTGCTTTTCCAGCTTCTGCCATTGAAGTCAGTGCTAGGCAGCGGCGAGCAGATGCTTTTGGGACTAAGTCCTGCTTTTCTCCTTCTGAGCATGCCCAGGGTAAGATCTCTCATTTGAGATCGATGGTCACATGCTTGGATACTGCAGCAAAGCCCATTGGTTCTCCAGGAAGGTCCGGAAGGTGCTCAGGCTCTGTGGCAGCCTCTCATTGGTCCTTCTAGGAAGGTCTTGTACTTGCTGCAGCTATATAAGGTTCGCATGGCCGCACGGACATGCGCTAGTATCAATGCATGTTATGAGTTTTGCGCCAATGTGGTCACGCTTGTGTGGATTCAGGGACCCGGCTGAAATAAGCCACTTAGAATACCGGCACCTCCGGTGAGGAGATTGTGTGTATGGTTTCCGGGCCCCGGCTGAAATAAGCCACCTAGAATACCGGCTCCTCCCGTGAGTGAGGAGATTGTATGTTTGCTTCCTTGACTGCTCGACTACAAGCTGCTATCTGCTCAGCAGTTACTGTGTATTCCTGTGGAGTCTAACAGGACAGAGCCCTTTCTTTATAGCGACTCTGTGAAGCAACAGAGATCGCTTCTACCGCCATATAGTGCCGCCGTTTGCCAGCAGCAGGCTCTTTTCCTGCACGGTGGACCCCGGGCTGCGAACGCACCAAATAACATCTCTATATTTACTCGGTGCATTCCGCCAGCCCTAAAAGGAAGTCTATAACTGCGATGCACTCTCTTGGGGAAAACCAATCTGAAGATTTTCTACAAGCATGTTTCGATACTCAAGCATGCGCATGTTCCTTTCCATGGGGAAGCATCTAGCAAAATGTACTCTTGTGCCGTGGATCCAACAAAGTGGAAACCCAATAATCAGGACTAACCCCCAAAAATATGGGCATCATGTTGATGATTGTGCAGCAAAAAGGCGCTCATGTGTCTGGCTCTTCCTTGAGGTCCAAGTCCATGGTGTGTTGGTGGAAGAGTAACACTCAAGGTTGCTACCTCTATCCCCTCCTGACAACCACTGACAACAGAGAGGGGATCATTTTCCACTTCATCTCCTAACCGTTGCCCCTCCATCACTTCTTCCTCCTCCTACTCCTCAATTTGTTCCTTGGCTCCTTCACCTTCACTAACAGTTTATCTGGTACCATGAGCCTCCCTCGATCGCTGTAATCCACCCTCCCATTGAACCCGCCTCTGTGCCTACAGTCCGGTACTCAGAGATATTGTTGTCTTTTCTGCATCCTCCTCTGCTTCCACCTCTTCCTCTGGAACCACCAGGTCCTCACGCAGACTTATCAAAGTGTGGTCCAGCAAGTAGATGACTGGAATAGTAGTTCTGATGACAGCATCGTTAACCATCTTAGTAACCATTTCGAAACTGTGCAGAGGGATTCAAATGTCCTTCATCTGTGCCTACTCTGCAAGCACGATTTGCACCATGTCCGGACAGCGTTGGCCTAGGCTATGTAAAAGGACATACTTCACCAGTGCATGTTGCTGCTGACACAGACACTGCAAGATGTGCAGAGTGGAATTCTACCATGATGGAACATCGTTAATCAAATGGTTAACCGGTAGACTGAGAGACCTATGTAGCGTTGCAAGTCGATGACCTGCAGGGAGGGATCGTCGGAAGGGAGCACATAGTGACCGTGCTTTCTGCAGCTGCACATCCAGGCCGGAATAGTGGCAGAAAAATTGCTGTACCACCAGGTTGAGAAAGTGAGCCATGCAAAGCTCATGTGTGAGGTTACCCTAGTGTAGGGTTGCCACCAGGTTTGTACCGTTATCGCATACAGCGTTCCCTAGCTCCAGGTTCAGTGAAGATAACCATTGCTCTAACTCAGCCTGGACTGGCTGTCCACAACTCTTGAGCTGTGTGACTGCGATCCCCAAGGCATATTATTTTTAACACTGACTGTGGTGAGCCTTGGCTGCACAGTATTGATGTGGGGGATATTCCCCCTGCACTTTTGTAATGCATGTCTCATTAAGAAAGTGGTTGAGGACACAGGTGGAGGTCCTAGAGGAGGTGAAGGACCTAGAAGCAGTGGAGGAAGTGTTTGGGGATTTCAAGACTTGTGAAGAAGCCCTTTGACTACGTGCCCCCACAGCCACCAGAATCATCCAGTCCCCAGTGAGCAAGATGTAATGCCCCTGTCCATGTTTGCTCGTTCAGGTTTCAGTTGTGAAATGCATCCTGGCAGACATAGATTTTTTCAGGGAATGGGTGATGTTGCCTGCAGCATGCTGGTGTAGTGCAGGCACTGCTTTCTTACAGAAATAATGGCTACTTGGCAACTGGTACTGGAGGACTGCGATGGCCATGAACTTTCGGAAACTATCTGTATCCACCAGGCATAAAGGCAACATTTCTGTAGCCAACAGATTGGACATCATGGAGTTCAGGCTCTTAGCTTTGGCATGTGTAGGAGGAAACATTATTTTACTTGACCACATCTGTGGGAATGCAGGCTGGCTGTTGTGCTCAGAGATGGTGGAGTAGGGTGAACAGGACAAACTGTTGGACAGAGAGGTAGGTGCAGGCAGAGATGTTATAGTGGATTGAGAAAGATCTGTTGTCCTAGATGACACAAAAACAGCAGGCATGATCACTTCCATGACAGCTGATGGGCTCTTACTCACCCAGTCTGTAATGGGTAAATAAGTGGAGTTTCTGAGACCAGAGAACTGGGTGAGAACACTTGGCATGGTGATGGATAAAGTAAAAGCAGCAGATGTGGGTGATAGGGAGGCTGGTGGTTGGCGAGGCCCATTATCCAGCATTTTAGCACAGTGAGATTCCTATACTAATGCAACCCTTGCTGTCCCTGTGAACTGCAGACTCATGATGAGTGCTGGCCAGAGCCAGATTTGTGGCTGAGTGATACTGGTTTGATGCTGGAAGATCAATTTCACACAGGATCGGATCCTAGCTAGCTAACAAGTTCATTTTCAGCAGCAGCACTAGCGCAGGAGCAGCCTCTCTGCACTGTGACACTGAGAAAATGGCACCAACAAAACAAGATGTCCGCTTTTATATGGACAGGTGTTATGATCCTGGTGGTAGGATCTCAAACTGACCTGACACATATACCCTGAATATATAGGACAAGTTCTGGGGATGTGGAAGCTATACTGACCGCAATCCTGATCCTATCCAAACACACTAAAGGCAGCTGTGGAGCGTTACCTGAAAACCTAGACGCCTCGTCACAGCCTGAGAAACTGACTACCCCTAGAGAGAAAGCAAAGACCTCATTTGCCTCAGAGAAATATCTCCAAAGTTTTAGATAGCCCCCCACAAATAATAACGGTGAGTTAAGGGGAAAACACAAACGTAGAGATGAAACAGGTTTAGCAAATGAGGCCCGCTAATACTAGATAGGCAGATAATAGATAGGTGTCTGTGCGGTCAGTACAAAAACTATCAAAAATAAACCACGCAGAGAATACACTAACCCCCACGCCGACTCACGATGTGAGGGGCGCACTCTGCACCCCAGAACTAACCAGCAAGCGAAAAATCACATAAAAGCAAGCTGGGCTGAACTCATCATATACTGAGAAACGTTTTCAAGGAAATAATGAGAAAATGAACAAGCAAACTTAGCTTCTCATAGCAGGAGACTGGTCACAAGGAATATTCAGGAGAGCACAGAATCAGGACTGAATACACCGACAGCAGGCGACAAGTAAAGGTCCAGGTGAGTTAAATAGGCCCAGCCCAGCAGGAAATGAAACAGCTGAGCCCAGCCAAGACCAGCCATATCGCTAAAGGCCACCAGAGGGAGCCCAAGAACAAACTCACACAGTACCACTCATGACCACAGGAGGGAGCCCGAGAACGGAATTCACAACAGTACCCCCCCCTTGAGGAGGGGTCACCGAACCCTCACCAGAGCTCCCAGGCCGATCAGGACGAGCCAAATGAAAGGCACGAACCAAATCGGCCGCATGGACATCGGAGGCGACAACCCAGGAATTATCCTCCTGACCATAGCCCTTCCATTTCACTAAGTACTGAAGCCTTCGTCTCGAAATACGAGAATCCAAGATCTTCTCCACCACATACTCCAACTCCCCCTCCACCAAGACCGGAGCAGGAGGATCAACAGAAGGGACCACAGGCACCACATATCTCCGCAACAATGACCTATGGAACACATTATGAATGGCAAACGATGTTGGGAGGTCCAAACGAAAATACACAGGGTTGAGGATTTCCAAAATCTTATAAGGACCGATGAAACGAGGCTTGAACTTAGGAGAGGAAACCTTCATCGGGACATAACGAGAAGACAACCATACCAAATCCCCCACACGAAGTCGGGGACCCACACAGCGACGGCGGTTAGCAAAGCGCTGAGCCTTCTCTTGGGACAAAGTCAAATTGTCCACCACATGGTTCCAAATCTGCTGCAACCTATCCACCACAGAATCCACCCCAGGACAGTCAGAAGACTCAACCTGACCCGAGGAGAAACGAGGATGAAAACCAGAATTGCAAAAGAAAGGTGAAACCAAAGTAGCAGACATTTTTCTAATTTAATAATTTAATAATTTCTAATTTTGGTTACAGACATTACCACAATGAATTTTAAACAAAACAATTCAGATGCAGTTGAAGTTCAGACTTTCAGCTTTCATTTGAGGGTATCCACATTAAAATCGGATGAAGGGTTTAGGAGTTTCAACTCCTTAACATGTGCCACCCTGTTTTTAAAGGGACCAAAAGTAATTGGACAATTGACTCCAAGGCTATTTCATGGGCAGGTGTGGGCAATCCCTTCGTTATGTCATTGTCAATTAAGCAGATAAAGGGCCTGGAGTTGATTTGAGGTGTGGTGTTTGCATTTGGAAGGTTTTGCTGTGAAGTAAACATGCGGTCAAAGGAGCTCTCCTTGCAGGTGAATCAAGCCATCCTTAACCTGTGAAAACAGAAAAAACCCATCCGAGAAATTGCTACAATATTAGGAGTGGCAAAATCTACAGTTTGGTACATCCTGAGAAAGAAAGAAAGCACTGGTGAACTCATCAATGCAAAAAGACCTGGGCGCCCACGGAAGACAACAGTGGTGGATGATCACAGAATAATCTCCATGGTGAGGAGAAATCCATTCACAACAGCCAACCAAGTGAACAACACCCTCCAGGAGGTAGGCGTATCAATATCCAAATCTACCATAAAGAGAAGACTGCATGAAAGTAAATACAGAGGGTTCACTGCACGGTGCAAGCCACTCATAAGCATCAAGAATAAAAAGGCTAGACTGGACTTTGCTAAAAAAACATCTAAAAAAGCCAGCACAGTTCTGGAAGAACATTCTTTGGACAGATGAAACCAAGATCAACCTCTACCAGAATGATGGAAAGAGAAAAGCATGGCAAAGGCGTGGTACAGCTCATGACCCAAAGCATACCACATCATCTGTAAAACACGGCGGAGGCAGTGTGATGGCTTGGGCATGCATGGCTGCCAGTGGCACTGGGTCACTAGTGTTTATTGATGATGTGACACAGGACAGAAGCAGCCGAATGAATTCTGAGGTATTCAGAGCCATACTGTGTGCTCAGATCCAGACAAATGCAGCCAAACTGATTGGTCGTCGTTTCATACTACAGATGGACAATGACCCAAAACATAAAGCCAAAGCAACCCAGGAGTTTATTAAATCAAAGAAGTGGAATATTCTTGAATGGCCAAGTCAGTCACCTGATCTCAACCCAATTGAGCATGCATTTCACTTGTTAAAGACTAAACTTCAGACAGAAAGGCCCACAAACAAACAGCAACTGAAAACCACCGCAGTGAAGGCCTGGCAGAGCATCAAAAAGGAGGAAACACAGCGTCTGGTGATGTCCATGAGTTCAAGACTTCAGGCAGTCATTGCCAACAGAGGGTTTTCAACCAAGTACTAGAAATGAACATTTTATTTAAAATTATTGAATCTGTCCAATTACTTTTGGTCCCTTTAAAAACAGGGTGGCACATGTTAAGGAGTTGAAACTCCTAAACTCTTCATCCAATTTTAATGTGGATACCCTCAAATGAAAGCTGAAAGTCTGAACTTCAACTGCATCTGAATTGTTTTGTTTAAAATTCATTGTGGTAATGTTTATAACCAAAATTGGAAAAATGTTGTCTCTGTCCAAATATATATGGACCTAACTGTATATTGATAGATATAGAGATAATAGATAGATGATAGATAGATAATAGAAAGATAGATAATAGATAGATGATATATAGATAGATGATAGATAGATAGATAGATAGATAGATAGATAGATAGATAGATAGATAGATAAATAGATAGATAGATGAACATTAGAAGAAAACAGACTTAGTTCGTAGAAAAGGTAAGTTCATAGCATGTTAGAGTTGCAAGAGACCTCCAGGGTCATCTGTTATGGTTCTCAATGGCAAGAGAACATAGCCCAGCAAACATAGGTACTAACTCTTGGAAGGATGGAAACTAAACTGACCATGAACTAAACCTGCCGCACAACTAACAGTAGCCGGGTAGCGTTGCCTACGTTTTTATCCCTAGACGCCCAGCGCCGGCCGGAGGACTAACTAATCCTGGCAGAGGAAAATATAGTCCTGGCTCACCTCTAGAGAAATTTCCCCGATAGGCAGACAGAGGCCCCCACATATATTGGCGGTGATTTTAGATGAAATGACAAACGTAGTATGAAAATAGGTTTAGCAAAATTGAGGTCCGCTTACAAGATAGCAGGAAGACAGAAAGGGCACTTTCATGGTCAGCTGAAAACCCTATCAAAATACCATCCAGAAATTACTTTAAGACTCTAGTATTAACTCATAACATCACAGTGGCAATTTCAGATCACAAGAGCTTTCCAGACACAGAAACGAAACTACAGCTGTGAACTGGAACAAAATGCAAAAACAAACGAGGACTAAAGTCCAACTTAGCTGGGAGTTGTCTAGCAGCAGGAACATGCACAGAAAGGCTTCTGATTACAATGTTGACCGGCATGGAAGTGACAGAGGAGCAAGGTTAAATAGCGACTCCCACATCCTGATGGAAACAGGTGAACAGAGGGGATGATGCACACCAGTTCAATTCCACCAGTGGCCACCGGGGGAGCCCAAAATCTAATTTCACAACAGTACCCCCCCCTCAAGAAGGGGGCACCGAACCCTCACCAGAACCACCAGGGCGATCAGGATGAGCCCTATGAAAGGCACGGACCAGATCGGAGGCATGAACATCAGAGGCAGTCACCCAAGAATTATCCTCCTGACCGTATCCCTTCCATCTGACCAGATACTGGAGTTTCCGTCTGGAAACACGGGAGTCCAAGATTTTTTCCACAACGTACTCCAACTCGCCCTCAACCAACACCGGAGCAGGAGGCTCAACGGAAGGCACAACAGGTACCTCATACCTGCGCAACAATGACCGATGAAAAACATTATGAATAGAAAAAGATGCAGGGAGGTCCAAACGGAAGGACACAGGGTTAAGAATCTCCAATATCTTGTACGGGCCGATGAACCGAGGCTTAAACTTAGGAGAAGAAACCCTCATAGGGACAAAACGAGAAGACAACCACACCAAGTCCCCAACACAAAGCCGAGGACCAACCCGACGCCGGCGGTTGGCAAAAAGCTGAGTCTTCTCCTGGGACAACTTCAAATTGTCCACTACCTGCCCCCAAATCTGATGCAACCTCTCCACCACAGCATCCACTCCAGGACAATCCGAAGATTCCACCTGACCAGAAGAAAATCGAGGATGAAACCCCGAATTACAGAAAAAAGGAGACACCAAGGTGGCAGAGCTGGCCCGATTATTGAGGGCAAACTCCGCTAAAGGCAAAAAAGCAACCCAATCATCCTGATCTGCAGACACAAAACACCTCAAATATGTCTCCAAGGTCTGATTCGTCCGCTCGGTCTGGCCATTTGTCTGAGGATGGAAAGCAGACGAGAAAGACAAATCTATGCCCATCCTAGCACAGAATGCTCGCCAAAATCTAGACACGAATTGGGTTCCTCTGTCAGAAACGATATTCTCCGGAATACCATGCAAACGGACCACATTTTGAAAAAACAGAGGAACCAACTCGGAAGAAGAAGGCAACTTAGGCAGGGGAACCAAATGGACCATCTTAGAGAAACGGTCACACACTACCCAGATGACAGACATCTTCTGAGAAACAGGAAGATCCGAAATAAAATCCATCGAGATGTGCGTCCAGGGCCTCTTCGGGATAGGCAAGGGCAACAACAATCCACTAGCCCGAGAACAACAAGGCTTGGCCCGAGCACAAACGTCACAAGACTGCACAAAGCCTCGCACATCTCGAGACAGGGAAGGCCACCAGAAGGACCTTGCCACCAAATCCCTGGTACCAAAGATTCCAGGATGACCTGTCAACGCAGAAGAATGAACCTCAGAAATGACTTTACTGGTCCAATCATCAGGAACAAACAGTCTACCAGGTGGGCAACGATCAGGTCTATCCGCCTGAAACTCCTGCAAGGCCCGCCGCAGGTCTGGAGAAACGGCAGACAATATCACTCCATCCTTAAGGATACCTGTAGGTTCAGAGTTACCAGGGGAGTCAGGCTCAAAACTCCTAGAAAGGGCATCCGCCTTAACATTCTTAGAACCCGGCAGGTAGGACACCACAAAATTAAACCGAGAGAAAAACAATGACCAGCGCGCCTGTCTAGGATTCAGGCGTCTGGCGGACTCAAGATAAATTAGATTTTTGTGGTCAGTCAATACCACCACCTGATGTCTAGCCCCCTCAAGCCAATGACGCCACTCCTCAAAAGCCCACTTCATGGCCAAAAGCTCCCGATTCCCAACATCATAATTCCGCTCGGCGGGCGAAAATTTACGCGAGAAAAAGGCACAAGGTCTCATCACGGAACAATCGGAACTTCTCTGCGACAAAACTGCCCCAGCTCCGATTTCAGAAGCGTCGACCTCAACCTGAAAAGGAAGAGCAACATCAGGCTGACGCAACACAGGGGCGGAAGAAAAGCGGCGCTTAAGCTCCCGAAAGGCCTCCACAGCAGCAGGGGACCAATCAGCAACATCAGCACCCTTCTTAGTCAAATCAGTGAATGGTTTAACAACATCAGAAAAACCAGCAATAAATCGACGATAAAAGTTAGCAAAGCCCAAAAATTTCTGAAGACTCTTAAGAGAAGAGGGTTGCGTCCAATCACAAATAGCCTGAACCTTGACAGGATCCATCTCGATGGAAGAGGGGGAAAAAATATATCCCAAAAAGGAAATCTTTTGAACCCCAAAAACGCACTTAGAACCCTTCACACACAAGGAATTAGACCGCAAAACCTGAAAAACCCTCCTGACCTGCTGGACATGAGAGTCCCAGTCATCCGAAAAAATCAAAATATCATCCAGATACACAATCATAAATTTATCCAAATAATCACGGAAAATGTCATGCATAAAGGACTGAAAGACTGAAGGGGCATTTGAAAGACCAAAAGGCATCACCAAATACTCAAAGTGGCCCTCGGGCGTATTAAATGCGGTCTTCCACTCATCCCCCTGCTTAATTCGCACCAAATTATACGCCCCACGGAGATCTATCTTAGAGAACCACTTGGCCCCCTTTATGCGAGCAAACAAATCAGTCAGCAGTGGCAACGGATATTGATATTTAACCGTGATTTTATTCAAAAGCCGATAATCAATACACGGTCTCAAAGAGCCATCTTTCTTAGCCACAAAGAAAAAACCGGCTCCTAAGGGAGATGACGAAGGACGAATATGTCCCTTTTCCAAGGACTCCTTTATATATTCTCGCATAGCAGCATGTTCAGGCACAGACAGATTAAATAAACGACCCTTAGGGTATTTACTACCCGGAATCAAATCTATGGCACAATCGCACTCCCGGTGCGGAGGTAATGAACCAAGCTTAGGCTCTTCAAAAACGTCACGATATTCAGTCAAGAATTCAGGAATCTCAGAGGGAATAGATGATGAAATGGAAACCACAGGTACGTCCCCATGCGTCCCCTTACATCCCCAGCTTAACACAGACATAGCTTTCCAGTCAAGGACTGGGTTATGAGATTGCAGCCATGGCAATCCAAGCACCAACACATCATGTAGGTTATACAGCACAAGAAAGCGAATAATCTCCTGATGATCCGGATTAATCCGCATAGTTACTTGTGTCCAGTATTGTGGTTTATTACTAGCCAATGGGGTGGAGTCAATCCCCTTCAGGGGTATAGGAGTTTCAAGAGGCTCCAAATCATACCCACAGTGTTTGGCAAAGGACCAATCCATAAGACTCAAAGCGGCGCCAGAGTCGACATAGGCATCCGCGGTAATAGATGATAAAGAACAAATCAGGGTCACAGATAGAATAAACTTAGACTGTAAAGTGCCAATTGAAACAGACTTATCAAGCTTCTTAGTACGCTTAGAGCATGCTGATATAACATGAGTTGAATCACCGCAATAGAAGCACAACCCATTTTTTCGTCTTAAATTCTGCCGTTCACTTCTGGACAGAATTCTATCACATTGCATATTCTCTGGCGTCTTCTCAGTAGACACCGCCAAATGGTGCACAGGTTTGCGCTCCCGCAGACGCCTATCGATCTGGATAGCCATTGTCATGGACTCATTCAGACCCGCAGGCACAGGGAACCCCACCATAACATCCTTAATGGCATCAGAGAGACCCTCTCTGAAATTCGCCGCCAGGGCGCACTCATTCCACTGAGTAAGCACAGCCCATTTACGGAATTTCTGGCAGTATATTTCAGCTTCGTCTTGCCCCTGAGATAGGGACATCAAGGCCTTTTCCGCCTGAAGCTCTAACTGAGGTTCCTCATAAAGCAACCCCAAGGCCAGAAAAAACGCATCCACATTGAGCAACGCAGGATCCCCTGGAGCCAATGCAAAAGCCCAATCCTGAGGGTCGCCCCGGAGCAAGGAAATCACAATCCTGACCTGCTGAGCAGGATCTCCAGCAGAGCGAGATTTCAGGGACAAAAACAACTTGCAATTATTTTTGAAATTTTGAAAGCAAGATCTATTCCCCGAGAAAAATTCAGGCAAAGGAATTCTAGGTTCAGATATAGGAACATGAACAACAAAATCTTGTAAATTTTGAACTTTCGTGGTGAGATTATTCAAACCTGCAGCTAAACTCTGAATATCCATTTTAAACAGGTGAACACAGAGCCATTCCAGGATTAGAAGGAGAGAGAGAGAGAGAAAGGCTGCAATATAGGCAGACTTGCAAGAGATTCAATTACAAGCACACTCAGAACTGAAGGGAAGGAAAAAAAAAAAAAAAATCTTCAGCAGACTTCTCTTTTCTCTCCTTTCTCTGTCAATTAATTTAACCCTTTTTTGGGCCGGTCAAACTGTTATGGTTCTCAATGGCAAGAGAACATAGCCCAGCAAACATAGGTACTAACTCTTGGAAGGATGGAAACTAAACTGACCATGAACTAAACCTGCCGCACAACTAACAGTAGCCGGGTAGCGTTGCCTACGTTTTTATCCCTAGACGCCCAGCGCCGGCCGGAGGACTAACTAATCCTGGCAGAGGAAAATATAGTCCTGGCTCACCTCTAGAGAAATTTCCCCGATAGGCAGACAGAGGCCCCCACATATATTGGCGGTGATTTTAGATGAAATGACAAACGTAGTATGAAAATAGGTTTAGCAAAATTGAGGTCCGCTTACAAGATAGCAGGAAGACAGAAAGGGCACTTTCATGGTCAGCTGAAAACCCTATCAAAATACCATCCAGAAATTACTTTAAGACTCTAGTATTAACTCATAACATCAGAGTGGCAATTTCAGATCACAAGAGCTTTCCAGACACAGAAACGAAACTACAGCTGTGAACTGGAACAAAATGCAAAAACAAACGAGGACTAAAGTCCAACTTAGCTGGGAGTTGTCTAGCAGCAGGAACATGCACAGAAAGGCTTCTGATTACAATGTTGACCGGCATGGAAGTGACAGAGGAGCAAGGTTAAATAGCGACTCCCACATCCTGATGGAAACAGGTGAACAGAGGGGATGATGCACACCAGTTCAATTCCACCAGTGGCCACCGGGGGAGCCCAAAATCTAATTTCACAACAGTCATCGTATCCAACCCCCCGATCAATGCAGGATTCACTAAACCGTCTCAGACAGATGTCTGTCCAGCCTCTGTTTGAAGACTTCCATGGAAAGAGAACTCACCACCTCTCGTGGCAGCCTGTTCCACTCATTGATCACCCTCATTGTCAATTTTTTCAAAATATCTAATCTGTATCTTCTCCCTTTCAGTTTCATTCCATTGCTTCTCGTGTTTGCATGTGTAGATGAGAATAATGATGATCCTTCTACACTGTGACAGCCCTTCAGATATTTGTAGACAGCTATTAAGTCTCCTCTTAGCCTTCTGTTTTGCAGCTAAACATTCCCAGATCCTTTAACCGTTCCTCGAAGAACACAGTTTGCAGTTTGCTCACCATCCTGGTCGCTCTGCTCTTCTCTGAACTTCCTCCTGTTTTTCATTGTCTTTTTTAAAATGTGGAGCAAAGAACTGGACACAGTATTCCAGATGAGTCCTGACCAAGGAGGAGTAGAGGGGGAGAATTACTTCATGTGATCTAGACTCTATGCTTCTGTTAATACATACTAGAACTGTGTTTGCCTTTTTTGTTGCTGCATCACACTGTTGACTCATGTGCAGTCTGTGAAAAATGTATTTAATATCTTTCCCAGGTGTTGTTATCAATGATACAACCGCAGTGATTATGGAGGATGGAGATTCTGTAACTCTTCGGTGCATTGTAGACAGTAACCCGAATGCTTCTGTCACTTGGTATAAAGAAGACATGGTTGTTCATCGCAACATAAGTAACCAGACTGTCACCATTCAACTCATCAGCATTACCGAAAATGATGCCGGGAGATATCAGTGTTCTGCAATGAATAAACATGGGGTCACAAATAGGAGCATTCAAATCATATATCGAAGTAAGTAGGAAATATTTGCCTTACATATGATCAACTTGTAAAAGAGTCAGTTTTGGATGTGAGGCCTTTGATCCTCAAATAAGTTGTCTAATTTTATGTGTTCAGGAGTGCACCACTCCTCTGCTTGATGACTCATTATTTGCCGAGCGGTGATGCTCTTCTGAATAATTAGCAGTTCGGACCATAGGAGACATCTTTAGAGACTATTGAAGCAGGTGAAAAATAGAAAAAAAGTTTTTAAAAAAATAGAAAAAAAATAAATAAAAGTTCAAATCACCCCCACAATCCAAAATGTAAGGTTGAACCATTTATACAAAACACATAAAAGCCCATGTTTACTGCCCTTGGGTATGATTTTGGTTGTATAGTTCACATTTTTATCTGTTCTATATATATCTATTCACATGCAGATGAAGGATCTAAAGCAATTTTCATTCTACAACTAATTGGATTGATCTGCCTACTGGTGCTTGTATTGCTGCTTGCATTTACTCTTTGCAGGTAATGTTTGTTAATAATCCAAATTATTGTGCACTAGTAACCTTTCTATCTATTGTCCAGTTTTTAAAACTCATTTCCATACCCGTTATTATTATTATTATTATACATTTTTATAGGTTTACATGTGAAAGGGGCAGATATAGACAAGCACAATAAGCATGAGCAAAACAAGGCACACACAAGTAGAGAAGGAGAGAGGACCCTGCCCGCGAGGGCTCACAGTCTGCAGGGGATGGGTGAGGATACACTAGGAGAAGGTAGAGTTGGTCATGAGGCGGTTCAGCAGACAAAGGATCGCTGCAGGCTGTAGGCTTGTCAGAAGAGGTGAGTCTTCAGGTTCCTTTTGAAGGTTTCCATGGTAGGTGAGAGCCTGATGTGTTGGGTGTAGAGAGTTCTAGAGTATAGGGGAAGCACGGGAGAAGTCTTGGATGCAGTTGTGAGAGGAAGAGATGAGAGAGGAGTAGAGAAGGAGATCCTGAGAGGATCAAAGGTTGCGTGTGGGTAAGTACCGGGAGACCATGTCACAGATGTATTGAAGAGATAGGTTGTGGATGGCTTTGTATGTCATAGTTAGGGTTTTGAACTGGAACCTCTGGACAATAGGAAGCCAGTGAAGGGCTTAGCATAGGGGAGAGGCTGGGGAATAGCGGGGAGACAGGTGTATTATTTGGGCAGCAGAGTGTAGGATGGATTGGGGTGGTACCAGAGTGCTAGAGGGGAGGCCAGAGAGTAGGAGGTTGCAGTAATCGAGGCAGGAGATGATGAGGGCATGCACTAGTATTTTTGTGGTTTCATGGTCAAGGAATGCGCGGATCCAGAAAATATTTTTTTCAGTTTGAGTCAGCAGGAGGAGGCAAGGGCTTGGATATGGGGCTTATTGGGGTATTATGAGTTGGAGACCAGCTACAAAGAGCGGCACTTGTTCTGGAGGATCTGGCATCTACATACCTTGCATAAATAGCCCAATAATTTATTTATGCATACAGTGTAATACATTGTTTACCCTATGGTGGCACTGCAGGCAAAGTGAACACTTGCTGCCAGGATCCTCTCCAGAAAAGATTTTAGAAATTGTAACTACTGTATAATTGAACTTTCAGCAAAAAATCCCTTTTTTTCTTCTAAACAGCAGTAATAATTGTCACATGTTAACTGTTCTTATAGAAAGATACTGAAGAATTCAAGAAGCATCAAGGTATGTAAACTGCTAAGATAATCAAGACAGCCAACTAAAATTTGACTTGTTTGGGCATGTGAATGTTACAGTGGGTCCCCCGTGTTCATCGCTTGGGAGAAGTCAAAAGTTGTGAAGAAAGAGCAACTCTGCTCTAGCTTTTTTTCAGCCCATCCAACTATTACGTGGTCGGCCCTTTCATGCCATGGTGCAGAGGAAAAGTTGTATTGGATCAAATAGACAAAGTAAGAAAAGTGAAACGATTTTAAGATGACATTTTTAAGACAAAATGGTCAACTATTGGAGTCGTCCCATATGTTTAATTGATGAAAGAAATGGAAATCTGTTAAAATTGTAACACCATTTTAAGCCGCCTCCATGGGCAGGGTGTCTAGTAGATCTCACCTCAATTTGACAGAGTGATTCTATCCAAATCTTGCTGAGAACTGTAGAGGAATGTAAGAATGTCTTCCTCTTCTGTCAAGGGTCGACGCGGGAAACCCCTGTACACTCACAAGAGATGAGATGAAAACACTAAACAGGTTTATTTAAAGGGGGGAAATGGGGAAAGATGCAGGGGGAATAACAAAGAAGAACAAAACAATATGGTACAAGATGTGCTCTGCAGCAAGCCTTAATGTTAAGTATGACACTTCCCCTTAATTGACAGCAGACATATTCCTAACTAATTACACGTAAACCATAAATAGCTGCAACAGTGAAAGCAGCAAAGTCCGACATTAGGGCTCTGTTGGCGCAGATGGTGGCGCGCTTACAGGAACCGTTGGTGCAGGACTTCCATCCTCAATTATTCCTCTGGGTACTGTGTTCTATGGTAACCTAAGAGATGGAAGAGGAGATTCGTAAAGTCCAGTCGTTGGCTCCTTCCACTACTCAAGGATCCAAATTATTTATGCCTGTGTACCTAAGATTGCGGGTGTTACAGGAATTTCATGATTCTGTCTTGAGTGGTTATCCTGTGGTTACTGCTACATGGAAAGCCATTGCTAGATTTTTCTGTTGGCTGTCCATGCATAAGGATATTAATGATTACCTAATGCAGAGACACTGTCTAGGTTTATTTACCATATTGTAAGGTTACATGGGATCATTTTTAACATTGTGTCTGATAGGGGAGTCTAAATTCTGTAGAGATTTTTGTCGTATACTCAGGATTAACTTGTCATTTTACTCTTCTTATCACCCTGAAACCATCAATCAGACAGAGAGGACAAATCAATCTTTAGAACAAATTTTAAGGTGCTTTGTGGCAGATCGGCAGGAGGATTGGTCGTTGTTTTTACCTCTCTGAAATTTTGTTTTTCATCACCATTTTGGTGAGTTTTCTAGTATTAGTTCAAAATGTCTCCTGGGGTGGAGGTCATCATGCAGAGACTTGGGGATCTTGAAGAGAGGTTCAAAAGAATCCACTGGTTTTTTGTTTTTTTTTACAAAATAATGTTAGTAAATTTGGCTTTAACAGCTCAATATTGAAATGAATCTTGGCTCTATATAATAATCCATCTGCTAGAGTGGTTTCCAATAACCACTCATCAGATAATTTTAACATTTCTAATGGCATCAGACAAGGCTGTCCTTTATCCCCTATTCTTTTGGCTCTAATTATGGAGCCATTTGTTGAAAGAGTAAGAAATAATAGCATTAATAATGGGGTGTCTACTAAAATTAGAAACGATAAAATCAGGTTTTTTGCGAACGATGTGATTCTTTCATTGACAAATCCACTATCATCCTTGAGAGAAATTTCTAAAGAAATCGAAGGATTCGCTAAGGACTGATATTATAAGATAAATTTATCTAAATCCAAAATGTTAGACTTAAACAGAGACAATGAGCTAAAACAAATTATTCAGGACGAGTTTGAATACAAATGGGAGGAGCAAACTATCTCATATCTGGGTATCGAAATTACAAGTGATAGAGGTTAACCTAGAAATTGTAGGCTATACAAGAAGATTTATTGAAAATATCTAAACACGAACTTTTATGGTTGGAGAGAAACAAAAGTCACAAAATGTTTGTACTACCCAAATTACTGTACATCTTCAGAGTGAATCATCTGCTAATTAGTAAGGAATGTATTTCTAAGTTTCAAGCTAAATTAACGAGATTTATGTGGAAAAATAAAAATCCACGTGTTTTAAAAGAAGGAAAACAATGGAGGCATGGGAGTGCCGAATATTTCTTCCCATTATTTAAGATCCCTATGGATAATGCCTAATAATTTTTCCAGTTTTCATTATTAAAAAAATATTTTAATAAGAATATCTCATTAAAAACCCTGATCTTTGCTCACTTGTTTGACAATAATTTTCCCACCCCAAGATCTCCGACAAAGACGACAAATATTTACACTATAAAATCCCTGTATAAGTCATTGAAATTTACTACTGTAGGATTCAAAACTGAAATACCAATCGAGATTTTAGATGTAATCATATCCCATTTAAATCTGAAAAACTGGAAAAAGAAAGCCATCATATTAATTTCAGATTTATTTCTAGACAATGACAAAAATCTCTCTACCTTTTATCTCTTGCAAGAAAAAAAATTGAACTTGGTGACATTGATTTTGTACCAAATATGTGTATGTTTGATTTTTTTATTGTTTTATTCTGAATGGGGTTGTAGGGGGGTGATTTGAACTTGTATATTTTTTAATTTTTTAAATATTTTTAAAACATTATTTTTTTACTTTTAGTATGCTTCAATAGTCTACATGGGAGAGTAGAAGCTGCCATAATCCGATCAGCTCTGTCTACTGATGGAACGATATTATTTTGGTTTCAGTGAAACATAACGTTAATTTTAGGGCTAGGGACCTCTGATTTTGAAAGGGGCCCAATGCAGAACTATTCTTATCCATACGACATCTTCTCATGGCGAAAGATGGAGACTTTTTTAAACCACGTTGTGTAGAGCACTCATAAGACATGTGATTAGGTTTCACAAAAGCAAAGCTGACCATCACTCATCCACCTCAATGACTGTTGCCGTCTTTCATTGGCTGATTGAACTGTTAGTTTTATCCGCTCTATTTCCATAGCGTGGGTATTTAGAATTTGGGCAAGTTGTTCCCTTTGCTTTTCAATGATCTTCTAGAGCTATTCCTCTTAATGATTCAGCTTGGGATTTAAGGCAACAGCAGCTAGTTGCTTGATTGTCTGCTCTCTGGCTGCTAGAATAGCTTCCTTCTGTCACACCTACTTACGCAACTGATGGAAGGAACAGTAGATCTTCTCTTCATCACAGCACCTCTGTCACTGCTAAATGGCTTTGAAAGTCAAAGCTCCATGAAGCTATTGTTCCAGATGACACTGGTCAACTTGTCCAGGGTTATGTCTGCCCTCAGATACTATTCTGTGCTTTAGCTTATCCTGTTGATAAAGTAATCAGACAGTTTTTCACTAGAGTCCTGGTAGGTGTAGGAAAGTTTATATAGGAGGTCGGTGGCATCCTCTCTGGATCCAAAACTATTTTTTAAGTCAACCATGTAGTCTTGGTAGGACACCTTTGGATGGCTACACCAAGTAGCTTGTACCACTACAATAGCAAGACCTTTAAGACTCCAAAATTCTGTGTTTATTCAAAACATTGGTGCACTGCCATTCTAAAACCTGCAGAGCAGCATCCCTCCAATTGTCATACCCTTCTTCACTAGGAGGGATGGGAGTGACATCCGAAATTGTTCTCAGATAATGGTAGGCCATTTTCAGGTTCATACTTGTAACCTAAATTCGATAAACAATCTATATTCTTCAAAGTTATCTTATTTTTCTTCCAATGTCTTTTGAGTGCAAGTACTTTTTGTTCCTGCAGACTGAAGGCACATACACAGATCTAAAGATATCGGAGATTACAGAAACATACAATCAATTAAAGGTAACCATGAATGTGTTCTTGGTAACTATTATTTTTCTGGTGATTATACTTCATTTTATTTGCATCTTTTTTTATTATTATTTTTGCATATTTATATGAATTTCTGTTTCATTTTACAGTTTCATGCACACACTGATAATGAAGGATCAGATGCTGGTGTAGCTCATGTTTATGAAAATGTCATCTAGCAACATTTTTAAGAAAATGATAATAAAATCATCTGATTGATACTTTGGGTTTATTGATTTACTTTTGTATGGATAAAAATATTTGCATTGACTGGATGGGATCACCTCTGTTGATTGTCTTATTTTCTTAAATGACTTTCTTAAGGGCTGTTATAAAGCATAAAATGTGTTAAAATCCTGTACTTTCTTGTAAAGGAAGGATGATTCAAAATGCAAAAGAGTCCCTCTTACTTAGGAGAATAAGTCAAATGAAAACTATAGGCAATGGGATGGAAAGGTGGTTCCCAAAGCCAAACTCAAAACTCAAGCAGTAGTGTACTTACTGGACCTATGGTTGTTAGGTGTTGAGTTCACACCTCTGCACAGCAGGAATCTCTGTTGAGGTCTCCCATTCTTCTCCAGCCACAGTTCTCCCATTCTTCTCCAGCCACAGTGGAGCCTGCTCAGCAGAGACGTCGGTCCCAGCGTCTGACTCAGGCTGATACTGGGTGACTGGTTGCTACAGTTCTTCCAGGTTCTGCCTTTGTAGCCAGTACTGGTCAGCGGCGAGCAGACGTCTCTGGGTCTAAGTCCTGCTTTTCCCCTTCTGAGCATGCCCAGGGTAAGACCTCTCATTGGAGGTCGGGGGTCACATGCTCAGATACTGCAGCAGCTCCCTTTGGTCCTCTAGGAAGGTCCTGAAGTTGCTCAGGTATTGTAGCAGCTCCTATTGGTCTTCTAGGAAGGTCCTGAAGTTGCAGCAGCTATAAAAGGTTCGCGTGGTCGCACGGCCATGTGCTAGTATCAAACCAATGTCTATGTGCTCAGCGCCAGTGTGGTCATGTTTGGATGCGGTTAGGGTTTGGCTGAAATAAGCCCCTATAATACCGGCACCTCCGGTGAGGAATTTGTATGAGTGTATTCAGGGCCTTGGCTGAAATAAGCCGCTAGAATACCAGCACCTCAGGTGAGGAGTTGTTTGTCTGTTTTCTCTGACTGCATGACCACAGTTTGCTCTGGTTGGTAGCTGTGTACCTCTGTGAGGTTAACAGGGCACAGCATCTTGTTCCTAGCGACTCTGTGGAGATAACAGAGTTTGCTTATACTGCCATATAGCACCACCATTTGCCAGCAGCAGGTTCCTCTCCTGCACAGTGGACTCCGGGTTGCGAACGCACCTAATAATACATATGTATACTCGGAACATTCTGCCAACCCTAACAATGGTCTTCATGCTCAATGTAAAGTGAGGCACAGACCTTAACCCCTTCCCGACCTGTGACGCCACGTAGGCGTCATGAAAGTCGGTGCCAATCTGACCTGTGACGCCTATGTGGCGTCATGGAGGGATCGCGTCCCAGCAGATCGGGTGAAAGGGTTAACTCCAATTTCACCCGATCTGCAGGGACAGGGGGAGTGGTATTTCAGCCCGGGGGGGGTGGCTTCACCCCCCCGTGGCTATGATCACTCTGATTGGCTGTTGAAAGTGAAACAGCCAATCAGAGCCATTTGTAATATTTCACCTCTGAAAAGTGGTGAAATATTACAATCCAGCAATGGCCGATGCTGCAATACCATCGGCCATGGCTGGAAATTCTGATCTGCCCCCCGCCACCGCCACCGATCTCCTCCCCAGTCCTCCATCCTGTGTTCTGCTCCCCTCCGTCCGCCTGTCCGCTCCCCCATCCTCCTGTCCGCTCCCCCGTGCTCCGATCAAACCTCCCATGCTCCGATCCCCTCCCTCATACTTACCGAGCCTCCTGGTGTCCGTCCGCCATCTCCGTGGGCACCGCCATCTTCCAAAATGGTGGGTGCATGCGCAGTGCGCCTGCCGAATCTGCCGGACGGCAGATTCGTTCCAGGTACATTTTGATCACTGTGATAAATCCTATCACAGTGATCAAAATAAAAAAAATAGTAAATGACCCCCCCTTTATCACCCACATAGGTAGAGACAAAAATAAAATAAAGAAATGATCTTTACTTTTATTTTTCCACTAGGGTAAGGGTTAGAACTAGGGTTAGGGTTAGAACTAGGGTTAGGGATAGGGTTAGGGTTAGGGTTAAGGCTAGGGTAAGAATTAGGGTTAGAATCAGGCTATGTGCACATGGTGCAGATTTGGCTGCGGATCCACAGCGGATTGGCCGCTGGGGATTCGAAGCAGTTTTCCATCAAGTTTACAATACCATGTAAACCTATGGAAAACCAAATCCGCTGTGCCCATGGGGCGGAAAATACCATGCGGAAACATTGCGTTGTATTTTCCGCAGCATGTCAATTTTTTGTGCGGATTCCGCAGCGTTTTACACTTTTCCTCAATAGGAATCCGCAAATGAAATCAGCACAAAAACACTGGAAATCGGCAGGTAAAATGCAGTGCCTTTTACCTGCGGATTTTTAAAAAAATGGTGCCTAAAAATCTCACACGAATCCGCAACGCGGGCATATAGAGATAGGGTTGGAAATAGGGTTAAGATTAGGCTTGTGGTTAGGGTTATGGTTAGGGTTAGGGGTGTGTTAGGGTTAGGGTTGTGGCTAGGGTTGGGATTAGGGTTAGGATTGGGATTAGGGTTAGGATTAGGGTTAGGGTTGGGATTAGGGTTACGGGTGTGTTGGGGTTAGGGTTGTGGTTAGGGGTGTGTTGGGGTTAGGGTTGTGATTAGGGTTATGGCTACAGTTGTGATTAGGGTTAGGGGTGTGTTGGGGTTAGTGTTGGAGTTATAATTGAGGGGTTTCCACTGTTTAGGCACGTCAGGGGTCTCCAAACGCAACATGGCGCCACCATTGATTCCAGCCAATCTTGCGTTCAAAAAGTCAAATGGTGCTCCCTCCCTTCTGAGCCCCAATGTGCGCCTAAACAGTGGTTTACCCCCACATATGGGGTACCAGCATACTCAGGACAAACTGGGCAACAACTATTGGGGTCCAATTTCTCCTGTTACCCTTGCAAAAATAAAAAATTGCTTGCTAAAACATAATTTTTGAGAAAAAAAAATGATTTTTTATTTTCACGGCTCTGCGTTGTAAACTTCTGTGAAGCACTTGGGGGTTCAAAGTGCTCACCACATATCTACATAAGTTCCTTGGGGGGTCTAGTTTCCAAAATGGGGTCACTTGTGGGGAGTTTCTACTGTTTAGGCACATCAGGGCTCTGAAAACGCAACGTGATGCCCGCAGACCATTCCATCAAAGTCTGCATTTCAAAACGTCACTACTTCCCTTCCAAGCCCCGACGTGTGCGTAAACAGTGGTTTACCCCCACATATGGGGTATCAGTGAACTCAGGGCAAACTGGGAAACAAATATTGGGGTCCACTTCTCCTGATACCCTTGTGAAAATAAAAAATTGCTTACTAAAACTTAATTTTTGAGGAAAGAAAAATGATTTCTTATTTTCACGGCTCTGTGTTGTAAACTTCTGTGAAGCACTTGGGGGTTCAAAGTGCTCACCAAATATCTAGATAAGTTCCATGGGGGGTCTAGTTTCGAAAATGGGGTCACTTGTGGGGGGTTTCTACTGTTTAGGCACATCAGGGGCTCTGCAAACGCAACATGATGCCCGCAGACCGTTCTATCAAAGTCTGCATTCGAAAACATCACTACTTCCCTTCCGAGCCCCGACGTGTGCCCAAACAGTGATTCCCCCCACATATGGGGTATGAGCGTACTCAGGACAAACTGGACAACAACTTTTGGGGTCCAATTTCTCCTGTTACTCTTATGAAAATAAAAAATTGCGAGCTAAAAAATAATTTTTGAGGAAAGAAAAATTATTTTTTATATTTATGGCTCTGCATTATAAACTTCTGTGAAGCACTTGGGGGTTTAAAGTGGTCACCGCACATCTAGATTAGTTCCATGGGAGGTCTAGTTTCCAAAATGGGGTCACATGTGGGGGAGCTCCAATGTTTAGGCACACAGGGGCTCTCCAAACACAACATGGTGTCTGCTAACAATTGGAGCTAATTTTTCATTCAAAAAGTCAAATGGCGCTCCTTCCCTTCCGAGCCCTGCCGTTTACCCCCACATATGAGGTATCAGTGTACTCAAGAGAAATTACCCAATAAACTTTGGGATCCATTTTATCCTGTTGCCCATGAGGAAATGAACAAATTGAGGCTAAAATAATTTTTTTGTGAAAAAAAAGTACTTTTTCATTTTTACGGATCAATTTGTGAAGCACCTGGGGGTTCAAAGTGCTCACTATGCATCTAGATAAGTTCCTTGGGGGGTCTAGTTTCTAAACTGGCATTACTTGTGGGGGATCTCTAATATTTAGGTACACAGGGGTTCTCCAAAGGCGACATGGTGTCCGCTAACGATTGGAGCTAATTTTTCATTCAAAAGTCAAATGGCACTCCTTCCCTTCTGAGTCTTGCCGTGTGCACAGTGGTTTGTGACCAAATATGAGGTATCGGTGTACTCAGGCGATATTTCCCAACACATTTTAGGATCCATTTTATCCTGTTGCCCATGTGAAAATGAAAAAATTGAGGCTAAAAGAAATTTTATGTGAAAAAACAGTACTTTTTCATTTTTACAGATCAATTTGTGAAGCACCTGGGGGTTCAAAGTGCTCACTATGCATGCAGATAAGCTCCTTGGGGGGTCTAGTTTACAAAATGGGGTCACTTGTTGGGGAGCTCCAATGTGTAGGCACACAGGGGCTCTCCAAATGCAAAATGGTTTCCGCTAAAGATTGGAGCCAATTTTTCATTGAAAAAGTCAAATGGCGCTCTTTCCCTTCCGAGCCCTGTCGTGCGCCCAAACAGTGGATCCCCCCACATATGGGGTATCAGCGTACTCAGGACAAATTGTACAATAACTTTTGGGGTCCAGTTTCTCTTTTTACCCTTGGGAAAATACATAAATTGTTGCTAAAGTTCATTTTTGTGACTAAAAAGTTAAATGTTCATTTTTTCCTTCCATGTTGCTTCTGCTGCTGTGAAGCACCTGAAGGGTTAATAAACTAAGAAGTTCAAGAGAATGTGGTTTTGAGCACCTTGAGGGGTGTAGTTTTTAGAATGGTGTCACGTTTGGGTATTTTCAGCCATATAGACCCCTCATAGTGACTTCAAATGTGATGTGGTCCCTAAAGAAAATGGTTTTGTAAATTTCGTTGTAAAAATGAGAAATTGTTGGTCAAATTTTAACCCTTATAGCTTCCTAGCAAAAAAAAAATGTGCTTTCAATATTGTGCTGATGTAAAGTAGACATGTGGGTAATGTTATTTATTAACTATTTTTTGTCACATAACTCTCTCGTTTAACAGAATAAAAATTCAAAATTTGAAAATTGCGAAATTTTCAAAATTTTAGCCAAATTTCCATTTTTTTCACAAATAAATGCAAAAATTATTGACCTAAATTTACCAGTAACATGAAGCCCAATATGTCGTGAAAAAACAGTCTCAGAACCGCTAGGATCCTGTTGTGAATTAGACTTTTTTGGCTCCCTCTAGTGGTTACTAGTGATATGACTCTGGGATTTCCTTCCCGCTGTTTGCACCCAGCTGGGTCGTTACTTCAGGGGTGTTGCTATATAAACCTCCTGGAACCTTAGTCCAGTGCCTGGCATCGGTGTTATCAGACACATTCTGTTTGCTCCTGTTTGCTGGTCCTGGTTCGTGCTAAATTAAGCTAAGTCTTGCTTCTTTGTTTTTTGGGTTATTTGTTTGCTATCATTTTTGTCCAGCTTGTACTAAATGTGATTCCTGACCTTGCTGGAAGCTCTAGGGGGCTGGTGTTCTCCCCCCGGGCCGTTAGACGGTTCGGGGGTTCTTGAATTTCCAGTGTGGATATTTTTGATAGGATTTTTTGCTGACCATATAAGTTATCTTTCTATATTCTGCTATTAGCTAGTGGGCCTCTCTTTGCTAAATTCCTAGCTCATTCTTATGTTTGTCTTTTCCTCTTACCTCACCGTTATTATTTGTGGGGGGCTTCTATCCAACTTTTTGGGGTATTTCCTCTGGAGGCAAGAAAGGTCTTTCTTTTCCCTTCTAGGGGTAGTTAGCTCTCCGGCTGGCGCGAGACGTCTAGGATCAACGTAGGAACGTTCCCCGGCTGCTGGTATTTGTGGTGCTAGGATTAGTTATATGGTCAGCCCAGTTACCACTGCCCTATGAGCTGGTTTTCTGTATTTATTGACTTAGCATTATTCCTGAGACCCTCTGCCATTGGGGTCATAACAGTATGCCAGGCCAATATTGAATGTTTAAAGCATTGCAGAAGTGGGATAATAAGAAAGGAAATTCTGAGTTTTTTTTTTTCCTTCCTTCTCTTCCTCCCCTTTACCTTTGAGTGGCGTGTGCTTGCTGCAGACATGAATATGCAGACCTTGATTACAAGTGTTGACCAGCTGGCAGCTCGTGTGCAGGGTATACAAGATTTTGTTACCAGTAGTCCTATGTCTGAACCTAAAATACCTATTCCGGAATTGTTTTCTGGAGATCGATTTAGGTTTAGGAATTTCAAGAATAATTGTAAATTGTTTCTTTCTCTGAGACCCCGTTCATCTGGAGATTCTGCTCAGCAAGTTAAAATTGTTATTTCTTTTTTGCGGGGCGACCCTCAGGATTGGGCTTTCTCGCTAGTGCCAGGAGATCCGGCATTGGCAAATATTGATGCGTTTTTTCTGGCGCTCGGATTGCTTTACGAGGAACCCAATCTTGAAATTCAGGCAGAAAAAGCCTTGCTGGCTATTTCTCAGGGTCAGGATGAAGCTGAAGTGTATTGCCAAAAATTTCGGAAATGGTCCGTGCTTACTCAGTGGAATGAGTGTGCTCTGGCTGCAAATTTCAGAAATGGCCTTTCTGAAGCCATTAAGAATGTGATGGTGGGTTTCCCCATTCCTACAAGTCTGAATGATTCTATGGCGCTTGCTATTCAAATTGACCGGCGTTTGCGGGAGCGCAAAACCGCTAATCCTCTGGTGGTGTTGTCTGAACAAACACCTGATTTAATGCAATGTGATAGAATTCAGACTAGAAATGAACGGAAAAATCATACACGTCAGAATGGGTTGTGTTTTTACTGTGGTGATTCTACACATGTTATATCAGCATGCTCTAAACGCCTAACAAGGGTTGTTAGTCCTGTCGCCATTGGTAATTTGCAACCTAAATTTATTTTGTCTGTGACTTTAATTTGCTCTTTGTCTTCTTACCCTGTTATGGCGTTTGTGGATTCAGGTGCCGCCCTGAGTCTTATGGATATGTCATTTGCCAAGCGCTGTGGTTTTGTTCTTGAACCGTTAGTAAATCCTATTCCTCTTAGAGGTATTGATGCTACGCCATTGGCGGAAAATAAACCACAGTTTTGGACGCAGGTGACCATGTGCATGACTCCTGAACATCGGGAGGTGATTCGTTTTCTTGTTCTGCATAAAATGCATGATTTGGTCGTTTTGGGTCTGCCATGGTTACAGACCCACAATCCAGTCCTGTGGATTGGAAGGCAATGTTTGTGTCAAGTTGGGGCTGTCAGGGAATTCATGCTGATTCCCCGCCGGTGTCTATTGCTTCCTCTACTCCTTCGGAAGTTCCTGAGTATTTGTCTGATTATCAGGATGTATTCAGTGAGTCCAGATCCAGTGCTCTGCTTCCTCATAGGGACTGTGACTGCGCCATAGATTTGATTCCAGGTAGTAAATTTCCTAAGGGAAGATTATTTAATCTGTCAGTACCTGAGCATGCCGCAATGCGTTCATATATCAAGGAGTCTCTGGAGAAGGGGCATATCCGTCCATCCTCTTCCCCTCTTGGTGCGGGATTCTTTTTTGTGGCTAAGGCTGGTTTCACACTTGCGTTTTTATCTGCATGCGTTTTTTAAAAAAAACGCATGTGTGAAAAACGCATGTAAACGCGGTAAAACGCATGCGTTTTTTAGACGCATGCGTTTTTATAGAAAAACACAAGAAAACACAAGAAAACACAAGAAAAAACAAGAAAACCCTAACCCTACCCCTACCCCTAACCCTAACCCTAAACGTGACTGAAATACGTGGCACTGAAATACGTGCAACTGAAATACGTGGTACTTAAATACGTGGCACTTAAATACGTGGCACGTGGCACTTAAATACGTGGCATGTGGCACTTAAATACGTGGCACGTGGCACTTAAATACGTGGCATGTGGCACTTAAATACGTGGCACGTGGCACTTAAATACGTGGCACGTGGCACTTAAATATGTGCCACGTGGCACTTAAATACGTGGCACGTGGCACGTGGCACTTAAATACGTGGCATGTGGCACTTAAATACGTGGCATGTGGCACTTAAATATGTGGCACGTGGCACTTAAATACGTGGCACGTGGCATACGTGGCACTGAAATACGTGATACGTGGCACTTAAATACGTGGCAATATGACTGTCAGAAAATGTTCATTAAACGGTTAGGGGTGAGGTTAGGGGTAGAGTTGGGGTTAGGGTTTGGATCCCTTTATCACCTTGATGGTGGTGGGTGGCTTTTCAGTGTGTTTTCTGGTTTTTTTCTATAAAAACGCATGCGTTTTTAGCGCAAACAAACGCATGTGCTTAAAAACGCATGCGTTTACATAGACAGCAATGCATTTTTTTGCAAAAAAACGCGCAAGAAAATACTGCAGGTAGCATTTTTGAAAATGAACGCATGCAGACAAAAAACGCATGCGTTTGAAAACGCGACCAAACGCATGTGCAAAAAAACGCATGCGTTTTCAATGTTAAATATAGGGAAAAAAACGCATGCGTTTTTTGTGCAAAAAACGCTGCAGACAAAAACGCAAGTGTGAAACCAGCCTAAGAAGGACGGATCTTTGAGACCTTGTATTGACTATCGGCTACTGAATAAAATCACTGTAAAATTTCAGTATCCTTTGCCTCTCGTGTCGGACTTGTTTGCCCGGATTAAGGGTGCCAAGTGGTTCACCAAGATAGATCTTCGTGGTGCATACAACCTTGTGCGCATAAA
The DNA here is from genome assembly GCF_051348905.1 of Ranitomeya variabilis. NCBI lineage: Eukaryota > Metazoa > Chordata > Amphibia > Anura > Dendrobatidae > Ranitomeya > Ranitomeya variabilis. Next base: position 223,070,549 of record NC_135235.1, read on the forward strand.
GCAAGGTGATGAATGGAAGACTGCATTTAATACTCCCGAAGATCATTTTGAGTACTTGGTGATGCCTTTTGGGCTTTCTAATGCTCCCTCAGTATTTCAGTCCTTTATGCATGATATTTTCCGGAAGTATCTGGATAAATTTATGATTGTTTATCTGGACGATATTCTGGTTTTCTCTGAAGATTGGGACTCACATGTGGAGCAGGTCAGGATGGTGTTTCAGGTTTTGCGTGAGAATGCCTTGTTTGTTAAAGGCTCAAAGTGTCTCTTTGGAGTACAGAAAGTTCCCTTTTTGGGGTTTATTTTTTCCCCTTCTGCTGTGGAGATGGACCCAGTCAAGGTCCGAGCTATTCATGAGTGGACTCAACCCACGTCAGTTAAGAGTCTTCAGAAGTTCTTGGGTTTTGCTAACTTCTACCGTCGTTTTATCGCTAATTTTTCTAGTGTTGTTAAACCTTTGACGGATATGACCAAGAAAGGTTCTGATGTTGCTAACTGGGCTCCTGCAGCCATGGAGGCGTTCCAGGAGTTGAAGCGCCGGTTTACTTCGGCGCCTGTTTTGTGCCAGCCTGATGTCTCACTTCCCTTTCAGGTCGAGGTGGATGCTTCTGAGATTGGGGCAGGGGCCGTTTTGTCACAGAGAGGCCCTGGTTGCTCGGTAATGAGACCATGTGCTTTCTTCTCTAGGAAGTTTTCGCCTGCTGAGCGGAATTATGATGTGGGCAATCGGGAATTACTGGCCATGAAGTGGGCATTTGAGGAGTGGCGTCATTGGCTCGAGGGTGCTAAGCATCGTGTGGTGGTCTTGACTGATCACAAAAATTTGATGTATCTCGAGTCTGCTAAACGCTTGAATCCTAGACAGGCCCGCTGGTCATTGTTTTTCTCCCGTTTTGACTTTGTGGTCTCGTATTTACCAGGTTCAAAGAATGTGAAAGCTGTTGCTCTTTCAAGGAGCATTTGTGCCTGACTCTCCTGGAGTCACAGAACCTGTTGGTATTCTTAAAGAAGGAGTTATTTTGTCAGCCATTTCTCCTGATTTGCGACGTGTGTTGCAGAGATTTCAAGCTGGTAGACCTGACTCTTGTCCACCTGACAGACTGTTTGTTCCTGATAAGTGGACCAGCAGAGTCATTTCCGAGGTTCATTCCTCGGTGTTGGCAGGTCATCCGGGAATTTTTGGCTAGGTCATTTTGGTGGCCTTCCTTGTCACGGGATGTACGGTCATTTGTGCAGTCCTGTGGGACTTGTGCTCGAGCTCAGCCTTGCTGTTCCCGTGCCAGCGGGTTGCTCTTGCCCTTGCCTGTCCCAAAGAGGCCTTGGACACATATTTCCATGGATTTCATTTCTGATCTCCCGGTGTCTCGGGGTATGTCTGTCATCTGGGTGGTATGTGATCGCCTTTCAAAAATGGTCCATTTGGTGCCTTTGCCTAAGCTGCCTTCCTCTTCCGATCTGGTTCCTGTGTTCCTTCAGAATGTGGTTCGTTTACACGGCATTCCTGAGAATATTGTGTCTGACAGAGGATCCCAGTTTGTTTCCAGGTTCTGGCGATCCTTTTGTGCTAGGATGGGCATTGATTTATCGTTCTCGTCTGCCTTTCATCCTCAGACTAATGGACAAACTGAGCGAACTAATCAGACTCTGGAAGCTTACTTGAGGTGTTTTGTTTCGGCAGATCAGGATGATTGGGTGACCTTCTTGCCGTTGGCTGAGTTTGCCCTAAATAATCGGGCTAGTTCCGCTACTTTGGTTTCGCCATTTTTCTGCAACTCTGGTTTCCATCCTCGTTTTTCCTCGGGACATGTGGAGCCTTCTGACTGTCCTGGAGTGGATTCTGTGGTGGATAGGTTGCAGCAGATCTGGAATCATGTGGTGGACAACTTGAAGTTGTCACAGGAGAAGGCTCAGCGTTTTGCCAACCGCCGCCGCGGTGTGGGTCCCCGACTTCGTGTTGGGGATTTGGTGTGGCTGTCTTCTCGATTTGTTCCTATGAAGGTCTCCTCTCCTAAATTTAAGCCTCGCTTCATCGGTCCTTACAAGATATTGGAAATCCTTAATCCTGTGTCCTTTCGCTTGGATCTTCCGGTTTCGTTTGCCATTCACAACGTGTTCCATAGGTCTTTGTTACGACGCTACATTGTGCCTGTGGTTCCTTCTGCTGAGCCTCCTGCTCCGGTGTTGGTTGAGGGCGAGTTGGAGTACGTGGTGGAGAAGATCTTGGATTCTCGTCTCTCCAGGCGGAGGCTTCAGTATTTGGTCAAGTGGAAGGGTTATGGTCAGGAGGATAATTCCTGGGTGGTTGCCTCTGATGTGCATGCGGCCGATTTGGTTCGTGCCTTTCACGCTGCTCATCCTGATCGCCCTGGTGGTCTTGGTGAGGGTTCGGTGACCCCTCCTTAAGGGGGGGGTACTGTTGTGAATTAGACTTTTTTGGCTCCCTCTAGTGGTTACTAGTGATATGACTCTGGGATTTCCTTCCCTCTGTTTGCACCCAGCTGGGTCGTTACTTCAGGGGTGTTGCTATATAAACCTTCTGGAACCTTAGTCCAGTGCCTGGCATCGGTGTTATCAGACACATTCTGTTTGCTCCTGTTTGCTGGTCCTGGTTCGTGCTAAATTAAGCTAAGTCTTGCTTCTTTGTTTTTTGGGTTATTTGTTTGCTATCATTTTTGTCCAGCTTGTACTAAATGTGATTCCTGACCTTGCTGGAAGCTCTAGGGGGCTGGTGTTCTCCCCCCGGGCCGTTAGACGGTTCGGGGGTTCTTGAATTTCCAGTATGGATATTTTTGATAGGATTTTTTGCTGACCATATAAGTTATCTTTCTATATTCTGCTATTAGCTAGTGGGCCTCTCTTTGCTAAATTCCTAGCTCATTCTTATGTTTGTCTTTTCCTCTTACCTCACCGTTATTATTTGTGGGGGGCTTCTATCCAACTTTTTGGGGTATTTCCTCTGGAGGCAAGAAAGGTCTTTCTTTTCCCTTCTAGGGGTAGTTAGCTCTCCGGCTGGCGCGAGACGTCTAGGATCAACGTAGGAACGTTCCCCGGCTGCTGGTATTTGTGGTGCTAGGATTAGTTATATGGTCAGCCCAGTTACCACTGCCCTATGAGCTGGTTTTCTGTATTTATTGACTTAGCATTATTCCTGAGACCCTCTGCCATTGGGGTCATAACAGGATCCGTTGAAGCGTTCCTGAGTTATTACCTCATAAAGGGACACTGGTCAGAATTGCGAAAAACGGCCAGGTCATTAAGGTCAAAATAGGCTGGGTCATGAAGGGGTTAATATATTAGAACAAGTTACGTCAATGGGAATTTCTGGTTTAGAAGAACCCCATAATGCCAATTATTGACTGGCAAGGTTTGTAGTGGTCAGACCACCACTTATTGGACATTGGTGTCCTTCTCTAATCACAAGAGGTGAGCGAATCAATTTGATGTAGCTATGAATGTCCCGCAAACGTTTGATTCTTGCAGAATCACATTTTTTGGGGGGACTCTGTTTGCTAGAAGCTAGCAAAAGCGTGGCTAAAGGTATCCATATTGCTAGATTTGTTTGGGCTGGAAAAGGTTAAAATAAAATATAAAACAAAATATTGTAGTCACTTTTCTTGACCTAGTCTTCTCTACCTCTATGCAATTCTGTTTTTCCATCCTTCTGGGATATTATTTGGACCAAATTGAATTTGACGGATGAATTCAAGAGAATCAGCTTGAATCAAATTTTGGAAGATTCCTTCATCTCTCCAATTAGCAATAAAAACTGTCTACAAATGGGTTGATGGAAACCTCAACGGAGGTCTTATTATTTTACTTCCCGCACCATGGAGGAGATAAAATAACAACAAACTAACAGGATTCAGTGTACTGGTGTTACATTTATCCAAATTTTCCACATTTCACAAACTTTATTTAGAGCAGTCATGTGGCAATATGAACAAATAAATAGCAGAGCAACGAATCAGATTGTGACTCAACTCCGAGTGGAGCAGATACATAAAGGCAACTTCCTGTACACATCAGAAATAATGCAAAGTGTAATTTCTCTTACAGTAGGACTCTGTGCTGCTCTTATGCGTTGTCTAATTTCTTTCATACGGGTCATTATTTTTCAGTCTCCTCTTCATATTTCTCCATTTTGTTTCAAGCTTTTGACTATGCTCGTAGCACCTGCATGGTGTCCCCTTTTCCCTCCATGCAGGAATGATGGCTTACTCAGTGCCCTGGCATGTGGCACAGTCCCCTGTGTGTTCCTGCCTCCTCCCTCCTCTGTGCACGCTACACTGTGTCCTTGCGACGTGTCTAGAGCACGCAAGAGCAGGCTCCCCTGATCTTAACCCCTTACTGAAGTGGGGAAAATAGTGTGCTGATGTCGGTATCCCTCCATTTGTTTTGAACAGCTGACATGTGCCCGCAATAGCAGCAGGTGGAATTGTGATCCACCCGCAGCTATTAACTAGATAAATGCCACTGTCAAACTCTGACAGCAGCATTTAAATTGCACTTCTGGCAATTGCGCCGGAAATACGCACATCGGTGATCTGCGTCACGTGATCGTGGGTCACCGGTGTGTCGGCATGACAACCTAAGGTCTCCTGGAGACTTCTATGGTTGTCAGTGCCAGATTGCTGTGAGCGCCACCCAGTGGTCGGCGCTCACAGCAAGTCAGCAATTCTACTACATAGACGTGATCTGATCATCGCCTCTATGTAGCAGTGCCGATCGGGTTATGGCAGCTTCTAGCTTCCTATGGAGACTACGGAAGCATGCCAAAAGTGAAAAATAAGTGTTTAAAAATATAAAAAATATAAAAGTTCAAACCACCCCCATTTCGCCCCATTCAAAATAAAATCAAACATACAAATATGTGGTATTGCTGCATTGGCCAATCAATTAAAAAAAGGATTAACCTGATTGTTAAACGGCGCAGCGAGAAAAAAAGTCAAAACACTAGAATTACGTTTTTTTTGTCGCTGCGACATTGCATTAAAATGCAATAATGAGTAGAGATGAGCCACCTCCCTGGTGTTCGGGTTCGGTTCGTCGAACAGGGAGATGTTCACCGAACTGTTCGATGAACACCGTCGAACCCCATTGAAACCAATGGCAGGCAAACACAAACACATACAAACACATGGAAAACACATAGAAAACACCTTAAAAGGTGTCCAAAAGCTGACAAACTGCTCAGAAGACACAACAAACACATGGAAAAGTCACAACTACACATAGTCATGCGAAAAGAAAAGAGGTGGAGGAGTAAAAGGAGGAGGAGACACAGATATAAGCATGTCATGCCCTTCTAAAGTTAAGAAAGGCTGGAGTAAAAATCTAAACTCACTCTACCAACACCCAGACGTCTTGACAAAAAAAAAAAAAAGAAATATCTTTAGGTAGAATGGCGGCGGGTCCATTCAGAACACTTTCCTTAGAAGACGTAGTGGTACCCCCGTTGGGAGTTGTGCCAAAAAATGATCCCAATACATTCAGACTAATCCATCATTTGTCATATCCAAGGGGCAGGTCAGTAAACGACAACATCGACGCGGAACCAAGTACAGTACTATGTACTGTACCTCCTTTGACGAGGCAATCAGGTGGGTCAAGAAGTTGGGAAGGGGCACCCTAATGGCCAAAACAGACATTGAGGGGGCGTTCCGGTTACTACCTGTGCCTCCGAATAGTGTCCTCCCATTGTGCTGCTTCTGTGAAGGAGCATACTACATAGATCACTGTTTGCTCATGGGGTGCTCCATATCCTGCTCACTATTTGAGGCGTTTAGTTGCTTCCTCGAATGTGTCGTCATAGACGTTTGTAAGGCGGCACATATTATCCATTACCTCGACGACTTCTTATGCCTGGGCCCAAAAGATTCGCCACAGTGTGAAAACACGTGGTAGTCCACCTATGAGAAGGAGAGAGCTGGAGGGAGAGTGGACACCCCAGAGCCGAGGGGTTAGATTGAGAAAGAAAGAAGGCGGTGTAGCTTGCTTCATGGGTGGGGTACTCTGCTGAGTAGCAGAAATTGCTACTAGGCCCAAAAGGATTTCCTTGGCCAAATGCCATTAAAAAATAGTAGTTAGGTAATCAGGCTGTGTAGCTTGCTTCATAGGTGGGGTGGGGTACTCTGCTGAGTAGCACAAAATGCTATTAGGTACAAAATGATTTCCTGGCTAGATCAGTTAAAAATTAGTAATTAGATCAACAGGCGATGTAGCTTGCTTCATGGGTGGGGTACGCTGCTGAGTAGCACTAAATTCTACTAGGCCCAAAAGGATTTCCTGGGCTAGATGCCATTACAAAATAGTAGTTAGGTAAACAGGTGGTGTAGCTTGCTTCATGGGTGGGGTACGCTGCTGAGTTGCACCAAATTCTACTAGGCCCAAAAGGATTTCCTGGGCTAGATGCCGTTACAAAATAGTAGTTAGGTAAACAGGTGGTGTAGCTTGCTTCATGGGTGGGGTACGCTGCTGAGTAGCACTAAATTCTACTAGGCCCAAAAGGATTTCCTGGGCTAGATGCCGTTACAAAATAGTAGTTAGGTAAACAGGCGGTGTAGCTTGCTTCATGGGTGAAGTACGCTGCTGAGTAGCACCAAATTCTACTAGGCCCCAAAGGATTTCCTGGGCCAGATGCTGTTAAAAATAGTACTTAGGTAAACAGGTGGTGGGTGGCTGGGCTACTCTGCTGACTAGCAGACACTGAAGCTTTGGAGCAGACCTCTGAATCCCAGGCTACAGTATGAGTAAACAACTCTGCAGACGACCCCACCCACCTGGAATTGACGATGGCAACGTCATGTAAAACTCAGCAAGGAGACTAAATCAAAGAGTCTCCATTTTCTTTCAAAAATTCAGCCACAGACACCACTTAAGTGGCATCAATTTCGCCAGAGTTTTTTAAAACGGTTGGTGAGGTGATTTTCAAAAATCATCAAGCTTTTAGTCTCCCCAAGATGACACAGGGGAAGAAAAGTCCTTGCGGATCCAGGATTTGTTCATCTTGATGAACGTTAGTCTGTCTACATTGTCACTGGACAGCCGCGTGCGCTTATCTGTCAGCACACCACCAGCAGCGCTGAACACACATTCAGAGAGAATGCTGGCTGCGGGGCATGACATGATCTCCAAGGCGTGAGTGGCGAGCTCAGGCCATTTTTCAAGATTGGAAGCCCAAAATGAGCAAGGGTCCAGTTCCACAGTCATGGCATCGATGTTAACTTGTAGATTCTCTTGTACCATCCTCTCTAGACGTTGGCTGTGCGTCAGACTTCTTGTCTCCTGTGGCCTTGCAAAGGATGGTCAACCAAGTCCTTGTTGTCTTGGTGGTGGCGAGGTGAGAATCATGCTTCCATCGTCTGCCCTCTCCCCCCAACCTCGCACAACAGAAATTTGATCAAGGTCTCCCTCATCTGATGAGTCTTCCATGCCCAGCACCAGTTCGTCCTCCAATTCTTCCTCACCTCCTGCACCATCCTCAACAGTTTGGCTGCTACCATGCGCCCTCGGTAATCCCTCTCCCCCAGCCTCCAATGCCAGCCTCCTTGGTGCTGCCAACCTTCTTGACCTTGGAGATATGATCCCTTCCGCATACGACTCCTCCTGTTCCTCCTCCTCCTCCTCTTGTTCCACCACCTGACTCCGAACACTGTGTAAGGTGTGCTCCAGCATGTAAATCACCGGAATGGTCATGCTGATAATGGCATCGTCATCGCTAAACATCTTTGTTGCTATTTCAAAACTGTGCTGAAGGGTGCATAGGTCCCTGATCTGAGACCACTCCTGCAGCGTGATTTGCCCCACCTCTTGATCTTGTTGGCCCACGCTATACGTCATAACATATTGCACCAGGGCTCGTCGGACAGTGCAGACACTGCTCCTAGGCCAAAACTATTAACTGGATTAGATGCAGTGAAAATAGAGATACACAGGCGGTGTAGTTAGATTCACAGGCGTGCTACTCTGCTGACGTGCAGACACTGCTACTAAGCCCAAAACCCCAAAACGATTTCCTGGGATAGATGCCGTAAAAATTGAGATACACAGGCGGTGTAGCTAGCATCACAGGCGGGCTACTCTGCTGATGTGCAGACACTGCTAATAATCCCAAAACCCCAAAACTATTTACTGGGTTAGATGCAGTAAAATTTGAGATACATAGGTGGTGTAGCTAGCTTCACAGGCGGGCTACTCTGCTGACATGCAGACAATGCTACTAGGCCTAAAACTATCAACTGGATTAGATGCAGTGAAAATAGAGATACACAGGCGGTATAGTTTGTTTCACAGGCGGGCTCCTCTGCTGACGTGCAGACACTGCTACTAAGCCCAAAACCCCAAAACGATTTACTGGGTTAGATGCCGTAAAAATTGAGATACACAGGCGGTGTAGCTAGCTTCACAGGCGGGCTACTCTGCTGACGTGCAGACACTGCTACTAAGCCCAAACCCCCAAAACGATTTACTGGGTTAGATGCCGTAAAAATTGAGATACACAGGCGGTGTAGCTAGCTTCACAGGTGGGCTACTCAGATGACTATCAGACAATGCTACTAGCCCAAAAGGATTGGCTGAGCTAGATTACACCAAATGCTGTGACTAACACTTGCACAGCACTGGCTCAGACCTGCCTGGCGAACAGTGCTATGAACTGCTGTAACCTACCCTGTAAAGGGCTGATATTACAACTAGTCCCAACTCCCGACTCCCTAAACCTATCTCTCAGAAAATTTGCTGGCAAAAAAAGACTCTTTGACTGTATAGCGCCCACAGCAGCAGCGGTGCCATCTAACACTAAGCTGCAGCAGTGAGGAAGTGACGACGGGGCAAATGGCTGGTTCTCATTGAGCAAGGAGTGACATGTGACATACACAGCTAATGACACATGCCCTTGCTTGTCTGCATCACATGCACATTGCTGTGTGTGTGCGCACTGCTGATAGGCTGAGAGACTGCACCGCCCCTCTGTAAATGCGGGAAAGAAAAAAAAAATGGAGATCGGCGTTATTTCAGCACAGATCTATCCCCTGCTCCCCCCCGCCCACTGTACACTGAAACAGTCCATTAACAATGATAAACTGTTTTAATGTGCAAATCAAGCTAGGCTTTTGGTGAACGAACAGTTATCGAACAGAAACTCGAACAGCCGAATTTTAAGCAAATTGTTCGGGTTCGTCGAACGACTCGAACACCGCCCAAAACAGCTCGAATTTGAAATTGGCGAACAGTTCAACTCGAACACCGCTCATCTCTAATAACGAGCGATCAAAAGATCGTATCTGCACCAAAATGGTATCATTAAAACCATGTATTTAACCATGTATATTGCCAGTTCCCCCTTCCCTAGTCTGCTATAGCTTCCCGTATCCTGTGTCCTGTTTCTTTAATCCAGTATAGTTGGCCATGCTCCTGAAACCACTTCAGCGTTTGTCCGTATCCTGAAACTCCATAAGCGGTATATGTCTGCCACCTTGGGTGCTATTACCCAGGCCATTATCCTGGATTTGCAATGGTATTTGTACCCCATGGCTGCATTGGCGGTACCTCAACTATTTCCTGGAGCCAGTGTGTCAGTACCTGTCCCTGCGGCCGTGTCTAAACCTGTCCCAATGGCCATCCATCTGCACAGCGTAAAGGTGTTACAAGTAGCTGTCCTCCTCCATCTGAGAATCTGAAGTAACATTTCTGCCCTTTGGGGTCAGCAGCTACTGCCAGAAGCCGCCTTGGAGTGGCACCTGGCAGCTACCTGCCACACAAGTCTGACCTCACCACTGGAGGATCCAGCAACAACCAAGGTAACTGCTTTGTTATGTCCTTCCAGGGTAGCTCCAGTCTGTGGCACATTGGGTCCACGAACCACATTCGCCACCTAGGAGCGTAACAGTGTATAGGAGGCAAAAACACTACAAGCGAGTGCCGTCTGCACTGTAACCAATGAAATTATTTCCTCTTACCAAATGTCTAAGTGGAAATAAAAGATCCTCTCCTGATTGGTAGTGATATAGTCTGTAATGTAATTGATGGAAGACTTTAAATATAGGCAGAGTCCAATCCAGGGTGTTAGATTAAAAAGGATGAAGTTTATTTCCTTATCTCCATGGGAACAATGTACGAACCTTATCTCCATGGGATCAATGGCATTATGTTTTCACATAAATCAATATATCAATATCTTCAATATAGTAACCTAAGAAAAAAAGAAGAGGATACAAGGAAAGAAAGGGGAGGAACAAAAAAACAAAGGGAAGTCAAGAGGAAGCAAGGTGGAGGAAGGAGAACAAATCAATAAATAGCATATATCAAACAATATTACAACATAGAAAATATGTTGTAAAGGACATTTTCAGTCTATCTTGCCACTCCTTCATCCACGTCGCCTTCCTGCAGAAGAGACATTTTCCTATAAATATTAAAAAGAAAAAAAGAAAGATAATAATTAAAAAGAAATACTGATGAAGATCTCAAATAAAGGGGTTCAAGACAGACAGCTTTGTAAATTAATTTCAATCTTTAATCCTCTAGGTTGCAAACTCCCTAGTTCAAAAATCCATTTAATTTCCTTTCTTCTCAAAAGTGTGTCTGTCACCCCCTCTTCTTAAAATGGGGACATTATCAATTACTCTAAATTTCAGTTGGTTCACTGAATGTCTGTTCTCCAGAAAATGTTTAGAAACAAATAATTTAGTGAGACCTGTCCTAATTTTATTTTTGTGTTTGGAAATATGAGCTCGTATTGCCAAAGTGGTCTCCTCCACTTATAACAGGCCACATGGACAAGAGACCACATTCACCACAAAACTTCATCAACATTTATATCTATCTCTTAGATAATACCGCTTTCCTGTAGGGGGACTGCAGAAGGAGTCTCCATTAACCACGTTGGCACAAAAAGTACAATCCAAGCAAGGAAAATTTCTGATCCTAGGAGTGCTCAACGTAATTTATAATGACAATTTAATGGGGCCAGAATTTGCTTAAACCAATTTCTATTTAAAATTTCTGTCTCGTCTGAAAGAGAGAAGAGGCCAATAATTGAAGCCAGCAATCAAGGAGAGATCCCTATGTAATAGGGGCCAATGACTGTCTATGATGTCTGATATCCGTGGACTAGCAGGAGAAAAAAGTGATAACAAATGGAATTCTTTTGAAAGATTGATTAGGGCATGTACCCCCAAGAGGTCCTCGTGATTAAGTCTCAGTGCCTTCTGTTTAACTCCACAAACTTCATTGCTTAGGTGTTCCCGAGATATAAATTTAAGGCACATCTATTCCAATCTCTTATTAAGTCTCTCCTCACTCAAAGCTATCCACCTAACCCTAATCAATTGGCTCCACGGTAATGAGCTGACCATTCTTTCTGGATGATTACTATAAAAACGCAACAGACTATTTCTATCTAAACATTTAATGAACAAATCTTTCCTTAGTTTACCCTTCTCTTTATAAACAAGGAACTGTAGCTCAGTTGTGGAATGAGTGAATGTAAATTGTAAATCAGGAAACACATGGTTAATCTCATACGGCAAAGCAAAAAGGTCATCAAGATTACCATGCTATATAAAAAAATATTGTCAATATATCTCCACCAAGCACGAGCATGGCACCATTGTACACATATTTACTCTCGAATACCGTAGTGTAGATGTTGGCAAAAGTGGATGCCACATTGGACCCCATTTAACCAAGAAGTAATCATCCCCAAAGAGGAAATAATTCCTCCCCAGAATGAACTTGAGCAGCGCCTGAACAAGATATGCATATTCGGGCGTCATGCTCAGACCTGTTGACCCATTCAACAGTCTAGAGTCCCTTTTCATGCTCAATGAATACACAGAAAGAGACCACACCAAATGACGCTAGAATGGTTGAATTGGTTAGTTTTATATTTTTGATTTTATTTAGAAAGTCACGGGTGTCTCTAATATATGAACAAGCATTTGTAGCAAAATCACGCAAAATTTTATAAAAGAAGATATCCGTTATGCTAAATAAATATCCCCTCTCAGAGACTATGGGGCATCCTGTGTGGTTCTCAAAGTTTCTATGTACAAGTGCTTCTCACTAAATTAGAATATCATCAAAAAGATAATTTATTTCAGTTCAATACAAAAAGTGAATCTCATATTATATAGAGTCATTACAACAAAGTGATCTATTTCAACCTGAAAAGGCTTCCTAAGCATTTAAAAAGTTCCCTTAGTCTGTTTCAGCAGGCTCCACAATCATGGGGAAGACTGCTGACTTGACAGATGTCCAGAAGGCAGTCATTGACACACTCCACAAGGAGGGTAAACCACAAAAGGCCATTGCTAAAGAAGCTGGCTGCTTACAGAGTGCTGTATCCGATCATATTAATGGAAAGTTGAGTGGAAGGAAAAAGTGTGGTAGAAAAAGGTGCACAAGCAACTGGGATAACAGCAGCCTTGAAAGGATTGTTAAGAAAAGGCCATTCAAAAATTTGGGGTAGATTCACAAAGAGTGGACTGCTGCTGGAGTCATTGCTTCAAGAGCCACCACACACAGATGTATCTAGGACATGGGCTACAAGTGTCGCATTCCTTGTGTCAAGCCCCTCATGACCAATAGAAGTGTCTTACCTGGGCTAATATAATACCACCAATCAATATAAATGTGCAAGTAGCAAGGTAGGACTGTAGTTAAATTAATAAAATATAACTTTTAATTCACTCTATTAAAACGAGCCACTCAGACTCATAAAACCACATGACAAACAACGTACATATATTAACTAATGCTCCCAGTGAGCTCTACAAAAGCTCCAGCACAGCACGGTAACAGATAATGACACCTGTTCTGATAGAAACTAACACAACACGGGAAATTTCTTTTCTCACATAATCTGTATATAATGAGCTTTATAACAGATCCAATCAAAAGGAGTCATTATGATTGCTACTTATATATAGGAACAATCTCACCCGAAGTGTGGGTTGCTTCACAGCGTATTGTGGTCAGGATGTCCGTGCATATAAGGTGGCACTCTGCGTGCCCGTTCAACACCTCATTATTATGGAATTCATCCCACCAATTGTTTCTTCCTCCTTCATTCTGAGTTCTCCCAACGCGTTTCTCGTGGCTCAATCATCAGGGGAGAAGCCACTTCACAATAATCATTAGATGTGTGTCATACGTCCGGCACACATAGGAGGGTCGGCTTCCCCGCGCTCGCTTACTTCCTTTATATAGCACGCCACTTACACTACACATGTGACGTATTGAAGCCAGCGCCCGGGTTCCGGTTTTCCAGCGATCACATGATCCCTGGTTAAAAACGCCCCAGTGAAAATCATGTCCGCGTGAAGCGCACAGTGACATGCATACGTCACTTCCGGTCCAGAGGGGGAAAGAAGCTCCGCCCCCAGGAGGAGTATGTAGCGTTGCTTCATGCAGATAAGCACAAAAAGCGTCTTTAGAATTGCCGATGAATTTTAACCCCTAAGGTACCTTCGACGCAGGTTTACAGACCTTACTCGATTGGGGGAAAAGAATTTGGCAAGAATCAAATAAATAATATATACAAAATATCCTACAACCTCCATATCTCGGAAGGAGGACATTAAATGAGTCCTTGGTGGTCTCCAAAACTTACTAAGGCTAACTACACAATGCTGAATCCTCTTTCCCTTTACTGTATTGTGTAGTTAGCCTTAGTAATTGGCATAGACTTTTGGCATGGTGCTTATAGTTCCTTTTGTCTTAACGCCTAGAGGTAGATGTGTTTTGTACCCTAAGTTTTGGAGACCACCAAGGTCTCATTTAATGTCCTCCTTCCCTGGGGCGTTTTTAACCAGGGATCATGTGATCGCTGGAAAACCGGAACCCGGGCGCTGGCTTCAATACGTCACATGTGTAGTGTAAGTGGCACGCTATATAAAGGAAGTAAGCGAGCGCGGGGAAGCCGACCCTCCTATGTGTGCCGGACGTATGACACACATCTAATGATTATTGTGAAGTGGCTTCTCCCCTGATGATTGAGCCACGAGAAACACGTTGGGAGAACTCAGAATGAAGGAGGAAGAAACAATTGGTGGGATGAATTCCATAATAATGAGGTGTTGAACGGGCACGCAGAGTGCCACCTTATATGCACGGACATCCTGACCACAATACGCTGTGAAGCAACCCACACTTCGGGTGAGATTGTTCCTATATATAAGTAGCAATCATTAATGACTCCTTTTGATTGGATCTGTTATAAAGCTCATTATATACAGATTATGTGAGAAAAGAAATTTCCCATGTTGTGTTAGTTTCTATCAGAACAGGTGTCATTATCTGTTACCGTGCTGTGCTGGAGCTTTTGTAGAGCTCACTGGGAGCATTAGTTAATATATGTACGTTGTTTGTCATGTGGTTTTATGAGTCTGAGTGGCTCGTTTTAATAGAGTGAATTAAAAGTTATATTTTATTAATTTAACTACAGTCCTACCTTGCTACTTGTCTTACCTGGGCCAAGGAGAAAAAGATCTGGACTGTTGTCAGTGATCCAAGGTGTTGTTTTCAGATTATAGTAAATTTTGCATTTCATTTGGAAATCAAGGTCCCAGGGTCAGGAGGAAGAGTGGCCACAATCCAAGCTGCTGGAGGTCTAGCATGAAGTTTCCACAATCAGTGATGGTTTGGGGAGCCATGTCATCTGCTGGTGTAGGTCCACTGTGTTTTATCAAGACCAAAGTCAGTCCAGCCGTCTACCAGGAAATTTTAGAGCACTTCATGCTTCCCTCTGTCGACAAGCTTTTTGGAAAGGGAAAATGTCATTCTCCAGCAGAACTTGGCCCCTGTCCACACTGCCAAAAGTACCAATAACTGGTTTACACACAACAGTATCACTGTGCTTGATTGGCAGCAAACTCTCCTGACCTTAACCCCATAGAGAATCTATGGGGTATTGTCAAGAGGAAGATGAGAGACACCAGACCACCCAATGCAGATGAGCTGAAGGCTGCTAAAAAAGAAACCTGGGCTTCCATAACACCTCATCAGTGCCACAGGCTGATCGTCTCCATGCCACACCGCATTGATGCAGTAATTGATGCAAAAGGAGCCCCGACCAAGTATTGAGTGCATTTACTGAACATACATTTCAGTAGGCCAACATTTCTGATTTTAAAATAATTTTTCAAGCTGGTGTTATAAAGTACTCTAATTTTCTGAGATAATGACTTTTGGGTTTCATTGACTGTAAGCCATAATCATCAACATTAACAGAAATAAACACTTGAAATAGATCACTCTGTTTGTAAAGACTCAATATAATATTTGAGTTTCACCTCTATATAATATTTGAGGAACTAAAATAAATTAACTTTTTGATGATATTCTAATTTAGTGAGAATCACTTGTATCTTTGGAAAGATATATAGTACTTAGTGTTGAGCGATACCTTCCGATATTTGAAAGTATCGGTATCGGATAGTATCGGCCGATATCCGAAACATATCGGATATCGCCGATACCGATACCCGATACCAATACAAGTCAATGGGACACAAATATCGGAAGTGATCCTGGATGGTTCCCAGGGTCTGAAGGAGAGGAAACTCTCCTTCAGGCCCTGGGATCCATATTCATGTGTAAAATAAAGAATAAAATTAAAAAATAGGGATATACTCACCCTCGGACGCGCCCTGGTTGTAACCGCTGCAACCGGCAGCCTCCGTTCCTAAGAATGAGCGCGTGAAGGACCTTCGATGACGTCGTGGCTTGTGATTGGTCGCGTGACCGCTCATGTGACCCCTCACGCGACCAATCACAAGCTGCGATGTCATCGAAGGTCCTTCACGCGCTCATTCTTAGGAACGGAGGCTGCCGATTGCAACGGTTACAACCAGGGCGCATCCGAAGGTGAGTATATCCATATTTTTTATTTTTATTCTTTATTTTACACATGAATATGCATCCCGATCCCGATTCCCGACATCGCAAAAATATCGGAACTCGGTATCGGAATCCCAATACCGCAAATATCAGCTGATACCCGATACTTGCGGTATCGGAATGCTCAACACTAATAGTACTGGTACCACAGGAGAATCCATATTTATGTCCACAAAATTCAGACAGCTTTTGGTCATTGAGTAAATTGTACAAGGAGTCATTGACGAGAAGCTGTAATTGAGACTGAAAACGGGCAGTAGGGTCCCAAGATAATTTCCCGTAGACTGCTTCATCATCCAATTGACGTAAGATCTCAGCTCTATATTTACATGTATCCTTAATCATCACTGCCCCACCCTTATCTGCTGACTTGATTGTTATTTTCTTATTCTTACTGAGGTCATCAAGGACCCTCCTTTCCAAAACAGACATCTTGTGATTCGATTTCAAGTAAGATCTATTTCTTAATAAGTCAGTAACAATTTTGATCAACTGTTATATATGACTCCACCAAATGATTGTTACATGCTGGCACCACCTCTCGCAAAGTGACCATAGAAGCAGAGTTGTCAACTGAAGCATTAGTCTGAACATTAGACTTCCAAAAGACGGTAGTTAAATGTAATTTCAAAACAAAACAGTATAAGTCATTTTCAACCTGAAACTAATCAATCACATTAGAGAGGCAAAAGGAGAGGCCCTTAGCCAATTTATCTAACTGGACATCAGTCAAAGGAATTGATGACAAATTTACCACTAAGTCTCTGTGACTTAAGCGTTCTTCTGTCCCCTCTCAGTGCCTCAAATCTTCATGGGATGACGTGTTGTCCTCTGCTCTCATACCATTCCTCTGTGGCATTTCCTGGAAACGTGACCACGTCAATCCTCTTTTCTCCTAAAAAATAATTGGAGGTAGATGGCCCGTATTTGAATCATCCGTTGACTCAGAGTCAGATGTTGTAAAAACAAAGTCCTGCAAATTCTTCTCCTGAGGTTTTCTTCTCCTCCATAACTGGTTAAATGTACCCCTCCTAAATCTTGACCGATTCAAAGACTGCCATTTAATCTCACGGCCCATTCTGTAATCTTCTGCATCGCGAAACCTCAGTCAGCTGATCGAACAAATGACAGCACAGGAAGGGAGTTCTTTTAAACTAAAATTGTAACATAATTTCACGAAATCTAAAATCGATATTGAGCAAACGAAGTGTAAGAAATGGTTTTGTGAAGCAGACAATGGTTACGAGATGATGGACAACATTACTCTTTTACTATATGTGAGTTATTGCACTAGATATACTGTATGTAAACAATGCTTTAAATATTATACATGGGGAATTTTTTCATCTGGTATTTGTTATACGTTATTGATCTTAATGAATGTCTATGATTATATTGTTGATGGGTAAGATTTATGAAAGTTATGTTTTATGAATGGGAGCTTGACCTTTATGGTGATTGAAGTTTGTCTGTAAACCACAGTATATAAGCCCGCCATGTTTTTCATTGTTTGCACTTGAAAAACACCTATAATAGGTCGAAACATTATTTTGCTTATGGGGAAATAAACATTATCCTTTTTACTCTAACACTCTGGATTGGATCCTCTCTACAATTTCCTGATTACTTGATATTTCCAAGGGGAACTTTTCTCACTGGAAAAGAAGGCTTTCTAGAGTCAGTCTGTGGAGATTATGCTGTTAACAATTGTTTTGTTTTGTGTTTTATTATAAAGTGTGATGATTTTTAATTTGCTCTGTCTATATCTATAACAATTGTTTCTATCTGTTTGTAACGATGTCGATGTCAATGTTTGTTTGTTAATACTGTAAATATTGTAATTTATTTGTCTTGTTTCTACTCTGCTATGCTCTGCTACACTGGCTCTGTTTGTTCTATGTTTCTTTCCTTTTTTATTACTTTTATTCTGCTTTGTTAGCTAATTAAGTAATTATATTATTTCAGTTTATTGGTGCCTGGTCAGTTGTTAATTGATAAGTAGTACTGATAGTGCTGTGCTGACAACTAATTCTAATGTTAGATTAGTGGTCATTTCATCAGTTGGTTCACCTCCCACTACTAAGGAGGAGACATAGTGATTGGAGGTTTGATGGAAAATTCATGAGTCCCACTTCCTCCAAGTGTATGAGAAATCCAGAAAAAAACAAATAAGCTTTCTCGGACAAGTTCCTTTCAATAGTGCTGGCATGGACAGTAGAGCGATGCTGTCTCTAGAGACTGTGAACAAATAACTACAGTATAAGGCGGTATAAGATTTGCGTAATTCCTTGTGGTCACGAGCATTCGGAGAATAACCAAGGACAAAGGAAGTTTCGTAAATTCATGCAATTTACTTCTCTATTTTCGGTACATGAACCATCAGGTCCCTGAATAGATTCAGTAAAGCTCAGGCATGAGCTGGATGTGAACAAGTTCCAAATAAAAGACAACAATGAAGGTTTGGCATTAAAAATTGGACATTTTATTATGATGTACCACATGGGATAAGTCAAGGTAAGAAGAAATTTCCCAAGAACATAGGATATCGATGTACTGTTGATTAGACAGGATCTAATGAGTTGCTAAGAATTAACGAGTTCAAAGTATAGACATTTAAGACATATATTTGGGCATATCAGTAATGGGGGTTTGGTGGGGCATGTGCTGGGTTCTGGGTGTTGGAGAAAAATCTACAAAGTTCTAGGAAAGGATCTAAGATAATAAGAAAAAGGGCTAAGGTAGCAAAGTTGGAGTTTGCCTGGATTAAAGGATATCATAAGTACATTGAGAATGTTGAAAAGTTTTTGAGAATGTTTGACCCAACTGGTGCTGAGATTGGGCGTCTCTCGTCCCTCATTCCTGGAAGAGAGGTATTGTACATATTGTACTTAGTCACTCTCTAATGAAGGGGAGACTTGAAGACAGCAAAGTGAAAATGTAACTACCGAGATATGATAAGTCAATGATTGTACTAGTTTTCCCTATATTAGCTCTCAAGGAGCTGTTTGATTCCATTAATTCAGAACATTACAACTTCTTATTCAGCAAATGCTCATACTTTCATTCACAATCTTCACAAGAAAACTCCACAATGACCTCCTGATAGATGCAGTAATGATTTAGTAGTTTAGTTTGGATTCTTTGCTTGCCAAAAAAATTGTTTTACATGCTTGACATCTCATTTATTTTGTTTTTTGGGCACTGTTTGATGCGTATCTGACAAGAGCGGTGGTTTCAAGTAGAAACTAAGGGATTGTAATTTTGGGAAACTTGTTTGACTTAATACCGTGCTCCAAAAAATGTGCTAAAATAGTGCACCAAATTTGTGCAAAAAATTAAGACAACCATTAGGCAGTATAAACAGACACTAGATAGTCTGAAGATCTGCCAACTTTATCATCCTGCATAAGCAATTTGGGATAAATTTGGTAAATATTGTTAAAAAAATTTTGATCTATATTGTCTTACCTGAATGTTAGTTGTGCCGTCGGTACGCCAGGTGCCCTCCCAACCCTTTCTCTTCCAATGATGGCCCTTGCCAGCTGGTGTCTTGCTGTTTCGATGTTGGAGACATCAATGGCTTCCAACCTCCCTGGTGTTCATTCTCTGGAGGATACCCTCCTGTTTCAGTGTTTCCCTTGCAAATTATTTCTCTCCTTAGGATTTTTTCCATGAATCTTCTTTGCCTATGCCAGCTCTTTCTATGCTGCTCTTACTCCTATACCACAGACTGACTGGACACTCAGCCAGTGGGCCACCACATCAGTGAACATGCTCACTAACATACTGTAGCTATGCCACCTTCTGGTCTTCCATTCTTCGTTTCCCCCAGAATTTACCCCCATCCTTGTGCTTCTCAATCAGCGGTGACTCTATACACACCACATTTTACAAAGAAAACAGTAACACCCAACTGTTAATTTCTTCAAACATTTGTAGGTGGAATCATGCAAGAAATAACTATAATCCGTGATCAGGGCAGGAGAGATTTCATGTTCTGCCACATGGGCAGCCCAGAAGATGTGCAAAGTTTCTTAAGACTTTGTGGACATTAAATTTTGCACCAAGAATTTGATGCTTCCTTGAGGCTTTCATCTATAGATTTGGACAGAATCCCCGGTGGAGCCATTTACCACATTGAGGTAGATGGAGTTCCTTTTGTGCTTG
Source organism: Ranitomeya variabilis (assembly GCF_051348905.1). Lineage (NCBI taxonomy): Eukaryota > Metazoa > Chordata > Amphibia > Anura > Dendrobatidae > Ranitomeya > Ranitomeya variabilis. Next base: position 223,090,616 of record NC_135235.1, read on the forward strand.
CCTGGCTTCTGTTTTGATTCTGTCCATCTCTGTCAGGCAGGTACAAAATCGTAGTAGACCACTTAAGATGGAATCTCCAATAGAGCCAGTTAGATCTGGCCTGAGACTTGTATCTTTTAAGAAATTTGCTGTATCTTATTTCTATGGGCTCGGAGTACAAAACCAAAATATGAATAGTCAATTTTAATAAATTCTTGTGTTTTATTTAGTTTTTCTTACATAGGTTATTTATTTTGCTACTGGCCCCATAGAATGCAGATAGAGGACACAGAATATGCTGTTTACAAGAAATTGGATTTTTATGGGCTATTTGCTTCTAATTTTGATTATATCTCAGCTATGGAACAGTAAGTATGAGCTTTCATATCATCAATAATGATTTAAGTGTGATTAGATGTCTCTTTAAAGAACCTTATATTGAACTCCCACCTAATTCATCCAGCGTCAGCTAAAAGCCATTTTTAGTGCACTGGTTGGCCTGTACATTAGTACGAATCATTCTACTGCTCAAGTGCTACTGAGCATGTGCGACCACCAGGACACATGATGTGGGCGCTGTGAGAAAGAATCAACAAAACTCCTTATCATGCAAACAAGTATTTGAGAGTAATATCTAGACACAGAATATTAAACATATAATTGTTGCCTCATTAACTTGTATTACTTGACAACGTTTGGGTCTAGTGGGTGTCTCACCGGAAAATTATTATAACAGTCAAAAAATGATGCGTAAAGTTCCCTTGTGAATGTCACAGCTATAGACTCATAATGTAATTTTTGTTTTCCGGGAACCAGTACCGTGATCACACAGTTATATTTCATTAATCACTTAGTTGACTTCTAGATTTTATAAAGATGATAAAAAACTACATCTGAGTATGGAAGGAAATGTGAGCAAGCTAAGGGTTGCTTCATAAGTGTGTGAAAAAAAACATGATTGACGCTGCAAGATAATATTAAATTGCCGGTTGTGGGAGATGCTGTCATAAAGCTTGTCCAAGTCTAAAAACTATCACAAGAGTTCAGATGATGAGATGTGTGGTGCTGTTTGCAGGGTCACTACAATGTATAGTGGCTGAACCTGTACTTGACCTAGGGTGAAAGGCATCATACATGATAGTGCCAAAGTGTTAGATCACCGTCATCTAAAATAACCACCTACGGTAGACCGGTGACCTATGGTTGTGCTATCACTTGCAGCCTAGCTGAGAAATTTCTCTCTTCTTCTAGTGAATTTGAATTGAGTCAGTCCCATGGATGTAAGACTGGTGTAGGCCACAAAGTTCATCGTTGTTTTCTTCAATGATCTGAGATAGTTAGTCTCATAACCATTATTCACATAAAACCTAGCAAATTTTTGACCAGTTGTAATTAAATGTATGTGAATCAGCTCCTGGATCCCTATATGTGATATGGGGGAGAAGGAACTTTTGGACCCTCCTCACAACATTCCTGTTGACTAAAACTACCAAAGTCGTAAATTTAACTTCTCATATTCTAATAAGGAAATATTTTATTTAACACCAAGTCTATGTTTTTTTTTCATACAGATATAAACTGTCAAAAACCTGGCTATGAAATACGAACAGACCCACAAGTGCGTGTACAGAGAGGTCTATGTGCCCATGTTCCCTGCACATTTACTGTGCCCACAAATATAAGACTAAGTAGAAATACTAATGGATTCTGGTACAGATTAGTTGGAGACACAGGCCAGCTTGTGGCTTCCCAAGTAGATTCTAAATATTACACAAATGGACGCTTCCTCCTGATTGGGGATTTGACCAGAGGAGACTGTTCGTTGTACATAGAAGAACCCCTGAGTGCAGATGAGGGTGTGCATGTATTCAGATTGGAGGCTCCTCAGACACAGTTCACCTATACAAACATCCAACCTTATGTGGATGTAACAGGTGAGTGTAACGATAACATAAGTGGCCATAATTGATGTCCTCTTTACTTTTCAATCCATGTCGCACATTCTCTAAACATGTAGAAATAAAAAACATTATTTTCAATTTTTTAATAAAAATCCTTTACTGGTATAAACTTGTATCAATGTAACTGATGAAAAACAGAAAATAATATTTTCAACTAAAACCAACTGCCCACAATTCGAGACACTGCAAAAACCTTATCCAATGGAGCACTACTGGGATTGGGGTACGTCCAAGGAGACACTTTGTTATTCCTTGTGTGTTCTCCAACATTAGAGAGCGAGGGCGAGATCTGTTCCAACGCTAAACCCTGACTAAAGAAAGTTCCTTGTGCTAACGTCGAGGTCGACCTTGCACAACAGAACACCATAATCCTTATTCCAGGTCCCGACCTGCAAACACTTCTCTTCTGTCTTCTCATATGTTTTGCCCACTTACTTGGCTCATCAAGAAAAGTTCGTACAAAGTACTTGTAACTGGAATATCAGTTGTGAAATAAAAACTACAGCTGCATGTGTAGCTCCTCCATTTCAAAATGTCCTCAGTTGCTTAACCAGTACAGGTTCAGGCCATTTTATCCCATTCCGGACCAGGCACATTTCCATTTTTTGTAATATATTAAAAAATATATTTTGCTCTTTAAAGATCTGAAGCCTGTGTCTCTCCAGCTCTATTCCCCACCCAGCGCTGCCTCCTCCTGCTTGACTTACATCCACAATGCAAAATCACTGTCAGTGAAGCAGAAGGAGGAAAGGCTGGGTAGGGAATAGAGCTGAAGTGACACATCTATCATAGCCCTTAACATATTAATTAAAATACTTGCTTCTCAGTAATGGAGGAACAGACTGGACATTGAAAAGTCATGTTTTTGAAAGAGCGATATGCACATATAAATAGTTTGGGTGTAAAATCCCGCTGACAGATTCCCTTTAAAGTCAAGCACATCTGTCAAGACAGATTGGAGATGTATTTAATAGTGAATGATGAATTTGGGATATGGAGGCAAAGAAGACATCGCAGTTACGTGGAAAAATATATTTTTCTTTAATAAGATAAATTGCATTGTTTCTTATACTCCTAAGTATGACAAAGTAACAGTGAACATTCAAGCCCATGCCCTACTCCTTCTTGCATAAGTCTTTTTTTATCTGAAGCAGTACGCAAAAATTAAAATTATCTGTAAACTTGCAAACATAAAGTTATGTAAACAATCAATTTCATTTACAATAGAAATCAATTTTTAAAGCATTACTCCAGCGTTTTTTTCTTTGTGCGCCGTAGTGTCACTTTAAATGTGAACCACCTGCCCCGTTCTTATACTCACCTTTCGGCAGCTTCACCTTTTACCGGCCCCACTATGGTCACCATCTTGTGAGCGCAATTTCTGACTTGTAATGAAAAGTGACCTCCGACGTGCTTCAGCGGACACTGGAGTGCTCCAACAGGTCGCATTTAGCCGTAAACAGACCGGAGCGGCACTTTAAAAAAATGAGGGTGAGCATGAGACAGGGGCAGGGGACTTGCATTTAAAGCACCACTTCAAAAGTGCAATAGAAAAAAAAACTATGAAGTCGTGCTTTAAAAAAAGATTGAAAGTTAACCATCCGACCAGTTTTCCCATTATTTTTTATTTTTGTAGTACTCACAGATAAACCTACGATCTCTTCTACAAGGCTGGTGGATGGGAAGGAGGTGACGATGACTTGTACAAGTCCTGGGAGATGCCGGCGTATAGCACAGCCACGTATATCATGGGAAGGAGCCATGACTGCTACAAGACGGATGGACTATATTTTTACCTATGAAGATGGCACCAGGACCTTCCACTCCAACATCACATTCACACCAAGAAAGTCACAGAACAATTCTCCATTATTCTGTAGAGTGACTTTCAATCTAGGCTTGTCCACAGTGGAGAGGCAAACTCTGAATGTCGAATGTAAGTCATTCTCATCATGTTATATTTTCCTTAACCCCTTTCTGACATTGGACGTACTATCCCGTCGAGGTGGGGTGGGCTCGTATGACCACCGACGGGATAGTACGTCCAGCGCGATCGGCGGCGCTCACAGGGGGAGCGCGGCCGATCGCGGACGGGTGTCAGCTGACTATCGCAGTCAGTCACGGACCGCCCCCGGCACATTAACCCCCGGCACACCGCGATCAAACGGGCTTCCCTGAGTCCCCCGGAGCAATGCGATGTGATCACTTTGCTGCAAGGGTCTCTTACCTCCTCCTCACTGCAGGTGCCCGGATCCAAGATGGCCGCGGCATCCAGGTCCTGCAGGGAGGGAGGTGGCTTACCGAGTGCCTGCTCAGAGCAGGCGCTTGGTAAGCCTGCAGTGCTGTAAGTGAGATCGGTGATCTGACAGAGTGCTGTGAAAACTGTCAGATCAGCGATCTGTGATGTCCTTCCCCTGGGACAAAGTAAAAAAGTAAAAAAAAAAAATTTCCACAAGTGTAAAAAAAAAAATAAAAAAAAAAATTCCTAAATAAAGAAAAAAAAATATTATTCCCATAAATACATTTCTTTATCTAAATAAAAAAAAAACAATAAAAGTACACATATTTAGTATCACCGCGTCCGTAACGACCCCACCTATAAAACTATATCACTAGTTAACCCCTTCAGTGAACACCGTATGAAAAAAAAGAGGCAAAAAACAACTCTTTATTCTCATACTGCTGAACAAAAAGTGGAATATCACGTGATCAAAAAGACGGATATAAATAACCATGGTACCGCTAAAAACGTCATCTTGTCCCGCAAAAAATGAGCCACCATACAGCATCATCAAAGAAAAAATAAAAAAGTTATAGTCCTCAGAGGACAAAGCGATGCCAAAATAATTATTTATTCTATAAAATAGTTTTTATCGTATAAAAGCGCCAAAACATAAAAAAAGATAAAAATGAGGTATCGCTGTAATCAAACTGACCCGAAGAATAAAACTGCTCTATCAATTTTACCAAACGTGGAACGGTATAAACGCCTCCCCCAAAAGAAATTCATGAATAGCTGGTTTTTGGTCATTCTGCCTCACAAAAATCGAAATAAAAAGCGATCAAAAACTGTCACATGTCCGAAAATGATACCAATAAAACCGTCAACTCGTCCCGCAAAAAACAAGACCTCACATGACTCTGTGGACCAAAATATGGAAAAATTATAGGTCTCAAAATGTGGAGACGCAAAAACTTTTTTGCTATAAAAAGCGTCTTTTATTGTGTGACAGCTGCCAATCATAAAAATCCGCTATAAAAAATGCTATAAAAGTAAATCAAACCCCCCTTCATCACCCCCTTAGTTAGGAAAAAATAATAAAATTTAAAAAATGTATTTATTTCCATTTTCCCATTAGGGTTAGGTTTAGGGCTAGGGTTAGGGTTAGGGCTAGGGTTAGGGCTAGGGTTAGGGCTAGGGTTAGGGCTAGGGCTAGGGTTGGAGCTAAACTTAGGGTTGGGGCTAGGGTTAGGGTTGGGGCTAGGGTTAGGGCTAGGGTTAGGGCTAGGGTTAGGGTTGGGGCTAGGGTTGGAGCTAAAGTTAGGGTTGGGGCTAAAGTTAGGGTTAGGGTTTGGATTACATTTACGGTTGGGATTAGAGTTGGAATTAGAGTTAGGGGTGTGTCAGGGTTAGGGGTGTGGTTAGGGTTACCATTGGGATTAGGGTTAGGGGTGTGTTTGGATTAGGGTTTCAGTTAGAATTGGGGAGTTTCCACTGTTTAGGCACATCAGGGGCTCTCCAAACGCGACATGGCGTCTGATCTCAATTCCAGCCAATTCTGCATTGAAAAAGTAAAACAGTGCTCCTTCCCTTCCGAGCTTTCCCTTGTGCCCAAACAGGGGTGTACCCCAACATATGGGTCATCAGCGTACTCAAGACAAATTGGACAACAACTTTTGGGGTCCAAGTTCTCTTGTTACCCTTGGGAAAATATAAATTTGGGGGGCTAAAAATCATTTTTGTGGGAAAAAAAAGTTTTTTTATTTTCACGGCTCTGCGTTGTAAACTGTAGTGAAACACTTGGGGGTTCAAAGTTCTCACAACACATCTAGATAAGTTCCTTGGGAGGTCTAGTTTCCAATATGGGGTCACTTGTGGGGGGTTTCTACTGTTTGGGTACATCAGGGGCTCTGCAAATGCAACGTGACGCCTGCAAACCAATCCATCTAAGTCTGCATTCCAAATGGCGCTCCTTCCCTCCCGAGCTCTGCCATGAGCCCAAACAGTGGTTCCCCCCACATATGGGGTATCAGCGTACTCAGGACAAATTGGACAACAACTTTTGGGGTCCAATTTATCCTATTACCCTTGTGAAAATACAAAACTGGGGGCTAAAAATAATTTTTGTGAAAAAAAAAAGAATTTTTATTTTCACGGCTCTGCGTTATAAACTGTAGTGAAACACTTGGGGGATCAAAGCTCTCAAAACACATCTAGAAAAGTTCCTTAGGGGGTCTACTTTCCAAAATGGTGTCACTTGTGGGGGGGTTAATGTTAAAGCACATCAGGGGCTCTCCAAACGCGACATGGCGTCCCATCTTAATTCCAGTCAATTTTGCATTGAAAAGTCAAATGGCGCTCCTTCCCTTCCGAGCTCTGCCATGCGCCCAAACAGTCGTATACCCCCACACATGGGGTATCGGTGTACTCAGGACAAATTGCACAACAACTTTTGTGGTGTAATTTCTTCTCTTACCCTTGGGAAAATAAAAAATTGGGGGCGAAAATATAATTTTTGTGAAAAAATATGATTTTTTATTTTTATGGCTCTGCATTATAAACTTCTGTGAAGCACTTGTTGGTTCAAAGTGCTCACCACACATCTAGATAAGTTCCTTAAGGGGTCTACTTTCCAAAATGGTGTCACTTGTGGGGGGTTTCAATGTTTAGGCACATCAGGGGCTCTCCAAACGTAACATGGCGTCCCATCTTAATTCCAGTCAATTTTGCATTGAAAAGTCAAATGGCGCTCCTTCCCTTCCGAGCTCTGCTATGCACCCAAACAGTGGTTTATCCCCACATATGGGGTATTGGCGTATTCAGGACAAATTGCACAACAACTTTTGGGGTCCAATTTCTTCTCTTACCCTTGGAAAAATAAAAAATTGGGGGCGAAAATATAATTTTTGTGAAAAAATATGATTTTTTATTTTTACGGCTCTGCATTATAAACTTCAGTGAAACACTTGGTGGGTCAAAGTGCTCACCACACATCTAGATAAGTTCCTTAGGGGGTCTACTTTCCAAAATGGTGTCAATTGTGGGGGGTTTCAATGTTTAGGCACATCAGGGGCTCTCCAAACGCGACATGGCGTCCCATCTCAATTCCAGTCAATTTTGCATTGAGAAGTCAAATGGCGCTCCTTCCCTTCCGAGCTCTGCGGTGCGCCCAAACAGTGGTTTACCCCCACATATGGGGTATCAGCGTACTCAGGACAAATTGTACAACAACTTTTGGGGTCCATTTTCTCCTGTTACCCTTGGTAAAATAAAACAAATTGGAGCTGAAATAAATTTTGTGTAAAAAAAAATTAAATGTTAATTTTTATTTAAACATTCCAAAAATTCCTGTGAAACACCTGAAGGGTTAATAAATTTCTTGAATGTGGTTTTGAGCACCTTTAAGAGGTACAATTTTTAGAATGGTGTCACACTTGGGTATTTTCTATCATATAGACCCCTCAAAATGACTTCAAATGAGATGTGGTCCGTAAAAAAATGGTGCTGTAAAAATGAGAAATTGCTGGTCAATCTTTAACCCTTATAACTCCCTAACGAAAAAAAATTTTGGTTCCTAAATTGTGCTTATGTAAAGTAGACATGTGGGAAATGTTACCTCTTAAGTATTTTGTGTGACATATCTCTGTGATTTAAGGGCATAAAAATTCAAAGTTGGAAAATTGTGAAATTTTCTAAATTTTCACCAAATTTCTGTTTTTTTCACAAATAAATGCAAGTTATATCGAAGAAATTTTACCACTATCATGAAGTACAATATGTCACGAGAAAAAACAATGTCAGAATCGCCAAGATCCGTTGAAGCGTTCCAGCGTTATAACCTCATAATGGGACAGTGGTCAGAATTGTAAAAATTGGCCCGTCATTACGTGCAAACAACCCTTGGGGGTAAAGGGGTTAACAAACTAGCATCAAAATCTTGATGGTGCATGGATGGCCAAAGGAGTCACTCACTACAGATGATCAATTATCTGAGGCTGATCAATATTATTAATTATAGTATTTGTATATAGTAGGGATAAGAGACTCTTTCGAAATGTAAATTGGATAAGCATTGTATAATTGTGTCCATTCGTCAAACTCAATCTGACAGGTGCCCCGCCCCTATCAAGATGTATCAAAAAGGTGTAACCCCTCCCCGCCCTGTCAGCCAGCTGTCCCTCCTTGTCTGGCTGTCAGCTTTTGATACAGTTTGAATTGTTAATTGGATCCAGGGATTATTATCCCAGTATTGTTTTTATATTAGATTTTGATATTGTTAATTTGATACAGCGATTGCATTCTGTAATCAGCGCCCTGTGTTTTATTCTCCCCATGGTATGTCATGTTTCTTTTATAACAACAGCCTCATTATATGGAGCTGCAAGATTAACACAAACAGTTGTTTGTGGCTTCTGTAATCGCTGACCTGTTGTGAATTTGGTTTTTGGGCTCCCCCGGTGGTCACTGGTGGTACTGGACTTGTGTGCTTCACTTTCTCTGTTCACCTGTTTCCATCAGGATATGGGAGTATCCTATTTAGCCTTGCTGCTCAGTCATTCTAGTGCCGGCCATCAATGTAACCAGAGCCTTTCTGTTGCATGTTCCTGCTCCTAGTCTTCTGATCAGCTAAGTTGGACTCTTAGTCCTAAGTTTGTTTTGCATTTTTGTTCCAGTTCGCAGTTGTGTTATTCCAAGACCTAGTCCTTATTTATGTTTTTCTGACGTTCTCTTGCCATTGGGAACCATGACAGTATGGCTGGCCAAGTGTTAAAACTGTTGGCAGAAGAAAGGAGAGAAAAAGAAGTCTGCAGATTTTTTTTTTTTTTTCTGAGCTTGCTCTATAGTTTACTCAGTTGCATTTCTGCTCTAACTGCAGCCTTTGTCTCTCTCTCCTTCTAATCCTTGAATGGCTCTGATCCCACCTGATTAAAATGGATCCTCAGAGTTTGGCTACAGGTTTGAATAATCTTGCTACGAAGGTTCAAAATTTACAGGATTTTGTTATTCATGCTCCTATATCTGAACCTAGAATTCCTTTACCAGAGTTTTTCTCCGGGGATAGATCTCGTTTTCAGAATTTCAAATATAATTGTAAATTGTTTCTTTCTCTGAGATCTCGCTCCGCTGGAGATTCCGCACAGCAGGTTAGGATTGTAATTTCCTTGCTGCGGGGTGACCCTCAGGATTGGGCATTTGCATTGGCGCCAGGGGATCCTGCGTTGCTCGATGTGGATGCGTTTTTTCTGGCTTTGGGGTTGCTTTATGAGGAACCTAATTTAGAGATTCAGGCTGAAAAAGCCTTGATGGCCCTATCTCAAGGGCAAGATGAAGCTGAAATATACTGCCAAAAATTTCGTAAATGGTCTGTGCTTACTCAGTGGAATGAGTGCGCCCTGGCGGCAAATTTCAGAGAGGGTCTCTCTGATGCCATTAAAGATGTTATGGTGGGGTTCCCTGCGCCTACTGGTCTGAATGAGTCCATGACAATGGCTATTCAGATAGATCGGCGTTTGCGGGAGCGCAAAACTGTGCACCATTTGGCGGTGTCTTCTGAGAAGGCGCCAGAGAATATGCAATGTGATAGAATTCTGTCCAGAAGCGAACGGCAGAATTTTAGGCGAAAAAATGGGTTGTGCTTCTATTGTGGTGATTCAACTCATGTTATATCAGCATGCTCTAAACGTACAAAAAAGGTTGATAAGTCTATTTCAATTGGCACTTTACAGTCTAAGTTTATTCTATCTGTGACCTTGATTTGTTCATTATCGTCAATTACCGCGGACGCCTATGTCGACTCTGGCGCCGCTTTGAGTCTTATGGATTGGTCCTTTGCCAGGCGCTGTGGGTTTAATTTAGAGCCTCTGGAAGTTCCTATACCTCTGAAGGGTATTGACTCTACGCCATTGGCTAGTAATAAACCACAATACTGGACACAAGTGACTATGCGTATGAATCCAGACCATCAGGAGATGATTCGCTTCCTTGTGTTGTACAATCTACATGATGTTTTGGTGCTTGGATTGCCATGGTTACAATCTCATAACCCAGTCCTTGACTGGAAAGCAATGTCTGTGTTAAGCTGGGGATGTCAGGGGGCTCATGGGGACGTACCTTTGGTTTCCATTTCATCATCTATTCCCTCTGAGATTCCGGAATTTTTATCTGATTATCGTGATGTTTTTGAAGAGCCTAAGCTTGGTTCACTACCTCCTCACAGAGATTGCGATTGTACCATAGATCTGATTCCGGGCAGTAAATTTCCAAAGGGTCGTTTATTTAATGTATCTGTACCTGAACATGCTGCTATGCGAGAATATATTAAGGAGTCCCTGGAAAAGGGACATATTCGTCCTTCTTCATCTCCCTTAGGAGCCGGTTTTTTCTTTGTATCTAAAAAAGATGGCTCTTTGAGGCCGTGTATTGATTATCGACTCTTGAATAAAATTACAGTCAAATATCAGTATCCTCTGCCACTGCTGACTGATTTGTTTGCTCGAATAAAGGGGGCTAAGTGGTTCTCTAAGATTGATCTCCGTGGGGCGTATAATTTAGTGCGAATTAAGCATTGGGATGAGTGGAAAACCGCATTTAATACGCCCGAGGGCCATTTTGAGTATTTGGTAATGCCTTTTGGTCTTTCAAATGCCCCTTCAGTCTTTCAGTCCTTTATGCATAACATTTTCCGTGAATATTTGGATAAATTTATGATTGTGTATCTGGATGATATTTTGATTTTTTCGGATGACTGGGACTCTCATGTCCAACAGGTCAGGAGGGTTTTTCAGGTTTTGCGGTCTAATTCCTTGTGTGTGAAGGGTTCTAAGTGTATTTTTGGGGTTCAAAAGATTTCTTTTTTGGGGTACATTTTTTCCCCCTCTTCCATTGAGATGGATCCTGTCAAGGTTCGGGCTATTTGTGATTGGACGCAACCTACTTCTCTTAAGAGCCTTCAGAAATTTTTGGGCTTTGCTAATTTTTATCGTCGATTTATAACTGGTTTTTCTGATGTTGCTAGACCTTTGACTGATTTGACTAAAAAGGGTGCTGATGTTGCTGATTGGTCCCCTGCTGCTGTGGAGGCCTTTCGGGAGCTTAAGCGCCGCTTTTCTTCCGCCCCTGTGTTGCGTCAGCCTGATGTTACTCTTCCTTTTCAGGTTGAGGTCGACGCTTCCGAGATCGGAGCTGGGGCAGTTTTGTCGCAGAAAAGTTCCGACTGCTCCGTGATGAGACCTTGTGCGTTCTTTTCTCGAAAATTTTCGCCTGCCGAGCGAAATTATGATATTGGTAATCGGGAGCTTTTGGCTATGAAGTGGGCTTTTCAGGAGTGGCGTCATTGGCTCGAGGGGGCTAGACATCAGGTGGTGGTATTGACCGATCACAAGAATTTGATTTATCTTGAGTCTGCCAGGCGCCTGAATCCTAGACAGGCGCGCTGGTCGTTGTTCTTCTCTCGGTTTAATTTTGTGGTCTCATATCTACCAGGTTCTAAAAATGTGAAGGCGGATGCCCTTTCTAGGAGTTTTGAGCCTGATTCCCCTGGTGATTCTGAACCTACAGGTATCCTTAAGGATGGAGTGATATTATCTGCTGTTTCCCCAGACCTGCGACGGGCTTTGCAGGAGTTTCAGGCGGATAGACCTGATCGTTGCCCGCCTGGTAGACTGTTTGTTCCTGATGATTGGACCAGTAGAGTCATCTCGGAGGTTCATTCTTCTGCGTTGGCAGGTCATCCTGGAATCTTTGGTACCAGGGATTTGGTGGCTAGGTCCTTCTGGTGGCCTTCCCTGTCTCGAGATGTACGAGTTTTTTTGCAGTCTTGTGATGTTTGTGCTCGGGCCAAGCCTTGTTGTTCTCGGGCTAGTGGATTGTTGTTATCCTTGCCTATTCCGAAGAGGCCTTGGACTCACATCTCTATGGATTTTATTTCTGATCTCCCTGTTTCTCAGAAGATGTCTGTCATCTGGGTGGTGTGTGACCGTTTTTCTAAGATGGTTCATTTGGTACCCTTGCCTAAGTTGCCTTCCTCATCCGAGTTGGTTCCTCTGTTTTTTCAAAATGTGGTTCGCTTGCATGGTATTCCGGAGAATATCGTTTCTGACAGGGGGACCCAGTTCGTGTCTAGATTTTGGCAGGCGTTCTGTGCTAGGATGGGCATTGATTTGTCTTTTTCGTCTGCGTTCCATCCTCAGACTAATGGCCAGACCGAGCGAACTAATCAGACCTTGGAGACTTATTTGAGGTGTTTTGTGTCTGCGGATCAGGATGACTGGGTTGCCTTTTTGCCGTTGGCGGAGTTTGCCCTCAATAATCGGGCTAGTTCTGCCACTTTGGTTTCTCCTTTCTTTTGCAATTCGGGGTTTCATCCTCGTTTTTCTTCCGGTCAGGTGGAGTCTTCGGATTGTCCTGGAGTAGATACTGTGGTGGATAGGTTGCATCGGATTTGGGGACAGGTGGTGGACAATTTGAAGTTGTCCCAGGAGAAGACTCAGCGTTTTGCCAACCGCCATCGTCGTGTTGGTCCTCGTCTTCGTGTTGGGGACTTGGTGTGGTTGTCTTCTCGTTTTGTCCCTATGAGGGTTTCTTCTCCTAAGTTTAAGCCTCGGTTCATCGGCCCGTATAAGATTTTGGAGATTCTTAACCCTGTGTCCTTTCGATTAGACCTCCCTGCATCTTTTTCTATCCATAATGTCTTCCATCGGTCATTATTGCGCAGGTATGAGGTACCGGTTGTGCCTTCCGTTGAGCCTCCTGCTCCGGTGTTGGTTGAGGGTGAATTGGAGTACGTTGTGGAGAAGATCTTGGACTCCCGTGTTTCCAGACGGAAACTTCAGTATCTGGTCAAGTGGAAGGGCTACAGTCAGGAGGATAATTCTTGGGTGACAGCCTCTGATGTTCATGCCTCTGATTTGGTCCGTGCCTTTCATAGGGCTCATCCTGATCGCCCTGGTGGTTCTTGTGAGGGTTCGGTGCCCCCTCCTTGAGGGGGGGGTACTGTTGTGAATTTGGTTTTTGGGCTCCCCCGGTGGTCACTGGTGGTACTGGACTTGTGTGCTTCACTTTCTCTGTTCACCTGTTTCCATCAGGATATGGGAGTATCCTATTTAGCCTTGCTGCTCAGTCATTCTAGTGCCGGCCATCAATGTAACCAGAGCCTTTCTGTTGCATGTTCCTGCTCCTAGTCTTCTGATCAGCTAAGTTGGACTCTTAGTCCTAAGTTTGTTTTGCATTTTTGTTCCAGTTCGCAGTTGTGTTATTCCAAGAGCTAGTCCTTATTTATGTTTTTCTGACGTTCTCTTGCCATTGGGAACCATGACACTGACCGCTACATATTTAGAATCAACGTGTACATATAACTCGTCAAACTCAATTGGGCACATTATGTAGTAGTGTATAATAGGGTCCATTCGTCAAACTCAATCTGACAGGTGCCCCGCCCCTATCAAGATGTATCAAAAGGGTGTAACCCCTCCCTGCCCTGTCAGCCAGCTGTCCCTCCTTGTCTGGCTGTCAGCTTTTGATACAGTTTGAATTGTTAATTGGATCCTGGGATTATTATCCCAGTATTGTTTTTGTATTAGATTTTGATATTGTTAATTTGATACAGCGATTGCATTCTGTAATCAGGGGGCAGTGTGTTTTATTACCCCCATGGTATGTCATGTTTCTTTTATAACAACAGCCTCATTATATGGAGCTGCGAGATTAACACAAACAGTTGTTTGTGGCTTCTGTAATATGTATTGTATTAAGTTTGCTCTTATTTGCAAGTGCGGCGCAGGGAGCTGACCATGACATATTTAGAATGAATGAAGAAAGGAGCAGCATCCATGTCCAGGTGAAAAATTCAAAAATCTTTATTCTGCCATTACAAACATGCAACGTTTCGGCTGGTAACCAGCCTTTATCAAGCATCTTGCTTGATAAAGGCTGGTTACCAGCCGAAACGTTGCATGTTTGTAATGGCAGAATAAAGATTTTTGAATTTTTCACCTGGACATGGATGCTGCTCCTTTCTTCATTGGTTCTGTGAGTATTGGTCCAGTTGGATTCATGGACTGTGGAGCGTGCACCGTGGATATCTGAGTGCTGTTGGTTAAACCATTTTTTGTATATTTAGAATGAAAGCACCATCAGCATTTCAGCGTGTCCTGGGTTGTGTTAGGTGTGATAACGCCCCACCCTGTACAGATAACGTCCATGCAAAGCGCAGTCAGCTAACCACAACCACACGGCTTAACACTTTGCATTGTTTGCTAATTCTCATCATTGCATGATAGTATAATTCTCTTCTTATCATTGCATGATAGTATATACGGGTGTGTCAAGCTGTACAATCTGCAGATTCTGCTCTTGCAGGATCTTCCAGTGATTTTGACAATGTACTACCTCTAAAGAAACGCTCAGTGTCGCGGCGCCGCGTAAGTAAAAAACAGCCTGTTGCTGAACATTCATCTTACATGGGGAGCCCTCTGTGGAATGATGAACACATCAAAATCTTTATTGCCATGTCTGCTCAGTACGTCCATATCAAACTCGCACAGATCAAACTAAAATCTTTCTGTGATACGTATGAAAGACTGATAAATGCCTGTCCAACTCCTGACATTATCGCTGAACTATATGCTTTTAAACTAAATCATGCATGTGTACATACACTCCACCTGTGAATTTAAATAAATCTAAGTCCACATGACTAAGCTTGGTTGGCTATTGGTTGAAAAATTAACTAATAATGAAATGTCATAGATCGTTCAGACGTTTTACAGCATTTCTATCATCATCAAAGGCCGCCCCGCAATTTCAACGCGCATATACATACAGACCATTTTAGATTTGTAAATTTGAAACAAATAATTCTGCAAAAACACAGAATAAACATAATATGCTCGTAAAATGCGTGTGATGTGTTATAAAACTCATATAAAAATGAGAATGTGTTATAAATCTCGTATAAAATGAGAATTACAGTATCAAATAATGATGCAAAACACAAAATACACATAATATACCCGTGAGAATGTGTTATAAATCTCATATAAAAATGAGTGTGTTATAAATCTCATATAAAATGAGAATTACAGTATCAAATAATGATGCAAAACACAAAATATACATAATATCCCCGTGAGAATGTGTTATAAAACTCATATAAAAATGAGAATGTGTTATAAATCTCATATAAAATGAGAATTACAGTATCAAATAATGATGCAAAACACAAAATATACATAATATACCCGTGAGAATGTGCTATAAATCTCATATAAAAATGAGTGTGTTATAAATCTCATATAAAATGAGAATTACAGTATCAAATAATGATGCAAAACACAAAATATACATAATATCCCCGTGAGAATGTGTTATAAAACTCATATAAAAATGAGAATGTGTTATAAATCTCATATAAAATGAGAATTACAGTATCAAATAATGATGCAAAACACAAAATATACATAATATCCCCATGAGAATGTGTTATAAAACTCATATAAAAATGAGAATGTGTTATAAATCTCGTATAAAATGAGAATTACAGTATCAGATAATGATGCAAAACACAAAATATACATAATATACCCGTGAGAATGTGTTATAAATCTCATATAAAAATGAGAATGTGTTATAAATCTCATATAAAATGAGAATTACAGTATCAAATAATGGTGCAAAACACAAAATATACATAATATACCCGTGAGATTATCACACCTAACACAACCCTTTATCTGTACAGGGTGGGGGCGTTATCACACCTAACACAGCCCAGGACACGCTGAAAAATTATGCTGCCGGGGCTTTCATTCTAAATATGCAGCGGTCAGCGATTACAGAAGCTATGAGTTTTAAAAGCCTTTATTAAAGTATGTATCAGACTGTAATGTTAGCTGTATGATAGTGTAATTCTCATATAATGCCCAGTGTTAGAGTGATGTGGCAATGAGATATTACAGAAGCCACAAACAACTGTTTGTGTTAATCTCACAGCTCTTGCAGGGCTACAGCTGTTTGTAGTTAAGTAAGGAATAGATAAGGGCTCTGTGTAAATGAGATAATGTGCCCATATAGTGAGGCTGTTGTTATAAAAGAAACACGACATACCACTGGAAAATAAACACAGTGCCCCTGATTACAGAATGCAATCGCTGTATCAAATTAACAATATCAAAATCTAATATAAAAACAATACTGGGATAACAATCCCTGGATCCAATTAACAATTCAAACTGTATCAAAAGCTGATAGCCAGACAAGGAGGGACAGCTGGCTGACAGGGCGGGGAGGGGTTACACCCTTTTGATACATCTTGATAGGGGCGGGGCACCTGTCAGATTGAGTTTGACGAATGGACCCGATTATACACTTCTTGGATAACTTCATCAAATTTACCCAGGAATTTCAGTTTATCACAAATCTAAAGTACTCCAAAGCCTCCAATTGCCCCTAAAAAAGCGTGTAACACCCTGAGGTCTTCTAAGACTTTAATTAATCCCTTTCAAGTTTTTTAACATAAACACTGCCTTTGTATTATCCAGCTGACCTCAACATATATGCCCGGGGGTTACTAGGCTGCCAGTGGAGAGAAACAGCTTGTTTAATAAATTACACACTGCGCTAAAGACTTTTTATGCAATAATATAAATAAGGTCCAAAAATTATCCAATGTTTTGTCTTCAAGGAAATTGTGCTATTGATGCCTCTAAGTCAAGGATAACAAATGAAATGTATTATGTAGGGGTCTACCTGAATAGTTTAAAGCCTGTACTCCACCCCAAACTTGGTTGAATCATGCATATTGTAAATGATGAATTTAAAGCAGGTGCTTTAACTACCTACCATTCAGGTGTCACTGTCTGCCCTATCAACATTATATGTTGCTTTCTGTGACTACTGTGGTGATTAAATAACAGGAATTTTAGACGTATTAACAGGAAATAACTATATATATAGGCTCTGCATAATATTATCAGTCACTGGTTTATGTTGCTCAAACAGATGCTCAAACATATAGAGTGTTGAATTTCACTATGTTGCAATGTCGCAAATTAGGCAGTTCTCAATCACACTGCTCTATGTCTGTAATCTTTGAGCATGTTCTTTGCCAGATATCAACAGCTTAACTGCCCACATTCTCCTTGTCATGATAACCACCTTTGTAAAACAGTTATATTTGTTAATTTTTTCTTGTATTTTTAAGCTGAGGATGTGCACTACGTAGAGAGAATGTGTTTTTTTGCCCAAACTCAGTACTGCCATGATTTATCTGGCATTGTCGCTTAGTAAGTATACCAATTGTGCTTGATGGGAAGCCATTCATCTTTACATTTACTGCTCAATGTAGAAAAGCAACTCCTCTTCCATATAGCTTTTGTCACTCCTGTTCATAAGCTGTAAAGACAGCTTGGCAGTGCTGTAGTTTACAAGAATGACTGAAGGTAGGAAATAAGTGCTGCATGGGGTTGGAACCAGACCTATTGCCCAACCTTAGAGGTGCCAGCCTGATTTTTTGCTTGCGCTGGTCCATCATCACCATTCAAATCATTAAGTCAGTGCACCATGAAAGATGTACACTGTCTCTAGCTGTAGTTGCTGCTGTCAGTTAAAACATGTTGATGGTTAAGAGCACCTTGCCACACAAATTAAATTCCAACTAGCGGCACTTGGTATCCACCATATGAAAGTGTAAAGTGGGGAAATAACAGCAGCTAGTTATCCTCCATTGAGACAACACACAGGCTATTTTTTTGCAAACGGAAGTAAAATCTACCTGTTATGGGAATGGCTGTGGAGCACTTGGGATTTGAGTTTCCACACAAATGCACTAATGGACTCATATTGGCTTATTGATGTTTCCCAGTCACACATTTGGATAAATGATGATGCAATGGAGGGAGAGTATGGAAAGTAGTAGATGATAATTATGGTGGACATGACTACAACTAGGTAGTACTTGATGATTGCAAGGAGAATGAAGAGGACAGTTTGAGCCTATATCGTATTGCTGGCAAGTTTGCTTTTTCTATATGAGTAGGTGATGCTGCCATAGTTCTCCTAGTGTCCTCACCCATCCCCTGTAGACTGTGAGCCCTCTCAGGCAGGGTCCTCTCCCTCCTTCTGTACCTGATAGTGCCTTATTTTTACTCATGTTTATTGTATTTGTCTATATTTGCCCCCTTTTCACATGTGAACCCATGGAATAAATGGCGCTATTAAAATATATAATAATAATAAAGTAATAATAATAATTAGTGCCGGGTACTCCATGGCTTAAATTTTGGCTGCTAAACCCACTTATTAGTTTCTTTTGAAAACATAGAAAATAATTCTCACACCTGAGATGCCTGCGTATAGTTAACATCACCATTACATCCATGACCAGAGCTTTCAGAAACTTTTAAGGCTAACCCACCAACAGCAGCTACAGATTCACATGCTCCTGAGCTGATTATAGTAGAGGCAGAACTTTGTCAGAGGACGTTTAGTATGAATGTTGGCTCTGCTCTTTATCGCCAATACCACCACCATTATCCTCTGATTGCATCACTTTGTCAACCCAATCTGGTTCTAGGCTCATGTCCACCTTACAATCAATATCATTATCATCATCCCCAGCTTACAATTCCCCCAAAGAGGAAAATAGTTTGAGCACTTTGCCCTTCTCCTGATTCCCAACTTTAGATTTTTTTCAGACTCTACGTGCAACTACTACCACTTCCAAACTTGTAGGTGCCCCTTCCACAATGGCTGCCAGTTTCACAGCTACTAAAACCAACAAAGCAACTAGGTATTTAATTCATGGCCTCCACCCCATCTCCTCCACTGACTGTTCTAATTCAACACAACTGGAACAAGTTGTAAAATATCTTCATTAGCACCAAAAATATTGTGACTTAGAGGACTAGGGGCAAATAATACAGACATGCCATTGACAAAATTAAAAGTTTGTAATGTAAAAAATTAGCTTTTATACCAGGGAAGGAGGAAGAATATGCAGAACACTGACTCAAACTGATTGCATCATAGTTAGTGATGGGCGAACCCGAACAGTAAAGTCCATGGTCCATACCAAACACCTAGTGACCATAGTACTCTCATCAGTCAATGCCTGTGACCGGCGGTAACTTTTTTACCGCTGGTCAGAGCTGCTGACTCACACGTTGTCTTCTGACATCGTGAGAACCACTGTGCTCTGACTGGTGTTAACGATTTTACCTCCCACCAGAGCCGGTGTTTCCTGCACTATCACGCAGAGGGAAACGATGGATGTTTGGACCCTCTAGTCACCTGAATGGGATCCGGGTTCGGGTTTACGTTTTGGTACCATTTTGGTGTTCAAACTGAACTTTTTAAAAGTGTTCAGCTGAACCCTCTGGACCCAAACATCTATGGCTTCACTCATCTCTAATCACAGTCAATGGTAACATCACCCTGCTGTGACCTAGACTACTGAAGTGCCGTAAGTCCATATTGTTCTCCAATTCCTCTCTATTAAAATGCTTACAGGCAAAGAAGGACAATCGTGACCTGTAAGTGGTAGTCCAACTTGTCTACTTAATGACTTGTGTCAGTGGCCTCACCCTGCTGCTGCTACTTGAAGTTCCCGCATTCTTATTGCCAGATATGTTTTTTTGTATTTTTTTACCTTCCCCTGTCCATTGTTACTGCCACATTCTCATTCATCATATTATTTTCTTCTATACTTCTTTTTCTTTCTTCTTTCAATCACAATTCCTCCTTCCAAAAAGAGGGACCAAAAAATTCTAAGTAAACATAAAAAAAATGGCGCCAAGGCCAAAACAACCATGGAAGTGTCGTCGAGACATGGAGAGACCGGTGGCACCTCTCGGAGAGCGATGCACTCTTGAACGACATGACTTCAGAATGCGTATCAAAGTCTAGGCAACAAAGAGTGAAGTTGAGACCAGTGCAGCAGCAGAGCGGGCAGAACTGGAGCCAGAGAAGGGATAGTGGGGAGCTGTAAGGGGGTTAGTGAGGGGCTATGATAGTATTTTTTTTACTGCATCTTAGTCCCTTGCAGGCCCATCCATTTACCGTATATACTCGAGTATAAGCCGACCCGAGTATAAGCCGACCCCCCTAATTTTGCCACAAAAAACTGGGAAAACTTATTGACTCGAGTATAAGCCTAGGGTGGAAAATGCAGCAGCTACCGGTGAATTTAAAAAATAAAAATAGATGCTCCATACTGTTCATTATGGCCCCATAGCTGTGCCATATAGTGCTCTGCACCGTTCATTATTGCCCCATAGCTGTGCCATATAGTGCTCTGCACCGTTCATTATTGCCCCATAGCTGTACCATAGAAAGCTGTGCCATATAGTGCTCTGCACCGTTCATTATTGCCCAATAGATGTACCATAGAAAGCTGTGCCATTGCTGCTGCTGCAATAAAAAAAAAAAGACATACTCACCTCTCTTGCTTGCAGCTCCTCAGCGTCCAGTCCCGGCGTCTCTCCGCACTGACTGATCAGGCAGAGGGCGGCGCGCACACTATATGCGTCATCGCGCCCTCTGACCTGCACAGTCAGTGCGGAGAGATGCCGGGAAGATGGAGCGGCGCAAAGCGTGTGGAACGCGGATAGGTGAATATGTAATACTTACATGCTCCCGGCGTCCCGCTCCTTCCCCCGGACAGCTGGTCTTCGGTGCCGCAGCCTCTTCCTCTATCAGCGGTCATCGTTACCGCTCATTAGAGAAATGAATATGCGGCTCCACCCCTATGGGAGTGGAGTCCATATTCATTTCTCTAATGAGCGGTCCCACAGAGGCGCCAGGAGCCCCGGAAGCAGGTGAGTATGCCTCAGCACCCACTTCCCCTCACCCGCCGACCCTGCCGCCGACCGTGACTCGAGTATAAGCCGAGAGGGGCACTTTCAGCCCAAAAATTTGGGCTGAAAATCTCGGCTTATACTCGAGTATATACGGTAATATGCTTTCTGATGAAGACTTCAAAAAATAACAAAAAGCATTTTTCTGTGCCAATCCGGTCTCATTCTTTTTAAGCCAGGTAAATAATAAAAAAATATAAGAGTAGCGACAGGCTGCAAGAAGCCATATTGGTACGGTGTATATGTACAAAAAATGAAGCAAATAAAACAGCTGTAAAATCAGTACTGCATGGGACATGCACGCTTTCCATTATTATATTGTAACACGCAGTTAATAAAGTTTATAAACATCTTTGTTAAATACTTTTTGTTTATTTCTTTCAGATTCTCCATCTATAATTATTACTACTGAAGGTAAATGAATGTTGACATAGCCTATAAAGTCTACCATTATCTGTCTAGATAAGTAGGTATTTATAGAGATAGATAATATATAGATAGATAGATAATAGATAGATAGATAGATAGATAGATAGAT
Organism: Ranitomeya variabilis; assembly: GCF_051348905.1. Taxonomy (NCBI): domain Eukaryota; kingdom Metazoa; phylum Chordata; class Amphibia; order Anura; family Dendrobatidae; genus Ranitomeya; species Ranitomeya variabilis. The sequence goes on from NC_135235.1 coordinate 223,112,165, forward strand.
AGATAGATTAGATAGATAGATATTAGATAGATATATAATAGATGCATAATAGATAGATATATAGATAATAGATAGATATATGGATAATATATAGATAGATAATAGATAGATACATATGAGATAGATAGATAGATAGATAGATAGATAGATAGATAGATAGATAGATAGATAGATAGATAGATAGATAGATACAGTAGAAACAGTTGTGTGAAAAAGTGTTTGGCCACTTCCTGATTTCCTATTCCTTTGCATGTTTGTCGCACTTAAAAGTTTCAGATCAAGAAACAAATGTAATTATTAGGCAAAGATCACAAAAGTAATCACAAAATGCAGCTTTTAAATGAAGATCTTTATTATTCTCCTTCAGGATATTTTTATAGACAACAGAATTCATGGTTCCATTTACCACAACAAGTCTTCCAGGTCCTGAAGCAGCAAAACAACCCCAGACCATCACACTACCACCACCATATTTTACTGTTGGTATGATTTTCCTTTTCTGAAATGTTGTGTTACTTCTACGCTAGATCTAATGGGACATACACCTTCCAAAAAGATCAACTTTTGTCTCATCAGTCCACAGAATATTCTCCCAAAAGCCTTGGGGATCACCAATATGTTTGCTGGCAAAACTGAGACGAGCCTTTATGTTCTTATTGCTCAGTAGTGGTTTTCATCTTGGCACTCTGCCATGTAGGCCAGTTTTGCCCAGTCTCTATCTTATGGTGAAGTCATGAACACTGACCTTAACTTGAGCAAGAGAGGCCTACAGTTTTTTGAATATTGGTATTGGGTCTTTTGTGACCTCTGTGATGAGTCATCAATGCGCTCTTGAGATAATTTTAGTCAGTTGGCTACCCCTGGGAAGGTTCACCACTGTTCCATGCCATCCATTTATGGATAATGGCTCTCACTGTGTTTCACTGGAACCCCAAAGCTTTAGAAATGGCTTTATAACCTTTATAACCTTTTCCAGACTGATAGATCTCAATTACCTGTACTTTGTTTCTAATTTGTTCCAGAATTCCTTTGGACTGCAGCATGATGTCTAGCTTTTGAGGATCTTTTAGTCTACTTCACTTTGACAGGCAGGTCCTATTTAAGAGATTTCTTGATTGGAAACAGATGTGGCAGTAATCAGGCCTGCGTGTAGCTGGCAACTTCGAACTCAGCTTCCTAAAGATATGATTAGCCACAGTTTATTTATGTTTTAGGGCAGGGGGGTCAATCACTTTTTCACAGAGAACAGTGTAGTTTGGGTTTCTTTTTTCCTTAATAATAAAGACTTTCATTTCAAAATTGCATTTTGTATTTATTTGTCTCAGTCTAATATCTTAATTTGTTTTGTGCTGTGAAACATTTAAGTGTTACTAACATGCAAAAGAATCAGGAAGAGGCAAACAATTTTTCACACAGGACCCTGTTGGTTTGGATTTCTTTTTCCCTTAATAATAAAGACCTTCATTTATAAACTGCATTTTGTGATTACTTGTGTTTTCTTTCTCTAATATTTAAATGTGTTTGGTGATTGAAACATTTAAGTATGACAAACATGCAAAAGAATAGGAAATCAGGAAGGGGCAAACACTTTTTCACGCAACTGTAGATCGGTAATAGAAAATAGATAGACTTTATACAACTCATCCTTTCATGTCCCTCTCTTAGGTGTTGATATCAATGATACAACCTCATTGATTGTGGAGGACGGAGATTCTGTAACTCTTCGGTGCATTGCAGACAGTAACCCGAATGCTTCCGTCACTTGGTATAAAGAAGACATGGTTGTTCATCGCAACATAAGTAATCAGACTATCACCATTCAACTCATCAACATTATCGAAAGTGATTCTGGCAGATATCAATGTTCCGCAATGAATGAACATGGGGTCACAAATAGAAGCATTCAAATCATATATCGAAGTAAGTAGAAAACATTCTTCCTGTGTTATGAGCGGTCTTCTTGTTTAACAGATATAGGAAAAGAAAAGATGACTAATGAATTGAACTTTTCACCTTTTCATTATGTGCAGTGCAATAAACCTCAGGGGTGCTTGAAAGTTTGACAAAAAGTCAGAATTTTTCATATTTCGACATAAATTTGTACAAAATAAAATCAGATTTTTAGACAAGCACTAAAAATAAAAAGAAGCGAATCAAACAAATGATTCAAAAATATTAAATTGTGTAATTTTTTAAAATTAGGAACATAGATACAATATCACATGTCTATGAGTAGCAAAAGGAGGTGAAGTTTTGATCCTAGTGTCTGGGGTGGCCTTGTGTAGCAACAACTTCATCTAAAAGTTTCCAGTGATTGTTGATTAGTTCTGCACATCGGCTTGTAGGAGTTCTAGCCAATTAATTCTTATGAAGAAAGCTGTGATATTGTTTGGTTTCTTTCATTAACTGTTTGCTTCAGGTCTTTCCAAAATATTTGTATAGGATTAAAATCCATTTTATCCTTTTGTATGTAACTTTCCTTTTGCAGAATGACTTGTGGATTTTGGTTGTTGTCTTGCCGTATGAGCCGCGTTCTCTTGAGATTCAGGTCTTGAACAGATGTCCTGACATCTTCTTTTAGAATTCATTGTTCCATCGCTGATTTCAGCCATGATGCTACCAATGCCATGTGTTACAGATTTAGGAGGTGTTTATGCTGTAATGCCATGTTTTTCTTTCTCAATATTGTTTCTCATTTAAACCAAAAAGCTTTATTTTGGTCTCATTTGTTCTAGTAGCCTTCTGGCTTGTCCAGGTGAACTTTAGCAAACTGCAGATAACCAGCAATGCTCTTGTTGAAGAACAGTAGCTTTCTCCTTGCACACCATTGTTTTTCAGTGTCCTCCTGATGGTGGACTCATGTACCTTAGCTAACATGAGAGAGGCCTTTAGTTTCTTAGAGGTTTCCATGGGCTTCTTTGTGTCCTCAAAGACTATTATAGGCCTAAGTATTGGAGTGATCCTCATGGGTCAACCACTCCTGCGGAAGATAATATTGGTTTTGATGTTCCTCCATTTGTACACAATCTGCCTGACTATTATTGAGTAAATTGTGAGTTACAAATTTTTGAGATAATTTTGTAATCTGAAGAGAATCAACAGTTGCATCAACGAAAGTTCTCAGAAATCCACTTTGTTTGTTAATGCCATGGTTCACTTCCCAAAACATGTGTTGTGAAATTCAGGCTTTGATAGACTCATATTCTTTAAATAAAACAAGTCACCCACTTACATCTGATTGTCATCACATTAATCAAAATCTCCACCCTCTAATTTCATCTTCAAATTATGGGGTTATCCAGACAAAATCGATAAGTCTGCTATTACTCTGTGTGACAGCAGACTTATGAAATCCACCTGAGTGCACGGTTTTGTGCAGATATTCCCTGTTTTTCAGACCCGGAACCCGAGGGTATGTACGAGTTATACGTACTTCCGGCCAGTGGGTGTTGCCTCGCTCCACGCACTTGTATAAAGCCGAGGCCGGGCCCCAACTAGTGGAAGGCCAGTGGGCATGTCCAACTAAAGGGTGCAGCCATGCTCCATACAAGTGTATGGTGAGCAAGGCCTCGCCCATTGGCCAGGAGTATGTATAACTCATACATACCCTCCGGACCCGGGTCTGAAACTGGCGAATCCCCACAGCTCACAGTGCGTGTGCTGGGGGGATCTTTAAGCCTGCAGTCATACAAAATGACTGCAGACTTATTGTTTTTAACTGGATAACCCCTTTAACTCTGACTCATAAAACCTCACATACTTTTCTTATTCACAGATACGTGATAATGGATCATCTTCCTTATTTAGAAATTACAAAGTCTAATGTTTTTAACTCATTCTTTTGATTTTGTTCTCTTTATCGACTTTTGTGAAAATCTAATGTAACTTTAGGTCAAAATTATGCAGAACTATGGAAATTTCTGGAAAGCAGAGCTCAATTGAAATTGAGTTAACTTTTTTTAAGGAATTAGCTGAAACCAACAAATTCAAACACTATGTGATTCTTTTATGCAAAAGGCCAAAAATGGCTAATGCCATTTTTACATAGTAACATAGTTATTAAGGTTGAAGGAAGACTTTAAGTCCATCTAGTTCAACCCATAGACTAACCTAACATGCCCTAACATGTTGATGCAGAGGAAGGCAAAAAAAACCCGTGTGGCAAAGAGTAAGCTCCACATTGGGGAAAAAAATTCCTTCCCGACTCCACATACGGCAGGCAGACTAGTTCCCTGGATCAACGCCCTATCAAGGAATCTAGTGTATATACCCTGTAACATTATACTTTTCAAGAAAGGCATCCAGTCCCCTCTTAAATTTAAGTAATGAATCACTCATTACAACATCATACGGCAGAGAGTTCCATAGTCTCACTGCTCTTACAGTAAAGAACCCGCATCTGTTATTATGCTTAAACCTTCTTTCCTCCAGATGTAGAGGATGCCCCCTTGTCCCTGTCTCAGGTCTATGATTAAAAAGATAATCAGAAAGGTCTTTGTACTGTCCCCTCATATACTTATACATTAACATAAGATCACCCCTTAGCCTTTGTTTTTCCAAACTAAATAGCCCCAAGTGTAATAATCTATCGTGGTATTGCAGACCCCCCAGTCCTCTAATAACCTTGGTCGCTCTTCTCTGCACCCGCTTCAGTTCAGCTACGTCTTTCTTATACACCGGAGACCAGAACTGTACACAGTATTCTAAGTGTGGTCGAACTAGTGACTTGTATAGAGGTAAAATTATGTTCTCCTCATGAGCATCTATGCCTCTTTTAATGCATCCCATTATTTTATTTGCCTTTGTAGCAGCTGCCTGACACTGGCCACTAAATGTGAGTTTGTCATCCACCCATACTCCCAGGTCTTTTTCATTGACTGTTTTTCCCAGAGTTTTAGAATTAAGCACATAGTTATATAGTTATACATCTTATTACTTCTACCCAAGTACATGACCTTACATTTATCCCCATTAAAGCTCATTTGCCATTTATCAGCCCAAGCTTCTAGTTTACATAAATCATCCTGTAATATAAAATTGTCCTCCTCTGTATTGATTACCCTGCAGAGTTTAGTGTCATCTGCAAATATTGAAATTCTGCTCTGTATGCCCCCTACAAGGTCGTTAATAAATATGTTAAAAAGAAGAGGGCCTAATACTGACCCCTGTGGTACCCCACTGCTAACCGTGGCCCAGTCCGAGTGTGCTCCATTAATAACCACCCTTTTTTTCCTATCCCTGAGCCAGTTCTTAGCCCACTTACACATATTTTCCCCTATCCCATTATTCTCATTTTATGTATCAACCTTTTGTGTGGCACCGTATCAAAAGCTTTTGAAAAGTCCATATACACTACATCCACTGGGCTCCCTTGGTCCAGTCCGAAACTTTCCTCTTCATAGAAATTGATCAGATTAGTCTGACAGGAACGGTCCCTAGTAAACCTGTGCTGATACTGGGTCACGAGGTTATTCCTCTTCAGATACTCCAGTATAGCATCCCTTAGAAAGCCCTCCAGGATTTTACCCACAGTAGAGGTTAAGCTTACTTGCCTATAATTACCGAGTTCAGCTTTTGTCCCTTTTTTGAATATTGGCACCAAATTTGCTATACACCAGTCCTGTGGTACAGACCCTGCTACTATGGAGTCTTTAAATATTAAAATAATGGTCTATCAGTGACTGTACTTAATTCCTGCAGTACTCGGGGGTGGATCCCATTTGGGCCCGAGGATTTGTCAATTTTAGTGATTTTTAGACGCCGCCGTACTTCCTGCAGAAGATTGTAACAGACAGAGAAGAATCACATGAATTTGGGTGGGATTCCCCAAAATAATTTGCATCAATTGGATTACTCATTAATCAGGAGGATCTATCATAGCCTGTATAAAAGCTGAGGAAGGGAATGCAGCAGCCATTTAGTGGTTTAACTGGGTATTAAAAAAAAGTATTTATTTTTTATATATATATTTTGGATATTGATAAAAAGTTAAAATTTCTAAATAAAAAAATGATTTGATAAAATGTAATGTAAGATATAATGAATGTTACATGAGTCTTCTCTGTTATAGATAGCTGATCAAATAAAAACTAAACAAGAAAAAGAGTAATATTTAGTTTTTTCTTTTCAGGTGCAAAATCGCAAAATAGCCCTGCGATTGCGGGTGCAGTAAGCGGAGTAATTTTGCTTTTGCTGATAATATTAATAGGAGTTTTACTATATATGTCATTCAGAAAGTAAGTGACTAATGCTTGCATCCAAACCCATAATAAAATGTATATATTAGGTGGTGAAGCTTTTTCTGCTAAGAAAAGATATTGGTGGGTCATTTTGAAAAAAAAATGTGATGTCTCAGCCATTATTTTTACAAATTTTTTGATCTATGGCAAAAGTCAATGAAAAACACCAAGTTTAAGCAATAACGCATCATCAAAAGTGCAAATTAATGTAACAATGTTTACCTTTTTATTACAAATTATTTTTTCTGTATTTGTTTTCCATCTTTCAGGTATATATAATTACTCATATACAGTATTTCCCTTCCAGGAAAAGAAAACAAAATGCTGACGAGAACCGGAAAAACACAAGTGCAAATCATGCAAATGATACATACAGCTATGCAGAATTTACTAAACCAGTAAGTAACTGACAAAACAAGTGCTGCACCTTATGCACTGCTCCGTATGTACAAGAATATAACTACTATATACTGTCCCTATGTACAAGAATATAACTACTATAATACTGCTCCTATATACAAGAATATAACTACCATAATACTGCCCCTATGTACAAGAATATAACTACTATAATAATGCTCCTATATACAATGAAAAAAATACTATAATACTGCCCCTATGTGCAAGAATATAACTATTATAATACTGCCCCTATGTACAAGAATATAACAGCTATAATACTGCCCCTATGTACAAGAATATAACTACTATAACACTGCCCCCTATGTACAAGAATATAACTACTATAATACTGCCTCTATGTACAAGAATATAATTACTATAATACTGTCCCTATGTGCAAGAATATAGCTACTATAATACTGCTCCTATATACAAGAACATAACTACTATAATACTGCCCCTATGCAAGAATATAACTAATATAATACTGCCTCCTATGTACAAGAATATAGCTACTATAATACTGCCCCTATGTACAAGAATATAACTGCTATAATACTGCTCCTTTGTACAAGAATATAACTACTATAATACTGCTCCCTATATACAAGAATATAACTACAATAATACTGCTCTTATGTACAGCAATATAACTACTATAATACTGCTCCTATGTACAGGAATATAACTGCTATAATACTGCCCCTATGTACAAGAATATAACTACTATAATACTGCCTCCTATGTATACGAATATAACTACTATAATACTGCCCCCATATACAAGAATATAACTACTATAATACTGCCCCTATACAAGAATATAACTACTATAATACTGCCCCCATATACAGGAATATAACTACTATAATACTGCTCCTATGTACAGGAATATAACTGCTATAATACTGCCCCTATGTACAAGAATATAACCACTATAATACTGTCCCCTATGTACAAGAATATAACTACTATAATACTGCTCCCATGTACAAGAATATAACTGCTATAATACTGCCCCTATGTACAAGAATATAACTACTATAACACTGCCCCTATGTACAAGAATATAACTACTATAATACTGCCCCTATGTACAAGAATATAGCTACTATAATACTGCCCTTATGTACAAGAATATAACTGCTATAATACTGCCTCCTACATACAAGAATATAACTACTATAGTACTGCCCCTATGTACAAGAATATAACTACTATAATACTGCCCCATGCAAGAATATAACTACTATAATACTGCCTCCTATGTACAAGAATATAGCTACTATAATGCTGCCCCTATGTACAAGAATATAACTACTATAATACTGCTCCTTTGTACAAGAGTATAACTACTGTAATACTGTCCCCTATGTACAAGAATATAACTACTATAATACTGCTCCTATGTACAAGAATATAACTACTATAATACTGATCCCTATATACAAGAATATAACTAATATAATACTGCTCCTATGTACAAGAATATAACTACTATAATACTGCTCTTATGTACAAAAATATAACTGCTATAATACTGCCTCCTACATACAAGAATATAACTACTATAGTACTGCCACTATGTACAAGAATATTGCTACTATATTACTGCCCCTATGTACAAGAATATAACTACTATAATACTGCTCCTATGTACAAGAATATAACTGCTATAATACTGCCCCTATGTACAAGAATATAACTACTATAATACTGCCCCATGTACAAGAATATAACTACTATAACACTGCCCCTATGTGCAAGAATATAACTACTATAATACTGCCCCTATGTACAAGAATATAGCTACTATAATACTGCCCTTATGTACAAGAATATAACTGCTATAATACTGCCTCCTACATACAAGAATATAACTACTATAGTACTGCCCCTATGTACAAGAATATAACTACTATAATACTGCCCCTATGCAAGAATATAACTAATATAATACTGCCTCCTATGTACAAGAATATTGCTACTATATTACTGCCCCTATGTACAAGAATATAACTACTATAATACTGCTCCTTTGTACAAGAACATAACTACTATAATACTGCTCCCTCTATATAAGAATATAACTACTATAATACTGGTCCTATGTACAAGAATATAACTACTATAATACTGCTTCCTATGTACAAGAATATAACTACTATTATACTGCTCCTATGTACAGGAATATAACTGCTATAATACTGCCCCTATGTACAAGAATATAACTACTATAATACTGTCCCCTATGTACAAAAATATAACTACTATAATACTGCTCCTATGTACAAGAATATAACTGCTATAATACTGCCCCTATGTACAAGAATATAACTACTATAATACTGCCCCTATGTACAAGAATATAACTACTATAGCACTGCCCCTGTGTACAAGAATATAACTACTATAATACTGCCCCTATGTACAAGAATATAGCTACTATAATACTGCCCTTATGTACAAGAATATAACTGCTATAATAATGCCTCCTACATACAAGAATATAACTACTATAGTACTGCCCCTATGTACAAGAATATAACTACTATAATACTGCCCCTATGCAAGAATATAACTAATATAATGCTGCCTCCTATGTACAAGAATATAGCTACTATAATGCTGCCCCTATGTACAAGAATATAACTACTATAATACTGCTCCTTTGTACAAGAGTATAACTACTATAATACTGTCCCCTATGTACAAGAATATAACTACTATAATACTGCTCCTATGTACAAGAATATAACTACTATAATACTGCTCCCTATATACAAGAATATAACTACTATAATACTGCTCCTGTGTACAAGAATATAACTACTATAATACTGATCCCTATATACAAGAATATAACTGCTATAATACTGCTCCTATGTACAAGAATATAACTACTATAATACTGCCCTTATGTACAAAAATATAACTGCTATAATACTGCCTCCTACATACAAGAATTTAACTACTATAATACTGCCCCTATGCACAAGAATATAACTACTATAATACTGCCCCTATGCAAGAATATAACTAATATAATACTGCCTCCTATGTACAAGAATATTGCTACTATATTACTGCCCCTATGTACAAGAATATAACTACTATAATACTGCTCCTTTGTACAAGAATATAACTACTATAATACTGTCCCCTATGTACAAGTATATAACTACTATAATACTGCTCCTATGTACAAGAATATAACTACTATAATACTGCTTCCTATGTACAAGAATATAACTACTATAATACTGCTTCTATGTACAAGAATATAACTACTATAATACTGCCCCATGTACAAGAATATACAGTAACTACTATAATACTGTCCCCTATGTACAAGAATATAACTACTATAATACTGCTCCCTATGTACAAGAATATAACTACTATAATACTGCTCCTATGTACAAGAATATAACTACTATAATACTGCCCCTATGTAAAAGAATATAACTACTATAGTACTGCTCCTTTGTACAAGACTAAAACTACTATAATACTGCCCCATGTACAAGAATATAAACACTATAATACTGCCCCTATGTACAAGAATATAACTACTATTATACTGCTCCCTATGTACAAGAATATAACTACTATAATACTGCTCCTATGTACAAGAATATAACTACTATAATACTGCTCCTATGTACAAGAATATAACTACTATAATACTGCCCCTATGTAAAAGAATATAACTACTATAATACTGCTCCTTTGTACAAGACTAAAACTACTATAATACTGCCCCTATGTACAAGAATATAACTACTATAATACTGCTCCTTTGTACAAGACTAAAACTACTATAAGGCCTCACTCACACAAACACGCCAAGTGTTATCTGAAGTTTTTTGGCATAACACTCTGCCCAATGTTATTCTATGGGGCAGTTTAGGTCAGTAATTATTTTCTCATGCAGTTTCAGTCTGAGATAACAATGTCAGTATGCTACGAGTAATGTTGTGAAATTGGATTTTGGGCTCCCCCGGTGGCCACTGGTGGAATTGAACTGGTGTGCATCATCCTCTCTGTTCACCTGTTTCCATCAGGATATGGGAGTCGCTATTTAGCCTTGCTCCTCTGTCACTTCCATGCCGGTCAACATTGTAATCAGAAGCCTTTCTGTGCATGTTCCTGCTGCTAGACAACTCCCAGCTAAGTTGGACTTTAGTCCTTGTTTGTTTTTGCATTTTGTTCCAGTTCACAGCTGTAGTTTCGTTTCTGTGTCTGGAAAGCTCTTGTGATCTGAAATTGCCACTCTGATGTTATGAGTTAATACTAGAGTCTTAAAGTAATTTCAGGATGGTGTTTTGATAGTGTTTTCAGCTGACCATGAAAGTGCCCTTTCTGTCTTCCTGCTATCTAGTAAGCGGACCTCAATTTTGCTAAACCTATTTTCATACTACGTTTGTCATTTCATCTAAAATCACCGCCAATATTTGTGGGGGCCTCTGTCTGCCTTTCGGGGAAATTTCTCTAGAGGTGAGCCAGGACTATATTTTCCTCTGCCAGGATTAGTTAGTCCTCCGGCCGGCGCTGGGCGTCTAGGGATAAAACGCAGGCTACGCTACCCGGCTACTGTTAGTTGTGCGGCAGGTTTAGTTCATGGTCAGTTTAGTTTCCATCCTTCCAAGAGCTAGTTCTTATGTTTGCTGGGCTATGTTCTCTTGCCATTGAGAACCATAACAGTTTGACCGGCCACCAAAGGGTTAAATTAATTGACAGAGAAAGGAGAGAAAAGAGAAGTCTGCTGAAGATTTTTTTTTTTTTTTTTTTTTTCCTTCAGTTCTGAGTGTGCTTGTAATTGAATCTCTTGCAAGTCTGCCTATATTGCAGCCTTTCTCTCTCTCTCTCCTTCTAATCCTGGAATGGCTCTGTGTTCACCTGTTTAAAATGGATATTCAGAGTTTAGCTGCAGGTTTGAATAATCTCACCACGAAAGTTCAAAATTTACAAGATTTTGTTGTTCATGTTCCTATATCTGAACCTAGAATTCCTTTGCCTGAATTTTTCTCGGGGAATAGATCTTGCTTTCAAAATTTCAAAAATAATTGCAAGTTGTTTTTGTCCCTGAAATCTCGCTCTGCAGGAGATCCTGCTCAGCAGGTCAGGATTGTGATTTCCTTGCTCCGGGGCGACCCTCAGGATTGGGCTTTTGCATTGGCTCCAGGGGATCCTGCGTTGCTCAATCTGGATGCGTTTTTTCTGGCCTTGGGGTTGCTTTATGAGGAACCTCAGTTAGAACTTCAGGCGGAAAAGGCCTTGATGTCCCTATCTCAGGGGCAAGACGAAGCTGAAATATACTGCCAGAAATTCCGTAAATGGGCTGTGCTTACTCAGTGGAATGAGTGCGCCCTGGCGGCGAATTTCAGAGAGGGTCTCTCTGATGCCATTAAGGATGTTATGGTGGGGTTCCCTGTGCCTGCGGGTCTGAATGAGTCCATGACAATGGCTATCCAGATCGATAGGCGTCTGCGGGAGCGCAAACCTGTGCACCATTTGGCGGTGTCTACTGAGAAGACGCCAGAGAATATGCAATGTGATAGAATTCTGTCCAGAAGTGAACGGCAGAATTTTAGACGAAAAAATGGGTTGTGCTTCTATTGCGGTGATTCAACTCATGTTATATCAGCATGCTCTAAGCGTACTAAGAAGCTTGATAAGTCTGTTTCAATTGGCACTTTACAGTCTAAGTTTATTCTATCTGTGACCCTGATTTGTTCTTTATCATCTATTACCGCGGATGCCTATGTCGACTCTGGCGCCGCTTTGAGTCTTATGGATTGGTCCTTGGCCAAACGCTGTGGGTATGATTTGGAGCCTCTTGAAACTCCTATACCCCTGAAGGGGATTGACTCCACCCCATTGGCTAGCAATAAACCACAATACTGGACACAAGTAACTATGCGGATTAATCCGGATCACCAGGAGATTATTCGCTTTCTTGTGCTGTATAACCTACATGATGTGTTGGTGCTTGGATTGCCATGGCTGCAATCTCATAACCCAGTCCTTGACTGGAAAGCTATGTCTGTGTTAAGCTGGGGATGTAAGGGGACGCATGGGGACGTACCTGTGGTTTCCATTTCATCATCTATTCCCTCTGAGATTCCTGAATTCTTGACTGAATATCGTGACGTTTTTGAAGAACCTAAGCTTGGTTCATTACCTCCGCACCGGGAGTGCGATTGTGCCATAGATTTGATTCCGGGTAGTAAATACCCTAAGGGTCGTTTATTTAATCTGTCTGTGCCTGAACATGCTGCTATGCGAGAATATATAAAGGAGTCCTTGGAAAAGGGACATATTCGTCCTTCGTCATCTCCCTTAGGAGCCGGTTTTTTCTTTGTGGCTAAGAAAGATGGCTCTTTGAGGCCGTGCATTGATTATCGGCTTTTGAATAAGATCACGGTTAAATATCAATATCCGTTGCCACTGCTGACTGATTTGTTTGCTCGCATAAAGGGGGCCAAGTGGTTCTCTAAGATAGATCTCCGTGGGGCGTATAATTTGGTGGGAATTAAGCAGGGGGATGAGTGGAAAACCGCATTTAATACGCCCGAGGGCCACTTTGAGTATTTGGTGATGCCTTTTGGTCTTTCAAATGCCCCTTCAGTCTTTCAGTCCTTTATGCATGACATTTTCCGTGATTATTTGGATAAATTTATGATTGTGTATCTGGGACTCTCATGTCCAGCAGGTCAGGAGGGTTTTTCAGGTTTTGCGGTCTAATTCCTTGTGTGTGAAGGGTTCTAAGTGCGTTTTTGGGGTTCAAAAGATTTCCTTTTTGGGATATATTTTTTCCCCCTCTTCCATCGAGATGGATCCTGTCAAGGTTCAGGCTATTTGTGATTGGACACAACCCTCTTCTCTTAAGAGTCTTCAGAAATTTTTGGGCTTTGCTAACTTTTATCGTCGATTTATTGCTGGTTTTTCTGATGTTGTTAAACCATTGACTGATTTGACTAAGAAGGGTGCTGATGTTGCTGATTGGTCCCCTGCTGCTGTGGAGGCCTTTCGGGAGCTTAAGCGCCGCTTTTCTTCCGCCCCTGTGCTGCGTCAGCCTGATGTTGCTCTTCCTTTTCAGGTTGAGGTCGACGCTTCTGAAATCGGAGCTGGGGCGGTTTTGTCGCAGAGAAGTTCCGATTGCTCCGTGATGAGACCTTGTGCTTTTTTCTCACGTAAATTTTCGCCCGCCGAGCGGAATTATGATGTTGGGAATCGGGAGCTTTTGGCCATGAAGTGGGCTTTTGAGGAGTGGCGTCATCGGCTTGAGGGGGCTAGACATCAGGTGGTGGTATTGACTGACCACAAAAATCTAATTTATCTTGAGTCCGCCAGACGCCTGAATCCTAGACAGGCGCGCTGGTCGTTGTTTTTCTCTCGGTTTAATTTTGTGGTGTCCTACCTGCCGGGTTTTAAGAATGTTAAGGCGGATGCCCTTTCTAGGAGTTTTGAGCCTGACTCCCCTGGTAATTCTGAACCTACAGGTATCCTTAAGGATGGAGTGATATTGTCTGCCGTTTCTCCAGACCTGCGGCGGGCCTTGCAGGAGTTTCAGGCGGATAGACCTGATCGTTGCCCACCTGGTAGACTGTTTGTTCCTGATGATTGGACCAGTAAAGTCATTTCTGAGGTTCATTCTTCTGCGTTGGCAGGTCATCCTGGAATCTTTGGTACCAGGGATTTGGTGGCAAGGTCCTTCTGGTGGCCTTCCCTGTCTCGAGATGTGCGAGGCTTCGTGCAGTCTTGTGACGTTTGTGCTCGGGCCAAGCCTTGTTGTTCTCGGGCTAGTGGATTGTTGTTGCCCTTGCCTATCCCGAAGAGGCCCTGGACGCACATCTCGATGGATTTTATTTCGGATCTTCCTGTTTCTCAGAAGATGTCTGTCATCTGGGTGGTGTGTGATCGTTTCTCTAAGATGGTCCATTTGGTTCCCCTGCCTAAGTTGCCTTCTTCTTCCGAGTTGGTTCCTCTGTTTTTTCAAAATGTGGTCCGTTTGCATGGTATTCCGGAGAATATCGTTTCTGACAGAGGTACCCAATTCGTGTCTAGATTTTGGCGAGCATTCTGTGCTAGGATGGGCATAGATTTGTCTTTCTCATCTGCTTTCCATCCTCAGACTAATGGCCAGACCGAGCGGACTAATCAGACCTTGGAGACATATTTGAGGTGTTTTGTGTCTGCAGATCAGGATGATTGGGTTGCTTTTTTGCCTTTAGCGGAGTTTGCCCTCAATAATCGGGCCAGCTCTGCCACCTTGGTGTCTCCCTTTTTCTGTAATTCGGGGTTTCATCCTCGATTTTCTTCTGGTCAGGTGGAATCTTCGGATTGTCCTGGAGTGGATGCTGTGGTGGAGAGGTTGCATCAGATTTGGGGGCAGGTAGTGGACAATTTGAAGTTGTCCCAGGAGAAGACTCAGCGTTTTGCCAACCGCCGGCGTCGGGTTGGTCCTCGGCTTTGTGTTGGGGACTTGGTGTGGTTGTCTTCTCGTTTTGTCCCTATGAGGGTTTCTTCTCCCAAGTTTAAGCCTCGGTTCATCGGCCCGTACAAGATATTGGAGATTCTTAACCCTGTGTCCTTCCGTTTGGACCTCCCTGCATCTTTTTCTATTCATAATGTTTTTCATCGGTCATTATTGCGCAGGTATGAGGTACCGGTTGTGCCTTCCGTTGAGCCTCCTGCTCCGGTGTTGGTTGAGGGCGAGTTGGAGTACGTTGTGGAAAAAATCTTGGACTCCCGTGTTTCCAGACGGAAACTCCAGTATCTGGTCAAATGGAAGGGATACGGTCAGGAGGATAATTCTTGGGTGACTGCCTCTGATGTTCATGCCTCCGATTTGGTCCGTGCCTTTCATAGGGCTCATCCTGATCGCCCTGGTGGTTCTGGTGAGGGTTCGGTGCCCCCTCCTTGAGGGGGGGGTACTGTTGTGAAATTGGATTTTGGGCTCCCCCGGTGGCCACTGGTGGAATTGAACTGGTGTGCATCATCCTCTCTGTTCACCTGTTTCCATCAGGATGTGGGAGTCGCTATTTAGCCTTGCTCCTCTGTCACTTCCATGCCGGTCAACATTGTAATCAGAAGCCTTTCTGTGCATGTTCCTGCTGCTAGACAACTCCCAGCTAAGTTGGACTTTAGTCCTTGTTTGTTTTTGCATTTTGTTCCAGTTCACAGCTGTAGTTTCGTTTCTGTGTCTGGAAAGCTCTTGTGATCTGAAATTGCCACTCTGATGTTATGAGTTAATACTAGAGTCTTAAAGTAATTTCAGGATGGTGTTTTGATAGTGTTTTCAGCTGACCATGAAAGTGCCCTTTCTGTCTTCCTGCTATCTAGTAAGCGGACCTCAATTTTGCTAAACCTATTTTCATACTACGTTTGTCATTTCATCTAAAATCACCGCCAATATTTGTGGGGGCCTCTGTCTGCCTTTCGGGGAAATTTCTCTAGAGGTGAGCCAGGACTATATTTTCCTCTGCCAGGATTAGTTAGTCCTCCGGCCGGCGCTGGGCGTCTAGGGATAAAACGCAGGCTACGCTACCCGGCTACTGTTAGTTGTGCGGCAGGTTTAGTTCATGGTCAGTTTAGTTTCCATCCTTCCAAGAGCTAGTTCTTATGTTTGCTGGGCTATGTTCTCTTGCCATTGAGAACCATAACAGTTTGACCGGCCACCAAAGGGTTAAATTAATTGACAGAGAAAGGAGAGAAAAGAGAAGTCTGCTGAAGATTTTTTTTTTTTTTTTTTCCTTCAGTTCTGAGTGTGCTTGTAATTGAATCTCTTGCAAGTCTGCCTATATTGCAGCCTTTCTCTCTCTCTCTCCTTCTAATCCTGGAATGGCTCTGTGTTCACCTGTTTAAAATGGATATTCAGAGTTTAGCTGCAGGTTTGAATAATCTCACCACGAAAGTTCAAAATTTACAAGATTTTGTTGTTCATGTTCCTATATCTGAACCTAGAATTCCTTTGCCTGAATTTTTCTCGGGGAATAGATCTTGCTTTCAAAATTTCAAAAATAATTGCAAGTTGTTTTTGTCCCTGAAATCTCGCTCTGCAGGAGATCCTGCTCAGCAGGTCAGGATTGTGATTTCCTTGCTCTGGGGCGACCCTCAGGATTGGGCTTTTGCATTGGCTCCAGGGGATCCTGCGTTGCTCAATGTGGATGCGTTTTTTCTGGCCTTGGGGTTGCTTTATGAGGAACCTCAGTTAGAACTTCAGGCGGAAAAGGCCTTGATGTCCCTATCTCAGGGGCAAGACGAAGCTGAAATATACTGCCAGAAATTCCGTAAATGGGCTGTGCTTACTCAGTGGAATGAGTGCGCCCTGGTGGCGAATTTCAGAGAGGGTCTCTCTGATGCCATTAAGGATGTTATGGTGGGGTTCCCTGTGCCTGCGGGTCTGAATGAGTCCATGACAATGGCTATCCAGATCGATAGGCGTCTGCGGGAGCGCAAACCTGTGCACCATTTGGCGGTGTCTACTGAGAAGACGCCAGAGAATATGCAATGTGATAGAATTCTGTCCAGAAGTGAACGGCAGAATTTTAGACGAAAAAATGGGTTGTGCTTCTATTGCGGTGATTCAACTCATGTTATATCAGCATGCTCTAAGCGTACTAAGAAGCTTGATAAGTCTGTTTCAATTGGCACTTTACAGTCTAAGTTTATTCTATCTGTGACCCTGATTTGTTCTTTATCATCTATTACCGCGGATGCCTATGTCGACTCTGGCTCCGCTTTGAGTCTTATGGATTGGTCCTTGGCCAAACGCTGTGGGTATGATTTGGAGCCTCTTGAAACTCCTATACCCCTGAAGGGGATTGACTCCACCCCATTGGCTAGCAATAAACCACAATACTGGACACAAGTAACTATGCGGATTAATCCGGATCACCAGGAGATTATTCGCTTTCTTGTGCTGTATAACCTACATGATGTGTTGGTGCTTGGATTGCCATGGCTGCAATCTCATAACCCAGTCCTTGACTGGAAAGCTATGTCTGTGTTAAGCTGGGGATGTAAGGGGACGCATGGGGACGTACCTGTGGTTTCCATTTCATCATCTATTCCCTCTGAGATTCCTGAATTCTTGACTGAATATCGTGACGTTTTTGAAGAACCTAAGCTTGGTTCATTACCTCCGCACCGGGAGTGCGATTGTGCCATAGATTTGATTCCGGGTAGTAAATACCCTAAGGGTCGTTTATTTAATCTGTCTGTGCCTGAACATGCTGCTATGCGAGAATATATAAAGGAGTCCTTGGAAAAGGGACATATTCGTCCTTCGTCATCTCCCTTAGGAGCCGGTTTTTTCTTTGTGGCTAAGAAAGATGGCTCTTTGAGGCCGTGCATTGATTATCGGCTTTTGAATAAGATCACGGTTAAATATCAATATCCGTTGCCACTGCTGACTGATTTGTTTGCTCGCATAAAGGGGGCCAAGTGGTTCTCTAAGATAGATCTCCGTGGGGCGTATAATTTGGTGCGAATTAAGCAGGGGGATGAGTGGAAAACCGCATTTAATATGCCCGAGGGCCACTTTGAGTATTTGGTGATGCCTTTTGGTCTTTCAAATGCCCCTTCAGTTTTTCAGTCCTTTATGCATGACATTTTCCGTGATTATTTGGATAAATTTATGATTGTGTATCTGGATGATATTTTGATTTTTTCGGATGACTGGGACTCTCATGTCCAGCAGGTCAGGAGGGTTTTTCAGGTTTTGCGGTCTAATTCCTTGTGTGTGAAGGGTTCTAAGTGCGTTTTTGGGGTTCAAAAGATTTCCTTTTTGGGATATATTTTTTCCCCCTCTTCCATCGAGATGGATCCTGTCAAGGTTCAGGCTATTTGTGATTGGACGCAACCCTCTTCTCTTAAGAGTCTTCAGAAATTTTTGGGCTTTGCTAACTTTTATCGTCGATTTATTGCTGGTTTTTCTGATGTTGTTAAACCATTGACTGATTTGACTAAGAAGGGTGCTGATGTTGCTGATTGGTCCCCTGCTGCTGTGGAGGCCTTTCGGGAGCTTAAGCGCCGCTTTTCTTCCGCCCCTGTGCTGCGTCAGCCTGATGTTGCTCTTCCTTTTCAGGTTGAGGTCGACGCTTCTGAAATCGGAGCTGGGGCGGTTTTGTCGCAGAGAAGTTCCGATTGCTCCGTGATGAGACCTTGTGCTTTTTTCTCACGTAAATTTTCGCCCGCCGAGCGGAATTATGATGTTGGGAATCGGGAGCTTTTGGCCATGAAGTGGGCTTTTGAGGAGTGGCGTCATCGGCTTGAGGGGGCTAGACATCAGGTGGTGGTATTGACTGACCACAAAAATCTAATTTATCTTGAGTCCGCCAGATGCCTGAATCCTAGACAGGCGCGCTGGTCGTTGTTTTTCTCTCGGTTTAATTTTGTGGTGTCTTACCTGCCGGGTTCTAAGAATGTTAAGGCGGATGCCCTTTCTAGGAGTTTTGAGCCTGACTCCCCTGGTAATTCTGAACCTACAGGTATCCTTAAGGATGGAGTGATATTGTCTGCCGTTTCTCCAGACCTGCGGCGGGCCTTGCAGGAGTTTCAGGCGGATAGACCTGATCGTTGCCCACCTGGTAGACTGTTTGTTCCTGATGATTGGACCAGTAAAGTCATTTCTGAGATTCATTCTTCTGCGTTGGCAGGTCATCCTGGAATCTTTGGTACCAGGGATTTGGTGGCAAGGTCCTTCTGGTGGCCTTCCCTGTCTCGAGATGTGCGAGGCTTCGTGCAGTCTTGTGACGTTTGTGCTCGGGCCAAGCCTTGTTGTTCTCGGGCTAGTGGATTGTTGTTGCCCTTGCCTATCCCGAAGAGGCCCTGGACGCACATCTCGATGGATTTTATTTCGGATCTTCCTGTTTCTCAGAAGATGTCTGTCATCTGGGTGGTGTGTGATCGTTTCTCTAAGATGGTCCATTTGGTTCCCCTGCCTAAGTTGCCTTCTTCTTCCGAGTTGGTTCCTCTGTTTTTTCAAAATGTGGTCCGTTTGCATGGTATTCCGGAGAATATCGTTTCTGACAGAGGTACCCAATTCGTGTCTAGATTTTGGTGAGCATTCTGTGCTAGGATGGGCATAGATTTGTCTTTCTCGTCTGCTTTCCATCCTCAGACTAATGGCCAGACCGAGCGGACTAATCAGACCTTGGAGACATATTTGAGGTGTTTTGTGTCTGCAGATCAGGATGATTGGGTTGCTTTTTTGCCTTTAGCGGAGTTTGCCCTCAATAATCGGGCCAGCTCTGCCACCTTGGTGTCTCCCTTTTTCTGTAATTCGGGGTTTCATCCTCGATTTTCTTCTGGTCAGGTGGAATCTTCGGATTGTCCTGGAGTGGATGCTGTGGTGGAGAGGTTGCATCAGATTTGGGGGCAGGTAGTGGACAATTTGAAGTTGTCCCAGGAGAAGACTCAGCGTTTTGCCAACCGCCGGCGTCGGGTTGGTCCTCGGCTTTGTGTTGGGGACTTGGTGTGGTTGTCTTCTCGTTTTGTCCCTATGAGGGTTTCTTCTCCCAAGTTTAAGCCTCGGTTCATCGGCCCGTACAAGATATTGGAGATTCTTAACCCTGTGTCCTTCCGTTTGGACCTCCCTGCATCTTTTTCTATTCATAATGTTTTTCATCGGTCATTATTGCGCAGGTATGAGGTACCGGTTGTGCCTTCCGTTGAGCCTCCTGCTCCGGTGTTGGTTGAGGGCGAGTTGGAGTACGTTGTGGAAAAAATCTTGGACTCCCGTGTTTCCAGACGGAAACTCCAGTATCTGGTCAAATGGAAGGGATACGGTCAGGAGGATAATTCTTGGGTGACTGCCTCTGATGTTCATGCCTCCGATTTGGTCCGTGCCTTTCATAGGGCTCATCCTGATCGCCCTGGTGGTTCTGGTGAGGGTTCGGTGCCCCCTCCTTGAGGGGGGGGTACTGTTGTGAAATTGGATTTTGGGCTCCCCCGGTGGCCACTGGTGGAATTGAACTGGTGTGCATCATCCTCTCTGTTCACCTGTTTCCATCAGGATGTGGGAGTCGCTATTTAGCCTTGCTCCTCTGTCACTTCCATGCCGGTCAACATTGTAATCAGAAGCCTTTCTGTGCATGTTCCTGCTGCTAGACAACTCCCAGCTAAGTTGGACTTTAGTCCTTGTTTGTTTTTGCATTTTGTTCCAGTTCACAGCTGTAGTTTCGTTTCTGTGTCTGGAAAGCTCTTGTGATCTGAAATTGCCACTCTGATGTTATGAGTTAATACTAGAGTCTTAAAGTAATTTCAGGATGGTGTTTTGATAGTGTTTTCAGCTGACCATGAAAGTGCCCTTTCTGTCTTCCTGCTATCTAGTAAGCGGACCTCAATTTTGCTAAACCTATTTTCATACTACGTTTGTCATTTCATCTAAAATCACCGCCAATATTTGTGGGGGCCTCTGTCTGCCTTTCGGGGAAATTTCTCTAGAGGTGAGCCAGGACTATATTTTCCTCTGCCAGGATTAGTTAGTCCTCCGGCCGGCGCTGGGCGTCTAGGGATAAAACGCAGGCTACGCTACCCGGCTACTGTTAGTTGTGCGGCAGGTTTAGTTCATGGTCAGTTTAGTTTCCATCCTTCCAAGAGCTAGTTCTTATGTTTGCTGGGCTATGTTCTCTTGCCATTGAGAACCATAACAGAGTAAATTGGAGAATCATATTGCATGCTCTCATGCAAGTCTACGGGTTGATGTAAAACCTTCGATATCAATTACCGCGGACACTGGCAACGGATAATCGGGCCGTATCTCTTGCATGGGATAATCAACTGACGTGTGAGTGAGCCTAATACTGAGAAAAATGTTAACAGTTTCATCTTTTGACTTCATCTAGGATGTTTCTCCGACAGAAAAGACTTTACAAAAAGGAGGGAGTGAAGTAGATGACTCTATCTATGTGAATTCTGGTGACGTTCAGTATTCAAGCGTTAAATTCTCCAAATCGAAACATAAGTTTCCTCAAAACCAAGAAGATACTGAGATGGAATATGCAGAAATAAAGAAAGCTCCACCTAAATAAAATAAACAGCCTTATTTTACCTGCTGTGTGCCCCAAAATGTATCCTGCCTTGCCATGTATCCAACTTCTGTGATTGACATCTATGATGAAATCTTTTGGCACTAGATCTTATCTTCATAATCTCGAGCTTCTGAATATTCCTATGTAAGTCATGACAATTGGACAGCGACATTTTTTTCTTATTTAAATGCAAAAAAGAGAAAGGACACTGGATTGCAAACCCAATTCTTCTTACCTACAATACTCGTTAGGCACAAAACCTTTGTCACAGGACTTCTAAGAGACTAAGGAACCACCTCTTGCATGTTTTCTACAACATCAAGCGTAAAGTTCAAGGGCAATTTGAAACTCTGAGGAAAACACTTACAGAAAACGCAGAGCAAAAATTACAGCAATACTACAACAAACTACGGACCCTTCTGATTCATAACAAGGTAAAGAAACTACATAGATTGCGCCTCAATTCAGGAGTTAGGAAAGAAAGCCAAAACCTGACAACTTGGATAACCACTCCTTTCGAGACACAAAAGCATCTGAGTCATCAATCTCTCAGATTATTAACCCAACAAAGTGGAGCTGGCTGTGCTTTCTGGAGGACTCTCATCTTGTCCTACTAAGGCCCTGGATAAAACTGAACTCTGCAGTAATGTGGAAAATTATTTCAGAAGACTGCGCCTGAGGGAATATTTCAATTATATGGAAGATTCAGAACCCACTTGGACTGAAGAAACAGGGATCTTGACAACCAAGAAGAGTTCAGACTGGACACCTCCACCTGGATGCAACCCTCGTTTGGATAACTATATAGACTCCTTCAGACATTCAATAAAATCCACCGTCATAGATACAAACAGTAGACAAGCATCCAACATCAGTGCCCAGGAGAGAAAGGCCATACGGTCTCTGAAAACTAGTGTTGAGCATTCCGATACCGCAAGTATCGGGTATCGGCCGATACTTGCGGGTATCGGAATTTCGATACCGAGATCCGATACTTTTGTGGTATCGGGTATCGGTATCGAAACAACATTAATGTGTAAAATAAAGAATTAAAATAAAAAATATTGCTATACTCACCTCTCTGACGCAGCCTGGACCTCACCGAGGGAACCGGCAGCGTTCTTTGCTTAAAATGCGCGCGTTTACTTCCTTCCGTGACGTCACGGCTTGTGATTGGTCGCGTGCCGCCCATGTGGCCGCGACGCGACCAATCACAGCAAGCCGTGACGTAATTTTCAGGTCCTCAATGCCTAATTCTAGGCATTCAGGATTTTAAAATTACGTTCCGGCTTGTGATTGGTCGCGTCGCGGTCACATGGGCGGCACGCGACCAATCACAAGCCGTGACGTCACGGAAGGAAGTAAACGCGCGCATTTTAAGCAAAGAACGCTGCCGGTTCCCTCGGTGAGGTCCAGGCTGCGTCGGAGAGGTGAGTATAGCAATTTTTTTTATTTTAATTCTTTATTTTACACATTAATATGGATCCCAGGGCCTGAAGGAGAGTTTCCTCTCCTTCAGACCCTGGGAACCATCAGGGATACCGTCCAATACTTGAGTCCCATTGACTTGTATTGGTATCGGGTATCGGTATCGGATTAGATCCGATACTTTGCCGGTATCGGCCGATACTTTCCGATACCGATACTTTCAAGTATCGGACAGTATCGCTCAACACTACTGAAAACCAACAAAGAAATCATCATCAAACCTGCTGACAAGGGAGATGCGACAGTCATGATGAGCACATCAGACTACATGCAGGAAGCAAACATGTGTTATATTCAGGCAACAGTTTTGAATGCTCATTTTATTTCATTATAGTCTACATTTTTAATATGTTTTTTGGTTTTTAAGCAATAAAATAATTTGCCCTCAGTTAAAAAAAATATCAAGAGGAGAGAAAAAGTGTTATTTTACCTATCGCTTTCATCACCATGACTTACATAGAAACATATTAAGATTTGAGAGTCCTTGATACCTTTTAATGGTTAACTGAAAAGATGGTAACAAATCGCAAGCTTTCGAGTGTACTAAGGTCTTTTCATCAGGCATAGAATATCACAAACTCTGAAGAGTCACATATTTATGTGCAATGGGACACAGGACTAATGCAATAGATAAGTGATGTGAAGCAGAACTATCAGTATGGCAGAGGGAAAAACAGTAGTGGGTGTAAATATTGGAACAGTTTTTAGATAAGAAATGTGAATGTTTTATAGTGCTGTGATTGAGGTCTGGTCCATGAATGTGATGCCCCCACAAGGTCTGAGGAGCACATTCCTTAGTTGATGTAGAAACATATAAATCCATGCAACACATTCATTCCTGCACTGAGTGTGTCAAAGATTGTCTTACGTTTATACTCCCAGACTCTTCTGTCTCTCTGAGATTTGAAGTTACCTTATAATATTAGTAATTTCATCTCAATGGTTCTACGATCAAGGATACAATAATGTTTGGCCACAAAACATTGGTAGATCTATTCATTTTTCTGTTATTGTGTGCCAATGAGAATTCATCCTTGTTCTAACTTTTTGTCCTGTCTCCTCTACATACAGACCCCCTGTTGGAAATTTGGTACATATCGTTAAGTACACTACTCAAACTTAATTTCAGTGGTAGTTGAGTGTTGAGCTGATGGAGGGATGACATTGATTAAACTATTCATGGAACATCTTTAGCTGTGGCTCAGACTGCATCCAAATGATTAAAAACATTTAAATGTAGCTGTAGTAGGCCAGAGACCTGATGGGACAACATGAGGACAAAAAGTCACTTTCAAGCTTGGCCATGAAAAGATTTGCATACTGTGGAGCCAGTTTAGTTTCAATTGCTGTACTAGTCTCCTGTTGATATATCTTATCAAATTCAAAGTAATTGTGGGTGAGGATGAATTTTGAAAGTTTCGCCACAGAATAAGCATCAATTCCTGTAATTTCCATGAAGACTTTGCAGCCATTTAATCCATCCTGGTGTGGTATATTAGAGAACAAATATTCCACATCCATGGTGGTCAGGATGGTTCCTTCTGGTAGAGGACATATTGCTGCTAATTTATTCAATAGGTCAGTTGTGTGTTATGATCCCAGTGGCTTAGGATCACAAATCTAACCAGCTAAGTCAGAGACAATAGGACGAGCTCTGGGGATGTGGTAACTGGACTGACCGCAAAGCTGATCCTAACCAAACACACTAAAGGTAGCCGTGGAACGTTTCCTGAAATCCTAGACGTCTCTTCACGGCCTGAGAAACTGACTACCCCTAAAGAGAAAGTAAAGACCTCACTTGCCTCAGAGAAATAACCCCAAAGAAATAGAACAGCCCCCCACAAATAATAACGGTGAGTTAAGAGGAAAAGACAAACGCAGAGATGAAACAGGTTAAGTAAATGAGGCCCACTAACACTAGATAGCAGAAAATAGCAAGGGATCTGTGCGGTCAGTAAAAAACCCTATACAAAAATATCCACGCAGAGAATGCGAGAACCCCCACACCAACTAACGATGTGGGGGGAGCAACTCAGCACCCCAGAGCTACCAGCAAGCAGAGAAATCACATATTAGCAAGCTGGACAATACTCATAATAGTCTAGGAACATATTGAACACAGATGAGCAAGAAAAAGCAAACAGAACTTAGCTTCTCTTGGAGAGACTGGTAACGGATGTAGACAGGAGCAAACAGAATAGCACTGAATACAATGACAGCAGGCAACAACTGATAGTCCAGGTGAGCTAAATAGGAACCAGCTAACGAGACAGCTGATCCCACCTCAGACCTGCAGAATGACACAAAGAGCCACCAGAGGGAGCCCAAAGACAACACTCACACAGTACCACTTGTGACCACAAGAGGGAGCCCAAAAACAGAGTTCACAACAGTACCCCCCCCTTGAGGAGGGGTCACCAAACCCTCATCAAAACCCCCAGGGCGATCAGGATGAGCCACATGGAAGGCACGAACCAAATCGGCCGCATGAACATCAGAGGCGACAACCCAGGAATTATCCTCCTGACCATAGCCCTTCCACTTAACCAAATACTGAAGCCTCCGACTAGAAATACGAGAATCCAAGATCTTCTCCACCACGTACTCCAATTTGCCCTCCACCAGCACCGGAGCAGGGGGCTCAACAGAAGGAACCACAGGCACCACATACCTCCGCAACAAAGACCTATGGAACACGTTATGAATGGCAAACGACGCTGGGAGGTCCAAACGAAATGACACCGGGTTAAGGATTTCCAAAATCTTATAAGGACCGATGAAGCGAGGCTTGAATTTAGGAGAGGAAACCTTCATAGGAACATACCGAGAAGACAGCCATACCAAATCCCCAACACGAAGTCGGGGACCCACACCGCGACGGCGGTTGGCAAAGCGCTGAGCCTTCTCCTGTGACAACTTCAAATTGTCCACCACATGGTTCCAAATCTGCTGCAACCTATCCACCACAGAATCCACCCCAGGACAGTCAGAAGGTTCAACCTGACCCGAGGAAAAACGAGGATGAAAACCAGAATTGCAGAAAAAAGGCAAAACCAAAGTAGCAGAACTAGCCCGATTATTAAGGGCAAACTCGGCCAATGGCAAAAAAGTCACCCAATCATCCTGATCAGCACAATACCTGAGCAATTTTCCTGCAATCACCTATAAGAAGGCTCGTTCGCTTAATGACAGACTAGTCCACAGCCACTTCACCAGTCCCGTTAATAATACCTGGCTAAAAAGCAACGTAACGGGCTGCTATAAGTGTGGACACTGCGTTATCTGCCAATATATTGACACTGGGAGTAATTTTGTAAGCAGTTCTACAGGAAGAAGCTATACCATCAAACAATTTATCAATTGCAGTACCAGGGGAGTGATTTACAGGGCCCTGTGCTCCTGTGGTATGGAATATATTGGTAAAACTATAAGAGAATTCAAAAGACGCGTCGGTGAACATATCGGGGATGTTGAACACAGGAGAGACACCCCTATTTCTCGACATATCAATCAGTGTCATAATGGTCAAACTAAACATTTAAGATTTATGGCCATCGAGAAGGTAACTAAACCGCTGCGAGGGTGTGACTGGGATCAGTTGCTTCTGCAGCGAGAAGCTAAGTGGATTTTTTATTTAAATACCATGAGTCCATATGGTCTGAATGACCAAATAAATTACAGTTGTTTTATCTGAGTTCATTTTCTTCATGCCTCTTTTCCTTGGTCATTTTTTGATATCACACAGTCGTGTAAATTATTGTCTAAGCCTAAGTCCTTTATTAATATCACCCCCCTTTTTTGGTCACGGGATTCGCTAGACCAATAACTATCTATTTCTATTGCATATTCATGCTATTTGGTGTAATCTTATTACATCATGCATACCATTCTAATCATGACACATATATGGGAGCATTTTACACTTAGGTACCCACGTATTACTAATAATTGCTGGTTATGCTAGGTCATAATAGTGTTTTGGGTTACATCTATTTCCGGCTGATATCTATATCTTAAACTAACTGCAATATCATGTGGTACCCTCTTTATGTATAGTCTGTATTTCGACATGCAGCAGGTGGAGCACATTGGATATTATTGTTGATGGTGCCCTCTATACTTATTTGGTCTGTACCCTCTTTATGTGGCACAATTGTGAAGATGGTTTTATCTTCCGTTGATTTTCATAGCCACTGATGGCTTTAGTTACTATAAACGCGGCATTGTTTCTAATTATGCTCCTCCTATCCCGGTTGCCTAGCTACAGCGTCTTCCGGTCACAGCAGTGTGTGTCTCCGGCGTAATCATATGCCGCCGTTGTTTTGGATTGTAGCATGGGGGATTAATCGGCATTCTGTTAAATCCTACGCTCACACCAGAGCGATCGGTATTTTATGCCCTCTTTTTTTCTTTTCTTTTTTCCCCTGCTATCGGCGCTACTTAGTAGCAATGACTTCCGGTTCGAGTGCGCAAGACAGGAAGTTACCGAGCCGGCATAGCAATCACAGGGAGTTCGGCGTGTGACATCACTAACATGGTAAGCGCTTCTAATCTCATGCATTTTGCCAACATCATGGCGCTATTTAATTCCATATTATACACTATGCAGAGCACAGCCATAGTGTTCATATGTGTGCACATGGTAAGCGCTTCCAATCTCATGTATTTTGTTAACATCATGGCGCTATTTTATTCGATATTATACACTATGCAGAGCACAGCCATAGTGTTCATATTAGTGCTCCCACACTACCAGTCTAAATTACAGCTGGTATGCTCATTAAGTTTGATCCATAGGAAACCGGATGTTATCACATTCCGGTTCCTATTTAACCATAGCCCTATTTCCCTACCACTCTCTGCAGGACAGCATAGAGGGTGGCAGGACTCTATGTCCTTCTTCTTTAGCATATAGGCATCTCTTCCCTACACACAAGCATGTCCCCTGAAGATTATGCTTGAATGAAACGCGTTGGGACGAATACTTTAGGGAGAGTGCAGGGCATGTCTATATACAGGGATAGCTGTGAACTGTCCTTGTAAGGGCAGGAGCAACGGGGTTAGTCTATCGATAGCCCCATAGGGAATGATATAGGGATTGTCTTCCCTGCACTGTCTGGATATCGACCTAAACAAGGGATTATCCGGTGCTCCACTGCCCTCTTCTTTTCTACGGAACTGGTAAGACCGTTCCTTTTTCTATGCTTAGAGGAATCAGCAGGCATTCCTCATAATGTTTGCCGTTACTGATTTTCTATTTGTTCTACTAGGCGACTGAGGGTATGGTGCTGTACTTGTCGTAATTGTTTAAACAGGTTCTCAGCTTTTGTATTTAATCATACCCCAGTTATGTATTTCTCGCCAGCAATTTTGCTGTCGGGATTTTTTTAATAATCCTGTGAAAGGCGTATTAGTCTCCAGGGATCATCATATCCCATGGTGGAGATTTTGCCTTGATTTATGTGTTATTGATCACATGGGTGACTTGTTTTTTTATGGTCTTTTATAACATTAATAGTTACGTTTTAAATTTATCCCATTTTTTGCTATATTTTCAGTTTTTCGTTATTGGGATTTTCTGTATGGTTTACACCCAAACACAGATATTGCTTTGTTGATCAGCAGAAACAAAACATCTTAAATAAGTTTCCAAGGTCTGATTAGTTCGCTCGGTTTGGCCATTCGTCTGAGGATGGAAGGCCGACGAAAAAGACAAATCAATGCCCATCTTAGCACAAAAGATCCGCCAAAATCTGGACACAAACTGAGATCCTCTGTCAGACACAATATTTTCAGGGATGCCGTGCAAGCGAACCACATTCTGAAAAAATAGAGGAACCAAATCGGAGGAGGAAGGCAACTTAGGCAAGGGCACCAAATGGACCATTTTGGAAAAACGATCACACACCACCCAGATGACAGACATTCTCTGAGAGACTGGAAGATCCGAAATAAAATCCATGGAAATGTGCGTCCAAGGCCTCTTCGGGACAGGCAAAGGCAAAAGCAAACCGCTGGCACGAGAACAGCAAGGCTTAGCCCGAGCACAAATCCCACAGGACTGCACAAAGGAACGCACATCCCGCGACAAGGAATGCCACCAGAAGGACCTAGCCACCAAATCCCTGGTACCAAAAATCCCAGGATGGCCTGCCAACACCGAAGAATGAACCTCGGAAATAACTCTGCTGGTCCATCTATCTGGGACAAACAGTCTCTCTGGTGGGCAACGGTCAGGTTTATCCGCCTGAAATTTCTGCAGCACTCGTCGCAAATCTGGGGAAATGGCAGACAAAATCACTCCCTCTCTGAGGATACCAGCCGGCTCTGAAACTCCCGGAGAGTCAGGCACAAAACTCCTAGAAAGAGCATCAGCCTTCACGTTCTTCGAACCAGGCAGGTACAAGACCACGAAATCGAAACGGGAGAAAAACAACGACCAACGAGCCTGTCTAGGATTCAGCCGCTTGGCAGACTCGAGATAAATCAGATTTTTGTGATCAGTCAAGACCACCACACAATGCTTAGCTCCCTCGAGCCAATGTCACCACTCCTCAAATGCCCACTTCATAGCCAACAACTCCCGATTACCAACATCATAATTCCGCTCGGCAGGCGAAAACTTTCTTGAAAAGAAAGCGCAAGGCTTCATCACAGAGCCATCAGAGCTTCTCTGCGACAAAACAGCCCCTGCTCCAATCTCAGAAGCATGAACCTCGACCTGAAAAGGAAGAGAGACATCAGGCTGACACAAAACTGGAGCCGAAGAAAACCGGCGCTTCAGCTCCCGAAAGGCTTCCACGGCCGCAGGAGACCAATTAGTCACATCAGAACCCTTCTTGGTCAAATCCGT
Organism: Ranitomeya variabilis; assembly: GCF_051348905.1. Taxonomy (NCBI): domain Eukaryota; kingdom Metazoa; phylum Chordata; class Amphibia; order Anura; family Dendrobatidae; genus Ranitomeya; species Ranitomeya variabilis. The sequence goes on from NC_135235.1 coordinate 223,142,191, forward strand.
CAAGGGTTTAACCACGCCAGAAAAATTAGCAATGAAGCGACGGTAAAAATTAGCAAAACCCAAGAACTTCTGAAGACTCTTAACAGATGTAGGCTGAGTCCAGTCATGAATAGCCTGGACCTTGACTGGGTCCATTTCAATAGTAGAAGGAGAAAAAATAAAACCCAAAAAGGAAACCTTCTGTACTCCGAAGAGACATTTTGAGCCCTTCACAAATAAGGCATTAGCACGCAGGACCTGAAATACCATCCTGACCTGCTTCACATGGGACTCCCAGTCCTCAGAAAAGACCAAAATGTCATCCAGATACACAATCATAAATGTATCCAGATATTCTCGGAAGATGTCATGCATGAAGGACTGGAACACAGAAGGAGCATTAGAGAGTCCAAAAGGCATCACCAAGTACTCAAAATGGCCCTCGGGCGTATTAAATGCTGTTTTCCATTCATCCCCCTGCTTAATACGCACAAGGTTATACGCACCACGAAGATCTATCTTGGTGAACCAACTGGACCCCTTAATCCGAGCAAACAGATCAGATAATAATGGCAAAGGATACTGAAATTTGACCGTGATTTTATTTAGAAGACGATAATCTATACAAGGTCTCAGAGAACCATCCTTCTTGGCCACAAAAAAGAATCCTGCACCAAGAGGGGAGGAGGATGGGCGAATATGTCCCTTCTCTAAAGACTCCTTTATATAACTCCGCATTGCGGCATGTTCTGGTACAGACAAATTAAAAAGTCATCCCTTGGGGAACTTACTACCAGGAATCAAATTTATAGCACAATCACAATCCCTGTGAGGAGGCAGGGCACCGGATCTTGGCTCATCAAATACATCCTGGTAGTCCGACAAAAACTCAGGGACCTCAGAAGGAGTGGAAGAAGCAATTGACACCAAAGGAGCATCGCCATGAATCCCCTGGCAACCCCAACTTGAAACAGACATAGCTTTCCAATCCAGAACTGGATTATGGGCCTGCAGCCATGGCAGACCCAAAACGACAACATCATGCAGATTATGCAGCACAAGAAAGCGAATCACCTCCTGATGTACAGGAGTCATGCACATGGTCACTTGAGTCCAATACTGAGGCTTATTCTCAGCCAATGGTGTAGCATCAATACCCCTCAGTGGAATAAGGAATTCCAAAGGCTCCAGGACAAAACCCCAGCGCCTGGCAAACGACACATCCATCAGGTTCAGGGCAGCACCCGAATCCACAAAAGCCATAACCGAGTAGGATGACAAAGAACAAATTAAAGTAACAGACAAAATGAATTTAGGCTGTATAGTACCAACGGTGACAGATTTAGCGATTTTTTTTTTACGTGCTTAGAGCATGCTGAGATAACATGAGTTGAATCACCACAGTAAAAGCACAACCCATTTTGACGTCTATGATTTTGCCGCTCAATTCTGGTCAGAATTCGGTCACATTGCACAGACTCAGGTCTCTGTTCAGAAAACACCCCCAGATGGTGCGTAGATTTGCGCTCCCGCAAACGCCGATCAATCTGAATGGCCAAAGCCATTGAGTCATTCAGACTTGCAGGCGTAGGGAACCCCACCTTAACATTCTTAATGGCTTCAGAAAGACCTTCTCTGAAATTTGCAGCCAGGGCACACTCATTCCATTGAGTAAGCACCGACCATTTCCGAAATTTTTGACAATACACCTCAGCTTCATCCTGGCCCTGAGAGAGAGAGCCAGCAAGGCCTTTTCTGCCTGGTTCTCAAGATTAGGTTCCTCATAAAGCAGTCCAAGCGCCAGAAAAAACGCATCCACATTCAGCAATGCAGGATCTCCCGGTGCCAGGGAGAAAGCCCAATCTTGAGGGTCGCCACGTAACAAGGAGATAACAATTTTAACTTGCTGAGCGGAATCACCAGAGGAACAAGGTCTCAAAGAAAGAAATAATTTACAATTATTCTTAAAATTCAGAAACCCAGATCTATCTCCAGAAAACAACTCAGGAATAGGCACTTTTGGCTCAGACATAGGACTGTGAACAACAAAATCCTGAATGCTTTGCACCCTTGCAGCAAGATGATCCACACTAGAAGTCAGACTCTGAATATCCATGTCTACAGCTGAACTCAAAGCCACCCAGAGATTAAGGGGATGAGAGAAGCTGGACAGACTGCAGCAAAGGGAGAGGAAAAAAAAAATTGTACTCAGGACTTCTCTTATCCCACTTCTGCGATGCATTAAACACTTTTCTGGCCTGCTGTACTGTTATGATCCCAGTGGCTTAGGATCACAAATCTAACCAGCTATGTCAGAGACAATAGGACGAGCTCTGGGGATGTGGTAACTGGACTGACCGCAAAGCTGATCCTAACCAAACACACTAAAGGTAGCCGTGGAACGTTTCCTGAAATCCTAGACGTCTCTTCACGGCCTGAGAAACTGACTACCCCTAAAGAGAAAGTAAAGACCTCACTTGCCTCAGAGAAATAACCCCAAAGAAATAGAACAGCCCCCCACAAATAATAACGGTGAGTTAAGAGGAAAAGACAAACGCAGAGATGAAACAGGTTAAGCAAATGAGGCCCACTAACACTAGATAGCAGAAAATAGCAAGGGATCTGTGCAGTCAGTAAAAAACCCTATACAAAAATATCCACGCAGAGAATGCGAGAACCCCCACACCAACTAACGATGTGGGGGGAGCAACTCAGCACCCCAGAGCTACCAGCAAGCAGAGAAATCACATATTAGCAAGCTGGACAATACTCATAATATTCTAGGAACATATTGAACACAGATGAGCAAGAAAAGGCAAACAGAACTTAGCTTCTCTTGGAGAGACTGGTAACGGATGTAGACAGGAGCAAACAGAATAGCACTGAATACAACGACAGCAGGCAACAACTGAATATCCAGGTGAGCTAAATAGGAACCAGCTAACGAGACAGCTGATCCCACCTCAGACCTGCAGAATGACACAAAGAGCCACCAGAGGGAGCCCAAAGACAACACTCACACAGTACCACTTGTGACCACAAGAGGGAGCCCAAAAACAGAGTTCACAACAGTTGTGTCCTGAATAGTGTTGAGTGAATTTTTCTAAATTTCAACATTTTTCAAAATTCGATCATTGTCCAATATTGTTTTTGCATTATTCACCAAACATCATTGGAGTCAATGGGAGAAGAAATTACCAAATATGTTCGGAAACGATCATCAAACATAAATTCGGCACAAATAGGGTACCAATATAGCACAAATATGGCAAAATCAGATTCTGCGACCGATTCCGCACATATTCGCTCAACTCTAGTCCTGAATGTAGTTGGGTGTATACTTTAACAGTGATTTAAGAACATCCTCTACCCATCCAGATACCTGCTCAGTAAAGGTGCCAACACATGAAATAATTGGTGTTCCTGGATTTCCTGATTTGTGAATTTTGGGAAGCATGTAGATTGTCCCTATTCTTGAACTCTCTTGTATCGGGTCATCAACTCTCATGGATTTGTCAGGCAGACAAGACTCCAACTTGTTTAGTAATATTCCTGTGTAGGGTTAGACTCAATTCTTTTGTAGTAGAGTGTGTCCATCAGACACAATCTGTCTATATATTTATTGGGATCAATATTTATAATTAGTTTCAATAAAAAATATTTTATGTTTTTAGCATTACAGTATCAATTTTTTGCAAAGTTTAAGAAAGGGGTATTTTTTCATTTAAATAAATAATTTTCCTAATTGTTAAATTAATTTTAGTTTATTAAAAAGAGATACAAGTGTATGAGAACTGTTTGTATAAAAACTCTTACAATGTAAAGTCAAGGACATGTATATTTTATGCTGTTATAGAGGCACTCGAGATGACTGCTATAAGAGCCATGAACACAAAGGTGCCCGATCAGATTGCCCTATAATTTGCTTATTTTTAAAGAGAGGGCACTAGTGCATGTCAGACAATCAGTAGTCTTCACCTTCTTCAAAAGTCATCAGTAACCAACTGATCCTACAGAACGGGATAAGCAACGCTTATTATCCAATTACCAAGGTATATAAATGAACATGCATTTTTTTTTAGAAATTAAAAAAAATTCAACAAATAGAAATTGAATTTACAGCCATAAATTTAAACAATATCTGTATTTTCCTATAATTTTATGTAATTTGATAAATAGCAAATAGACAATTGGCAAGTTAAAATTATGTTATTTTCCTTCTGTGATACCAACAGAGAGGAAACAGAGAGTGGGCTGGATATTTATCTCCCTAGAGGAAGTTGGGATCGATCTTTATCTCTCTACAGGAAGTAAGGATGGATCTGTATCTCTCAACAGGAAGTGGGGATGCATCTTTATCTCTCTACAGGAAGAGGGGATGGATCTCTATCTCATTAGATGAAGTGGGGATGCATCTTTATCTCTCTACAGGAAGTGGGAATGGATATTTATCTCTCTACAGGAAGTGGGGACAGATCTTTATCTCTACAGGAAGTGGGAACGGATATTTATCTCTATGCAGGAAGTGGGGATGCATCTTTATCTCTCTACAGGAAGTGAGGACAGATCTTTACCTCTCTACAGGAAGTATGGATGGATCTGTATATCTCTACAGGTAGTAGGGATGCATCTTTATCTCTCTACAGGAAGTGTTGACAGATCTTTACCTCTCTACAGGAAGTGGGAACGGATCTTTATCTCCCTACAGGATGTGGGGATGCATCTTTATCTGTCAACAGGAAGTGGGGACAGATCTATTTCTCTCTATAGGAAGTAGGGATGGATCTTTAGCTCTCTACAGGAAGTGGGACAGGTGTTTCTCTTCCCATAGGATGGGGGCAGACCTTTTTATCTTTACAAGAAAGTGGGGGTATACTTTTATCTCTCTGCAGAAATTAGGGGCTGATCTTTGTGTTACTACCAGAGGGGGTGGATATTTTTTTCTTTACAAGGAAGTGGGACTGTATACCTCTCTACAGGAAGTGGAGGCTGATCTTTATCTTACTACACAAAGGGGGGCAAATCTTTCTTTCTCTACCAGAAAGATGGGCAGTCTCTAATTTTTTACAGGCAATAAGGGTTGATCTATATCTTTCTACAGTAAGTTGGGGCAGGTCTTTGTCTGTCTACAAACATGGGGTCTGCCTTTACAAACAACGGGGTGGGTTATTATCTCTCCTCAAGCAGTTAGATGGGTTTTCATCTCTGCAGAAAATGAGGCTTGTCTTTCTCTCTTTATAGTAAATTGGCGGGTCTTTATCTCTACAATAAATTGGGGTGGGTCTATGTCTCTTTACAGGAAGTGGGTGTAGTTTTTTCTCTCTGTAGGAAATGGGGGTAGGTCTTTATTTCTGTAGAAGAGTAGGGTTTAGTATTTTATCTACAGGAAGCTTTGTCTGCCTGCAAGGATGGATCTGTGTATCTCTACCTTTGCTCTCCTATCTATCAAATTGCATGCAGGAATAAAAGAGCAGAAGGTTTTCAGTTCAGTTCAGGGTAGGCAAACTATTTGATAATGACAATGATCTGTGCAATGCATGCTGGGTAACAATTAAAGGGAAGTTCCAACACTCTTAGTGCTGTCAGAATGCTGTGTGAGATAGCACTCACTAGCGTGTTGGGGAACACTCGCTTGGCAGCGATATAAGTGCACATGGGTACGGTTCTTAACACACAGCTAGACCGTATTTTCTTCAAAGAGTTCAACTGGGTTTTATTACTCCATAAACTCCAGTAGCACCAAGCACAAAGTAATATTGTTCATAGCATGGCTCTGCTCCATCAGGTTTGTGATCATACACACTTGGTAGAGACCAATATTCAGGCTCGCTCTGGAGTCAAACATACACAGTATGGATTACCTGCTTGTCAGTGTTGCAGGATTCACATCAATAGTTTACACATAGTCACACCTGTATCTCTCCAGTCAAAGGGTGACTGCACAGTTCAGTAACTGTCCTTTATCAAGGCACATAGTCCTTTCCCCATACCCGGGGTTACCTCTCAGGAGCTCCTGCTCTACAGACTGAGTCCTCGTCAGTCCAAGGTCCTCACCACAGGTGACCTGTCCGGGTGCTGTTCAGGACGTCCGTCCCCGACTGGGACCGTCCAACACCCCAGGCCACCAGTACCAGAGTCCCACCACATGCTCTACAGGGAGACAACACTCCCAACACATAGGCTTCCAGGACCTTCCAGCACAGAACCATTCAGGTCCACACTCAGAGAGCATATAGGAACCAAACACTCTCCTCCTGTAACCAAACCCTGGTCACATTATGTACCTTGTAACCACAACCACAGATGAGGTATGGATCCAGGGCTTCCACTAGAAATTTCAGGGCCCCATACTGGCAAATTTTTCGGGGCCCCCTTGAGACTCTGCCCAGGCTCCACCCCAGCCCCGCCTCCACGCTCCACCCCTCAAAATGTCCACAGTCTCACCTCTCTCTCTTGAAAAACTCCACTTCTCACCTATCGCACATTAACAGTTCCCATCACCAGATCACACATATAGCCGGCAGCTTTTGATTTGGCCAAAAGATTTTTTAAGCCACCACCATAACACGGTAGACACTTTTGGCCGGGCCTTACTCTGCTGTAACCTATAAAATATTTGTTAAAATATGCAATACAATGTAGGTATATTTTTATTAATTTTTCAATTTTTAAAATGACCAATAATCTCACATACAAGGAACAAATACAACACCATGACCAGACCACATATTACCACCAGTGACCAAATAATATCACATACAAAGAACAAATACCACCGCACCATGACCAGACCACATATTACAACATAGTGATCAAATAATATCACATACAAGGAACAAATACCGCTACACCATGTCCAGACCACATATTACCACCACATAGTGACTGAATACTGCAAGGTAATACAGTGATCACTGGTGACATTATACACAGGACCTCTGTATATAGTACACAGTGTACAGTGTCAGTGTACAGGTAACACACTGACTCACCAGTGATGTCTCTAGGTGAAGTCCTTCATCTTTCAAATTTCATCCAGCACAGACCACCATCACTTCTTCCAGCCAGGACTTGTCTCTGCAGGAAATAAGACAGTTATCTCGAACTCCGCTTGCAGAACACATTACTTAATTTTTCCCAACTTCTACATTACACCACATGAAGAAAAAAAGGCAACATAGTATCACTTTACACAGTAACAGGACTGCCCTCATTTAAAACAGTCTCCTCAAAAAATAAAATAAATACGTCCCTGCAGTAATAATATCCCTTTAATTAGCCCCTATGGTAACAATATTCCCCATCCTGACCCCCGTGTTTCTCATTTCTGGCTCCAGCCATATGTTCTCGCATCCTGCCCTCACGAGTAACCATTCTGCCCCATATGATCTCCCCATCCTGCCCCATCTGTCTCCATCGTATCCATCCTGCACGATGTGTCTCCAATCCTGCCCCCAGTGTCTTTCATCCTGCCCCAAATCTCCACTCTGCCTTGCATCTCCAATCATGCCCGTATCTCCATTCTGCCCCAGTGTCTCAGCATTCTGCCCCTGTGTCCAGCATCTCTGCCCCTGTGTTCAGCATTCTGCCCCTGTGTCCAGCATTCTGCCCCTGTGTCTAACATCTCTGCCCCTGTGTCCAGCATCTCGATTCTGCCCCAGTGTCCAGCATCTCTGCCCCTGTGTCCAGCATTCTGCCCCTGTGTCCAGCATCTCTGCCCCTTCTGTGTACAGCATCTCTGTCCCTTCTGTGTCCAGCATCTCTGCCCCTTCTGTGTCCAGCATCTCTGCCCCTTCTGTGTCCAGCATCTCTGCCCCTGTGTCCAGCATCTCTGCCCCTGTGTCCAGCATTCTGCCCCTGTGTCCAGCATCTCTGCCCCTTCTGTGTCCAGCATTCTGCCCCTGTGTCTAGCATCTCTGCCCCTGTGTCTAGCATCTCTGCCCCTGTGTCCAGCATCTCTGCCCCTGTGTCCAGCATCTCTGCCCCTGTGTCTAGCATCTCTGCCCCTGTGTCCAGCATCACTGCCCCTGTGTCCAGCATCTCTGCCCCTGTGTCGAGCATCTCTGCCCCTGTGTCGAGCATCTCTGCCCCTGTGTCCAGCATCTCTGCCCTTTCTGTGTTCAGCATCTCTGCCCCTTCTGTGTCCAGCATCTCTGCCCCTTCTGTGTCCAGCATCTCTGCCCCTGTGTCTAGCATCTCTGCCCCTGTGTCCAGCATTCTGCCCCTGTTTCCAGCATCTCTGCCCCCAGTGTCCAGCATCTCTGCCCCTTCTGTGTCCAGCATCTCTGCCCCTGTGTCCAGCATCTCTGCCCCAGTGTGTCCAGCATCTCTGCCCCGGGGCCCCCTGGATCGCCACTCTCAAAAAAAAAACATGATTTCTTACCTGGCCGCGCTTCTGGCGAAGCTCACTCCCTCCATACAGGTGAAGCACGCACTTGCCGGCAGCTGACAATGACGTCAGATGCCGGCGACATGCGCACTTCGGCTCAAGTCAGCTGCCAGCCTCCGACTGGCTGGCAGCTGTTAACTATTGACGTGCGGGCGCGGGCCCGCACGTCAATAGCGTGCCGCAGCGCCTGTAGGGGGGGCCCGGTGAGCAGATGAGACGAGGCCCGATGCGGGCCCCCTCTGCCCACCGGGCCCCATACGCCAGTCATGGCTGTATTGCCCTGATGGCGGCCCTGTATGGATCACATGGGCTGGTCACGTGATCCTGACATTACTGCAGGTCCTCAAACACCCGCACTTCCCACAGGAAAAAAGGGTACAGTGAGCACCTCACCCAGTGGTGAGGTATGTGGGTAGCCAGACCCTCCCATCTCTCATAGCTACCCGCAACCGGGACCCAGATGCACTAAACAACATCTTAGTGCACCAAAAACAAAATACTCCGGGTTGCATTGCAGAAAGCAGCTCCCTATATCCAGGGAGGCTTACAGCACAGAAGACCTCCTCCTCTGAGACACATACCGGCCATTCACCACAATGCCGGACACTGTCTCACTATCGCCATTACGCCTCCATGCGTGTCCTGGGGAGCACATACAGCGCCCCCTAGCTGAAACAGGGGTCACTGCATCACAGCTGATAAAGAGAAACTGTTCGCTCAAGAATTGTAGATGGCAAGTTAAAGAGCAAGTGGATTGGATCTGTAACTGAAAATATTAGACTTGTATGTGAACCAAATGCAAATTTACATTATGGAGTGATGAGAGCAGCAAGTATATGCTTTAATAAACTGGAAGTACCGTGCTTTTTAAACAAAAAAAAGTAAACTTCTGTCTCTACATTACGTTTAATATTATCTGGCACCAAGGATGTACAGTACTTATCATAGAAGCAGGATATGTGAACCAGGTTAGCCCCATCCCTGATTGCTATCAGGTGGTGTGAACCTCAGATGGGGCACAGGAACTGTAAGGGATGTGGATGGGGGGAAGCAAACACCACGTTCTTCTGTCCTGGGCTCTGTTATTGGGGGCAGCTTAATCTTGTCTTTGAGTCATCTTATCTTCTATGTATCATCACCGTCCAGCACTAAAGATTCCTGAGAACTTCACACAAATCTTCTTGTATCACAGGCTTGTTCTTCGGCCATAACACCTTCATACTCTTTGGTGTGACTGTAACACTTAGCGTATCTCACATGCTATGTTTTAACTCTGCTAGCTTCCTGTGCCATTTCCTATATACATTGCATTGGTTCCTCTCTTTAAATGAATGTAGTTAACAAGTATATCAAAAGACGGAAAGGAAACTGTCAAGTGGTCACAAGGGGATAGTTGTCCTTCCTACCAATATTAGTAAACGGGGTGAGGTCAGAGAAGGAACTGTGCAATGGTCACCCCTATACATTAATCAGTCTCATGTAGGCTGGACAACAGTATTACTAGGTGTTGGTTTTAGGGTGGAGGAGCGTGGCTGTAGGAGGTCATGGTGGTGACATGATTTTGCACTAGAAGGTTGAAATGGCATATGAATTGTGACACAAGAACTTGGACTTGGTAGAAGACCATTTTGTCTTGTCTGTCTGAATTTTGCTTGCTAGAGGTCAGGACTGAAGGTAAGTGTCTGAAACTGTCATGGAACTGATTGAGTTCCACAATCTTGACACTTTTTGCACAGGGATCTTACATTGTCAGTGTCACCCTCACCGAAAAAGACATCCAACTGACCAGGAGTCTTGAAACAAGAGAGGAATTGGAACAGAAAGTCTGTGATAAGTTAGATAGATAGGAGTCTGGCTTGGCTAATGTCTCTTGTTATTTGGCAAGACTCATTAAAGAGTTTGATGATGACACAGTATAATAACTAGTGTCCGGTGGGGATGTACACTGATGGTTCTCGAGAGAATATGGGACATTGTCCGATCATTGTAAGTGAATTGATTACAATCACCTGAGAAAAGTTCATCTCTCTAGAATTGGAAACAAATCTCTGAGTTTGTGAGTTAGTTGCTATACTACATTGTTGTACCCCACCACTTATTAGGACCTCCCATTTAGACATCGACTTATACGGTGTCAACCTCCAGGATCTGGCTCTAGTGAGATGGTTTTATTTCCTTCTGACTAATTTCCAATATACAAACTCAAAGACTATTTTTCTGATATCATAAAGATCAATTTTACATGGATGTGAAATCCCATACTATCACGGGATTGTGATAATGTGAGCTTAGGAGTACGTCCTGTGCCATCAGCATAAAACAATATACAGTTGACATGCTACTGCAAATGGCATTTACCTGATTAGATATGATAGTCAATACTGTGATTTCTGCAATCCACCATATTTTCCTGAAAATAAGACTTTCCTTGAAAATAGGCCCTCTCCAGATTTTACAGGATTTTTGGAGTATGCTTGAAATGTAAACCCTACTCCAAAAATAAGCCCTAGTTACAAACAGACCCAGTATTGCTTTTTGTAGGAGGAGTTGGGCAGAATAGTCAATTGTCCAGGACCCCCACTTTCTTAGGGGCCCCCAGCATTTCTATTTAGAGGTTAAGACTGCTTAAAGAAGTTGTCCAATACTTAGATAACTTCTTCTCATACTCCTCGCTTGGCCCTGATAACGTAATAAAGCCTATACTCACCTTCGGTGCCGTTCCAGTGGTGTCGGCACTCGCTCTCCAATGGTGCTGTTGTGCAGAGTTGACACATTACGCCGACACCCAATCAGTACTGGTTTCAATGTCTCGGTCTTCAGATGTTAGGAGCATGACATTGAAGTCAGAGATCAGCTGCAGCACTGACTTCCTTTTTCATGTTCAAAATGTCTATAGGTGATGACAGCGACGCTAGCTCTGATTGGGCGCAGTGTCACAACACCGCATGAGAGCCCTGGTGAGAGCAAGTGCCGACACTGTGGGAACAGAGCCAGGAATAGGCTTTATTATTTTATGGGGGGCCAAACAATTAGATCAAGAAGGGGTTGTCCTAGTAGAGGACAACCCCTTTAAGGACATTTTGGTGACATCAAAGTCAGGTATCATGACTGCAAAAGTCTAAAGGAACTGAATAAGAGACAGGCTGGTATGTACCAGATGTGCTGTGTGTATATACATGTGTACGTGAAGTGTGTGTACAGTGGGGGAAATAAGTATTTGATCCCTTGCTGACTTTGTAAGTTTGCCCACTGACAAAAACATGAACAGTCTATAGTTTTAAGGGAAGGTTAATTTTAACATTGAGAGATAGAATATCAAATATGAAATCCAGAAAATCCGATTGTATAAATGCACTTAATAAACCAGAAAATAATAAATTGACGGTCTTCATGTAAAAATAAATCAGCATGTTTTCTGGATCAGACTCAAGAATTTAAATGGGATGTCCCACAAACAAAATACATTTTATTTAATAGGTCTTGGAATAAAAGAAAGTACCATAATTGGGTGAGTTCAAAAAAATATTCCCGTGCTAAGATGATCCTGTAAATGTATCCCTGCTGTGTACTGTGTAATGGCTGTGTCTCACCATGCAGTGCTGCTCCAGTTCACGGTCTAAACATACTACAGCTCCTGAGCAGGGGAGGAAGCAAATGAGATTATACAATCAGGACAGCACAGGATCGCAGCTAATTCTCTCTTAAAAGATGTTTTTAAACAGGCAGGAAATGTATTTTTCCTTTCAGAAAACAGATTCTGTGATCCCATTCTGTCTCGTCTCTAAACTCTGTTTTGTGTCCAGTTTTAGAATATATTATTATTCCAAGATATATTAATTAAAATGTATTTTGTTTGTGGGGCAAACCCTTAAAACTTTATAGGTGCATATAAAATACAGATACCCTATGGACACCATTTGATTTTTGTGGATTCATTGCAGTGAATAGGAAACTGTATTTGGCCTTTTACTATTTTTTCAATTGTAGGTGTATAAAGCATATATCAAAAATTGAATTTATTAGTGAACTAGCTGAAGGGCCCTGCGTTGCCTGGGCATAGTAAATATCTGTGGTTAGTTATAGCACCTCACTTCTCTCATTTTCCCATCACGCTTCTCATTTTCCCCCTCACATCTCTCATTTTCCCCCTCACTCCTCTTATTTTCCCTCTCACTCCTCTCATTCCCCCCTAACACTTGTCATTTCGACCTCACATCTGTCATTTTCCAATCACTCCACTATTTTCCCTCACCCTCTCATTTTGCACTCACACCTTTTCATTTTCACCTCACACCTCTCATTTTCCCCTCAGTATATACATGTTTGTCATCTCCCTTATATATAGTATACACCTGTATGTCATCTCCTGTATATAATATATACCTGTATGTCATCTCCTCCTGTATATAGCATATACCTGTATGTCATCTCCCCTGTATATAGTATATACCTGTATGTCATCTCCTCCTATATATGGTATATACCTGTGTGTCATCTCCTCCTGTATATAGTATATACCTGTATGTCATCTCCCCTGTATATAGTATATACCTGTATGTCATCTCCCCTGTATATAGTATATACCTGTATGTCATCTCCCCTGTATATAGTATATACCTGCTGTATGTCATCTCCTTCTGTATATTGTATATACCTGTGTGTCATCTCCTCCTGTATATAGTATATACCTGTGTGTCATCTCCTCCTGTATATAGAATATACCTGTGTGTCATCTCCTCCTGTATATAGTATATACCTGTGTGTCATCTCCTCCTGTATATAGTATATACCTGTATGTCATCTGCTCCTGTATATAACATATACCTGTGTGTCATCTCCTCCTGTATATAGTATATATCTGTATGTCATCTCCTCCTGTATATAGTATATACCTGTATGTCATCTCCTCCTGTATATAGTATATACCTGTGTGTCATCTCCCCTGTATATAGTATGTACCTGTATGTCATCTGTTATGGTTCTCAATGGCAAGAGAACATAGCCCAGCAAACATAAGAACTAGCTCTTGGAAGGATGGAAACTAAACTGACCATGAACTAAACCTGCCGCACAACTAACAGTAGCCGGGTAGCGTAGCCTGCGTTTTATCCCTAGAGGCCCCCACAAATATTGGCGGTGATTTTAGATGAAATGACAAACGTAGTATGAAAATAGGTTTAGCAAAATTGAGGTCCGCTTACTAGATAGCAGGAAGACAGAAAGGACACTTTCATGGTCAGCTGAAAACCCTATCAAAACACCATCCTGAAATTACTTTAAGACTCTAGTATTAACTCATAACATCAGAGTGGCAATTTCAGATCACAAGAGCTTTCCAGACACAGAAACGAAACTACAGCTGTGAACTGGAACAAAATGCAAAAACAAACAAGGACTAAAGTCCAACTTAGCTGGGAGTTGTCTAGCAGCAGGAACATGCACAGAAAGGCTTCTGATTACAATGTTGACCGGCATGGAAGTGACAGAGGAGCAAGGCTAAATAGCGACTCCCACATCCTGATGGAAACAGGTGAACAGAGAGGATGATGCACACCAGTTCAATTCCACCAGTGGCCACCGGGGGAGCCCAAAATCCAATTTCACAACAGTACCCCCCCCCTCAAGGAGGGGGCACCGAACCCTCACCAGAACCACCAGGGCGATCAGGATGAGCCCTATGAAAGGCAAGGACCAAATCGGAGGCATGAACATCAGAGGCAGTCACCCAAGAATTATCCTCCTGACCGTATCCCTTCCATTTGACCAGATACTGGAGTTTCCGTCTGGAAACACGGGAGTCCAAGATTTTTTCCACAACGTACTCCAACTCGCCCTCAACCAACACCGGAGCAGGAGGCTCAACGGAAGGCACAACCGGTACCTCATACCTGCGCAATAATGACCGATGAAAAACATTATGAATAGAAAAAGATGCAGGGAGGTCCAAACGGAAGGACACAGGGTTAAGAATCTCCAATATCTTGTACGGGCCGATGAACCGAGGCTTAAACTTGGGAGAAGAAACCCTCATAGGGACAAAACGAGAAGACAACCACACCAAGTCCCCAACACAAAGCCGAGGACCAACCCGACGCCGGCGGTTGGCAAAAAGCTGAGTCTTCTCCTGGGACAACTTCAAATTGTCCACTACCTGCCCCCAAATCTGATGCAACCTCTCCACCACAGCATCCACTCCAGGACAATCTGAAGATTCCACCTGACCAGAAGAAAATCGAGGATGAAACCTTGAATTACAGAAAAAGGGAGACACCAAGGTGGCAGAGCTGGCCCGATTATTGAGGGCAAACTCCGCTAAAGGCAAAAAAGCAACCCAATCATCCTGATCTGCAGACACAAAACACCTCAAATATGTCTCCAAGGTCTGATTCGTCCGCTCGGTCTGGCCATTAGTCTGAGGATGGAAAGCAGACGAGAAAGACAAATCTATGCCCATCCTAGCACAGAATGCTCGCCAAAATCTAGACACGAATTGGGTACCTCTGTCAGAAACGATATTCTCCGGAATACCATGCAAACGGACCACATTTTGAAAAAACAGAGGAACCAACTCGGAAGAAGAAGGCAACTTAGGCAGGGGAACCAAATGGACCATCTTAGAGAAACGATCACACACCACCCAGATGACAGACATCTTCTGAGAAACAGGAAGATCCGAAATAAAATCCATCGAGATGTGCGTCCAGGGCCTCTTCGGGATAGGCAAGGGCAACAACAATCCACTAGCCCGAGAACAACAAGGCTTGGCCCGAGCACAAACGTCACAAGACTGCACGAAGCCTCGCACATCTCGAGACAGGGAAGGCCACCAGAAGGACCTTGCCACCAAATCCCTGGTACCAAAGATTCCAGGATGACCTGCCAACGCAGAAGAATGAACCTCAGAAATGACTTTACTGGTCCAATCATCAGGAACAAACAGTCTACCAGGTGGGCAACGATCAGGTCTATCCACCTGAAACTCCTGCAAGGCCCGCCGCAGGTCTGGAGAAACGGCAGACAATATCACTCCATCCTTAAGGATACCTGTAGGTTCAGAATTACCAGGGGAGTCAGGCTCAAAACTCCTAGAAAGGGCATCCGCCTTAACATTCTTAGAACCCGGCAGGTAGGACACCACAAAATTAAACCGAGAGAAAAACAACGACCAGCGCGCCTGTCTAGGATTCAGGCGTCTGGCGGACTCAAGATAAATTAGATTTTTGTGGTCAGTCAATACCACCACCTGATGTCTAGCCCCCTCAAGCCAATGACGCCACTCCTCAAAAGCCCACTTCATGGCCAAAAGCTCCCGATTCCCAACATCATAATTCCGCTCGGCGGGCGACAATTTACGCGAGAAAAAAGCACAAGGTCTCATCACGGAGCAATCGGAACTTCTCTGCGACAAAACCGCCCCAGCTCCGATTTCAGAAGCGTCGACCTCAACCTGAAAAGGAAGAGCAACATCAGGCTGACGCAACACAGGGGCGGAAGAAAAGCGGCGCTTAAGCTCCCGAAAGGCCTCCACAGCAGCAGGGGACCAATCAGCAACATCAGCACCCTTCTTAGTCAAATCAGTCAATGGTTTAACAACATCAGAAAAACCAGCAATAAATCGACGATAAAAGTTAGCAAAGCCCAAAAATTTCTGAAGACTCTTAAGAGAAGAGGGTTGCGTCCAATTATTATTATTATTATTATTATTATTATTATTTATTGTTATAGCGCCATTTATTCCATGGCGCTTTACAAGTGAGGAGGGGTATACATAATAACAAGTACAATAATCTTGAACAATACAAGTCATAACTGGTACAGTAGGAGAGAGGACCCTGCCCGCGAAGGCTCACAATCTACAAGGGATGGGTGAGAATACAGTAGGTGAGGGTAGAGCTGGTCATGCAGCGGTTTGGTCGATCGGTGGTTACTGCAGGTTGTAGGCTTGTCGGAAGAGGTGGGTCTTCAGATTCTTTTTGAAGGTTTCGATGGTGGGCGAGAGTCTGATGTGTTGTGGTAGAGGGTTCCAGAGTAGGGGTGATACGCGAGAGAAATCTTGTATGCGATTGTGGGAAGAGGAGATAAGAGGGGAGTAGAGAAGGAGATCTTGTGAGGATCGGAGGTTGCGTGTAGGAAAGTACCGGGAGATGAGGTCGCAGATGTAAGGAGGAGACAGGTTGTGGATGGCTTTGTACGTCATGGTTAGGGTTTTGTACTGGAGTCTCTGGGTAATGGGTAGCCAGTGAAGGGATTGACAGAGGGGAGAGGCCGGAGAATAGCGGGGGGACAGGTGGATTAGTCGGGCAGCAGAGTTTAGAATAGATTGGAGGGGTGCGAGAGTGTTTGAGGGGAGGCCAAAGAGCAGAAGGTTGCAGTAGTCAAGGCGAGAGATGATGAGGGCATGGACTAGGGTTTTTGCAGATTCTTGGTTGAGGAATGAACGGATTCGTGCAATATTTTTGAGTTGAAGTCGGCAGGAAGTGGAAAGGGCTTGGATATGTGGTTTGAAGGAGATATCAGCGTCAAGGATAACCCCAAGGCAGCGAGCTTGTGGGACTGGGGAGAGTGGGCAGCCGTGTACTGTAATGGACAGGTTCGGTGGGGGGGTCACGTGAGATGGGGGAAAGATGATGAATTCTGTTTTGTCCATGTTAAGTTTCAGAAATCTAGCGGAGAAGAAGGATGAAATAGTGGACAGACATTGAGGGATTCTGGTTAGTAGGGAGGTGATATCTGGTCCAGAGATGTAGATCTGTGTGTCATCAGCATAGAGGTGATACTGAAAGCCATGAGATTCTATGAGCTGTCCCAGGCCAAAGGTGTAAATGGAGAAGAGCAGGGGCCCAAGGACTGAACCTTGTGGGACTCCGACAGATAGGGGGCGAGGTGAGGAGGTGGTGTGTGAGTGGGAGACGCTGAATGTCCGGTCTGTTAGGTATGATGAGATCCAGGATAGGGCCAAGTCTGTGATGCCAAGGGATGAGAGGGTCTGTAATAATAGGGAATGGTCCACTGTGTCAAAGGCAGCCGACAGGTCGAGGAGGAGGAGGACAGAGTAGTGTCGCTTGCTCTTGGCGGTTAAGAGGTCATTGGTGACCTTAGTTAGGGCAGTTTCAGTGGAATGGTGTGACCGGAAGCCAGATTGTAAGCGGTCAAAGAGGGAGCAAGAAGAGAGATGGGAGGACAGTTCAAGGTAGACGTGTTGTTCCAGTAGTTTTGAGGCATAGCGGAGAAGTGATATAGGGCGATAGCTAGATACAGAGGATGGGTCAAGAGAGGGCTTTTTGAGGATAGGTGTGATGGAGGCATGTTTAAAGCTTGAGGGGAAAACACCAGTTGTTAGTGATAGGTTGAAGAGATGGGTTAGGGTTGGGATGAAGATTGTGGTGAGGTTTGGGATGAGGTGGGATGGGAGCGGGTCAAGTGCACAGGTGGTGAGATGCGATCTTGAGAGTAGAGTGGCGAGTTGATCTTCTGTAATGGTGGAGTAGTTGGTTTTGGAGGTGGAGGGTAGGGAAGTTGGGAGGAAGGGCTCTGGGGCTTGTTGACCAAAACTGTCTCTGATGTTATCAATCTTCTGCTTGAAGAATGAGGCAAAGTCTTCAGCAGAGATAAGTGGGGAGAGAGGAGGTGCTGGGGGACGGAGGAGAGAATTGAAGGTGTTGAATAACTGTTTAGGGTTGTGAGACAGGGAGGATATGAGAGATGAGAAGTAGGTTTGTTTAGCTGTGGCGAGTGCGGTCTTGAAAGTAGTGAGGGACTGTTTGAATGCGATTAAGTGGTCGTTGGAGTGGGATCTTTTCCATCTGCGCTCAGCAGCCCTGGAAGCTCGCCTCAGTTCCTTGGTCAGGCTGGTGTGCCAGGGCTGTCTGTTGATTTTGCGAGCTTTGGTATGTGTAAGTGGGGCAGCAGATTCCAAAGCTACAGCTATTGTGGTGTTATATAGAGCGGCAGCGTCATCCGCATTGTGTATGGAACTTATGTCTGTGAGAGGGAGGAGGGATTCAGAGAATGAATGTAGGTCAAGATGTTTAAGATTTCTGCGAGGGTGTGAAAGTTTGTGGGGTGGGGACTCTAGACATGGAGTGGAGAGAGATGAGAATGTGAGAAGGTTGTGGTCAGAGAGAGGAAGAGGTGAGTTAGAGAGGTTAGATAGGGAGCAGAGGCGGGTGAAGATGAGGTCCAGTGTGTGACCATCTTTGTGAGTGGCTGCAGAAGACCATTGAGTGAGGCCGAAGGAGGAAGAGAGAGATAGAAGTTTAGTGGCAGCTGAGAGGGAAGTGTCAATGGAGATGTTAAAATCGCCCATGATGATAGTGGGGATGTCTGCAGAAAGGAAATGAAGTAGCCAGGTGGTGAAGTGGTCAAAGAAGATGGTGGCTGGCCCTGGGGGGCGGTAAATGACAGCCAGTTGGAGGTTGGAGGGGGAGTAGATGCGCACAGAGTGCACCTCAAAGGAAGGGAGGGTAACAGAGGGTGGCAGTGGGATTGGGGTGAAGGAGCAGTTATCTGACAGGAGAAAACCAACTCCTCCGCCATGCTTGCTGCTGGGGCGGGGTGTGTGAGAAAGGTGGAAGCCACCGTAAGAGAGTGCAGCAGGAGAGGCTGTGTCAGAAGGGGTGAGCCAGGTTTCGGTGATGGCGAGGAAGGAAAGTTTGGTAGTAACAAAGAGATCATGGATGTAGGAAAGCTTGTTACAGACAGAGCGAGCCCAATCACAAATAGCCTGAACCTTGACAGGATCCATCTCGATGGAAGAGGGGGAAAAAATATATCCCAAAAAGGAAATCTTTTGAACCCCAAAAACGCACTTAGAACCCTTCACACACAAGGAATTAGACCGCAAAACCTGAAAAACCCTCCTGACCTGCTGGACATGAGAGTCCCAGTCATCCGAAAAAATCAAAATATCATCCAGATACACAATCATAAATTTATCCAAATAATCACGGAAAATGTCATGCATAAAGGACTGAAAGACTGAAGGGGCATTTGAAAGACCAAAAGGCATCACCAAATACTCAAAGTGGCCCTGGGGCGTATTAAATGCGGTTTTCCACTCATCCCCCTGCTTAATTCGCACCAAATTATACGCCCCACGGAGATCTATCTTAGAGAACCACTTGGCCCCCTTTATGCGAGCAAACAAATCAGTCAGCAGTGGCAACGGATATTGATATTTAACCGTGATTTTATTCAAAAGCCGATAATCAATGCACGGCCTCAAAGAGCCATCTTTCTTAGCCACAAAGAAAAAACCGGCTCCTAAGGGAGATGACGAAGGACGAATATGTCCCTTTTCCAAGGACTCCTTTATATATTCTCGCATAGCCGCATGTTCAGGCACAGACAGATTAAATAAACGACCCTTAGGGTATTTACTACCCGGAATCAAATCTATGGCACAATCACACTCCCGGTGCGGAGGTAATGAACCAAGCTTAGGTTCTTCAAAAACGTCACGATATTCAGTCAAGAATTCAGGAATCTCAGAGGGAATAGATGATGAAATGGAAACCACAGGTACGTCCCCATGCGTCCCCTTACATCCCCAGCTTAACACAGACATAGCTTTCCAGTCAAGGACTGGGTTATGAGATTGCAGCCATGGCAATCCAAGCACCAACACATCATGTAGGTTATACAGCACAAGAAAGCGAATAATCTCCTGGTGATCCGGATTAATCCGCATAGTTACTTGTGTCCAGTATTGTGGTTTATTGCTAGCCAATGGGGTGGAGTCAATCCCCTTCAGGGGTATAGGAGTTTCAAGAGGCTCCAAATCATACCCACAGCGTTTGGCAAAGGACCAATCCATAAGACTCAAAGCGGCGCCAGAGTCGACATAGGCATCCGCAGTAATAGATGATAAAGAACAAATCAGGGTCACAGATAGAATAAACTTAGACTGTAAAGTGCCAATTGAAACAGACTTATCAAGCTTCTTAGTACGCTTAGAGCATGCTGATATAACATGAGTTGAATCACCGCAATAGAAGCACAACCCATTTTTTCGTCTAAAATTCTGCCGTTCACTTCTGGACAGAATTCTATCACATTGCATATTCTCTGGCGTCTTCTCAGTAGACACCGCCAAATGGTGCACAGGTTTGCGCTCCCGCAGACGCCTATCGATCTGGATAGCCATTGTCATGGACTCATTCAGACCCGCAGGCACAGGGAACCCCACCATAACATCCTTAATGGCATCAGAGAGACCCTCTCTGAAATTCGCCGCCAGGGCGCACTCATTCCACTGAGTAAGCACAGCCCATTTACGGAATTTCTGGCAGTATACTTCAGCTTCGTCTTGCCCCTGAGATAGGGACATCAAGGCCTTTTCCGCCTGAAGTTCTAACTGAGGTTCCTCATAAAGCAACCCCAAGGCCAGAAAAAACGCATCCACATTGAGCAACGCAGGATCCCCTGGAGCCAATGCAAAAGCCCAATCCTGAGGGTCGCCCCGGAGCAAGGAAATCACAATCCTGACCTGCTGAGCAGGATCTCCAGCAGAGCGAGATTTCAGGGACAAAAACAACTTGCAATTATTTTTGAAATTTTGAAAGCAAGATCTATTCCCCGAGAAAAATTCAGGCAAAGGAATTCTAGGTTCAGATATAGGAACATGAACAACAAAATCTTGTAAATTTTGAACTTTCGTGGTGAGATTATTCAAACCTGCAGCTAAACTCTGAATATCCATTTTAAACAGGTGAACACAGAGCCATTCCAGGATTAGAAGGAGAGAGAGAGAGAAAGGCTGCAATATAGGCAGACTTGCAAGAGATTCAATTACAAGCACACTCAGAACTGAAGGAAAAAAAAAAAAAAAAAAAAAAAAAACTTCAGCAGACTTCTCTTTTCTCTCCTTTCTCTGTAAATTAATTTAACCCTTTGTGGCCGGTCAAACTGTTATGGTTCTCAATGGCAAGAGAACATAGCCCAGCAAACATAAGAACTAGCTCTTGGAAGGATGGAAACTAAACTGACCATGAACTAAACCTGCCGCACAACTAACAGTAGCCGGGTAGCGTAGCCTGCGTTTTATCCCTAGACGCCCAGCGCCGGCCGGAGGACTAACTAATCCTGGCAGAGGAAAATATAGTCCTGGCTCACCTCTAGAGAAATTTCCCCGAAAGGCAGACAGAGGCCCCCACAAATATTGGCGGTGATTTTAGATGAAATGACAAACGTAGTATGAAAATAGGTTTAGCAAAATTGAGGTCCGCTTACTAGATAGCAGGAAGACAGAAAGGACACTTTCATGGTCAGCTGAAAACCCTATCAAAACACCATCCTGAAATTACTTTAAGACTCTAGTATTAACTCATAACATCAGAGTGGCAATTTCAGATCACAAGAGCTTTCCAGACACAGAAACGAAACTACAGCTGTGAACTGGAACAAAATGCAAAAACAAACAAGGACTAAAGTCCAACTTAGCTGGGAGTTGTCTAGCAGCAGGAACATGCACAGAAAGGCTTCTGATTACAATGTTGACCGGCATGGAAGTGACAGAGGAGCAAGGCTAAATAGCGACTCCCACATCCTGATGGAAACAGGTGAACAGAGAGGATGATGCACACCAGTTCAATTCCACCAGTGGCCACCGGGGGAGCCCAAAATCCAATTTCACAACAGTCATCTCATCCTGTATTAGACCTCATTCACAGGTTATTTGGTCAGTATTTTTACCTCAGTATTTGTAAGCTAAATTGGCAGCCTAATAAATCCTCAGCCAACAGGAAGCCCTCCCCTATATATTAGCTCACACATACACATAATAGACAGGTCATGTGACTGACAGGTGACGTATTTTCTATATGGTACATTTGTTGCTCTTGTAGTTTGTCTGCTTGTTAATCAGATTTTTATTTTTGAAGGATAATACCAGACTTGTGTGTGTTTTAGGGCGAGTTTCATGTATCAAGTTGTGTGTGTTGAGTTGCGTGTGGCGACATGCATGTAGCGACTTTTGTGAGATGAGTTTTGTGTGGCGACATGCGTGTAGCAACTTTTTGTGTGTCGAGTTGCATGTGACAGGTTAGTGTAGTAAGTTGTGTGCAGCAAGTTTTGCGCATGGCGAGTTTTATGTGTGGTGCGTTTTGAGTATTTGCAAGTTTTGTGTGAGGCAACTTTTGCATGTGTTGCAACTTTTGTGCATGTGGCAATTTTTCCACGTGTGCAAGTTTTGCACGTGTGTCGAGTTTTGCCTGAGCCTGGTTTTGCATGTGGTGAGTTTTCCATGTGGCGAATTTTGCGCATGGCGAGTTTTGAGTGGTGACTTTTGTGTTTCAACTTTTATGTGGCGAGGTTGGTGTATGTGTGGTGAAATGTGTGCTGAGGGTGATATGTGTTCAAGCACGTGGTAGTGTGTGGCGCATTTTGTGTGTGTGTTCATATCCTCATGTGTGGTGAGTATCTCATGTCGGGGCCCCACCTTAGCAACTGTACGGTATATACTCTTTGGCGCAATCGCACTCACTCTTTAAGTCCCCCTTGTTCACATCTGGCAGGTGTCAATTTGCCTCCAACACTTTTCCTTTCACTTTTTCCCCATTATGTAGATAGGGGCAAATTTTTTTTGGTGAATTGGAACTCGCGGGGTTAAAATTTTGCCTCACAACATAGCCTATGACGCTCTCGGGGTCCAGACGTGTGACTGTGCAAAATTTTGTGGCTGTAGCTGCGACGGTGCAGATGCCAATCCCGGACATACACACATACATACACACAAACACACACACACGCTGCAACGGTGCAGATGCCAATCCCGGACATACACACATATATACACACACATCAGCTTTATATACTGTATTCGATGACTTACGGATGTGAAAATATAGAAATATGGAAAACCTTATCAATTTTTTTACTTGTTTGTTTTAACATTGTATAAAGTGCAGAAAAACTAAGTTTGAAAATTACTAATTTTTCAAAAAAAAAATTCTGATCTTCTTTTTTAAATGGGCATCCTGGTTGAACAGGGCTCATACAGTCTATAGGAATGAATGGAACATGTGCACTGCCGCTCCATTCAAATGGAGATAGAAGTGACCCATACTTGCAATTAGTAGGATTCTTAGTGTTTGAAACCCCACCCATATAGAATTTACTTTTTTGTACATCTTCTTTTTTTGAGAAGTTCCCATCAACTTCCTCCTTCTACTTGTGTTTGTTACTCATTATACAGCTGACAACAAAAACCACATCTAGTACTAAACTCCCAGAATGATCTGTTTACTAAACGTAACCCGTTCCCATCTCTGCCAATTTTCATTTAGGCACTTTCATTTTTAGTCTTTGTCTTTGAAGAGCCATACATTTTATTTTCAGTCCAAATAATCATATGAGCTCTTGTGTTTTTCTGAGGTTTTCTATAATGACACTATTTACATAACCATATTTGATATTAACCCCTTTACCCCAGAGAGTAGTTTGCCCGTTAATGGCCAATTTTTACAATTCTGACCACTGTCACTTTATGAGGTCATAACTCTGAAACGTTTAAACAGATCCTGGTGATTCTGACATTGTTTTCTTGTGCCATATTGTACTTCATGATTGTGGTAAAATTTCATCAACATGACTTGCGTTTATTTGTGAAAAAAATTTAATTTGGCAAAAATGTTGAAAATTTTGCAATTTTCAAACTTTCAATTTTCATGCCCTTAAATCAGAGAGTGGGGTCACACAAAATACTTAATGAATAACGTTTTCCACATGTCTACTTTTCATCAGCATAATTTTGGAACCAAAATATTTTTTTGTTAGGATTCGAACTTACAAGAGTTAAAAGTTGACCAGCGATTTTTCATTTTTCCAACAAAATTTACAAAACCATTTTTTTTAGGGACCACATCACATTTGAGGGATCAATATGATAGAAAATACCCAAAAGTGACACCATTCTAAAAACTGCACCCCTCAAGGTGCTAAAAACTACATTTAAGAAGTTTATTAACCCTTCAGGTGCTTCACAGGAATTTATGGAATGTGGAAAAAATGAACATTTAACTTTTTTTTCACAAAAAAATTACTTTAGATCCAATTTTTTTTATTTTGATAAGGGAAACAGGGAAAATGTACCCCAAAATTTGTTTTGTAATTTCTCTTGAACATGCCAATATCCCATATGAGGGAGAAAACCATCATTTGGGTGTATGGCAGAGCTCGGAAGGGAAGGAGCACCTTTTGACTTTTTGAATGCAAAATTTGCTGGAACAATTGGCTGACGCCATTTTGCATTTGGAGAGCCCCTGATGTGCTTAAACATTAAAAATCCCCCACAAGTGACACTATTTTGGAAACTAGACCACTCAGGGTGCTGATCTACATGTGTGTTGTGCACATTGAACCCTCAGGTGCTTCAAAGAAGTTTATAATGTTGATATGTGAAGATAAAAAAATAACATTTTCCCCACAAATATGTTTTTATCCCTAAATGTTGCATTTTCATAAGGGTAACAGGATAAATTGCACCATACATTTTGTTGTGCAATTTCTTCTGAATACGCCGATATGCAATATGAGGGAGAAAAATACTGTTTGGGTGCACGGCAGGGCTTGGAAGGGAAGGAGCATCATCTGACTTTTTGAATGTAATAGCCTAGGAAGGGGCCATGTTGTGAACTCCGTTTTCGGGCTCCCTCTTGTGGTCACAGATGGTATTGTGTGACTTTGGTTTTTTGGCTCCCCCTGGTGGTTTGGTTTATTATCCTGCGGGTCTGGCTGGATCAGCTGCCTCGTTATTCACCAGGGAGGCTCCTATTTAGCTCTGCTTCACTTCCACTTGTTGCCGGCTGTCAATGTATTCAGTGCTATTCTTATTACTCCTGATTATCTCGTTTTCTGCCTCTTCAGGATAAGCTAAGTTCTGTTTGAATATTTTTTGCTCATCTGCCTGCAATATGATTTCTGTGTATGATGAGTCTAGTCCAGCTTGCTAATATGTGATTTCTTTTTGCTGGTAAGCTCTGGGGTATGGAGTTGCTTCCCCCGCACCGTTAGTTGGTGCGGGGGCTCGAGCAATCTCTGCGTGGATATTTTGAATAGGGTTTTTTATTGACCGCACAGTTCCCTTCCTATTTTCTGCTATCTAGTATTAGCGGGCCTCATTTGCTAAATCTGATTTCATCTCTGCGTTTGTGCTTTCCCCTTAACTCACCGTTAATATTTGTGGGGGGCTATTCTATATCTTTGGGGTCATTCCACTGAGGCAAGAGAGGACTTTCTTTCCCTCCAGGAATAGTCAGTTTCTCAGGCCGTGAAGAGACGTCTAGGATTTTTAGGTAACGTTCCACAGCTGCCTATAGTTGTTTGCGGATAGGATCAGGTTGCGGTCAATCTAGTTACCACTTCCCCAGAGCTAGTAGTCTGTTCAGTTACTTAGCTAGTCCGACCTGCGATCCTTGCCACTAGGATCATAACAGTTGGCTAGGTCCTTCTGGTGGCCTTCCTTGTCGCGGGATGTGCGTTCCTTTGTGCAGTCTTGAGGAATTTGTGCTCGGGCTAAGCCTTGCTGTTCTCGTGCCAGTGGCTTGTTGTTGCCTTTGCCTGTCCCGAAGAGGCCTTGGATGCACATTTCCATGGATTTTATTTCAGATCTCCCTGTCTCTCAGAGAATGTCGGTCATTTGGGTGGTGTGTGATCGTTTTTCTAAAATGGTCCATTTGGTGCCCTTGCCTAAGTTGCCTTCCTCCTCCAAGTTGGTTCCTCTGTTTTTTCAAAATGTGGTTCGTTTGCATGGGATCCCTGAAAATATTGTTTCCGACAGAGGATCCCAGTTTGTGTCTAGATTTTGGTGGACCTTTTGTGCTAAGATGGGCATTAATTTGTCTTTTTCGTCGTCCTTCCATCCTCAGACGAATGGCCAAACCGAGCGCACTAATCAGACTTTGGAAACCTATTTAAGATGTTTTGTTTCTGCTGATCAGGACTACTGGGTGACTTTTTTGCCATTGGCCGAGTTTGCCCTTAATAATCGGGCTAGTTCTGCTACTTTGGTTTCGCCTTTTTTTTGTAATTCAGGGTTTCATCCTCGTTTTTCCTCGGGTCAGGTGGAGCCTTCTGACTGTCCTGGAGTGGATGTTGTGGTGGATAGGTTGCATCAGATTTGGAATCATGTGGTGGACAATTTGAAGCTGTCACAAGAGAAGGCTCAGCGCTTTGCCAACTGCCGTCGCTGTGTGGGTCCCCGACTTCGCGTTGTGGATTTTGTGTGGTTGTCTTCTCGCTTTGTTCCTATGAAGGTCTCCTCTCCTAAGTTTAAGCCTCGGTTTATCGGTCCTTATAAGATTTTGGAAGTCCTTAACCCTGTGTCATTTCGTTTGGACCTCCCGGCATCGTTTGCTATTCATAATGTGTTCCATCGGTCGTTGTTGCGGAGGTATGTGGTGCCTGTGGTTCCTTCGGTTGAGCCTCCTGCCCCTGTGCTGGTTGAGGGAGAATTGGAATACGTGGTGGAGAAGATCTTGGATTCTCGTATTTCTAGACGGAGGCTTCAGTATTTGGTTAAGTGGAAAGGCTACGGTCAGGAGGATAATTCCTGGGTTGTCGCCTCTGATGTTCATGCGGCCGATTTGGTTCGTGCCTTCCATGTAGCTCACCCTGATCGCCCTGGGGGTTTTGATGAGGGTTCGGTGACCCCTCCTCAAGGGGGGGGTACTGTTGTGAACTCCGTTTTCGGGCTCCCTCTTGTGGTCACAGATGGTATTGTGTGACTTTGGTTTTTTGGCTCCCCCTGGTGGTTTGGTTTATTATCCTGCGGGTCTGGCTGGATCAGCTGCCTCGTTATTCACCAGGGAGGCTCCTATTTAGCTCTGCTTCACTTCCACTTGTTGCCGGCTGTCAATGTATTCAGTGCTATTCTGATTACTCCTGATTATCTCGTTTTCTGCCTCTTCAGGATAAGCTAAGTTCTGTTTGAATATTTTTTGCTCATCTGCCTGCAATATGATTTCTGTGTATGATGAGTCTAGTCCAGCTTGCTAATATGTGATTTCTTTTTGCTGGTAAGCTCTGGGGTACGGAGTTGCTTCCCCCGCACCGTTAGTTGGTGCGGGGGCTCGAGCAATCTCTGCGTGGATATTTTGAATAGGGTTTTTTATTGACCGCACAGTTCCCTTCCTATTTTCTGCTATCTAGTATTAGCGGGCCTCATTTGCTAAATCTGATTTCATCTCTGCGTTTGTGCTTTCCCCTTAACTCACCGTTAATATTTGTGGGGGGGCTATTCTATATCTTTGGGGTCATTCCACTGAGGCAAGAGAGGACTTTCTTTCCCTCCAGGAATAGTCAGTTTCTCAGGCCGTGAAGAGACGTCTAGGATTTTTAGGTAACGTTCCACGGCTGCCTATAGTTGTTTGCGGATAGGATCAGGTTGCGGTCAATCTAGTTACCACTTCCCCAGAGCTAGTAGTCTGTTCAGTTTACTTAGTTAGTCCGACCTGCGATCCTTGCCACTAGGATCATAACAGGGCCATGAATATTGGCCTCTTCCCAGGCCAAGAACATCAGCTCTCAGCCACCTCAGAAATGGCACATCCATAAGATGCGCCAAATCTGGTGCTTAGCCTCCACTTTTCTCAATGGCCTGGGTGCGGTGACATGTACTGTAATAGTTTTGAGGTTGATGTCAGCTGTTTTATGGCCTCTGACAGCAAGTCCAGGGGTTAGTAATGGAGAGGCGTCTATAAGACACCTCCTTTACTAACACCATAAGTCTAAGTTGAAAGACAAACACAGCAAAATGTCCTTTAACCCCTTTCTGACATCTGATGTACTATCCCGTCGAGGTGGGGTGGGCCCGTATGACCACCGACAGGATAGTACGTCATACGCGATCGGCCGCGCTCACGGGGGGAGCGCGGCCGATCGCGGCCGGGTGTCAGCTGCATATCGCAGCTGACATCCGGCACTATGTGCCAGGAGCGGTCACGGACCGCCCCCGGCACATTAACCCCCGGCACACCGCGATCAAACATGATCGCGGTGTACCGGCGGTATAGGGAAGCATCGCGCAGGGAGGGGGCTCCCTGTGGGCTTCCCTGAGACCCCCGGAGCAACGCGATGTGATCGCGTTGCTCCAAGGGTCTCCTACCTCCCTCCTCGCCGCAGGTCCCGGATCCAAGATGGCCGTGGCATCCGGGTCCTGCAGGGAGGGAGGTGGCTTACCGAGTGCCTGCTCAGAGCAGGCGCTGGTAAGCCTGCAGCCCTGCACAGCAGATCGTCGATCTGACAGAGTGCTGTGCACACTGTCAGATCAATGATCTGTAATGTCCCCCCCTGGGACAAAGTAAAAAAGTAAAAAAAAAAATCCCCACATGTGTGTAAAAAAAAAATTTAAAAAATATCCTAAATAAAGAAAAAAAAAATATTATTCCCATAAATACATTTCTTTAGCTAAATAAAATAAAAAAAACAATAAAAGTACACATATTTAGTATCGCTGCGTCCGTAACGACCCAACCTATAAAACTGCCCCACTAGTTAACCCCTTCAGTAAACACCGTAAGAAAAAAAAAAAAAACGAGGCAAAAAACAACGCTTTATTATCATACTGCCGAACAAAAAGTGGAATAACACGCGATCAAAAAGACTGATATAAATAACCATGGTACCGCTGAAAATGTCATCTTCTCCCGCAAAAAACGAGCCACCATACAGCATCATCAGCAAAAAAATAAAAAAGTTATAGTCCTGAGAATAAAGCGATACCAAAATAATTATTTTTTCTATAAAATAGTTTTTATCGTATAAAAGCGCCAAAACATAAAAAAATGATATAAATGAGGTATCGCTGTAATCGTACTGACCCAACGAATAAAACTGCTTTATCAATTTTACCAAACGCGTTTTACCAAACGCGGAACGGTATAAACGCCTCCCCCAAAAGAAATTCATGAATAGCTGGTTTTTGATCACTCTGCCTCACAAAAATCAGAATAAAAAGCAATCAAAAAATGTCACGTGTCTGAAAATGTTACCAATAAAAACTTCAACTCGTCCCGCAAAAAACAAGATCTCACATGACTCTGTGGACTCAAATATGGAAAAATTACAGCTCTCAAAATGTGGTAACGCAAAAAATATTTTTTGCAATGAAAAGCGTCTTTCAGTGTGTGACGGCTGCCAATCATAAAAATCCGCTAAAAAACCCGCTATAAAAGTAAATCAAACCCCCCTTCATCACCCCCTTAGTTAGGGAAAAATAAAAAAATTAAAAAATGTATTTATTTCCATTTTCCCATTAGGGTTAGGGTTAGGGTTAGGGCTAGAGTTAGGGTTAGGGTTAGGGCTAGGGTTAGGGCTAGGGATGGGGCGAGGGTTAGGGCTAGGGTTAGGGCTAGGGTTGGGGCTAGGGTTAGGGCTAGGGTTGGGGCTAGGGTTAGGGTTAGGGCTAGGGTTAGGGCTAGGGTTGGGGCTAGGGTTAGGGCTAGGGTTAGGGCTAGGGTTAGGGCTAGTGTTACGGCTAGGGTTAGGGCTAGTGATAGGGCTAGGGTTAGGGCTAGGGTTAGGGCTAGGGTTGGGGCTAGAGTTGGGGCTACAGTTAGGGTTGGGGCTAAAGATAGGGTTAGGGTTTGGATTACATTTACGGTTGGGAATAGGGTTGGGTGTGTCTGGGTTAGAGGAGTGGTTAGGGTTACTGTTGGGATTAGGGTAAGGGGTGTGTTTGGATTAGGGTTTCAGTTATAATTGGGGGGTTTCCACTGTTTAGGCACATCAGGGGCTCTCCAAACGGGACATGGCATCCGATCTGAATTCCAGCCAATTCTGCGTTGAAAAAGGAAAACAGTGCTCCTTCCCTTCAGAGCTCTCCCGTGTGCCCAAACAGGGGTTTACCCCAACATATGGGGTATCAGCGTACTCGAGACAAATTGGACATCATCTTTTGGGGTCCAATTTCTCCTGCTACCCTTGGGAAAATACAAAACTGGGGGCCAAAAAATAAGTTTTGTGGGAAAAAAAGATTTTTCATTTTCACGGCTCTGCGTTGTAAACTGTAGTGAAACACTTGGGGGTTCAAAGTTCTCACAACACATCTAGATAAGTTCCTTGGGGGGTCTAGTTTCCGATATGGGGTCACTTGTGGGGGGTTTGTACTGTGTGGGTACATCAGGGGCTCTGCAAATGCAACGTGACGCCTGCAGACCAATCCATTTAAGTCTGCATTCCAAATGGCGCTCCTTCCCTTCCGAGCTCTGTCATGCGCCCAAACAGTGGTTCCCCCCCACATATGGGGTATCAGCGTCCTCAGGACAAATTGGACAACAACGTTTGGGGTCCAATTTATCCTGATACCCTTGTGAAAATACAAAACTGGGGGCTAAAAAATCATTTTTGTGAAAAAAAAAAGAATTTTTATTTTCACGGCTCTGCTTTATAAACTGTAGTGAAACACTTGGGGGTTCAAAGCTCTCAAAACACATCTAGATAAGTTCCTTAGGGGGTCCACTTTCCAAAATGGTGTCACTTGTGGGGGTTTTTAATGTTTAGGCACATCAGGGGCTCTCCAAACGCAACATGGCATCCCATCTTAATTCCAGTCAATTTTGCATTGAAAAGTTAAATAGCGCTCCTTCCCTTCCGAGCTCTGCCCTGCGCCCAAACAATGGTTTACACCCACATATGGGGTATCGTCGTACTCAGGACAAATTGCACAACAACTTTTGTGGTCTAATTTCTTCTCTTACCCTTGGGGAAATAAAAAAATGGGGGTGAAAAGATCATTTTTGTGAAAAAATATGATTTTTTATTTTTACGGCTCTGCATCATAAACTTCTGTGAAGCACTTGTTGGGTCAAAGTGCTCAACACACATCTAGATAAGTTCCTTAAGGGGTCTACTTTCCAAAATGGTGTCACTTGTGGGGGGTTTCAATGTTTAGGCACATCAGGGGCTCTCCAAATGCAACATGGCGTCCCATCTCAATTCCAGTCAATTTTGCATTGAAAAGTCAAATAGCGCTCCTTTCCTTCCGAGCTCTGCCATGCGCCGAAACAGTGGTTTACCCCCACATATGGGGTATCAGCGTACTCAGGACAAATTGTACAACAACTTTAGGGGTCCATTTTCTCCTGTTACCCTTGGTAAAATAAAACAAATTGGAACTGAAATAAATTTTTTGTGAAAAAAAGTTAAATGTTCATTTTTATTTAAACATTCCAAAAATTCCTGTGAAACACCTGAAGGGTTAATAAACTTCTTGAATGTGGTTTTGAGCACCTTGAGGGGTGCAGTTTTTAGAATGGTGTCACACTTGGGTATTTTCTATCATATAGACCCCTCAAAATGACTTCAAATGAGATGTGGTCCCTAAAAAAAAATGGTGTTGTAAAAATGAGAAATTGCTGGTCAACTTTTAACCCTTATAACTCCGTCACAAAAAAAAATGTTGGTTCCAAAATTGTGCTGATGTAAAGTAGACATGTGGGAAATGTTACTTATTAAGTATTTTGCGTGACATATGTCTGTGATTTAAGGGCATAAAAATTCAAAGTTGGAAAATTGCGAAATTTTCAAAATTTTTGCCAAATATTCGTTTTTTTCACAAATAAACGCAAATTATATCGAAGAAATTTTACCACTATCATGAAGTACAATATGCCACGAGAAAACAGTGTCAGAATCACCAAGATCCGTTGAAGCGTTCCAGAGTTATAACCTCATAAAGGGACAGTGGTCAGAATTGTAAAAATTGGCCCGGTCATTAACGTGCAAACCACCCTTGGGGGTGAAGGGGTTAATTGATATAAAAACACAGAAAAACTTTATTTGAAATAAACACTCCCAACCCTCTTTTAAGCTTTTATTACTATAACATTTAAAATAATAAAACACCATATTCCTCACTTGCCCTACGACAATCTATTTGTCCTCCTAAGAAGCCAACTA
Organism: Ranitomeya variabilis; assembly: GCF_051348905.1. Taxonomy (NCBI): domain Eukaryota; kingdom Metazoa; phylum Chordata; class Amphibia; order Anura; family Dendrobatidae; genus Ranitomeya; species Ranitomeya variabilis. The sequence goes on from NC_135235.1 coordinate 223,174,454, forward strand.
TGCTATATCTGGATTGTATAGCTAAGCGGTCACATGATGCAACCACTCAGGAGACACTGGTGTTTTATTATTTTAAATTTTACAATAATACATGGGGAAAAAAGGGTGGGAGTGTTTATTTTAAATAAAGAAGTTTTTCTGTGTGTGTGTCTATATTTAATTTTCATTACAGAGTTAGTAGTGGGGGTGCCTTGTAGGCACCTCTACATTACTAACCCCTGGGATATTTTTAATCTGAGAAGTGCCAATATCCATGGCCCCTTCCCTGCCTGTGGATATCAGCCCCAGGCTGTCAGCTTTAGCTTGGCTGGTTGTCAAAAATGGGGGGACCCCACATCAGTATTTTTTATTATTTAGTGAAACAATTTAAAAAAAAAGTGTGGGACCCCTATATTTTTGTTAACTAGACAATATAAAGCTGACAGCTGAGGGTCACAGTTGGGCCCCTGAACTGTAGTGACCTCATGAGATCTCCACTAGCACAGTGAGAAAAAGCCTCACGGATGCCTTTATTTTGGATAACCAGCCTTGCTAATGCTGACAGCTGAGGGCTGCTGCCCCCAGCTGTCAGTTTTGCCTGGCTGGTTATCAAAAATACAGGGGAACCCCCGCCGTTTTTTTTAAAACATTTATTTAAAGCGCAGTTGCTGGCTGATGAATTCTCCCATCAGCCACTCCTGCTCTTGCTGCTATTAGTGGCAGCAGGTGCATGCTGATGGGAACAGTAGTCCAATCAGTCCACGTTAGTGACAGGAGGTAAACTTTATACCTCCTATCACAGCTGCTGGCTCACGCTGTAATTTGATGATTTTACCACTGACCAGAATCAGTGTTTGCTGTGCTCTCATGAACATGACAGCGTGGCAAACACTGGATGTTCAGGCCCCCCATTCAAGTGAATGGGGTCCAGATTCAGGTCCAAGTACTGTTCTGGTACCCAAACTTTTTTTTAACTGTTTAGCTGAACACGCCGGACCTGAACATCCAGGGGTCCGCCCATCTCTACACACAATGTGATCAAGTTGCAGTCTTTGGCAACTTGAGAATGCAAACTTAATGTGCTATAAAGATGTTAACCACCATGATTCACAGACCAGGAATAATATCACATCCTTTTGGACTTGGAGTACTAAGTAGACAAATAACAGAGAAGAAAAAAATAAGTTGAGAAAGATATTATAACAAACCTGTGAATTGTAACTAAGATTAAATCAAGAAATGTCGATTCAAAATATAAGTTCATTGCCCAATTCTTTTGGGACAGTATGAATATGATTATTCAGCTGATTTTCAATATGATACTTCTACAATGAGCTCATGACTTCTGCTTTTCTGAAGATTTAAATTTATTATAAAATATGAAAAAGGGAAAGATATGATGCAGAAACAAAGCGCGAATCACAGGGGTAAGGTTCTGTAAATTTTCAGTAGATAGCTTTGTTAGTCCAGCACTGTACATATGTACCGTATTTAGATTCTTAATAGAAAATCCCATTTTAACATTTTATTTTCAAGGTAGCTTTTATTGGTTTCCTTGAGGCTGATACCTTTTTTCCTTGACATTGGGCATAGACATCTATCATTATAATTACCCTTATGTTTTTTTTATTGATATTAGAATTTATTTTCACGGCATTATTTTTTTTACCTATTTTACACCAGTCGTGGCCCACTGACGTAATTGTTATGGGCCCTTGCTCTTCACTTTTATCTCTCGGCTACATATCATATTTATCTATGTAGTGAAACATTTATCATCTTCGATAATGTTGGTATTGATTTAAGGCTTAATATCACTGATGAGAGTCCAACTGATGGAACTGAGTGATTCTGAGAACAGGAGCTCAATTCTCCTTTGCAATAAATAGATAGCTGCCCTTCATGATAGTTATTATTTTTGAAAATAGAATAAATGGTCCAAATTGTGGGTGAAGATCCCATTTGATGATCCCATAATGTTTCTAGTTGACCACCTAAACTTTGTACTGTGCCATTAAGATCCATGGTCCAGCATTGTTTGTATTGGTGTTTTTGAACCTTTGAAATTTCTAAGCCATGCCAAGGGTTCTGCACTAATTTACTATTAATTATGAAAATCTATGGAGTTCTCAAATTTTATTTACCAGGAATATTAGCTTCCATCATTTCTCAATGGCATTTCACAATAGAAGCTAAGGTAGAGTTCTCCTTCATAGAGTATTTGGACCATCTGATATTTTGGAGCAAGAAGGTGGTGTTGGTCATCTTACGACTGTAAGGATCCCCTATACAGTAGACTAACGACAGCCAAACCCACTCATGTTGACTGGATCAGACATCAGACTATTATGTACATGGGTTTCTCAACTATCTCCTGACAGATAATGTCGTGGAAGAGAAGGGTCCAGCGAGTCAAAGTTACGACAGCCAATCCTATTTTTCTTTTGAGAGATAAGCCACAATCCATAAAGTCTGGAAGAGGCTCTCTCATAGAGGACACAGGAGCGCTCGGCTGAGATCTCTGTATGGGGGACATGGAAAAGTTAGTTATCTTCTTGATAGTAATAGGATAGGCTCTACATTGAAAGATCAATGAAAGTTTTGGTTTCATAGGAACCAACTTTTTATCTGAGTAATGTAAATCTCAGCTATATGGTTAAGAATTGTTACCGAGCCCCTTCGTTTGTGTGATTGGTGGGATTCCTAACTCATGAACTGCCACAACCTTCTTGTAAAAAATGTCTGAGATTTTTTAAGTTTCTCTTTCTTTTATGTTGTGAATTTGTTATGAATTCACAGAATGGAAACGAAAAGTTAACAAAACAAGGTAGAATGAGGAATATATTGGCACTTGGAAAACCCCTCGACTTCCAATATCAGTCTACCAAAGAAATGCCCCCAGCTTGTAATATGAGGTTGACTTATTGGAGGTCTTGCTTTCTGATGATCCTTAACTGTGTCCCTCAACCTGTGACTCGCTGACTGTTGCAAATCTACAACTCTCAGTCTGCACAGTATACTAAATGTCATTTTATCATAGTTTTAGTAGCACCAATTGCACACTACCGATATTATTCTGCCATTTCATTCTTTGAGGTAGCGCTCTTTCTGCATCATGCAAATGCCTGGAGTTAAAACACATCTAAAGACTTACTTGCAGTCCTATGTAAAACCAGGATTACAATAAAGATCAATACATATTTACAAACTTAGATCTACCATAACCGTTCTTGGCAAAGAGTTTGACTGCATCGGCCATTCTGACAGCAATTCTTACCCCTCCTTTCGAATACAGTTCATATAAAGTAGATCGTAATATACTAAAGTGATAATAATGTTTTCATTTAACCCTATAGAGATGTGGCTTCTCAAAGAGGGGAAGGGATGGATAAAAAGTTGGATTTAGGAAACTTCCACTAAATGCCCTCCTGATGTGTTCTGGCATAGGATAGCAATAACAATGTTGATAAAAACTGAACTCATCAATCTACACTTCAAGAAAATTGAAAAGTATTGTAAAAATGAAGAAATTAGTTCTGTGATCTCCTTGGGGGATCACTTCGCCAATCAGTGTAATATAGAATGTAAGCTCTTGGATCCAGGAGAATCGATGTTATTAATCCCTCTTAGATGCATCTTTACCCATTCATTTGATTCATAATTTTTGTTGGTGCTGTTTTTCATGGTCACTTTGTTGGTGCATTTATCACCGTCACTGTGTTGGTGCTGTTTATCACGGTCACTATGTTAGTGACCAGATATCACCAGATATTTCCAATATATAGTATGGCCACCACCTTTAAGGCATTCTAGTATGCTGTATGTATGTTTCCAAACCCCTCTACATAGCATAACAAAGACCTTCTATTATACCCACAGACAGCACGGTCCGATCAGATGGGCATCTTTGATCTTGATCTGGTTCCTACTCTCTTCCTACAATCGCCGTCCTCCTTCCCTGCCTCTTGTGGCTGACACACAGTGCAGAATATCCCATTTGCACTCTGTGCAAGTTTAGCTTGCTTTGCTGCACGGTGCGCATGCGCTGACTTTACTTTCGAGTGATCGATGCTCTTTGGCTTTCCCTGTCACATGCGCATTATAGTACCTTGCTCCGCTCTTGGAAAGTCAGAGAGAAGTGCGCCTGCACAGGAGTGCAGTTTGGTTCCCTTTATTGGTACTGCTTATTATGGAGCACTCTGCTGGCACTGTTCTTCGGGGAAACTAAGTTGGCACCATTTATCAGGGACTCTGTTGGTTTTATTTGCCAGGAAGCAGTTGGCACTGTTTATATGGAATTCTCATGTGGCAATATTGTTTTTTGTGGGGGCACTTTGCTGGTACTGAATCTGAGGAGCCACCTTGTGGTGGAAATACCATGTCAAACTTTCTTATTTATTTGTTCTACTTTTTCATAGACCGAAAAAAAAAATATTTGAACTAATTGCATCCATAACTTCAACAGTTGGGAGGTGAGAAATACGATATTGCTTTATATATTTTCTGTCCGATACAATAATGTACGATCATTAATGTAACAGGCTAACAAAAGAATGTACAGTAATCTACATATTCATCATGAGTCTTTCTTTCCTTTTTAGCTCTACCATGGACCAGAGGCATACTTTATTTATCGCCTTCTTATTGAAAGGTATCCAACTTTACATAGTTTACCTACTTAAAGAAAGTGAAATTTCTTAAAGGGGATGGCTCACCTTATTAAATGGGGAAAAGTGCAAAGTGATTTTAGAAATAAGCAAGTTTGCAATTTACTTGTTAAAAAAAAAAGATTTTTTTTTACTGCTCATTGCATAGCTTACCAGCCACCACTCATTTCTATCAGCAGTTACCTGTATGCTTACATACACTTTGCTATAGAGATAATGGATGTGGACAACTTCAGTGCCATCACATTGCACTGATGCTTCAAAGCAAAAGCTGACTCTGCTTGCAGCATTGTAGAGCGCACAGTTCAGGCAAACAATGCAACCATACCACTTTTCTGAACATTCAATCATCAGGAATGAACCCTGCCCTTGTGCCCAAGCAAGCAGAAGCCATGATGCATATTTTTGTCCTAGCAAGCAGAAGCCGGGAAGCAGATTTTTCCTGGCAAGCAGAAGCCGGGAAGCTGTGAAGTAGAGAAGTGATGCCAACTTTCTTTGGCTTGGGAGTAGGAAATACTTAGTTATGCTGCAACATAAGAACTGGTGATGTATCTCAGCTCCATAAGTTGCCATTTGTCCATGGAGAATCAGAGCCAACGCCATCCCATTTTTATGATCACTGACAGTGCCACTGACTAGAGTGTCATAAATTAATGTTTCATGGGATATTCTGGCATATTTGTAATCCTCAACAATTCCATTATTAACAATTTGATGATTGAAAAAAATAAGTAATGATATAAGATAACCAAATGTAAAATATACTTTGTTTTTGTAATTTTTTGCAATGTTTTGTTTGTTCTTTTCAAGGTCTTCAGTACAGTTCTGCACAGTATAACCTTGATGTTCCCACAAAACTTTGGGCAATGAAACACTCTTGTGTTGTTATTCCCTGCAGTTATAGTTACTCAGATCCTAAACTACCAAGTGACAGAATTACAGGAATATGGTTCAGCTCCATAACTGACAACACAAAGGGTCCACAATTTATTAATAGCCGAACTCCTGAGATTCACACGTCTTTCATAGGAGACTTAAGCAATGGTAACTGCTCCATAAAAATCCATAACGTCCAGCCTGAAAACTCAAAGATTTACAAGTTCCGGGTAGAAATGGCACATTTTAAGTATTCATACTGGTCTTCTGTCTGGCTGAATATTTCAGGTAAATTATGGTAATTATGAGATTTTTAAGATGCTCTTATATACTGTACAATGACTCTGTCAGCAGGCTTTTGCTATGTAATCTGAGAGTTGCAAAATGAAGGGGCAGAGAATCTGATTCCATCGATGTATCATTTACTGGAATGCTTGGTGCTGTTTTCTCTGCTTTAGATGTAGCAGTGACTAGAATGCTGAGCTGTGCATAACCCGGAACACACCACTGATTGGCAGCTTCTTGTGTATGCTGTGCATAGCCAGCAAGCAGCCAATCAGTGTTAGAGGGTGGCGTTACACAGATTAACTGGACTGGTTTCACATTTGCACATAATGCTAAACAATCTGGCACGAGTGTGTCACGTCCTCCTGGGAGATCTGGGGTTAGGCGATCTTTATGTACTGTGAATTTCACATCTTCCATTTAGCCTTTGTGTTTTTTTCCTCATATTAAATGGATTTTGTTTCCTCTGGCATTGAATTGGTCAATGACTCTTTGAATGCTGGTTAGAGACATGCAGCTCCATGTCACAGCTGCTCCTGACCTGCTCGTTTCTTCTCTCTATAAAACCTGACCAGACATTCTCACCCCTGCCTGTGAAACTTTTGCTTCCTGGCTTGCTGGAGTTGGTGTGCTGAAGTTGGAGTTCATAGTTGCTGCTGAAGATTGTTGTGTGCTGTTTTTGGGTGTATGATTTCTTCATTATCTTATTCTCCTTTAGTTTGTACCTTCCTATCCTCCCCTTTACTCCTCTTGGTGTTTTTGTATTTAAGATGCTTTTTGTTATCCCTGTTTGTCTGATGTGTATGCAGGGCTGTATTTGCCACTAGGCACTTGAGGGCACGTGCCTAGGGTGGGGGCAATGCAGGGGGCGGCACCTGAGCAAGGTTTTTTTTTTATAAGTCCTGGGTCACCTCCCGACCGATCACCCCCCCCCCCCCGCCCCCCGCGCCCCCCTTCCCGGCCGAAACCACTCACCCTCCTTGAAGACGATCTCACCCTGCTCCAGCGATGCCTGGTCTTGGTGTCTGCAGCTTGTCCTGAGTGAGCGGTCATATGGTACCGCTCATTAAGGCCATGAATATGAGCATATTCATGACCTTAATGAACGGCATCACATGACCGCTCACGCAGGAAGAAGGTGCTGTGTCGGGAGTCAGGACAGAGCTAGAGGGATGTCGGCGCGGCCGCGAGGTGTGGGACAGGTGAGTATGAGGGACGGGGGGACAGGGGAGAGGGGATGAAGGAGGACAGTAAGCTGCGCCATGCAAGATTGGGGGGGAGAGAGATGAGCCATGCATACAGGAGGGGGAATATGAGCCATTCATACTGGGGGGGAATATGAGCCATGCATACAGGGGGGGGAATATGAGTCATGCATACAGGGGGGAATATGAGCCATGCATACAGGAGGGGGAATATGAGCCATGCATACAGGGGGGAATATGAGCCATGCATACAGGAGGGGGAATATGAGCCATGCATACAGGAGGGGGAATATGAGCCATGCATACAGGAGGGGGAATATGAGCCATGCATACAGGAGGGGGGATATGAGCCAAGCATATGGGATGGGAGGGAGATGAGCCATGAGTATGGAGCATCATGTGTGGCTGTTATACAGTATGGAGCATCATGTGTGGCCAATGGCCATTATACAGTATTGAGCATCATGTGTGGCCATTACACAGTATGGAGCATCATGTGTGGCCGTTATACAGTATGGAGCATCATGTGTGGCCAATGGCCATTATACAGTATGGAGCATCATGTGTGGCCGTTATACAGTATGGAGCATCATGTGTGGCCATTATACATTATTGAGCATCATGTGGGATCATTATACAGTATGGAGAACTGTGTGTGGCCATTATACAGTATGGAGCATCATGTGTGGCCATTATACAGTATGGAGCACTATGTGTGGCCATTATACAGTATGGAGCACTGTGTGGCCATTATACAGTATGGAGCATCATGTGTGGCCATTGTACAGTATGGAGCATCATGTGTGGCCATTATACAGTATGGAGCACCATGTGTGGCCATTATACAGTATTGAGCATCATGTGGGATCATTATACAGTATGGAGAACTGTGTGTGGCCATTATACAGTATAGAGCACTATGTGTGGCCATTATACATTATGGAGCATCATGTGTGGCCATTATACAGTATGGAGAACTGTGTGTGGCCATTATACAGTATGGAGCATCATGTGTGGCCATTATACAGTATGGAGCATCATGTGTGGCCATTATACAGTATGGAGCACTGTGTGGCCATATTTTTTTGTTTATAATTTTTGTATATAAAACAGTGTGATCAGTAGTGCTAAATGGCAGTGGTTGGGACGTGGATATGGGTGTGACTAGTTGTGAAATGGGTGTGGTCAGAGGCATGGCCTAAAATTTGCCGCGGCGCACTACGCGCACCACAAACTTTATACCTCCTTCCCTTCTTCAAAGGTTGGGAGGTATGGTACCGCATTTGCCAGATCATGGCAAGTGCTGCAAATCCCATAGGGAATGAATGAGGCCGAACGCAGTGTTGCCGTAAGTGATCCGTTACGCGGCACATGCAGAAAAACTGCCGGATCTGCTGCAAAAGGCGACTTTCACATCAGCGATTCTTGCCAAAGTCACTGCCGATAGTGTCATACTCACCAAAGGGGGAGGCAGCACTAAAAGTGCCTAGGGCAGCAGAAACTCTAAATACGGCCCTGGGTGTATGCACTAACATATCTGTCCCAGGCCTTCTGGGGGAGGAGACAGCTTAAGACATTAGTAGGAGCATAGTAAAGTCAACGACTCGGGATCTTTTTACCTCTTAAGTGTAATAAGGACCTATATTTAGACCATACAATACAAGCCTCTACAGAAAAACATATTAAACAAATCCAATAACAGAAGCGAAACAGCCAAAGTGAGATAAAATGTAATTTTATTGAAAGCACATAATGCAAAAATATGAAAAAAGATTAAAAAAAATATGTTATAACAGAGGTAGAATTAATCCACTAGGGGTGCCAAAATGGTAGGTACAATGAGTATCATGCACACATAAATGAACAGTGCCAAAACCTATGAAATAGATATTAAAGGCATGATGTCTGTATAAAGAAACGTTTATGGGGTATGTCCCTTATTGCATGCAATGAGCTCACGTGATACCCAGGAGTATAAATAAATCCAGATGGTCATATAGAGAAGTACTAGCTAAGATAATGCAGAAGTAGAGGCAAATCCAATGTGGAAGTCCAGCCAGAAGAACACTTGCCATTTTGAGTGCTGGATTCATTATTTTATATTCCACAAGAGGAGATTGTAAAAGTGTTAATCTTTAAGAAGAGGGTGTAGATACTTTTGTCTAGGGTTATTTTGAGTCTCCCACTGTATATACACAGACAGACACCAAGGGTGAATAGAAGCTTACACATGTACCTTTGGTGTTACTCTTTCTAACGTCCTTCTCCTCCTGCTGCTCCACAATACACAGGAATCCATCCTACATCTCATTATACATTGCTACCAAAATCATCATCAGAATAGATATTACCTGGGTTTGCATGCTGTATTCTCACTGCCTACCCCCACACAATGGTATCTTAGAAGCAGGAAGTCTCACACAGCTGTCAAATAGTGAGACATCAGTCTCCCATTCTTAAAAGGTCAGATCTTACATCACTAAGGTTTTTTTCAATGTTTCTAAATATCTAAACTTTAGAATGGTTATATATTTAAATCTCTAGTTAATTCAGAATTCAGAAGAGGCAATTTGCATAGTTAATTCATGACGTTTTCACAGAAGTGATAGCTTTTCTTTAAGACATTTCCAATGTTTAGCTAACTTCGCGTTTGATATTTTGCAAGTAGGTGGACAATAAATTAAATAATTAAAAAATAAACTAATGATATCTTTTTTTGTTATTTGACTTCAGATAACCCTCCACATCCCATTGTGATCTTTCCCAATCAGACCATCCCAGAGGCTACAGAAGTTACTCTGAAATGTTCAACAGTGTACACATGTCCATCAGATCCTCCGGAGCTGGTGTGGTCTTCGCTCTTGGGACAAGTCAATGTAACGTGCATTTATGAGGGTGCGGGAGTGTGGAAAGTGGAATCCAAGCAAGTCATTAATACGTCCAGAAAACATGATGGGATGTCCATAAGCTGCCATGCAAGCTATTCTTCGGGAGCAAAGTCGCAAGTCATGAGAAGGAACCTGAGCATCATTTGTAAGTCTAAATTGTAAAACATGTTGAAAATGATTTGCACTCGCTGTACCAATGCATACATTGCTGTCAATCATTAAGAAGGACCATCCACTGGACTCCTAATTTTTAATGGTTTTTGTATTGAAGCTGGTGGATCTAGGTGGATGGTTGAGATGTTGGTGGAACTTTAGGTCTGCCAGACGTTATCCCAGCTGTGGCCAGTGTGAAATGCTGTATTACATGGCAATAAAAGTTAAAGGGACTTGTCACCAAGTCGAACATTAACAAATTTTCCTATTATTTTATGCATTATTACTCTGCCCTTTTGGTAAAGACCATAAAAAGCCACTTCTCCCCCACCTCCTGAATTTATTATTGACCCTACAAAAACTATTAAAATAATTATTGCCAAACACTAAGAAGACTGCCAGGTTCCTCCCTACCAAATTCAATAAAGAATGGATGAAGAAGCAGCAGAGAGGGAGACATTGGCACAGTAACAGAGCTGTTTCTTTCAGTGTTTTCTATAATCTTAGTGCTGGATGCACAGCTACACTGTTCAGTGTTCAGTACTCCGGTATAATGACCTCCATGCTTCAACTTTTGAGAGTGTGATGCAGAAACATGGAAGAGCTGGAATAACTTGTGTCTGTGTGTGCTGGGTATGGGAGATAGCTTAGCCTCTTGTCTCTACCCACCAGCTCAGAGATAAGTGAAAATTAGAAATAAGGTCAAAAGAGGAAAAAACTGGTAAAAATAAAACAGAATAAGTCAACAAATGGTCAGATATAGTGTTGTTTGTCAAGTACAAGTCACCTGTATGTTTTCTTGAGGAAATCTAGGTGTTATAAAAAGACTTACAAATGGATGAATATATTGTCCAAGGGGAAAGTCGCAAGAGAAATGTAATGTCCTGGTTGACGTGTTTCGAAGTGGTACTTTTTATTCGTAACCTCGGTTATAAATAAGAATTATCACTTCGAAACGCATCAACCAGGACATTAAATATGGGATTTTATTCAAAGTGCTTGATCAACCACCTTCTTTCTCTTCATGGACTGCCTTCCCTTGGATTTGGGATCCTGTACACTCATGGTTAGGTGAGCTGATCATACCAATTTTTCAAAAGCAGTAAAACTGTGCCTAACAGCAGCGACTGGAGCTGAGCTTCAATTGCTGCTGACAACTGTTTAAATAAACTTTTTTTGGTCATATGAGATGGTTGCCATCAGCTCCCACTGACCCTTCACTGTGCCATCATTTGCCACTAATGGATTACCATGGCACAAGGGGTCACACAGGTTTAAGTCCCCAAGCGGAATAAAAGTTTATAAAAAAAAAATAAAATAAAAAATATATAAAAATAAAAATTTCAATCATTCTTGCTTTAAAAAAAGTTATAAATTATTTTTATCAAAATATAAAATTAATCAACCCATATCTTAGATGCTGTAAAGAGAAACATTGAGCTTTATACTTCACGACAACTCCTTAAAACATGCACAAAAAGTCAAAGTATCATATGTTCACCAAATTGTTATCATCAAATCCATCAGCTCAACACACAAAAAAATCCATGAAACGGTCGATATATAAATAGAAAAATAAAAAGTAACTTATTTAGAAAAAAATGGCAACACAATTCCATTTTAATTTTTTTTGCAAATTTTATTTTTTTCACGACTTATGAAAAAAAAATATGAAAGTTTGGTATTGCCATAATCATACTGACCTGGTCCTTTTTACCATATAATGAATGTCATCAAAACAAAAAATAATTGTCAGTGGAAAAAAAAAAAATGTTTAAACAAAAAAAAAATGCAAACATAAAAAGCGAAAATTTGCTGCAAATATTAAAGAGAATTTCTATGATGGCCCATATTTCATTGAAGAGAACACATTGTAATATGATTATTTGTATGATTTTAGATAAACCAGAAATCCTCCAGAAATCTCACTGCAAAAAGAACCTGAGTGCAATAATCTGTGAATGTGCAGCAGTGTCAAATCCTCCGGCGAATATTACCTGGCACCACACAGGGATCAATGTCACACAGACAAGTGGATTCTCCATAAATTCATCATCAAATGGCTCCAACATGGTGTCCAGTCTGGAAGGAATGATGATGACACCAGGAGATCTATGGTGTACAGCCAGCAATACACAAGGCTCCGTGACCCACATCCTACCAATTTATGGTAATGATGATGGTGTAATATGACGGGGCACACTACCGTATGTGGAATCAGGGAGGAGTCCTTCACCTAATATGGGGCCTTGCCTTCTTCTGGATCAACACGTTAAGTCATAGGATGAACTCAATAAACTCAGGTCCGAGTTGCTTTAGTGTGCAGCTGTAAGAGAACACCTAGACCCTCTTCAGTATACAGCTAGCAGCAGCAGGAGAGCTAGGCCTCAAACGTTGGGAGTGACAGATCTCACACCTTACGCAGCTCAGAGCAGGAGAAAGGTTGGCTTGCAATATAGACTCTTGCTGAATCTGCCAAATAACATTCTAAAACCATGATTCCATAAGGATTTATGGAGGTACTATACGTCCTAGCCATACATCATGTATAATTTTGAGATCCCCTGAACATGGTGAATACTCATCTGGTTCTCGACCCTTTGTAACTCCCAGGAGTATGAAATACATGTAACATCAAATAGAAGCCAGATAGTGAAGTATTGTTTGGTCCCCATGTGTACCAGCGGCTCAGCTGGATCAGATGTGCCAGAAAAGAGTTATGTATGATCTTTCATAGGTTTTGTAGTTTTTTAGCTGCAGAGGCAATGGGATAAGATTTAGGTTCAGCCCAAAAGGGCAGGAGATAGGTGACCCAAAGGGGGTAAGGCTAGTGAAACTCCATGTAGTCGCTTTCTCTGTCATACATGTGGTCCACGTCAACAGTGGAGGCTGCATTGAGTGACGTGCTGTGAGGGACCTAGCCCATGCCACCTTGCGGCCCTGTGAACCCTTGATCTAACATCACCTGGTAAATGACAAATATTTTGCTTACAGTATATCTTATGTCCTACCACTGTCGAATTGGCATATCTGACCACTAAATATGTGTAACCATCGGGTATATAGTGTATTGTCTAGTGTGCCCTTAAGGCGATTAAATATATAATTCAACCTTGGGCTGCTCTTTTATCTAGATCCACAAATCCACACTTCCGTTTCTCAGTTAAACTTGCCATTCTACCGGGGCTGGTTTCTGGCCTAATATAATCTGGGTAACGAACCAGGCTTATATCGAATGAGGAATGAGTGGCAGTCCTACCAAGCTGACCAGGTGCTGTTTCACACTGGTGCTAGTAAAAGGGGCCTCTCAGTCTGTCAGGGTTGTGGGCGAGTGTGGTGCCACTTTAGTGGGCCACATCCTCTCACTCTCCATGTGGACAGGGTGTCTGTGTGTAAAACTGCACCACGTTGACTTTATGTGTCCCCACGCGGTGTGGAAAGTCACGTTGATGCAAGTGAGAAGACCACAACATGTGACCTCGCTGACATAATAGTGACGTCAAGCGGGGTGGCGAGGTGCGGGTTCATCACATGTGGTGGCAGTGATGGGATTCTTCATGATCTCTCTGGTGTCATACTTCACAGTCCAATACAGCAGAGCTAAGTTTGTTTGATGCAGCAGAGCTGACTTTGTCCTAGAAAGCAGACCTGAGTCTATCCGATGTAGCAAAGCTGAGTTTATTTGATAGAGCATTAATCAGTTGTCAATCAAGTTGAACTGAATGTGTCTGATATGCAAAGCTTCTCAATAGTGCGATACTTTGTGATTTATATTACTTAAGAAACTGTACAACTTTATCCAGTTGTGACAAAGAATGATTTAGCTTCATTGCCCATAGATTACTTTGAGTCTTTTGGGATTCTTTACAGATTTATTTATTTATTTTTTGGAGGGGGTCTCTTTTTTCCACTTACTGACACAGTATTTAATATTTTACAATTTTAGAAAAGCCGCAGATCCTCCAGGAATCTCAATGCAATAAGAAGATGGGTGCAATAGACTGTGACTGTGTGGTGATCGCTAATCCTCCAGCAATAATTACCTGGAGCAGCACAGATGGCACCGTCACTGACATCTCCAGATTCTCCGTAATTTCATCCTCACGTGGTCCGAAGATGGTGACCAGGCTGGAAAGTGTGGTGATACCCCCAGGAGGTCTGCACTGTACAGCCAGCAATAGGGAAGGCTCCGTGTCCCAGAAACTATCTATTTATGGTAAATCATAGCTACTGATATAAAAATGTGGCAAAATGTCACTTTGTGCGCCAAGTGGGGGCCCGATTAAGTGCAGCCAAATTTCTTGCAGTCCCATGTAAAATTACAGAAAGTGTACAACCTCTGGGAAATGATAAACCCATCTCTGTTACAATATTACATGTAGTACTTCAGAATAAACTGTTGCATGACAACATGAGGAATAACACTATAGCTCGCCATTATATAACTTGCAGTAAGCATTACACTGCTCCCATTTATGTCAATGGGACATCCTCAAAATGGATGGATGCACTGGGTCCTGCAGACTGGAGGCACTCTTCGTAGCTGCTATTTGTTGATGTATAAAAGGTGCAAAAAGTAGTATAAAACACACAAAAATGGTTGAATACAATAGCACAAAAATTAAAAGGGCAGCAAAGAAATATCTGCTGGGCTCCCAGGCAACATGTTTCAGACCTGCATGGACCTTTCCCAAGAAAGGTGTCATGATCCAGACCGGGTTTTGGGTCCTGTCTCTCCTTTCCCGGTCTGGTTATGTCAGGGGTTAACTTTCACTACCTCGTTCCGATGTCGGGTCTGCTATTTCTCTGCACTGCATCCTGCAGGCAGTGCCAATTATATTTCCTGCCTATGGCGCGTAGCTGACTCTGGTGAAACCCTGATTTGTCCTGCTGCGTTTAGCTGTCTTAGCCCGTGTCTGTTCATTCCTCTCTTCCTGCCCCAACTCTGTGTGTCCCTGTGTGTTTGGATTCCCCAATACTCGACTCTACTTTGGCTCTGACCTGATCCTGTCTCTTCCTTCTGGTACTTCTGCTATGGACCGGTACTGACCTTTTAGCGCTCTTCTGACTCTGTGTTTGGCATTCCCTTTGGTACTACGCTATTCTCTGTTTTCGACCCGGCTTGTCTGACTACTCTGCTGCCACCTGGTGGTAGCCTCACTGCAGTTCTGCTGGTCTGTTCTGAGCAGGATTTCAGCCCTCTCTCCACTCTGCTGCCATCTAGTGGAGTTTTGCATTTACTGGCAGTGCTGCAGCGTGACAAAAGACTTCACAAAAGACTATGCAGACATGTTGCTTGGGAGCGCAGCAAACCTTTTTTTTCTGCCTTTTTAATTTTTATGTTATTGTATTCAACCAATTCTTTTAAGAAGATGTGATTGCCGGCTAATGTTTGGACTTTTGCTATTACTGGGATATTTTGCTGTGCACCTGGCATTGGGAGCTGATTGCTTCTTTCTGTTTATTTTCTTTGTTTAAGTGGTCTTCTCATTAGGTTGTAAGCTAAATTGCCATATCCACCTCTTCTCCCTTTATTATGCTCTGTTTGAGTTCCAGTTGGTCAGTAGGAGCAGCCTCCCATTATAAGACCCCTTCTGAAAATCAGAACTGATTGACTGCACTCATTGATAATTGTAATTTAACGGATTTCAAGAGTTAAATGTGTTAATTTTATCACTATGGCCAGCAGGGGGAGTCATATGAATGTAAATGTAATACCTCTACTGACCACCAGGAGGGCGATCATGACAATTCTTTGAGTAAAATTCACTGCCATATTGCAATGTATATGATTTTGATTCAGAAATGCAGTTTAAATGATGCAGAAATGCTGCAAATGCGCAGTGGGAAAAATCCACATCAAATCCACATGTGTGCAGGAATCTTATTCATTGCAAAACTGAAAACCACAATAAATTGCACACAATGGATAATTTATGTGCAGAAAATGTTTGCTACGTGTAGAGGAGATTTTTAAAACTTAACCTTGTATCATCTATTAGAATAGTTAATCACTTTCTGTTTGTTAGTGGATTGGACAGTGCCTATCCTGATTGGTGGAGGGACTCTCGCTTTCCTCGTAATGTGCGTTTCTGGTGCAGTCTGTGCAATGAGAAAATGCAGGTATGTAATGAACAAGTATATACAGTGCAAATATTGTTTTAATGGGGAAAAAAATTGAAGGTTCATGTATCATATATATACAAATAAGTATGTTTAGTAAAGTGCAGGAATATAAAGAGCAGTCATGTATTATATAGAGACCTCCCAGGCCATAGTGGCACATTTAGGCCACTCACATTAGCACCAGCCGGTGTTATGTTAAAAATTTTCTCCAGGCCATGGCAACATGTTGAAGCCACATTGGCTGCTCACAGCGGCATGAGCCAATATGCGATGTGGCCTGGTGCCATTGCGTTGCAAATCGGCTATTGGGATATTTTCAAGAAATGGCCATGATGATTGATCCACTCTTCACAATAAGTGTAACTGGACATGACATACAAAGACTAACTTACAGTATCAAAAAGTGTCCATGTAAAACATAAGAAGGCGTTTGGGCTACGGATCAACTGTCCAGCTCCAGGTGTTACACTAAACTCACGCCACTGCTTGAGAAGGCTATCATGGTGCAGATGAGAGTCAGTGATGGGTGGTCATGCGGAGCGCTTAGGAAGCAGCCCAGGAGTGGACAGAATGTCAGGTATCTACTGCATCACCAGCCGAAAACCTCCAATGGAGGATGGAAGCAATGAGACAAAGGAAAATGGTCTTAGGAACGCAGGAAAGAGACACAGACCAGAGATGGGGTTAAACCACGACGCGTTTCGACGGAGCATCCATTTTCATCGTCATGGAACATCCACCTGATGAAGACGGATCCTCCGTCAAAACGGGTTGTGGTTTAACCCCATCTCTGGTCTGTGTCTCCAAAGACCGTTTTCCTTTGTCTCATCATGGTGCAGATGGCATTGGAGGATGGAATGGAGGTCTGTCCTCTTTGGTGATGAGTCTCGCTTTTGTCTTGGATGCAATGATAGCTGGACATTAGTCTGGAGACCACGTGGGCAACCACATAAATAGGCCTTCTCAGAAACACCACACCAGTCCCACTCCTAGGATTATAGTTTGGGGTGGCAAAATGTTCAGTGTTCGGACCCCTCTATTATTCATGCCAGGTACTCTAACATCTCAACGTTTCATTGATTTGGTCATGAAACCAGAGATACCGCCATTTCTCCAAAATGTCCCAAAAGCCGATTTTCAATACCACGACACCAGACCGCATGTTGGCTTGAGCCACCGTAAGAAGCCAATCTGACCTAATTATGCTGCCATGGCCTGCAGCGTCTACCATAAATAATGATCTCTGATAATGTTTGGCTTTATACTCCGACACTGTTTATGGGGGCATGCTGACACTCTTTATCTAGGCACACCAGCACTGTTTTTGGGATACATTTTAATGATAATTTATGTAATTATTAATTATACCTGCCAATTCCTTATTTCTACCTTCTTTTTGCATCAAGGAAAAATAAAATTGTGGAACCAAATAGTTATATAATGGAAGACACAAAATTTAACAGTGATGTCAGTACCAAGGATGGGAAGAAGAGGCCTCATTCAAGGAGAGATGTCGATGACAATGACACTTGTCTTATATATGAGGTATAATCATAGAATCATAGAATGTTAGAGTTGGAAGGGACCTCCGAGGTCGTCATGTCCAATTCTCAATGCAAGATTAACTAAACCATCTCAGACAGATGTCTGTCCAGCCTCTGTTTGACGACTTCCATTGGAGGCGAACTCACCACCTCTTGTGGCTGCATGTTTCACTCACTGATCTCCCTCACTGTCAAAAAGTTTTTTCTAATATCTAATCGGTATTTTCTCCCTTTCAGTTTCATTCCATTGCTTCTCGTGTTTCCATGTGCAAATGAGAATAATGATGATCCTTCTACACTGTGACATCCCATGGAATATTTTGGTAGCACATTTGTCCCCTATAAAACAAATTGGGTTATATTACAGTCTATAGTTTTCCCTCCACCATCTTGTCTTGACATAATGCAGTTTGAGTAGTGAGAGAAGACTTATGAATGTTTATAGTTCTCGTGGGATCGGAATCAGATGTGAATAGGGCATAAAAAAGGAAGTGTTTATCAAATTGATCTGAATGGCAAGTACCAGTGTGGCCCAATGAGTTTCACCCTGTTGGCTTCTTCTGGTGCATAGCCTCTTTCCAGATCTACTTTTAAGCCTGCACAGGTAAACATTGGGAAAATGTAAAATTACATGTCAATCATTCAAATGAAAAAGTCTAAAAAAGTAGGAACTCTTGTTTAGTGGCTCTGTGATCGGACTCATAGCGGGGAAGTCCTGATTGGGAAAACATCTATGATGTCTATTTGCCGTAATCACCGCTTCGAGTTCATATCTTGCATTGGTTCCTGGAAAACCATGGCCCATGACCGGTTTTAATTCATAACACATTGGAGTAAACTCTGGCAGATTTTTTAGGATACCCACTTTAATGTGGTGGGTGAAAAAAATAACACTGAAAAAAGTCACGTATTTTAGCATGAGGCAGATTGTGGGTTTTTTTTTTCCACTAGTAAAAAAGAGTAAATCACTTAGTTGTTTTCTCCTTTAGAAAATTGAATAAATCTCTTTTTTTCATCTTTGCACAGTGTATTTCTAATCTTCTATCATTGTTTCCCCACTTTACAGAACTCAGGAAATATCTATATGAATTCTATTTCCCAGGTAATGTATTACTATCATTTTCCACCAATATATATGTGGAATAAATTTTTCAGATGCACATTTTTTTTCTCCATAAGTAAATTTGTGAACAGTTTTCTCTTCAGACACTCAAAGTACCTATTTCACAGACAATATCCAGAGCTGTAATCATAATTCTGTTGATTGTTACTGAAAACGGTCAACAAGTTTGTGGACAAGACATTCTAACAGCTTAGCTGAACTCATAAAGGGGAGGATATTTTTGGCAATTATTTTACCTTCCCTTGTGTAAATTTAACAGTAGACCCAAGGTGACCATATCAATCAGATAGCATCCAGTTGACCACTTGTTTGGCTGACAGCTATCTCTGCTCGCCCCATTAACAACATATAGCTCTTGGCTTAATGATTCTTCGGCCTACAGCTATATTCCATGAGTCCATTACACATAGGTACACTCAGCTTGGCAGAACTCTTCGGTGATCCCTGAGAAAGCCTCTGCCAGACTCCTCTGGCAGTGACTTATTTTGTGGAGAACGAAAGGATCGGCTGTTGAAAATATTGTATGGTATTCCAGATCCTATACTTCCCCTGACATTATCCGTCAGAGTCCAGAGTCCCTCATTTATAGCAAACGATCCTGATGACATCGGTAGATTTGGATGATGTTAGTCGTATATGTATGGGGGGTCTTTACACAAGTTGTCCTTGCTTGGCCAGGTTAAACAGAAGCCATTGTAAGAGGCAAATAAAATGATATTTTAGATACCATGACGTTAATTTGGAATTTTTCAATGTTAATTTCTGTACTTAGCAGAATGTTAAAGAAGACATTTCTGTCAATGGTGATGAAGACAAAGGGAAGAAAGAGAACAGAGCAGTAGAAGAAGACATTTATATCAACTGTTTATCTTATTAATAGCTGAACCCCTGAAGAATCCTTCCTTGGTGGTGAAAAGTTTGGAATCTCATTCATTTTTCATCTTTGCTTTTGGAACAAGTTCACATTGGTTGATCTAGTTAGTCCGGATGCATGATGACTGTATATGGGATTATGGGATTTGTTCTTCTTCATCTCTACGTTTACAAATTGTGGTTCTTTTTTCGAGGAATGTTTTTTGGTGATAACTTTAATCATGGTATTTATTGCCCATGTTTTTGCTATTGTTTTACTTTTCGCTTTTAACTATTTTTTGTACAGATTAATAAAATTTGGATTTGTATAAACTGTGCCAGACAAATTTATGACATGTATTATATTCATCCCACTTTATCTGTTTTCTTCTACTTTTGGATGTTTGTTACTATTTATGGAGTTTAAATCGGGAGTGGTGCCACGCATGTTTATTCCCTTGTCCCTACAAACACCACTACCGAAGACATCATTTTCTGCATTGTACAGCATAAAAGCAGACATATCGGGTAGGCATTTACTCCTGAGGAAGCTACATCATGAACAGTACCCATGTCTCTTACAATGTCCACAACATAAGACAGCTTCTATAATGACCACTACATATGACTAGGGATAAACTGATCCATTCTAGTTTCAGTTTTGGTACCCAACTCGACCTTTATTCCAAGGTTCGGTTCGGGTACCGGAACCTGAACCAGAACCCAAATCCCATTGAAAACAATAGGGACCAGGACTTTTGAGTCAGAAAACTCTCTCTCTTTTGGGAGAAGTCCATTTTCGGCACTTAGCATCAGACACTAACTGTCCGGTACAAACCCCAAACGTTTAAGCTCGGGTTCCCTCATCTCTTCATATGACATCTCTTATAGTAACCAGTACAGATGGTGTCTCCTGAAATGGCCACTACATGTGATTAGTGTTGACTCTGAGCATTCCGATACTGCAAATATCGGGTATCGGCCGATATTCGCTGTATCGGAATTCCGATACTGAGTTCCGATATTTTTGCGATATCGGATACCGGAATCGGAAGTTTCCATAGTGCAGTGATGCACTATAATGGAGTGCGTGTGTGTGTGCGTGACCGTGGGGGCTTTGTGCGTGCCTGCTGGGGCTCTGTGCGGCCTGCTGGGGCTCTGTGCGGCCTGCCGGGGCTCTGTGCGTGCCTGCCGGGGCTCTGTGCATGCCTGCTGGGGCTCTGTGCATGCCTGCCGGGGCTCTGTGCGGCCTGCCGGGGGTCTGTGCAGGCATCGTCCGATGGGACTACAAGTCCCATCGGACGATGCCTGCAACACTGACAGTGATTGACACATTAGCCAATGATGGGACAGTAGTAGTCCGATCATCCGGCTAATGTGTTGCATGTAAAAAAAAAATACTCCATACATACTACATACATACTACACACATACATACTACATACATGCTACATACATACTACTTACATACTACATATTACATACATGCTACATACATACTACATGCATACTACTTCATTACTACATGCATACTACTTACATACTACATACATACATACTACATACATACTACATACATACATACATACATACTACATACATACTACATACTGTAAGATTGCTCCTACTGAGTGTATTGGGGGACACTCGCTTGACATGGGATTAATGCAGTCAGGCACGATTTTTTCACACAAAACGGTCCATACGGTTTATTAAAGTGTCATAAACCGGGTTGTGCACAGTACATATTATACATTTCATAAAACACAACAGGCACCAACTGGTGATATTAATTTGCAGCTTTATCTTTAACACTTCACATACGGCTTTGTCTCACAGACACTAAACATGCCGGACCTCTCACTTCGTCCAGTTCCCATGGGTGTCCGTACGCCGTACAGTTCACCAATGTCCCAAGTCACATACAGCGCACATGACACTGGGTCGTGGTCTCTAAACACGCCGAACCTCACTCCGTTCAGTCACCGTGGGAGACCACACAGTTCATAGAACATCACAAGCACTAACAGTCTGTATAGGTACCTGACGGGAGCTCTTGCTCCACCTGCTGACTCCTTGTCAGTCCACTCTTCCGGGAAAGCTGCCTCACAGGGATCACCAACTTGCCTGGCGGCATACTTTAGTCAGTCCAGACCCACCGAAGGATGGTAGCTTCCCCAATACAGACCATCCAGAGCCATAGTCTTACTGTGCGCTATTCAAGGATTTGGTCCTACTCCCAGGACCTCCCAACACACCAGCATGTGCTCTTCAGGACTCCTACTCCCAAGAAATCCAACACATATTGTGCTCTTCAGGAAGCCTACTCCCAGGTCTTCCAACACAGGAACCACACATGTGACCTGTCCAGGAGCTATTCAGGACTTTGTCCAACACCCCAGGCATGTGACCTGTCCAGGTGCTATTCAGGACGTTAGTCCAACACCCAAGGCCACCAGGTCTGAAGCCCGACCATGTGCTCTCCAGGACTCCTACTCCCAGGAAATCCAACACAGGCTTCCAGGACCTGGCACCATCCAGATCCAAACACTGGAACCACACAGGAACATGTGACCGACACCCTGGTCACATTAAATACCCTTAACCACTCCCCTGGGTGGGAGTGTGGATGTGTGGCTAGTTTGTCCCGCCCATCTCACATAACTAGCCTAGTAAGTCTCCCTTACAACTTACACCAACTCTTGAGTAGAGATGAGCCACCTCCCTAGTGTTCGGGTTCGGTTCGGTTCGTCAAACAGGGAGATGTTTGCCAAACTGTTCGTCAAACTGTTCGACGAACACCGTCGAACCACATTGAAACCAATGGCAGGCAAACACACAAACACATACAAACACATGGAAAACACATAGAAAACACATTAAAAGGTGTCCAAAAGCTGACAAACTGCTCAGAAGACACAACAAACACATGGAAAAGTCACAACTACACATAGTCATGCGAAAAGAAAAGAGGTGGAGGAGTAAAAGGAGGAGGAGACACAGATATAGGCATGTCATGCCCTTCTAAAGTTAAGAAAGGCTGGAGTAAAAATCTAAACTCACTCTACCAACACCCAGACGTCTTGACAAAAAAAAAAAAGTATATTTAGGTAGAATGGCGGCGGGTCCATTCAGAACACTTTCCTTAGAAGATGTAGTGGTACCCCTATTGGGAGTTGTGCCAAAAAATGAACCCAATACATTCAGACTAATCCACCATTTGTCATATCCAAGGGGCAGGTCAGTAAACGACAACATCGACGTGGAACCAAGTACAGTACTATGTACTGTACCTCCTTTGATGAGGCAATCAGGTGGGTCAAGAAGTTGGGAAGGAGCACCCTAATGGCCAAAACAGACATTGAGGGGGCGTTCCGGTTACTACCTGTGCCTCCGAATAGTGTCCCCCTATTGGGCTGCTTCTGTGAAGGAGCATACTACATAGATCGCTGTTTGCCCATGGGGTGCTCCATATCCTGCTCACTATTTGAGGCGTTTAGTTGCTTCCTCGAATGTGTCGTCATGGACGTTTGTAAGGCGGCACATATTATCCTTTACCTCGGCGACTTCTTATGCCTGGGCCCATAAGATTCGCCACAGTGTAGTCCACCTGTGAGAAGGAGAGAGCTGGAGGGAGAGTGGACACCCCAAAGCCGAGGGGTTAGATTGAGAAAGAAAGAAGGCAGTGTAGCTTGCTTCATGGGTGGGGTACTCTGCTGAGTAGCAGAACATGCTACTAGGCCCAAAAAGGATTTCCTTGGCCAAATGCCATTAAAAAATAGTAGGTAGGTAAACAGGCGGTGTAGCTTGCTTCATAGGTGGGGTACTCTGTTGAGTAGCACAAAATGCTATTAGGTGCAAAACGATTTCCTGGGCTAGATCAGTTAAAAATTAGTAATTAGATCAACAGGCGATGTAGCTTGCTTCATGGGTGGGGTATGCTGCTGAGTAGCACTAAATTCTACTAGGCCCAAAAGGATTTCCTGGGCTAGATGCCATTACAAAATAGTAGGTAGGTAAACAGGTGGTGTAGCTTGCTTCATGGATGGGGTTCGCTGCTGAGTTGCACCAAATTCTACTAGGTCCAAAAGGATTTCCTGGGCTAGATGCCGTTACAAAATAGTAGTTAGGTAAACAGGCGGTATAGCTTGCTTCATGGGTGAAGTACGCTGCTGAGTAGCACCAAATTCTACTAGGCCCCAAAGGATTTCCTGGGCCAGATGCTGTTAAAAATAGTACTTAGGTAAACAGGCGGTGGGTGGCTGGGCTACTCTTCTGACTAGCAGACACTGAAGCTTTGGAGCAGACCTCTGAATCCCAGGCCATAGTATGAGTAAACAACTCTGCAGATGACCCCACCCACCTGGATTTGACGATGGCAACGTCATGTAAAACTCAGCAAGGAGACTAAATCAAAGAGTCTCCTTTTTTTCCAAAAATTCGGCCACAGATACCACTTAAGTGGCATCAATTTCGCCAGAGTTTTTTAAAACGGTTGGTGAGGTGATTTTCAAAAATCATCAAGCTTTTAGTCTCCCCAAGATGACACAGGGGTAGAAAAGTCCTTGCAGATCCAGGATTTGCTCATCTTGATGAAGGTTAGTCTACATTGTCACTGGACAGCCACGTGTGCTTATCTGTCAGCACACCACCAGCAGCGCTGAACACACGTTCAGAGAGAACGCTGGCTGCGGGGCACGACGAGATTTCCAAGGCGTGAGTGGCGAGCTCAGGCCATTTTTCAAGATTGGAAGCCCAAAATGAGCAAGGGTCCAGTTCCACAGTCATGGCATCGATGTTAACTTGGAGATACTCTTGTACCATCCTCTCTAGGCTTTGGCTGTGCGTCAGACTTCTTGTCTCCTGTGGCCTTGCAAAGGATGGTCTAAAAAAATCTTGAAATGATTGGAAAAAATTGCTGTTACCACCAGATACGATGTTACTGTTACGGGTTGAGTGATGACTCGATAGTCCCATGGTTGGCAAGTTAGAACTCAGAGATTCACCACGTGCACCACTGGTGTTTTGTGGAAAAGCAGATGTTAGATTCTGTAACAGTCTCTGCTGATACTCCTGCATGCGTGAATCCCTTTCTATGGCAGGAAATATTTCGCCAAATTTGCTTTTGTACCGGGGATCTAAGAGTTTGGCAACCCAGTAGTCGGCATTACTTCGGATTCTGACAATCCGAGGGTCATGTTGCAGGTAGTGCAGCAAGAAGGCACTCATGTGTCTTGCGCATCCAGGAGGACCAATCCTTGTTGTCTTGGTGGTGGCGAGGTGAGAATCATGCTTCCATCGTCTGAAATTTGATCAAGGTCTCCCTCATCTGATGAGTCTTCCATGCCCAGTGCCAGTTCGTCCTCTACTTCTTCCTCGCCTCCTGCACCTTCCTCAACAGTTTGGCTGCTACCATGCACCCTCGGTAATCCCTCTCCCCCAGCCTCCAATGCCAGCCGCCTTGGTGCTGCCAACCTACTTGACCTTGGAGATATGATCCCTTCTGCATATGACTACTCCTGTTCCTCCTCCTCTTCTTCCACCACCTGACTCCGAACACTGTGTAAGGTGTGCTCCAGCATGTAAATCACCGGAATGGTCATGCTGATAATGGCATCGTCAGCACTAAACATCTTCATTGATATTTTAAAACTGTGCAGAAGGGTGCATAGGTCCCTGATCTGAGACCACTCCTGCAGCGTGATTTGCCCCACCTCTTGATCTCGTTGGCCCAGGCTATACGTCATAACGTATTGCACCAGGGCTCGTCGGTGATGCCACAATCGCTGCAACATGTGCAGAGTTGAATTCCACTGTGTGGGCACATCGCATTTCAGCCGGTGAACTGGCTGGCCCAACGACTTCTGTAGAGATGCAAGTCATTGAGCTGCGGGATGCGAATGGCAGAAGTGAGCACACAGAGACCGTGCCCTCTGCAGAAGCCCATCTAGTCCGGGATAGTGGGATAAAAATTGCTGGACAACCAGGTTCAAAATGTGAGCCATTCAAGGCACGTGTTTGACATTGCCCCGGCGAAGGGCCGCACCCAGGTTTGCAGCATTGTCGCACACGGCCTTCCCTAGCTGCAGGTTGAGTGGAGACAACCATTGATGGAACTCGGTCTCCAGAGCTGACCACAACTCCTCAGCTGTGTGACTCACATTGCCCAGACATTTCAATGTAAACACTGCCTGATGCCATTGAGCTCTGGTGACAGCATAGTGAGGAGGTGTGCAGGATTCCTTCTGCGCAGTTACAACGCGGGTGGCATTACCAGACAGGCTTTGGGTGCAGGTGGAGGACCGAGAGGTGGTTGAGGAGGCAGAAGCAGTGGAGGAACTTCTAGATACAGAGGATCGACGAGCAACTCGTGGGGACAGCAATACTTGGACAGCAGCCCCTTCTCCTGATGTCGCCGTAGTTACCCAGTGCCCAGTCACCGACATGTAACGCCCCTGTCCATGTCTACTCGTCCAAGAGTCTGTGGTGAAATGCACCCTGTCACACACAGTTTCTCAAGGAAGCGGTGATGTTGTGTGCGACATGCTGGTGTAGCGCAGGCACAGCTTTCTTTGAGAAGTAGTGGCGACTGGGCATCTGGTACTGGGGAACTGCGACGGACATAAGGTCTCAAAAATCCTCTGTGTCCACCAGGTGGAAAGGCAGCATTTCTGTAGCCAACAGCTTGCAGATGGAGAAATTCAACCTCTTAGCTTTGTCATGGCTAGGAGGAAATGGTCTTTTACTTGTCCACATCTGAGGGACTGAGGGCTGGCTGCTGTGCTTAGACGGAGTTGAGTAGGGTGTCCCCGGCAAACTGCTGGTCTGTGAGGAAGGTGCAGGCGGAGATGTTATGTTGCCTTGATCAAAATGTGGTGTCGATGTCGGAGAGCGCTCAACACCAGAAGATGTTTCCACTTGCAAATGTCCTGACGACCTGCCAATCACACTGGCTGTTGCGGGTAAAGAGGTGGAAGGTCTGCTTCCAAAACCATGTGCGACTGCTGTCTCCACAGTCACAGAGGATGAAGAGGACGCGGATGCACTTGATGTGGCAGACGATGGTTGACCCGGCCCACTAGGCCGCATTGTAGCACAGTGAGCTTCCCACTGCAACTTATGCCTCATATCCATGTGACGGTTCATGCATGAAGTACTCAAGCTAGTGATTTTTTGGCCTCTACTGAGATTTTGTTGACAAATCTTACAGACAACATGAGTTGGGTCATCCTTTGCGATGTCAAAAAATGCCCAGGCTATGCAAGGCTTAGAGCCCGTGCGACCTGAAGAGCCACCACGACTTCTGGTCTGAGGCACAATTCGGGTTGAGGATGCAGTTGTTGACGTGCTTCCTCTGTCCAGGAAGGCGCACTGTTACCTCGTCGTCAGACTCATCACTAGCATCCTCCTCCACCTCCTCTGCTGACCTCATGGACTGGCGGACTGGGGGTTGACAGTAAGTGGGGTCTACAACCTCGTCATCATCATCCTGTGTGTTCTCACACCCGTCGTCCTCAGAGCCAACCTCTTCCTGCCCTGACCGAAAAGTCAAGTTTTCATTCCAATCAGGTATCTCAGTCTCATCATCATCTTCCTCATTTTCTCCACCAACAGGAGTTACAGTTTGGGAACAAGGGTCTACATTATGCTCAGAACCTTCTTCATCTGGGCCTGGATCCGACTCACAAAGATTCTGGACATCAGTGCAGATCATTTCCTCGTCTGGATTCACAGAAGCTCTGGAGCAGACCTCTGATTCCCAGGCTATAGTATGCGTAAACAGCTCTACAGACTCAACCATGTGTGCTACCCCATGCTCAGACGGGCAGCTGGAGACTTGGGAGCTGTGAGGAAGCAAGTGCGATTGGGGTGACAACTCTGAGGACTGGAGTAGTTGTGATGTTGAAGTTGACATGGAGGAGAGCCCACTTGAACGAGCACTTGATATCCATTCAAGCACCTGCTGTTTTTGTGCCTCATCTGGAATTTTTGGCGATGCTTGTAGCGATGGTCATAAGAAAGGGATCATATCAGATTGTCCACGAAAAGAAGTAGACATCTTACTTTGGCTGGAAGATGGTCTTTCTTCTGCAGATGTTACTGTTGCTTTACCACCTACCCCATGGACACAACCTTATTTTTCCCTTTCCAACACGCCTACTCCCCTTTCCACCAGCAGGAGGCCATTTGCCACTCATTTTAGTGCTTAATTGGCAACTCTGTATCTGAAGTTGTTGGCACAACAACCGATGGATGAAAACCGAGCAGAACTGAGTGGCCAAACTGTGGTACTAGGCCCAAAACTATCAACTGGATTAGATGCAGTGAAAATAGAGATACACAGGCGGTGTAGCTAGCTTCACAGGCGGGCTACTCTGCTGACATGCAGACAATGCTACTAGGCCCAAAACTATCAACTGGATTAGATGCAGTGAAAATAGAGATACACAGGCGGTATAGTTTGTTTCACAGGCGGGCTACTCTGCTGACGTGCAGACACCGCTACTAAGCCCAAAACCCAAAACGATTTACTGGGTTAGATGCCGTAAAAATTGAGATACACAGGCGGTGTAGCTAGCTTCACGTGCAGACAATGCTACTAGGTCCAAAACTATCAACTGGATTAGATGCAGTGAAATTAGAGATACACAGGCGGTATAGTTTGTTTCACAGGCGGGCTACTCTGCTGACGTGCAGACACTGCTACTAAGCCTAAAACCCCAAAACGATTTACTGGGGGGGATGCCGTAAAAATTGAGATACACAGGCGGTATAGTTTGTTTCACAGGCGGGCTACTCTGCTGACATGCAGACAATGCTACTAGGCCCAAAACTATCAACTGGATTAGATGCAGTGAAATTAGAGATACACAGGCGGTATAGTTTGTTTCACAGGCGGGCTACTCTGCTGACGTGCAGACACTGCTACTAAGCCCAAAACCCCAAAACGATTTACTGGGGGGGATGCCGTAAAAATTGAGATACACAGGCGGTGTAGCTAGCTTCACAGGCGGGCTACTCTGCTGACGTGCAGACAATGCTACTAGGCCCAAAACTATCAACTGGATTAGATGCAGTGAAAATAGAGATACACATGACCGCGTATCGCCAAGACTGGGTCGTCTCTGTACCCAATCTTCCTAACCCCATACCCTGCATCATTCCCAACTCCGCCTGCCAACTATTAAAATTAAAATAAAACACATAAGTTTCTTTGGATAAGTTGGCCACAGCGGCCATTTTATTAAACAAACAATAACATGAATAACAACATGTATACCATTGCATATGTAAAACCTTGAGGGGAGGGTTCTTGGAGCTAATAAATCTGGCTCAAAAATAGGCAGAAAGCCACCACCAAAATTTAAAACCAAACACTTCTTTACCCTCAGCCGTGACCACCAGCTTGAGGGCACCATGTAACCCATTTCGGGCAAACCAAACCCCAAAGCTCCCAAGGTAAACTCCCCGTCCAGAGCCCGTAAACAAAAGCCAGATCAACCCCATAAAACGTCATCACCAACTCCAAGAACCCCACCCCCCGCCAACCTGCCACTGTGACAATGTTAACAAAAAATTCCCCCCAAAATTAACCTGACTAAAAAGAAAAAACAAAACCTTCCCCCAGACTACCCCTAACTGAAAAGCTGTTCAACTCAAACTAATACGAAAAAAGGGAGGGAGGGTGGTCTTCTCTCCTCCTCAGTCACCGCACTAATGAATTCTTCCCGCACTTTCCCAGCCCCTGCCTCCTTGTGCCACCAAAAACGCCCCCCCCCCCATTCAAAATTCCCACCAATTCCGTGATGATCCCTGTTTTTATTCAAACTGCGAACCCCTCCTCTCGGCAACGCAGTCATGTGGGGGCTTCCATCAAGCTGCGCCCATTACAGCCCCCCCTCTGGCGATGTAGTTTGGTGGGCTACTCTGCTGACATGCAGACACTGCTACTAAGCCCAAAACCCAAAACGATTTACTGGGTTAGATGCCGTAAAAATTGAGATACACAGGCGGTGTAGCTAGCTTCACAGGTGGGCTACTCTGCTGATGTGCAGACAATGCTACTAGGCCCCAAACTATCATAAGGATTAGATGCAGTGAAAATAGAGATACACAGGCGGTGTAGCTAGCTTCACAGGAGGGCTACTCTGCTGACGTGCAGACAATGCTACTAAGCCCAAAACCCCAAAATGATTTATTGGGTTAGATGCCATAAAAATTGAGATACACAGGCGGTGTAGCTAGCTTCACAGGTGGGCTACTCTGCTGATGTGCAGACAATGCTACTAGGCCCCAAACTATCATAAGGATTAGATGCAGTGAAAATAGAGATACACAGGCGGTGTAGCTAGCTTCACAGGAGGGCTACTCTGCTGACGTGCAGACAATGCTACTAAGCCCAAAACCCCAAAACGATTTACTGGGTTAGATGCCGTAAAAATTGAGATACACAGGCGGTGTAGCTAGCTTCACAGACGGGCTACTCTGCTGACGTGCAGACAATGCTACTAGGCCCAAAACTATCAACTGGATTAGATGCAGTGAAAATAGAGATACACAGGCGGTATAGTTTGTTTCAAAGGCGGGCTACTCTGCTGACGTGCAGACACTGCTACTTAGCCCAAAACCCCAAAACGATTTACTGGGTTAGATGCCGTAAAAATTGAGATACACAGGCGGTGTAGCTAGCTTCACAGGCGGGCTACTCAGATGACTATCAGACAATGCTACTAGCCCAAAAGGATTGGCTGAGCTAGATTACACCAAATGCTGTGACTAACACTTGCACAGCACTGGCTCAGACCTGCCTGGCAAACAGTGCTATGAACTGCTGTAACCTACCCTGAAAAGGGCTGATATTACAACTAGTCCCAACTCCCGACTCCCAAAACCTATCTCTCAGAAAAATTCGCTGGCAAAAAAAGACTCTTTGACTGTATAGCGCCCACAGCAGCAGCGGTGCCGTCTAACACTAAGCTGCAGCAGTGAGGAAATGGTGACGACGGGGCAAATGGCTGGTTCTCATTGGTCAATTGGTCAAGGAGTGACATGTGACATACACAGCCAATGACACATGCCCTTGCTTGTCTGCACCGCCCCTCTGTAAATGAAGGAAAGAAAAAAAAAATGGAGATCGGCGTTATTTCAGCACAGATCTATCCCCCGCCCCCCCCCCACTATACACTGAAACAGTCCATTAACAATGATAAACAGCTTTAATGTGCCAATCAAGCTAGGCTTTTGGTGAACGAACAGTTATCGAACAGAAATTCGAACAGCCAAATTTTAAGCAAATTGTTCGGGTTCGTCGAACGACTCGAACACCGCCCAAAACAGCTCGAATTTGAAATTGGAGAACAGTTCGACTTGAACACCGCTCATCTCTACTCTTGAGGGACTACAGGTCCCAGAACAACAACATTGCATCAGACTTACCACGCAGACTCCCTCTGCGACACATATCGGCCACTCACAATTCTGCCAGTCACTGTTTCACCACCATTATAACAACAGATATGCCTCCATGCACATCCCAAGGAGCACACACAGCGCCCCCTAGCTGCCACAGGCGTCACTGCATCACAATACATACTACATACATACTACATACATACTACTTATGTACTACATACATACATACTACATACTACATACATACTACATACTTACATATGCAGTGCCCCAGAGTCCTGGTCGTTGCAGTACTGTCGCTCCGCCACTAAGGGGAGTGATGGTACGTCTGATGGTACTTAAGGAGTTCACCTGACCAGGTATCACAGTCACACATTACACTTCACACTCTGGCCACCAGGGGGAGCAAAGGGTTCTATGTATTAGGCCACTCCTCACACTTTGGTAAACTGGGGGTTGGATAGGAAGTTAGAGAGAAGCTAACTGGGTTTTGCCCAGGCAACACCTAGTGAGAGAAGAGGTTGCTTGGGAAGATTCAGGGGGGTCCATGTCAGGGGTGGGATCCTGACAGAGGCCTAGCAAAAAGGACAGATCGTTACGGAGCCGCGCCTGCACTTCATTGCGGCGGCATCTCAAGAAAGGATAAGAAGCGAGGTTTATTGTGGAGAAGTGAGAAACAAGATCACAGCACAAAGGCGATAGAACCAGTAGGAGTCGTGGCCCGAGTTCGGCAACATTCTACTGAGGTGCGTAGCCGGTGGCCAGAACGCCGAGGAAGTATTGGGCTCTACGCATTACTTCAAACCAACGGCAGGGCAGTTAATTATAGGTTGGCTGCCTCACCTAAATCACCTAATGAAGACAACGGAGGCAATTGTGGGAGAGGGGCATCTCTAGGGTCCCTATAAAATAACTCCAGGCCTACCCCGTCATACGGGTGCGTCCTATCCATATCATCTGGGGGATGGAGAGAAAGAACAGAAACATACACGACAGTTGTGAGGACTATCACTCTGCAGGGAAGTACTACAACACCCAGGCGCTAGTAGGTAGGCACTGATTTCCACCTGCAAAGGGAACTCTGGATGTGCCTTCGGACCGGCCGGTCTCAGCCAGCCCTGTTAACAGTGCTCTGGATTGCGGATGCTGAAGCCTTCAGTAAAGAAGTAGAGACTGCAACCCTGTGTCCTTGTTATTTATTGCGACTTACACCACCTACTCCTTTTATTGGGCGCCCCTTAGCAGGACCACGGACCGGGTCGGGCCACCGTGACATCCTCAGAACCGAGAGACCCGGATCCGAGTACCCCGCTGTCCTGTGTCTGGGAGCCGCTCCAACTTGGCGTCACGAGCAGGATCTACTTAAGCCTGAAGAATCAGGTCATGTGTGCCTTGGAACTGTGACTGAATTGTGCTTGAATTGTGATTTATTGCAAAGACTGTGTATTGCTGTTTGTCGCCAAAAGTTCCCGCCAAAACAGCCGCCATCACAGCGCCACGAGGGGCGCAGGAGAAGAAGGGCGTGGATTTGTGGGCGTGGACAAACTGAAGAGCGTGAAGAACAATGGCCGCCCAGTCTAAATATTTCTTTACCTTGAGGACGTGTCCATCAGCAGTCGAGATCCGCCTCCTGATCCTCAATGGTGGGCGGAGACAACGAAATTGAAACCGCCCACCAAGGAGAGAGCAGGAAAAGGACAAAGAAGAAGTCAGCCACGTGGAGGACGCCATGGCCAGCCACCCAGAGCTGGAGCGTGGGGTCAGAGCAGAGGACTCCCCCAGCTACCCGGAGGGGCACCGTAACCAGGCCTCCACTGCTGATTTCCTGCAGGCCGGCGTGGAGGAGATCAGCAACCAACTCCTGCGGACGCAGCTGAGCACTGAGGCCGGGTGGAAGAAGATCTTCATCGGGAGCCTCACTAGACGCCTGTCAGCAGCCTCGTCTGGTCCGGAGCAGGAAAGAAGTTCCAGCGCTCCAAAGCCGGAAAGCAAGGCCCTGCCGGAAAGTGAGATGCTGCAAACAGAGATGGTAGCATCGCAGCACAAGGCCCCGCAACCAGCATCCCAGACCCCAGCTGAGACAGAGCAGACCGGCACCGGAGGGACCGCATCTGAAGCAGGTATGAAGAACCACCCTGCCCTGATGACCAACACCACTCCAGCGACTGCTAGGGCCACAGCTGCCGACTCCGTTCCAGTGACTGATCTTGTAGCAGCCGCTACCTCTGCTGCAGCAAATGCCCATACTCAAGCTACGCAGACCTCCATCGCTGCGCATGACTTAACCGTACATGAAAGACGGATTAACGGCGTTTATCCAGCACTGGGTGTAACCCTGGACCTCACCCTTCCCAGGCCAAGAAGGGTTAAGTGCCAGGTGCAGCCCTGGAAGCAGTCCAATTAAACCTCGGAAACCTGAAACTGTAAATAGTTAACTGTTTGTTTTCCTGCTGTTTTGCTGCTTTAACCCCTTCCCGACCCATGACGCCTATGCGGCGTCATGGAATGATCGCATCCCTGCAGATCGGGTGAAAGGGTTAATTCCTATTTTACCCGATCTGCAGGGAGAGGGGGAGTTGTACTTCAGCCTAGGGGGGGTGGCTTTGCCCCCACGTGGCTACGATCGCTCTGATTGGCTGTTGAAAGTGCAACAGCCAATCAGAGCAATTTGCAATATTTCACCTATGAAAATGGTGAAATATTGCAATCCAGCCATGGCCGATGCTGCAATAGCATCTGCCATGGCTGGAAATCATGTACTGGCCCCCCCCACCGCCCCCGATCTCCTCCCCAGTCGTCCGTTATGTGGCCCGGTCCTCTCCATCCTCCTGTTCGCTCCCCCGTCCTCCTGCCCGCTCCCCCGTGCTCCTGTCCGCTCCCCCACCACCCCCTCATACTTACCGATCCTCCCGAAGTCGGTCCGTCTTCTCCCTGGGCGCCGCCATCTTCCAAGATGGCGGGCGCATGCTCAGTACGCCCGCCGAATCTGCAGGCTGGCAGATTCGTTACAGGTACATTTTGATCGCTGTGGTAGGTTCTACCACAGCGATCAAAATAAAAAAATAATAAATAAACCCCCCCCTTTATCACCCCCATAGGTAGGGACAATAATAAAATAAAGAAAATATTTTTTTTTCTTTTTCCACTAGGGTTAGGGTTAGAACTAGGGGTAGGGTTAGGGGTAGGGTTAGGGTTACGGGTAGGGTTAGGGTTAGGGGTAGGGTTATGGCATGTGCACACAGAGCGGATCGGCCGCGGATCCGCAGCGGATCGGCAGCGGATCGGCCACGGATCGGCCGCGGATCCGCAGCGGATCGGCAGCGGATCGGCAGCGGATCGGCCGCGGATCCGCAGCGGATCGGCCGCGGATCCGCAGCGGATCGGCCGCGGATCCGCAGCGGATTGGCCGCGGATCTGCAGCGGATTGGCCGCGGATCGGCCGCGGATCGGCAGCGGATCGGCAGCGGATTGGCCGCGGATCTGCAGCGGATCGGCTGCGGATCCGCAGCGGATCCGCAGCGGATTGGCCGCGGATCTGCAGCGGATTGGCCGCGGATACACAGCGGATTGGCAGCGGATTGGCCGCGGATCCGCAGCGGATTGGCCGCTGCGAATTCGAAGCAGTTTTCCATCAGGTTTACAGTACCATGTACACCTAAGGAAAACCAAATCTGCTGTGCCCATGGTGCGGAAAATTCCGTGCAGAAACGCTGCATTGTATTTTCCACAGCATGTCAATTCTTTGTGCGGATTCCGCAGCGTTTTACACCTGTTCCTCAATAGGAATCCGCAGGTGAAATCCGCACAAAAAAACACTGGAAATCTGCTGTAAATCCGCAGGCAAAACGCAGTGCCTTTTACCTGCAGATTTTTCAAAAATCGTGCGGAAAAATCTCACACGAATCCGCAACGTGGGCACATACCCTTAGGGTTAGGGTTGGAATTAGGGCTAGGGTTGGAAATAGGGTTAAGAATAGGCTTGTGGTTAGGGTTACGGATAGGGTTAGGGGTGTGTTGGGGTTACAGTTGTGGTTAGGGTTGGGATTAGGGTTACTGTTGGGATTAGGGTTAGGATTAGGGTTGGAATTAGGGTTACGGTTGTGTTGCGGTTAGGGTTGTGGTTAGGGGTGTGTTGGGGTTAGGGTTGTGATTAGGGTTATGGCTACAGTTGGGATTAGGATTAGGGGTGTGTTGGGGTTAGTGTTGAAGTTAGAATTGAGGGGTTTCCACTGTTTAGGCACATCAGGGGTCTCCAAACGCAACATGGCGCCACCATTGATTCCAGCCAATCTTGCGTTCAAAAAGTCAAATGGTGCTCCCGCCCTTCCAAGCCCCGACGTGCGCCCAAACAGTGGTTTACCCCCACATTTGGGGTACCAGCGTACTCAGGACAAACTGGGCAACAACTGTTGGGGTCCAATTTCTCCTGTTACCCTTGCAAAAATAAAAAATTACTTGCTAAAACATAATTTTTGAGGAAAGAACAATTATTTTTTATTTTCACGGCTCTGCGTTATAAACTTCTGTGAAGCACTTGGGGGTTGAAAGTGCTCACCACACATCTAGATAAGTTCCTTCGGGGGTCTAGTTTCCAAAATGGGGTCACTTGTGGGGTGTTTCTACTGTTTAGGCACATCAGGGGCTCTGCAAATGCAATGTGACGCCCGCAGACCATTCCATCAAAGTCTGCATTTCAAATGTCACTACTTCCCTTCCGAGCCCTGACGTGTGCCCAAACAGTGGTTTACCCCCACATATGGGGTATCAGCGTACTCACAACAAACTGGGCAACAAATATTGGGGTCCAAATTCTCCTGTTACCCTTGTGAAAATAAAAAATTGCTTGCTAAAACATCTTTTTTGAGGAAAGAAAAATGATTTTTTATTTTCACGGCTCTGCGTTGTAAACTTCTGTGAAGCACTTGGGGGTTGAACGTGCTCACCACACATCTAGATAAGTTCCTTGGGGGGTCTAGTTTCCAAAATGGGGTCACTTGTGGGGGGTTTCTACTGTTTAGGCATATCAGGGGCTCTGCAAACGTAACATGATGCCCGCAGACCATTCCGTCAAAGTCTGCATTCCAAAACGTCACTACTTCCCTTCCGAGCCCCGGCATGTACCCAAACAGTGGTTTACCCCCACATATGGGGTATCAGCGTACTCAGGAGAAACTGGACAACAACTTTTGGGGTCCAATTTCTCCTGTTACTCTTGCAAAAATAAAAAATTCTGGGCTAAAAAAATATTTTTGAGGAAAGGAAACACATTTATTATTTTCACGGCTCTGCGTTATAAACTTCTGTGAAGCACTTGGGGGTTCAAAGTGCTCACCACACATCTAGATAAGTTCCCTTGGGGGTCTAGTTTCCAAAATGGAGTCACTTGTGGGGAGTTCCTACTGTTTAGGCACATCAGGGGCTCTGCAAACGCAACCTGATGCCCGCAGAGCATTCCATCAAAGTCTGCATTTCAAAACGTCACTACTTCCCTTCCGAACCCCGACGTGTGCCAAAACAGTGGTTTACCCCCACATATGGGGTATCAGCGTACTCAGGAGAAACTGGACAACAACTTTTGGGGTCCAATTTCTCCTGTTACTCTTGCAAAAATAAAAAAATTCTGGGCTAAAAAAATATTTTTGAGGAAAGGAAACACATTTTTTATTTTCACGGCTCTGCGTTATAAACTTCTGTGAAGCACTTGGAGTTCAAAGTGCTCACTACACATCTAGATAAGTTCCCTTGGGGGTCTAGTTTCCAAAATGGAGTCAATTGTGGGGAGTTCCTACTGTTTAGGCACATCAGGGGCTCTGCAAACGCAACCTGACGCCCGCAGAGCATTCCATCAAAGTCTGCATTTCAAAACGTCACTACTTCCCTTCCGAACCCCGACGTGTGCCAAAACAGTGGTTTACCCCCACATATGGGGTATCATCGTACTCAGGAGAAACTGGAAAACAACTTTTGGGGTCCAATTTCTCCTATTACCCTTGGGAAAATAAAAAATTGTGGGCTAAAAAATCATTTTTGAGAAAAGAAAAATTATTTTTTATTTTCATGGCTCTGCGTTATAAACTTCTGTGAAGCACTTGGGGGTTCAAAGTGCTCACCACACATCTAGATTAGTTCCTTGGGAGGTCTAGTTTCCAAAATGGGGTCACTTGTGCGGGAGCTCCAATGTTTAGGCACACAGGGGCTCTCCAAACGCGACATGGTGTCCGCTAATGATTGGAGCTAATTTTCCATTCAAAAAGCCAAATGGCGTGCCTTCCCTTCCGAGCCCTGCCGTGCGCCCAAACAGTGGTTTACCCCCACATATGGGGTATCATCGTACTCAGGACAAACTGGACAACAACATTTGGGGTCCAATTTCTCCTATTACCCTTGGGAAAATAAAAAATTCTGGGCTAAAAATCATTTTTGAGGAAAGAAAAATTATTTTTTTATTTTCACGGCTCTGCGTTATAAACTTCTGTGAAGCACCTGGGGGTTATAAGTGCTCACTATGCATCTAGATAAGTTCCTTGGGGGGTCTAGTTTCCAAAATGGGGTCACTTGTAGGGGAGCTCCAATGTTTAGGCACACAGGGGCTCTCCAAACGCAACATGGTGTCCGCTAACGATTGGAGCTAATTTTCCATTCAAAAAGTCAAATGGCACGCCTCCCCTTCCGAGCCTTGCCGTGCACCCAAACAGTGGTTTACCCCCACATATGAGGTATCGGCATACTCAGGAGAAATTGCCCAACAAATTTTAGGATCCATTTTATCCTGTTGCCTATGTGAAAATGAAAGAATTGAGGCTAAAAGAAATTTTGTGTGAAAAAAAAGTACTTTTTCATTTTTGCGGATCAATTTGTGAAGCACCTGGGGGTTTAAAGTGCTCACTATACCTCTAGATGAGTTCCTTGGGGGGTCTAGTTTCCAAAATGGGGTCACTTGTGGAGTAGCTCCAATGTTTAGGCACACAGGGGCTTTCCAAACGCGACATGGTGTCCGCTAACGATGGAGATAATTTTTCATTCAAAAAGTCAAATGGCGCTCCTTCCCTTCCGAGCCTTACCATGTGCCCAAACAGTGGTTTACCCCCACATGTGAGGTATTGGTGTACTCAGGAGAAATTGCCCAACAAAATTTACGATCCATTTTATCCTGTTGCCCATGTGAAAATGAAAAAATTGAGGCTAAAATAATTGTTTTGTGAAAAAAAAGTACTTTTTCATTTTTACGGATCAATTTGTGAAGCACCTGGGGGTTTAAAATGCTCACTATGCTTCTAGATAAGTTCCTTGGGGGGTCTAGTTTCCAAAATGGGGTCACTTGTGGGGGAGCTCCAATGTTTAGGCACACGGGGGCTCTCCAAACGCGACATGGTGTCCGCTAAAGATTGGAGCCAATTTTTCATTGAAAAAGTCAAATGGCGCTCCTTCCCTTCCGAGCCCTGCCGTGCGCCCAAACAGTGGTTTACCCCCACATATGAGGTATCAGCGTACTCAGGACAAATTGGACAACAACGTCCGTGGTCCAGTTTCTCCTTTTACCCTTGGGAAAATAAAAAATTTTTCGCTAAAATATCATTTTTGTGACTAAAAAGTTAAATGTTCATTTTTTACTTCCATGTTGCTTCTGCTGCTGTGAAACACCTGAAGGGTTAATAAACTTCTTGAATGTGGTTTTGAGCACCTTGAGGGGTGCAGTTTTTAGAATGGTGTCACTTTTGGGTATTTTCAGCCATATAGAACCCTCAAACTGACTTCAAATGTGAGGTGGTCCCTAAAAAAAATGGTTTTGTAAATTTTGTTGTAAAAATGAGAAATCACTGGTCAAATTTTAACCCTTATAACTTCCTAGCAAAAAAAAAATTTGTTTCCAAAATTGTGCTGATGTAAAGTAGACATGTGGGAAATGTTATTTATTAACTATTTTGTGTCACATAACTCTCTGGTTTAACAGAATAAAAATTCAAAATGTGAAAATTGCGAAATTTTCAAAATTTTTGCCAAATTTCCGTTTTTTTCACAAATAAACTCAGAAATTATCGACCTAAATTTACCACTAACATGAAGCCCAATATGTCACGAAAAAACAATCTCAGAATCGCTAGGATCCGTTGAAGCGTTCCTGAGTTATTACCTCATAAAGGGACACTGGTCAGAATTGCAAAAAACGGCAAGGTCATGAAGGGGTTAAACCCGACCAGGGTTAGTTCTCAAAGGGATCCCTTCATTTACCCGGGATCCCTATTGTTTTATGTTTGTTTTTGCACAAGTTGTCTACGTTTATCAAAGACTGCCGAATCATGGACGGTGAATGATTCACAAACTGTTGCTGTATGTAGTTGCACCTTCTTAAAGGTGACCCCTCCTGGTTTTACAAAGGAAAAGAGCTTTTGAAGAGACTGTTCCTGAAAACAGCGCAGAAGTTCTTGCTTTAAACGGACTTGCAACTTGAGAGTAGCACTACCTCAAAGAGACTTGGTTTCCCTCTTAAAGGGAATGTCTAGTAGTTACACTTAGCTTAATCTATAATGTTGCTTTAAGAAAGTTGATTAGTAATAATGTTTTACATAGTAGTATGTAGCCAGAGAGATAGTGATAAAGAATAGAAATGTTGATGATGACATGTGAATAAAATTGAAGTTGAAGTGATTATCGGAACTAATGATAGAGAGCCAAGGAAAGATGCATAAGCCCGTGGGGGTAGACGAGAGAGTCCTGCATAGGAGAAAGAGAGCTCAGGAAAATGTTGATTTGCACTTTTAGTCTTGTAGTATGCCTTTAGTGGGTACCTGCCTTACGCCCTTAAATGAAGAGTTAAATTATTGTTCAGAATTTGCACTTAATAGATAGAATGCCCGGCTGGGTAATAATGGTTATTTATAGTCAGTTATTTAATAAATGTTATTTAAAATCTGAAGCACTATGTAAATATGTTATTGTTTGTAATGTTCAAGTGTTCTCATCTCCCATAAAGGGAAGCACTGTTAAATTTACTTGTTTATTGCATTTCAAAATTTTGTATGTCTTTTGCTAACATGTATTGTTGTTCTTCTTTCCCAGTCCGGGAGTACTGGATTTAACCGGGGGGGAGTGCAGCGCCCCAGAGTCCTGGTCGTTGCAGTACTGTCGCTCCGCCACTAAGGGGAGTGATGGTACGTCTGATGGCACTTAAGGAGTTCACCTGACCAGGTACCACAGTCACACATTACACTTCACACTCTGGCCACCAGGGGGAGCAAAGGGTTCTATGTATTAGGCCACTCCTCACATTTTGGTAAAACTGGGGGTTGGATAGGAAGTTAGAGAGAAGCTGACTGGGTTTTGCCCAGGCAACACCTAGTGAGAGAAGAGGTTGCTTGGGAAGATTCAGGGGGGTCCCTGTCAGGGGTGGGATCCTAACAGAGGCCTAGCAAAAAGGATAGATCATTACGGAGCCGCGCCTGCACTTCATTGCGGCAGCATCTCAAGAAAGGATAAGAAGCGAGGTTTATTGTGGAGAAGTGAGAAACGAGATCACAGCACAAAGGCAATAGAACCAGTAGGAGTCGTGGCCCGAGATCGGCAACATTCTACTGAGGCGCGTAGCCGGTGGCCGGAACGCCGAGGAAGTATTGGGCTCTACGCATTACTTCAAACCAACGGCAGGGCAGTTAATTATAGGTTGGCTGCCTCACCTAAATCACCTAATGAAGACAACGGAGGCAATTGTGGGAGAGGGGCATCTCTAGGGTCCTTATAAAATAAC
Source organism: Ranitomeya variabilis (assembly GCF_051348905.1). Lineage (NCBI taxonomy): Eukaryota > Metazoa > Chordata > Amphibia > Anura > Dendrobatidae > Ranitomeya > Ranitomeya variabilis. The sequence goes on from NC_135235.1 coordinate 223,215,306, forward strand.
TCCAGGCCTACCCCGTCATACGGGTGCGTCCTATCCATATCATCTGGGGGACGGAGAGAAAGAACAGAAACATACACGACAGTTGTGAGGACTATCCCGTGGTGCTCAGCAGGGAAGTACTACAACACCCAGGTGCTAGTAGGTAGGCACTGATTTCCACCTGCAAAGGGAACTCTGGATGTGCCTTCGGACCGGCCGGTCTCAGCCAGCCCTGTTAACAGTGCTCTGGATTGCGGATGCTGAAGCCTTCAGTAAAGAGGTAAAGAGACTGCAACCCTGTGTCCTTGTTATTTACTGCGACTTACACCACCACCTACACCTTTTATTGGGCGCCCCTTAGCAGGATCACGGACCGGTTCGGGCCACCATGACATCCTCAGAACCGAGAGACCCGGATCTGAGTACCCCGCTGTCCTGTGTCTGGGGGCCGCTCCACATACATACATACATACAACATACATACTACATACATACGTACTACATACATACAACATACAATACATTCATACATTGAATACAATACATACATACAGACATACAGTACATATAACATAGAGTACATACTCACCATTACCGGTCATTTTGATCCCTGGAGCCAGTGTCATCTGTAAAAAAGATTAAAATAACAAACAACCAATATACTCCCTGTCCGCAGAAATCCACGAGTGACCCACGACGATCTCCCTTGGAGAACGACAGCTGTCATGGTTCCCAATGGCAAGGGAAAGTCAGAGAACTTAAATAACAGACTAGCTCTTGGGTGATGGAATCTCGAGCTGACCGTGAGCTAAACCTACCACACAACTAACAGTGGCCGGGTGACGTACCTACGTTTTATCCCTAGACGCCCAGCGCCAGCCGGAGAACTAACTAACCCTAATAGAGGAAAAAACAGACCTGGCTTACCTCTAGGGAAATTCCCCCAAAAAGGAGACAGAAGCCCCCCACATATATTGACGGTGAGTTCAGAGGAAAAGACATACGCAGTATGAAGGTAGGTTCAGCAAAGCGAGGTCCGCTTACTAGATAGTAAGAAGATACAATAGGGAACTTCACGGTCAGCTGAAAACCCTATTAAAATACCATCCCGAAATTACTTTAAGACTCATGTGTCAACTCATGACACCGGAGTGGTAATTTCGGCCCACAAGAGCTTCCAGCTACAGAAACATAACATAACTGTGAACTGGAACAAAAATGCAAACAAACTTAGGACTAAGAGTCCAACTTAGCTGATAGTAGTCTAGAAGCAGGAACATGCAACAGAAAGGCTCTGGTTACATTGATGGCCGGCACTAGAATAACTGAGCAGCAAGGCTAAATAGGATACTCCCATATCCTGATGGAAACAGGTGAACAGGGAAAGTGAAGCACACAAGTCCAGTACCACCAGTGACCACCGGGGGAGCCCAAAAACCAAATTCACAACAGACAGCATCAGCTGATGCGACTGCTCTCTAGGGGCTCCAGGAATACAATGATGGGAGGAAGGTATCCTTCCGCACTGTATTCCTCCACCGCTGTAAAAAAAATAGTCTCTAGTCTCACTTTTGGCATTGCTGTGTGAGAAATTTTCCCACGCAGCAATTGCCATAAAGTGAGACTTTGTCCTAAGGTAACCTCTCAGTGATGCACTGCAGGAGCCATTGTCTCCTGTCAGTGTGTCACTGAGGGTCCTATAGAGCAGTGACATCACCCAATGTCACTGTTCTATAAGGGAGATCGTCGTGGGATACTCGTTATTAATTGGATTACAGCGGACAGGTAGTATTCGGTTTATTATTTTACATTTTTTGCAGGCGCTGAAGTATGGTAAGTATGGTGAAATGAAGAATATTAAAATACTTTCTTCCTAATGTGTGCGTGTTTTATTAACCCTTTCCTACTATTGGATTAATAATGGATAGGCGTCTTATTGACGCCTCTCCGTTATTAACCCGGCTTAATGTCACAATAGCAAGGTGACATTAACCCCTTATTACCCCATATCCCACTGCTACATCGGAGTGGGAAGAGAGGGGCTAAGTGCCGGAATTGGCGCATCTTACAGATGCGCAATTTCTTGGGTGGCTGTGGACTGGTATTTGTAAGGTGACATTAAGCTGGGTTAATAACGGAGAGGCGTCAATAAGATGCCTATCCATTATTAATCCAATAGTAATAAAGGGTTAATAAAACACACACACATTAGGAAAAAAGTATTTTAATATTCTTCATTTCACCATATTTACCATACTTCAGCGCCTGCAAAAAACGTAAAATAATAAACCGTATACTACCTGTCTGCCGTAGTCCAATTAATAACGAGTGTGCCACGACGATCTCCCCTATAGAACAGTGACATCGGGTGATGTCACTGCTCTATAGGACCCTCAGTGACACACTGACAGGAGACAATGGCTTCTGCAGTGCATCACTGAGGTTACCTGAGTTCAAAGTCTCATTTTATGGCAATTGCTGCGTGGGAAAAGTTCTCACACAGCAATGCCAAAAGTGAGACTAGGGACTATTTTTTTTTACAGCGGTGGAGGAATACAGTGTGGAAGGATACCTTCCTCCCTTCATTGTGTTCCTGAAGCCCCTGGAGAGCGGTCGCATCAGCTGATGCTGCCGTTCTCCGTGGGAGATCGTCATGGGACACTCATGGATTTCTGTGGACAGGGAGTATATTGGTTGTTTGTTATTTTAATCTTTTTTACAGATGACACTGGCTTCGGGAATCAAAATGACAAGTAATGGTGAGTATGTAATCTATGTTATATGTACTGTATGTCTGTATGTATGTATTGTATGAATGTAATGTATGTAGTATGTATGTTGTATGTATGTTTGTTTGTTTTTTACATTCAACACATTAGCCGGAAGATGGGACTACTACTGTCCCATCGTTGGCTAATGTGTCAATGACTGTCACTGTTGCAGGCATTGTCCGATGGGACTTGTAATCCCATTGGACGATGCCTGCACAGACCCCCGGCAGGCCGCACCGAGCACCGGCAAGCCGGCACAGAGCCCCGGCAAGCCCACACAGAGCCCCTGCAAGCCCGCACAGAGCCCCGGCAGGCCAGACAGAGCCCCGGCAGCCCACACAGAGCCCCGGCAAGCCCGGCAGGCACGCAAGGAGCCCCAGCAGGCCGCACAGAGCCCTGGCAGGCATGCACAGAACCCCGGCAGGGATGCACAGAGCCCCGGCAGGCATGCACAGAGCCCCACCAGGCATGCACAGAGCCCCGGCAGGCCACACAGAGCCCCGGCAGGCATGCACAGAGCCCCAGCAGGCACGCACAGAGCCCCGGCAGGCACGCACAGAGCTCTGCAGGCACAGATAGAGCCCCGGCAGGCCCGCACAGACCCCGCCCACACATACAGACACGCACAGTGTCCGCCCATGCACCGCCCACACTCTTCCCCCCTCCGGAACAGGATGTAGAAGGACAGAAAGGGCTTATTTACATTCCGATATTTGTGTCCCATTGACTTGCATTGGTATTGGGTATTGGTATCGGCGATATCCGATATTTTTTGTATATCGACCGATCCGATCCGATACCGATACTCTTGATATCGGAAGGTATCGCTCAACACTACACGTGATATGATATCCTTTAATTACCACTGTCCATGTTAGGTGTGACTACATATCCTTTAATGGCCATTGCACATGACATTTCCACATTTCCTATGTCAACCACTATATATCATGTCTCCTGTAGAGATAAGCAAAAACATTTCAGTAGAATTTAATTATACTCAAGTTTAGAAAAATTCCGCCTTTTTTAAAATGTGATTTTTTTTCTTATTCGATTCTGCATCTGCTGTTGCCGCCATTTTTCTAAACCATAAAAATGTATCAAAATGTATACAAAAAGAATCCAACAAAACATTATGCTGAAATTACCACTCGCCTCTACGGCCTCACTGCTCCTCATCATCACCCGTCCAATCCTAGCAGCATCTTCAGATAATTACAGCTAATGCTGAAATCCTGTGACCTCTCATGTTGGAGTAAAACTTCAGGCTTTGATGAAGGGTCCTGTACAAAAGGTTGCAGAGTAATGTCTTCTCCGCATGCCCGCTGATCTCGGTGTTCGCAAAGGCAATCTGAAGATGAAGGGAGAACCAAATGGATGACGGTGAGGAGCGGAGGGGTTGGAGAGGTGAGCTGTAAGGATAAGGGTTTTTCTTATTTTTTTACATCTTACTAATATTATGCTCTGGGGTCTGAAGAAACCTCAGAGTTTAACAATAGACATTAAATTTGTGGAGAATAATTTAAAATTTCCCAGAAAAAAACTGCATGACCCAGGAAAGTTGGAATTTTGTCTGATCTGGTCAGCTCTAGTCTCCTATAATGATCACTATATGTGCCATCTTTTACATTGACCTCTACACATGGTGGCTCCAATAATGACTGCTATGTATTGTGTCTTTTATAAAAAATACTACACATGGTGTCTCCTATAATAAACAATGTACATGACATCTACATGGTGTCTCCTATAATAACCACTACTCATGACGTTTTCCATCCTGTTTTACAAAGAATATCAATATTGGTACACTTGCCTCATGCATTAATCATTCCTTATGACTAAATCACTCGTGTTGCAATCATAGATAGTGCTGGGGACTCGACCACTTCTGCTTTCCCAGAGCGTGCAGTTATAACAGGAGAAGTCAGGAGAGTGTTGGACCGAGAGTGAGCTGTAAAAGCTGTAAAGCTGAAGATATTCTTCACCCAAGATCAAAGCCAAGACTTGTAGCTTTATTTTCTGCAAGACATACAGGTAAGAAATTTCCTACAGGACTCAGGAGAGTAAGAAACAGGCTCATCGGGAGGGTAGTAACGGGCTTATCGGGAGAGTAAGGAATGGACTCATCGGGAGGGTAAGGAACAGGCTTATCAGGAGGGTAATAATAGGCTCATCGGGAGGGTAATAACGGGCTCATCGGGAGGGTGAGAAATGGGCTCATTGGGAGGGTAAGAAGTGGGTTCATTGGGATGGTAATATTGGGCTCATCAAGAGGGGAATAACGGGCTCATCGGGAGGGTAATAACGGGCTTATCGGGAGAGTAAGAAACGGACTCATCAGGAGGGTAAGGAACAGGCTTATCAGGATGGTAATAACGGACTCATCGGGAGGGTAATAACAGGCTCATCAGGAAAGTAATATGGGCTCATCAGGAGGGTAAGAAATGGGCTCATCGGGAGGGTAAGAAACGGGCTCATCAGGAGGGTAATAACTGGCTCATCAGGAGGGTAATAACAGACTTATTGGGAGAGTAAGAAATGAGCTCATCGGGAGGATAAGAAACAGGCTTATCGGGAGGGTAACAGGCTCATCGGGAGGGTAATAACAGGCTTATCGGGAGGGTAATAACAGGCTCATCGGGAGGGTAATAATGGGCTTATCGGGAGGGTAATAACAGGCTTATCGCGAGAGTAAGAAATGAGCTCATCGGGAGGATAAGAAACAAGGTCAAGGGTAAAAAGAATTGTATAGTGGGACAAACTAACTCCATATGGTTAAGTCTTGTTCAAAGTCATTAGAAACTTATTTTTAAAATCTCAATTGATTATTTTGTATAAAGGAAAAGTTCTACAAATTTCCATAGACTTTGTGTTGTAAATCATAGGTCGTTAATATAAAAGTAATGGTCAATCCCTTTAATACATAACTGATATGAAAACATTCTGGCTAACATTCTCAGACAGTAAACTTGAACATAACAGAACCAGAACACATATTTGAAAGCGAGGGGCTGTCAACACTAAATAGTGAGGAGAGACCCAAAGCCTGAAACAAAGGCAACCCACTCCATATTTGAGAGTAAAACAAAGAGAAAAAGGAGTAAATTGGGTTAAAAAGATAATATTTTATTTGAGTACACAAGACATAGTACATAATATAATAAATACAAAAGTTCAAAAGATGTAAGGTGCAAAAAGGATGATTAAAAGACAGGTATCCCCAGGTGTGCAAACAGCCCTATCTATAAGCAAATCAGAGAACATGAGGCTGCTAGTGCTGGCAGAGCGAACGTGCGCACTGTCGTTCATCATTTGTCGGAGTGTACGCTTACTGGAGGTGGACACTCAGATGTAGTAGACTGTAGTAAACTTTAGTTATTGAACTCAATTTTGTAATAAACTTTGGATATTTAGATTTTTTTCTCAAATTCAATTTATTGATAATGTGAAGATGTCAGTGAATTTTTGCAACAATGTAAAGCAATGTGAAATACCGGAACTTATACAGTATAAAAAGGAAGAAAGTGAGGAAGTCATGCAATATTTTTGGTAATTTAATTCTGAATCATTTCCAGATTTTGGTTTGGAGAGACAGTGACACACAAGAAAGACATAACAACCAAAATAAACAAGCAATAGTAACGAGGGACTTCAAAGCAAAGCCCAGCATTTCTGTCCAGCTAAAAAAAAAATTTTTTTAAATTCGATACTCTATCAGGAGTTGTTTGTTCTGTAAGTGTCCATCACCAGTCTGTGCATTGGGTTCTATTTTCATCCATTTTTGGTTGACTTGATTAATTGAATTTTATCTGCAAATCTTAAAAAATGGACATTAGTGATGATTGAATGCGCTCGAATTATCCAATGATGCTCGTCTGCTGACCAAGTGTCTTTCGCGTGCTCGGAAAATATGGTCGAGTCCCCCGCAGGTGCTTGTCTCGCGGCTGTTCAAAGGCCACAACACTTGCAGTGATTGCCTATCAAACAGGTAACCCATGCATGTGTTTTGGCTGTTTAACACCGGCGGAGACCGGAACATATTTTTGAGCACACCAAAAAGACACTCAGTTAGAACATGAGTATGCTCGGATGACACCTTATTCGAGCATGGTCACTCATCACTAATGGACATGTTTTTATTTGTCTGCACCCCCGATAAAACATGCCCAAAGATAAACTGGGATTATAATCAGTACATATAAATGGGGACTATGATGGCTGCATATTCCTGGGAACTATAAAGGGTACGTGTGAAACACATGGATAGAATAAATATGTGAAAAATGGCCTTAAGATGGAAAATCATGGAAACCTATCATCTCTATTGACCAGAATGACTACGGAAGAATTGATGGCAAAACCACTTACTCCAAATCTATGTGACAGTTCTTTTACTTGCACGCTAAAAATGGACTAATTTTTCATCGGTGTACAGGATCCGATTTTCTTCCATTATTAGTCCATGTGTCCATTTTTATCATCCATGTGGCATCCTTTTTTTCTCACACGCCAAAAAAAGCAACTGACGGAGGCTTCTCAAGCTTTTTCAAGCATTATTCTATGAAAAACAGACAGCACATGTATGCAACTGTATGATATCCATGTGTAATTTAATACCCCATTCATTGAATTCTGCCACATTGGTCCTCCAATTGGATCTAAATCAGCCATGTGTCCAATGGTCTGCAAACAAAGAGAAAAATAATTTGTGTTTGAAAAGTCTCAGACTCGAACGGTGAATGGAGCCAAATGTGGCATTTCCAAATTTGTCATTCTAATTGGAATCTAATGTTAGTGACTGTGTATTGTCAATGTATCTCAAATTTGTTGATCAAGTACAGGATGGCCTCAGCATTAGGCTTCCCATAGCAAGTTTTAATGTAGAAATCCACTCCAGGTAGGCTTAGAAGATCAGGAACTCCTTTGGTACATACATATCTATCCACTACATTTTTCAAGTTGCCCCATTTCTTAGAAGATCTGAGGTTTGATATTCCGGCATTGTCAGTGCATGACTCTGGTAGGTGGATAGTTTAAGTCTTCGACTTCTACATCACTGTTCATGTTCACCATTGTTGGCAACATGAAAAGTAAAGACACAAGCCTTAACTATCTTCCAGGTACTTTTGTTGCAAATCTAAAGGAAAAACCATAAAGATCTGTTTAATCCATAACCAAGACCAGTGCAGAATGTATATAGCCGTCACTTACACTACTGCTCATTAATTTTAGAAAAATATTTAGAATTGAGAGTCCCCAGTGGTTGATACCTTTTAATGGCTAACTGCTAAAAGGTATCAACCACTGAGGACTCTCAATTCTAAATATTTTTCTATCTACTGGCTAACACGGTACCAAGAAATATTTCTTTCCTGTATAATTAATTTTAGGGAATATTTCCTTTGCACAACTTGGGACCAATGACGGACTGGAGTCTACATTTCCATGCAATAATATTGATTAGTCTTCTATTATGGAAAGGTGAGTATAACGTTTCTTCTACTTGTTGTACATGGTCCATTCTGTAATGCTGTGATCCATGTAGTCAATGAATTGTCTCTGGAGCCACTCTTATGGTTCATTTAGACTGACTGACCAATGGCAGGATAATACCGCTGATTGCGATTGGTAAACATTTACCTATCAGCGGTTGGACGAATGCCTTTTTATACAGGCAGACCAAAGAAAATGATGCCCACTGAGCATTTCTATACTAGTTTGCTCAGTGTGCATATGCTGCTATTGTCCGCCGAGAGTGATTACTTTTTTATGTTGTGTAAAAGATCATTTCACCAAATGAACAAGTGCTTTTTTTGCTCAACGGGCGATCCGCAGTCCGTTTGCATGGCAAGACAATTGTTTTTCACGAATATCGTGAAGTGTAAATGCCCTTTAGTCATCTTTGTGGTACTGTACAGTAAAATGATCAGTAATTTGGGAGAGGAAGCCTAGAAAAACTTTCTTAGTCAAGTTCTTAGTTTTTGAAGCTTACCTTACAATACAAGGAGAATTTTAGAAACAAGATCTAAAGATACCATCTTAGTCGGTTTCATAGTAATGACTGAAACTTTACATAGGAAAGTTGAGTAGCTTACAAAATAAAATATACAGTAGATACACTGATTTTTCCTCTTAAAAAAAGTTTGAAGATTACAAAATAGAGCTAATCGGAAAAATTTGCGGGACCCTGGTTCAGCGGCCACGTTGGTAGACCTTTGCCACCAGACCTGAGATCTTGAGAACCTCCTCATAAAATGCAAACCTACTCTTATGCAGACTCCGCTTCTGATTAATATCCCCAATGCAACCTCAAGCATGAATTACACAACAACAATGGTCTACTAATCGGAATAGGGGCCAATCGGGTAGGAGGCAAGGAAGTTTGCAGAGCTCTGATTTCACAGTTATGGTCAAGAAAAATTTTTTTTGCTCAACTATAAAAAATAGTAGCTACAATAGTTATTATCAGGGGGGCAGTATCTAATCTTAATAAGAAATACTGAATATTGGAAAGTTGCTTTTCTAAGTTGATTTTACCCTGTAATGTTAAGCAGTGAGTTGGTTACAAAGTAAGGCCCAGAGACAATCTCTGAAGTCTTCCCAAAAGTTCGGAAAGTTGAATAAAATATAAAGTTTACTCTAAGAAAAATCTGTTTGAACTTAGTTATGTTTCTTGCAAAAATAACTATGACCACAATGTAATCAATGTGGGAAGTTAACATTTGCACAGTTGGCATGCAATGGAGTGGCTAGTAAAATCGAAATATTTCGCTGTCTAGAACTTCTATTTTAAGGGAAAACACTATATGAGACATTTTTGTTCATTGACTTAAAAATTATCAGCATAAAATCTCATGGTCATCTTTATGGCTGAAAAAGTGAAAATGTTGAGTATTTTATGGATCACATCTTGAAATTTTTGTTTATGCTCTTATCTTGACTTAGATGTAGGATCACAGATTTTTCAAGGATTTGGCATAACGGCTCCAAGAAACGTCGTCGTCCAGACAGGACTCTGTGTGCATATTCCATGCTCGTTTAAATTTCCAGCAATCAGCACCTTCTCCAGGAACGCCCGAGGAATCTGGTTCAGAGGAAATTTCGTGTCCTCGCAAACTGTGGCTGTTAAAAGTAGTTTGGAACTTCCAAATAAAAGAGACAGGTTCTTTCTTACCGGAGATGTCTGGAGAGGGGATTGTTCTCTGATGATCAACGATGTAAGGGAGCAAGACGCGGATTATTACAGTTTTAGAATTGAGGATGGAAGCAGTGTTTTTCCTTTCCATGACTTCAGAACCTTACTGAGAGTGATAGGTAAGTAATAGATTATCCAATCCTTTCATAGTTTTCACTAGTCAGGACACACAAGCCACTGCTCTTACTGAAGTTACTTATTACATCACTTGGTTAATGCTTGGAAAATTTTAGCACTACCAACAAGATTGGAACCAGATGTTCACAGAGGAACCAAACAGGGTGATGGGATGTTGGACAAACTGAGGTTCATGATCAATCTATGGTGGTAGGAAGGGAAGACATACCATTGGTGTAATCCTATGCAGATGCACAAGCACCCAACGAGTAAAGGGGATCCCTTCTATGACCAAAGTAGGTTGGGTAATGCAATGTGATAAGGCATTGGACTCCAAAGGGCCCATATTTTTCTTGCACAAGGGCCCTCATCTGTCTGCTTCTATGGCCAAAGTAGGTTGGGTCATGCCATGTGGTAAGGTATTGGACTCCAAAGGGCCCATGTTGTTCTTGCACAAGGGCCCTCATCTGTCTGCTTCTATGGCCAAAGTAGGTTGGGTCATGCCATGTGATAAGGTATTTGACTCCAAAGGGCCCATATTGTTCTTGCACAAGGGCCCTCATCTGTCTGCTTCCACCAATGGTTGGAAGAGTTGTCGATTAAGTCTGGACTAAGCCTTTTTGCTCATTTTATGTGAAAAACAAATAATTACTAAAACAGAAATCAGGATAATCGACTTCTTCTGTATATGTCAAGTAACTCCCATGTGAAGTCTTATATGATTGGAGAAATTCCCTTTCTTCTCAATTTGACCAACACTATCAGATTGGTTTTTCTTGATGACCACAATTTTGTTGCCCTTTACTTTCATGGCCATGTCAAGCCTACATAGCAATATCATTAAATTTAGACTACAAAACTCAGCACTAAATATATATCCAGACACCTGACCTCAAAAAATTTGATTCAGACCCAAGTCTAAACCCCTACTGTAATTTATACCCCAGAGCAGACATTCTCAATTTATACAGACCCCAGACCAGAACGGTCAATCAACGCCATCCCCAGAAATAACCACTCAATGAATTCAGACACCAGACCACACCACTGAATCAACTACATCTTCAGACATAACCACTCAATTAAATCAAACCCCAGAACAGACCACTCAATCAACTGAGACCCCATACAAGACCATTCAGTCAACTCAGACTCCAGACGACTTAATCAACTTGGACTCCAGACCACTGAATCAACTCAGACACCAAACTAGACCACTCAATCAACTCAAATTCGAGCCCATACCCATAAATATATTCAGGCCCAAGACCAAACTACTCAATCAAATAAGACTCTAGACCAGACCGCTCAATGAAGTCAGACTACACCCAAGAATAAATTCAGACCACAGACCACCCTATTAGCTCAGTGCCCAAACCAGACTTATAAATAAATTCAGACTCAATCTCAGACCACTCAATGATTTTAGATGACAGACTAGACCCTTCAATGAATTCAAACTTTAGCATAAACTTCTCAATTATTTTAGACAGCAGACCAGACCCTTCAATTAACTCTGACATCCAGACCAGACTCCTATTTAAATTCACATCCTAGAACAGACTACTAAATCCATGTACCATCTTTCTCTCATTTGGTAGAATTATCAGATAAACCAGAGATATCTCCGGCAGGAGGGATTATTGTTGGCCAGGAGATAACCCTCAGTTGTACAAGTCCTGGAATATGTTCTGGAAATTCTCCATCCATCACATGGGAAGGAAAAGTTAAAATGAAAAGAGAGAAAATCTATGCAATAAATAATGAAGATGGCACCATCATACATCGTTCTAATATTACCTTTGTTCCATCGGCTGAAGACGATCAACTTTCCCTCATCTGTAAAGTCACCTTCGAAAATAATGTGGCCACAAGTAGAAGCATCTCTCTGAACGTAGAAGGTGAGTTTTCCTGGAGAAGAATGATGCTTCTTTTGAAGTACAGCATTTCCTTCTGAAACTAGGGGGTATCTACATACCCTGATTGATGAAAATATTGGTGTACACAGGAGCTGTGTACAGAAAATTGTTTTATGAAGGAGAACAAATTAGAAAACATTCCCCAAAAAAGCATGACCTGTAAGACCCCTCCTGTAAAGAGCTAAGTCTCTAGCTTGGATGATTTCTTTCATTTTTTGCTCCTTTTTTTAAATTGGAAATTGACTTACTGTGACATTATGTATAGGCGGCACTTGAGTGATACCTTCTTCTGTTAAAAGACTCAGCACTTCTTGAGAGTTAGAATAATAAAATAAGTAGCTATAGTGCTAAACTGTAATAGTTAGGTGAGTGAATTGGTTCAAGGTGAATTAAATTTGCCTTGAACTTTAAAATTTGGATTCTCCGGGATCTGAATTTATTGTAATATACCAGATGTTGAATTGCAATGGGCTGGAAAAAGGATGAAAAACAAACAAAATTCTTTACCACTCACCTATCCTGCTGCAGCGGCTGCCTCCAGCCTTATCTTTTTTTATTACAGTGTGCAGCATCCTCTTTCTTCATCTGCACTTTGCACCAGGGCTTTCAGCTGCCGCCATCTCATTGCGTCGTCTAGTCAGCTCCAAGGCCACTAATATCATGACTTGAGTGGCCAGAGACACAGAGCAGAGATGCAGGAAGAGGATGTTGCATGATGTGAAGAAGCAAAGAAAAGCCTGGAGAGAGCTGCAAGGAGGACCGGTCCTGAGGCGGCAAGAGAGGTGAGGTGGAGTGAGTATTTTTTTTCACATTGAATAAATCATGCTATGTGGTCTAGAGAGCATAATAATGTGAATTTGATGGCATAATTTCCTGGCAAAATGTGAAGAACTGGCAAAATCAAATGTCTGCAGACACCATAATCTTTACTAATAATCTAGTAGTGGTAATAATGTAGTAATAGTGTAGTCATTTTCATATCTTAGTTCTATTTAGATAATAATTAATGTGTGTTTGTTCCACAGGTGCTCTCCAGAAGGATATTCCTATGCCTGGTGAGTTTACAGCTAACAGTGGTTGATGCACTAATTTTATTGTCATAAATAAGAATTGTATGATGCTAGTCACTACTCACGGACAAGCCGTGGGGTTGAGTAGTCAAGAGGTCTGGGGTAAAAAAAACCTACAGAGTTCATCATATACAAAGGGGTAAGGCAAAAGGAGTAGTCAGGTCACAGTCCAAAAGTCAAAACAAAAGAGGTAATACAAACGGGTAGTTAATAGGCAAATCCAGGGTCCGGCAACCAAAGATCAGAATGTCAGAATTCACAACACAAGGCAAAGAGAACAAGCCACACAGATATGAGAGCTACGACTGGCAGCTATCTGAGACAGACAGCTTGGTTAAGTAGTTGGGTAATTATTTGGAACAGGGAACACCTGAAGGAAGCTCAGAACCTCCCAAGTCAAAGATTGGACAGCTGAGCTGTCATTCAAAATACTGACAGCTCGGCATGCCCCTGCAGAAGATTGGACAACTGAGCTGTCAGTCAGTGTATCTAAGACACACTGAGAGGTGGAATCATGACAAAATGTAATAGTAGTGGTAATAGTAGAAGTAGTAATAACCTAATATAAATAGTAATAGTAGTATATTAGTAGTAGTCTAGTAGAAGCAGTAGTAGCAGTAATAGTACTAATAGTAATCACATAACAGTTTTGTGGGGGTTTTATTGCCCTTTTGACATGATATCATTATTCCATGCATTAATAAATACTCCATGATTTGAGGACGTTAAAGGAAATGACAGAATCCCCAAATTATGTAAAGCAATGTGAACCCTGTAAGCAATGGAGGAAAAACATGATAATTATAGTCCTTTAACTTGTCACCAGGTCAAAGGTGTATAGTGTGTACTCATATTTTATTTTCACTGCTCCCCTGAGTATCGCTGTTTTATGGGGGTTTTTTTAAATCCTCTATAAGGTTCCCGAGATATGGGTCTTTTACTTTAGTGCTAATTTTTCAAGTCTTTAAAAGGGGGCATGTCTCAAAGGATCCTCTGGGGCGTGTCTTTAGGCTGGTCTACATTTAAAAAAAAAAAAAAATCCTATATAGAAAAGAAATACCAAATAATTTTCAAAATATAATCTATCCAGTAAATATTGCAAAGCAAACATGTACCCCAAGAAAATATTTACTGACAACTCAATAAATAATTTTTGATCAAATTCATTTTATTTATATTAAGGACATTACACAACAATTGTCAATATTTATTTATAAAAAGTTTTTACCGTTAAAATAACTAAAAATATATAAAAGTATATAAAAATTTAATTATTAAGACTGTATGTGGGGGGCTGTGGTACACAGAAACTGACTGGCAAAGTCAATAACAATAAATGAAATAAAGTGCTAATGCAATCAAATCAAAGTTAGTCTATACATTGAATATACAAAACACAGTCATGAACCGGCCATAATGTGCAAAATATGCAAAAGAATTGGAGGAAAAGTTTTTATATATATGTGCCAGATACAAATATGAGAACCTATCTGATATACAATTGGAAAAATCAAATAAATATATGAATATATATAAATATAAAATAAAAAATAAAATATAAAAAAATATATTTTATATAAAAAGAGATAAGTGGTATATATTGACCCAAATAATTTATACTGGATATATATAAAAAAATATATATAAATTTAATATATTAAAGTGAATACTGTGCAATGAAACAATATCTATATATGTGTATATACTAATAATTAAATCGTGAAAATTGCAAATAACACACAATTTACAAAATAATATGTGAAAAAACTACAAAATAAATAAATATCTCTAAATCTTATATGAATGAACACATCAAAAAAAAAAAAATATATATATATATAATACCAGTGTATGTGAATAAAAAATATATATAATATATATAATATATACCCATGTGCCAAAATGTGAACATGTAGTAATAATGTAGTAGATTACACTCTAGTCAATTGTACATCATAAATGCTACCATAGTATGTTGCTGACCCTCCAAATCCTAAAGTGCAATGATAATATGATTTGTTAGAATACAATCTTCAAAATATGCACATAGTATGCATAAGCATACATAGATGGAAGCCGGACCTTACCAACCAGAGAAGTGCACCGCAGCCCCACACACACCACTCCAACGCACGTTTCGCACCTGCTTCGTCAGGGAAGATTGAAGATTGTATTCTAACAAATCATATTATCATTGCACTTTAGGATTTGGAGGGTCAGCAACATACTATGGTAGCATTTATGATGTACAATTGACTAGAGTGTAATCTACTACATTATTACTACATGTTCACATTTTGGCACATGGGTATATATTATATATATTATATATATTTTTTATTCACATACACTGGTATTATATATATATATATTTTTTTTTTTGATGTGTTCATTCATATAAGATTTAGAGATATTTATTTATTTTGTAGTTTTTTCACATATTATTTTGTAAATTGTGTGTTATTTGCAATTTTCACGATTTAATTATTAGTATATACACATATATAGATATTGTTTCATTGCACAGTATTCACTTTAATATATTAAATTTATATATATTTTTTTATATATATCCAGTATAAATTATTTGGGTCAATATATACCACTTATCTCTTTTTATATAAAATATATTTTTTTATATTTTATTTTTTATTTTATATTTATATATATTCATATATTTATTTGATTTTTCCAATTGTATATCAGATAGGTTCTCATATTTGTATCTGGCACATATATATAAAAACTTTTCCTCCAATTCTTTTGCATATTTTGCACATTATGGCCGGTTCATGACTGTGTTTTGTATATTCAATGTATAGACTAACTTTGATTTGATTGCATTAGCACTTTATTTCATTTATTGTTATTGACTTTGCCAGTCAGTTTCTGTGTACCACAGCCCCCCACATACAGTCTTAATAATTAAATTTTTATATACTTTTATATATTTTTAGTTATTTTAACGGTAAAAACTTTTTATAAATAAATATTGACAATTGTTGTGTAATGTCCTTAATATAAATAAAATGAATTTGATCAAAAATTATTTATTGAGTTGTCAGTAAATATTTTCTTGGGGTACATGGTCTACATTTTTACCCTGTGAGCTCCGCCCATTGATAAAGAACATAAAAAATAGCACTAAATAAAGACGCCCATATCTCTGGAACTGTATGGTGGCTTTAAAAGGTCCAAAAAAAAACCAGAAAATTCAAGGGAGCAGAAAGATTAATATAAGAGCAAAACCTGACCATTTTTGACCTGGAGACAGATCCATATACAATATCACTGTACAAGTAGCTCAGGATATTGTATCAAAACTAACTGTGAAGTTTTCACTTGTACAAAAATTGTCGAGATTTTACTTACTTTTACACGGAACTGTAATAAGTTGATCTAGGAGTAGAAGTAATATTTTCTTTGTAACCTATAGATCTACTGCTGCTGTAACTCACAAGTTTCCCTTCAGTTTGTAGGTCTATAGATTCTGGCATAATTGCTGCAATGGCCGTTGGTAACGTTGTGATCCTGATTTTGATTTTTGTTGGCACCTACTACTTTTTGAAGAGAAACATGGCGAAACGATCATTAGGTAATTACACATTCTCCAGCCATCTTGAAAATACCATTACTGGTGGTAAGGGGTTGATGACCAACATTTCATGGGAGACTAGACCACTTTCAGTCCCTCTTTATAATGCCAATAAGTGGCACCAATGGTGCTGTCACTTTGAGTATCTGCCACAGTGCTAGTCACAATTTCCCCAAAAAGTACTAGCCACAATGGCCCCAGAGTTTTTTTTTATTAGAGTATACAGCTAAGTTGATATTTTATATATTATGTTCTCTAGGAAAGGAGTCTCAAAGTCAAACACAACGAAGAGAAAGCAATTACCAGGTATGGTTGAGGTAATTGTAGTAGAAGACATTACATACAGTGCCTTGAGAAAGTATTCGGCCCCCTGGAACTTTTCAACCTTTTCCCACACATCATGCTTCAAACATAAAGATACCAAATGTAAATTTTTGGTGAAGAATCAACAACAAGTTGTTAGGGTTTGCGGAATGCACCGAATATATTTATTGATGTGATTGGTGCTTTCGCAACCCGGGATCCACCGTGCAGGAAAGAACCTGCTGCTAAGTGAATGGCGGCACAATATGGCGGTATGAACCAGCTCTGTTAGCTTCACAGAGCGGCCGAGAAAGCAAAGCTCTGTGCCCTGTTAACTCTCGCAGAGACACAGGCTAACTACCCAGAAGAGAGCAGTCAGTGGTCATGCATGCACACAACACTCCTCGCCGGAGGTGCCAGCATTCTAGGGGCTTATTTCAGCCGGGTCCCTGAATACTCTCATACACAATCTCCTCGCCGGAGGTGCCAGCATTCTAGAGGCTTATTTCAGCCGGGTCCCTGAATACCCTCATACACAATCTCCTCGCCGGAGGTGCCAGCATTCTAGGGGCTTATTTCAGCCGGGTCCCTGAACACATTCAAACACATGACCACAGTGGCGCAAAGCATGTAACTTTAGAAGATACTAGCACATGGCCGTGCGGCCATGCGAGCCTTAAATAGCTGCAGCACGTACAGGACCTACCAAAAAAATAATAATAATAATCTTTATTTATATAGCGCCAACATATTCCGCAGCGCAGGGCCGGCTCCAGGTTTTTGAGGGCCCCGGGCGAAAGAGTCTCAGTGGGCCCCCCTTTATTTAACACGTACCACGATTCATGATGCACAGATACAGCAGCGAAATATAGGTATAGTACAATCGCAGATTTCACTTCTTACATGAGCGATAGCTATTGTAAATTCTACAATACCACACAGCAGAGGGGCTTTATATAAGTCATCCCCTTATATGCCAATTATGCGAGAGCGATGCGCTAGCCTGGCATTGCCTCACCCGAAACGTCTGTATTTCTCTGCAGCTACACACTCCTGTCCAAAGAACGGGCAGCTGTGCAGGGTGAAGTGATGCGAGGTTCTCGCAAGTATATATACTACTATATATAGTAGTATAATTCTGCTCCATAGTGGTATAATGCACCCCCATAGTGTATAATATGCCCCATACTGCGGCTTTAGAAAGAAAGTTTCTCTTTACCTGGCTGAGATCCAACAGTGCCCTCCACTCGATGCATCTGAGGCCCGGACCTTCGTTCCAGCGTATGACAGTGATGTCATATGCCGGACAAGTGCACGCTGATGTCAGCTGCCGGCCTGTGATTGGCTGGCGGATGTTAACTGTTGCTGTGGGGTAGCAATCTCCCACACAGGAACAAATTTTAACTGCCTGTGCGTCTGAGGACACACGATCAGTTGCTGAGCTGGCCGAAGTCTTTAGCTGGGGCCCGCTGAGCAGAGCTACTGCGGGCCCCCTCTACTCATCGGTCCCTATCCTGTAAGGGCAGTAATGCCCCGATGGCGGCCCTGCTTAGGTCAGTGGGTTTGGGAAAAAGGATACTAATAAAGTTTTCGGGAATATTAGGAATAATTAAGATATATAAAAGAATTGTCCAGCTGAAAAAAGTGTAAGTGGGGTCCCACGAGTGATGATTCTCTCATGTGAGAGAATCGGCTCAATTATGCCACTTACACTCGGCTCAAACTCTCATCCTAGTGTCATCTGATTCTCTTAGTATAACCAAATAACCTATAACTCTCAATAAGCTATATAAAACAATACTTTATTAATTAAAACCATAAAACACAACCACAGACATACCAACACTAACAACCGTGCTCTCTAGCTAATATCCTATCCTGGGGACACTGGATGCCTACTGCCTAGCAGTGGAGGTTGGCACCCTACATGTAAACGAGATTGGCGCCCCCACTCAACGATGACTTACCCTAAATCTCCTATTGCTGCCCTATATATAGATGTGTAACAGCCGGGCAACCAAATATCCAACAGGAAATAAGATTAGGGTAACTAGATATCAATAATCAGAATTACCCACTGGTAAGTAGGGCAAAAAATATATATGTTTTTTTGATAGGGTGAGAGACACAGACATACAAAGTGCAAAATTAGTGCAGAATAAAGTGCTGAAAAAGTGAACAAATATTCCTAGCTAAACTGCTCCCTAGCCTCAGTACCTGCCTTGCTGTGGAGGTTGGCACCCTACTGTACAGCGGAATTGGCGCCCCCACTCTGCGACGGCTGTCCCTTGGATACCCTATGGGTAGCTCGAAGCAGTACCACAGACTAATATCAGTATATTTGATAAATTTATATCAGGAAAGGCAGAAATAGATGAACACACTGATTAAAAAATCAGTACCACATGCCACAGGCTGACAATGCACCTATAGAGTGTATAACCAAATCAAAGATATCATAACACTCATATATATAATTCCATATGAATTATTTTAGAGAGGCAGTTCTCTCAAAGAGGCTGTTATCCCAAGAGACCAATCATATAACACTCTTATATGGGACTATCTGCCTCATTTATAGTTCTTATCAAGATTATTTTGGCACATATATATGAATAACAGTGCAATGGAGCAGTAGACTAGAAAGGGTACTCATCGTAGTTCAGAAGATGTCATGGTGCGCCTCTACGCGTTTCACCTTACGGATCATCAGGAGGCTTTGATGTATGGATGTGTCATGGAATAACCAGCTCACTCATACTTATATAGATTCTGAAGTTAATAGATAATAGTAGCTACTAGAGGCATGACTACCCCTATCTTTAACATGTCTGCTGTATCGAACCTTTTGTAACACGGGAGTCTATTAAAAGGTATATGTTGTGCATATACTAGCCGCCATGTTGTTGTGGCCCCTCTGGTATATACATACAATGTACTCCATACCGATTCCTGTTATCTCTTGTGCGCCAGTTGGGCCTCGCTGTGCTTGGCGTGCGTCTCAGCTGGAGCGCATATGACCGCGCCTTCATTAGGGCGCATGACCGGAAATGGTCAGCGCTGCCCAGGACCGTGATTGCGCATGCCCGATGGTATGTATTTACTGGCGTACGTTCCAGCTGGAGCGCATATAGCCGCGCCTTCCATAGAGCGCATGACCGGAAGTGGTCAGCGCTACCCAGGACCATGATTGCGCATGCCCACATGGTGTGTATTAATGCTTCAAACAAAGCTCTGCTACAGCCGGAATCATCTGATTCTCTTGCATGAGATAATCGGAGCATATTGAGAAGACAAGGACACTTAATTTCTCCATCTTCTCCACTGTCTGAGGCCATGTTTGTCGGACTGCACTCAGATGGCAGCTGAGTGCAGCATGACATTTCGCATGCATCCATAGATTTCAATGGGTCCGTGTAATCCAAATTCCAGAGCCACTCGCAGTGTGTTGCAGATAATTTTTCCACAGATTAATTTGGTCTGTAGAAAAAAATCACAGATCTGCTCTGCCCTATAGTATAACATTATGCCGAGCGTTATCCGATAAACATCACATAACACTCGGATGGGTTATATGCTCGTGTGAGCGAGGACTAAGACCCTTTATTCCCCCCGCAGATCTTCTCTCATTAGCTTCTCATGCTAAGTCTGGCCTCAATTACTTTTCTGTAGTACTGTGGAATTTTTTGCATACTTTTACCATTTACTGTGTTTGATTATATATATATATATATATATATATATATACACTCACCGGCCACTTTATTAGGTACACCATGCTAGTAACGGGTTGGACCCCCTTTTGCCTTCAGAACTGCCTCAATTCTTCGTGGCATAGATTCAACAAGGTGCTGGAAGCATTCCTCAGAGATTTTGGTCCATATTGACATGATGGCATCACACAGTTGCCGCAGATTTGTCGGCTGCACATCCCAAAGATGCTCCATACAAGGCAGGATGGATCCATGCTTTCATGTTGTTTACGCCAAATTCTGACCCTACCATCCGAATGTCGCAGCAGAAATCGAGACTCATCAGACCAAGCAACGTTTTTCCAATCTTCTACTGTCCAATTTCGATGAGCTTGTACAAATTGTAGCCTCAGTTTCCTGTTCTTAGCTGAAAGGAGTGGTACCCGGTGTGGTCTTCTGCTGCTGTAGCCCATCTGCCTCAAAGTTCGACGCACTGTGCGTTCAGAGATGCTCTTAGGCCTACCTTGGTTGTAACGGGTGGCGATTTGAGTCACTGTTGCCTTTCTATCAGCTCGAACCAGTCTGCCCATTCTCCTCTGACCTCTGGCATCAACAAGGCATTTCCGCCCACAGAACTGCCGCTCACTGGATTTTTTTTCTTTTTCGGACCATTCTCTGTAAACCCTAGAGATGGTTGTGCGTGAAAATCCCAGTAGATCAGCAGTTTCTGAAATACTCAGACCAGCCCTTCTGGCACCAACAACCATGCCACGTTCAAAGGCACTCAAATCACCTTTCTTCCCCATACTGATGCTCGGTTTGAACTGCAGGAGATTGTCTTGACCATGTCTACATGCCTAAATGCACTGAGTTGCCGCCATGTGATTGGCTGATTAGAAATTAAGTGTTAACAAGAAGTTGGACAGGTGTACCTAATAAAGTGGCCAGTGAGTGTATGTGTATATATATATATATATATATATATATATATATATATATATATATATATATATATATATATATATATATATATATATATACACACACAGTGTGTGGTCATGTTACATAAGATCTCTAGAAGGTGAGCCTGTTCAGCAGCTATAACTCCTGATGAGCCCCCACCAGAGAACAGAGAAGGATAAGGCTTCTGTGCCCATCTGCCCTATGACAGGACACCACAGCTCCATTCTGAAGACTGAAGTTCTCAGATGTAAATGCATTGAATCTTGAGAGGGGGCTGCTGTGTCCTGTCAGGGGGGAGGTGAAGAGGGAAGGGGCACTCAGCTCTGCTATTTTCATGATACAGACAGGTCAGACTCAGGACATAGCTGCTGCTGTGCTGATTGATGCTGTCAATGAGCACAGTAGACAAACTCACTGAGGGATGGTCGGCTGCAGGGACTGGACTAGAGCCTGTCAGGACACCATCCATAAACTTAAACCACACAGGCTCAGACATCACTCACCGGGGGAGGGGGGCTGGGGGCTGCGCTGCTCCATGACTCACTCCTGACTGTACTGTGTGACGGGAGAATACTGGAACTGCACTAAGCCCGCGCTCAGCCGGGATTGGATGCTGGAAAGTCCCGCCCTCCTGTTGCTCAGCACTGGCTGCCTCTCCCAGCTGTCTGTCACAATGACTCCTGCTCCCTCCGCACACACAGCGTCTGGTTTGTGAAAATTCTGACCGCCCCTTACACCAGTGTGTGTGCGCTGTATCCCAGACAGCGTGAGTGGGCCCCCCCGTCTCACCAGGGCCCCGGCACCTGCCCAGGTGCGCCGGGTGCTGACGCCGGCCCTGCCGGCGCAGCGCTTTACAGTTTAACAGTTTCAAACACAACAGTCATAGGTAACAACGTTAACAATACAGTAATAAAGCAAAAATAAGACGACCCTGCTCGTGAGAGCTTACAATCTACAATGAGGTGGGGGAGATGCAAAGTACAGGTGTGTATTTACAATGATGTATTTACAATGATGGTCCAGCCATCTTCAGGGAGTGGGGGGTAGATGGAGATAGTGAATGGGCTACACACACACAAACACAAAATGACTGATTAGGGAACGTGATAGGCCGCTCTGAACAAATGAGTTTTGAGGGAGCGCCTAAAACTATGCAAGTTGTGGATGGTCCTAATTTCTTGGGGTAGAGCATTACAGAGGATTGGCGCAGCACGGGAGAAGTCTTGGAGTCGGGAGTGGGAGGTACGGATTAGTGCAGAGGTTAGTCGAAAGTCGTTTGCAGAGCGCAGCTGTCGTCTAGGCCGATAGACAGAAATGAGGGAGGAGATGTAAGGGGGTGCCGCAATGTGGAGAGCTTTGTGGGTGAGAACAAGTACTTTGAATTGTATCCTGTGATGAATAGGCAGCCAGTGTAATGACTGGCAAAGAGCAGACACGTCCGAGTAACGATTAGCCAGATGGACAACCCTGGCTGCTGCATTAAGGATAGACTGGAGAGGGGAATGAGAGACTTTCCTAGAAGGACCAATAGATTTGGCTGCAGTACCTGAGCATGTGACCCTTGATCTCCACTGAGAGATCTTACCCTGGGCATGCTCAGTGTGTGCAAAGCAGGACTTAAGGTACCTTCACACGAAGCGACGCTGCAGCGATAGCGACAACGATGCCGATCGCTGCAGCGTCGCTGTTTGATCGCTGGAGAGCTGTCACACAGACCGCTCTCCAGCGACCAACGATGCCGAGGCCCCCGGGTAACCAGGGTAAACATCGGGTTGCTAAGCGCAGGGCCGCGCTTAGTAACCCGATGTTTACCCTGGTTACCAGCGTAAAAGTAAAAAAAACAAACAGTACATGCTCACCTGCGCGTCCCCCAGCCTCTGCTTCCTGACACTGACTGAGCTCCGGCCCTAACAGCACAGCGGTGACGTCACCGCTGTGCTTTCACTTTCGGGCCGGAGCTCAGTCAGTGTCAGGAAGCAGACGATGGGGGACGCGCAGGTGAGTATGTACTGTTTGTTTTTTTTACTTTTACGCTGGTAACCAGGGTAAACATCGGGTTACTAAGCGCGGCCCTGCGCTTGGTAACCCGATGTTTACCCTGGTTACCAGTGTAAAACATCGCTGGTATCGTTGCTTTTGCTTTCAAACACAACGATACACGGCGATCGGACGACCAAATAAAGTTCTGGACTTTATTCAGCGACCAGCGACATCACAGCAGGATCCTGATCGCTGCTGCGTGTCAAACAAAACGATATCGCTAGCGAGGACGCTGCAACGTCACGGATCGCTAGCGATGTCGTTTCGTGTGAAGGTACCTTTAGTCCCAGAAAAGCCTGCTCGCCGCAGATCAGTGCAGGGTACAATAGCAGAGCCTGGAGAGGCCGCAGTAACCCTTTGCACAGATTCAGACTCAGTGAGACGCTGGGACCGACATCTCCGCTGAGCAGGCTCCACTGCGGCCGATGGAGAATGGGAGACCCCAGCAGACACGGATCGAGATCCCCCCTGTGCAGCAGAGGAAACTCAACTCCTAACACAAGTGGAACACAATTGTGAAGTTGAACGAAATTTATTGGTTATTTCAAATTTTTGGGGAAATTCAAAAACTGAAATGTGGGGCATGCAATATTATTCGGCCCCTTTACTTTCAGTGCAGCAAACTTACTCCAGAAGTTCATTATGGATCTCTGAATGATCCAATGTTGTCCTAAATGCCTAATTATGATAAATATAATCCACCTGTGTGTCATCAAGTCTCCGTATAAATGCACCTGCTCTGTGATAGTCTCAGGGTTCTGTTTGAAGCACAGAAAGCATCATGAAGACCAAGGAACACAACAGGCAGGTCCGTGATACTGTTGTGGAGAAGTTTAAAGCTGGATTTGGATACAAAATGATTTCCAAAACTTTAAACATCCCTTGAAATGGAAGGAGTATCATACCACTGCTTATCTACCAAGACCCGGCCGTCCCTCTAAACTTTCATCTCAAACAAGTAGAAGACTGATCAAAGATGCAGCCAAGAGGCTCATGATTACTCTGGATGAACTGCAGAGATCTACAGCTGAGGTGGGACAGTCTGTCCATAGGACAACAATCAGTCGTACACTGCACAAATCTGGCCTTTATGGAAGAATGACAAGAAGAAATCCATTTCTCAAAGATATCCATAAAAAGTGTTGTTTAAAGTTTGCATCAAGCCACCTGGGAGACACCAAACATGTGGAAGAAGGTGCTCTGGTCAGATGAAACCAAAATCGCACTTTTTGGCAACAATGCCAAACGATATGTTTGGCGTAAAGGCAACACAGCTCATCGCCCTGAGCACAACATCCCCACTGTCAAACATGGTGGTGGCAGCATCATGGTTTGGGCCTGCTATTCTTCAGCAGGGACAGGGAAGATGGTTAAAATTGATGGGAAGATGGATGGAGCCAAATACAGGACCATTCTTGAAGGAAACCTGTTAAAGACTGAGACTGGGATGGAGATTTGTCTTCCAACAAGACAATGATCCCAAACATAAAGCAAAATCTACAATGGAATGATTCCCAAATAAACGTATCCAGGTGTTAGAATGGCCAAGTCAGAGTCCAGACCTCAATCCAATCAAGAATTTGTGGAAAGAGCTGAAAACTCCTGTTCACAAACAATCTCCATCAAACCTCACTGAGCTCGAGCTGTTTGCCAAGGAAGAATGGGCAAGAATTTCAGTCTCTCGATGTACAAAACTGAAAGAGACAGACCCCAAGCGACTGCAGCTGAAATCACAGCAAAGTGGCGCAACAAAGTATTAAGCTAAAGGAGCCGAATAATATTGCACGCCCCACTTTTCAGTTTTTGAATTTCCACAAAAATTTAAAATAGCCAATAAATTTCATTCGACTTCACAATTGTGTTCCACTTGTTGTTGATTCTTCACCAAAAATTTACATTTGGTATCTTTATGTTTGAAGCATGATATGTGGGAAAAGGTGGAAAAGTTCCAGGGGGGCGTTTAGGTTGGTACCAGGAGACCATGTCACAGATGTATGGAGGAGTCAGGTTGTGAATGGCTTTGTATGTCATTGTTAGTGTTTTGAACTGTAGCCTCTGGGCAATAGGAAGCCAATGAAGGGCCTGGCAGAGAGGAGAGGCTGGGGAATAATGGGGAGACAGGTGGATTAGTCGAGCAGCTGAGTTAAGGATAGATTGGAGTGGTGCCAGAGTGCAATGGGGGAGGCCAGAGAGTAGGAGATTGCAGTAGTTGAGGCGGGAGATGATAAGGGCATGTACTAGTGTTTTTGTGGTTTCATGGTCAAGGAATGCACGGATCCGGGAAATGTTTTTGAGTTGGAATCGGCAAGAGGAGGCAAGGGCTTGGATATGTGGCTTGAAAGAAAGGGTAGAGTCAAGGATCACCCCGAGGCAGCGAGCGTGCGGGACTAGGGAAAGTGAGCTGCCATTGACATTAATGGATAGGTCAGGTGGAGGGGTAGAGTGGGGTGGGGAAAGATGATGAATTCTGTTTTGTCCATGTTCAGTTTTAGAAAGCGAGCAGAAAAGAAAGATGAACTAGCAGACAGACATTGTGGGATTTTGGTCAGTAAGGTAGTGAGGTCAGGTCCAGATAGGTAGATCTGCGTGTAATCAGCATAGAGATGATATTGTAGACCGTGGGATTCTATGAGCTGTCCCAGGCCGAAGGTGTAGATGGAGAAGAGTAGGGGGTCCTAGAACTGAGCATTGGGGAACACCGACAAACAGAGGGAGAGATGAGGAGGTGGTATGGGAGAGGGAGACACTGAATGCCCGGTCTGTTAGATATGATGAGATCCAGGATAGGGCCAAGTCTGTGATGCTAAGAGATGAGACAATCAGTAACAGGAGGGAGTGGTCCACAGTGTCGAAGGCAGAAGACAGGTCCAGGAGGAGGAGGACAGAGTAGTGTTGCTTGCTCTTGGTGGTTAGTAGGTCGTTGGTCACTTTAGTAAGGGCAGTTTCAGTTGAGTGATGTGATCAGAAGCCATAATGCTGCACAAAGGATAATGATAGCCCCATAAGATGCTCCATATTAAAATATGCCACATATAATGCTGCTCAAAGGATAATGATGGCCCCATAAGATGCTCCATATTAAAATATGCCCTGTATAATGCTGCTGTTGCAATTTAAAAAATAAAAATAAAAATGGGGCACCGATAGATTGTCATGACAGTCTAAGGTCTGCAAAACACCCTCGTGCCTGTCATTCCGATACTTCTGTGAAGGCCGGCTTGTGGCCGACATTCATAGGAGATCGTGAATTTCGCTTTACATAGCTGAAGCCCTGCTATGTACAGAAAAAATTATCATTTGATTGCTGCTTCAAATTTCCAAAAGGGACTATTAAAGTAAAAAGTGAACAAAAAAGTTTTTAAAAATATAAAAAAATACTAAAACAAACATTTTGCCCCATGAAAAATAAATTAGTGATAAAAAAGTACACATATTTGGTATCGCTGAGTTCATAAATGTCCACTCTATCAACATATAAAGTAAATTCATCTGATCTGTAAACGGCATAAAAAAGCAATCAAAAAGCCAGAATTACGTTGTTATGCTTTCCGCAACATTGTAATAAAATGCAATAACAGGCGATAAAAACATTTTATCTATCCCAAAATTGTACCACTCAAATCATCATCTCAGGTTGCAAAAAATAAGACCTTACCCAGCCCCAGATTATGAAAAATAAGAACGCTGTGGATCTCAGATATGGCAACAAATGCAAAAACTTTTTCATACAAATTTCATATTTTCTTTTCACCACTGAAATAAAAAAATAAGCTATACATGTTTGGTATCTGTGTAAAAACTTTCAAAACATTTTTGGAAGTTGGGCAAAGTTGGTGCAAAAATTCAAAAAGTTGCAAAATTTCAAGCAGTCATACGCAAGAAAACCAATGGTCCTTTGTTTGCACAGGAGATCTAGAACAGACAACCATTTTGGGTACAATTTAATTATTAAAAGGGAATGTTCACTATTAAGGTATTGCTTTCCTATTTAGAGAAAGGGTCATCAATATCAGATTGGGGGAAACATGCATCGAACACCCCCATTAATCAGCTGTTTCCAGTACCTATATAAACTGTATATGGATCTGTGCCAGAACCGATTTGTAGACTGTTTAGTGGTCATTTTTGAGTCCTACAGCCTAGCTCCTAGTAACGTGGATGTGATCTGAGCTGCAGTACCTCAGATTGTTCACTATAGTTTACATCCAGGCATTTCTGGTGCGGCAAACATTTGATAGATGGTGTTTCCGGTTGTCTGTTTCCCACCAATCGACTTTCGGTATCCAATTAGTTGAAGACCACTTTAATTTGGAAATTAACCAACAGGGTAACCATTTGCTGTAAGCTTCGATGGAGGTTTACATTTGAGTATCTCTCATACTTCTAGGTGAGCTGTGGAATATCACCAGTCTAATTATGTCTATTTTTCTTATCTTTCTTTCTGAAGAACTTAAATGGGCAGGAGAACGATGTCTACTACAGCCTAAGGATGCACTGAAGACATCAGAAGGACCCCACATTGTAGAAGAGAGACCAAAGATTGGAAATGGCAGTGATTTCAGGATCAACTATTTTCTTGATATCAAATTCATTATTTATGGGGTTTTTTTGTATGTTACCTATATGGTCCTATATATGTACCAGCCCCAGGTAACAATCAAATTCAATATGTAAGAGGTGGGATTCAAGTCTAAAATGCAGTAGTCACCATTGCTTTCTTTTGCTTCATGCTTCATGCTTTTGCTACTGCAAAAGGTCTCCTATAGCATTCCCATGCATGGCAGAAAGCTTAGTCTCTTTCATGGCTACTATACAATGTGTGAAGCTCTGGAACTTTTAGTGTGCTGGGGTACTTTGGACTAATGTTTGGTTGTGTACCAGAACCCAAACTTGCATGGGTCCGCTCATCCTTAGACTCCACATATCGGAGGCTCATTGGTTAGCACTGTAGCCTTGTAGTTCTGAGTTCCTGGGCTCAACATCTGTAAGAAGTTTATACTTTCTTACCGTATTTGTATCAGTTTGCTCCCACACTCCATGGACATACTGATAGGGAATACAGATTGTAAGCCCCAATGGGGACAGCTATGATGAAGTCTGTAAAATACTATATAATTAATGGTGCTATACAAGTGAGTAAAATAAATAAATATTTCCTCCACTTCGAGATCAATGACGGATTTTCCAGGTACCGATGTTACATGTCACTGCTGATGTTGTGGCACATTCAAGAACTTCCCTGCTTATTCCTTTATGTTGAAAACTTTTAGATAACTGAAGGAAAAAATAAATGTTGTCATGAACCTTCCAATGAATTTCTGCAGATCTTGGTTGCACCATGATGTACAAGCTAAATATGTAACGGAAAACTTTTAAGATTATTCTGGCATGGTAACTAGCATGGTATATGAGGAAAGATATGTGTCACGAAGATTGCTTTCTTCCATAATGTAGAAACCCATAAGTTTCTCTTCAGCATGCTATGTGCTGAAGAAGTTAATGAGCCATGTTATGGGACTGGATTGTAGGTGAGTAGGTAAGAGATGGGCGGGATGCTTACTCACCATATCTCCACCTCATGGGTGTGACAGGGACATTAAATGTACAGCCACTGTTTTTTTCTCAGTGTTGTGTGTTTGGAGAGGAAAGACTCCAAATATGTCTCCTGGAGAAGCTGAGGACCTTGTGTGTTACCTGCGGGTGAATCCTGCAGGAAAAAGGACTCTATTGGACTTTATCTTTGTTTTGTTTTGCCACTAAGCCAGAAAGGCCGCGTTTACTTTATCCAACCCTGCTATGGTTTATACTGTACTTTAATATATCGACAGGTGTTTTACCACAAGAAGCATTCCTGAGTTTACCTCTGCAAGTAACTGAGTGAGACAACCCCTTACAAGGCTCAATCTCATGAGTTTTAGTATGGAAGGCAGAAACACTAACAGTGATCCATATGCTGTATTGTGTGTGTACAAAAGATTTTTTTCTGCCTTAAAACCTCACAGCATTTTTCTTCACTAAAATAATGTTCTGTAATGTACAGACCTTCCTCTATACACTAATACATTATTTGTATACAAACACAAAGCTGAAAGTAAAATTCTGATTTGTTTCTCCATTAGGTTGCTTGTCACGATTCACACCGTGACTGTCACCAATTGTCAAGGTCCCTTAGCCGCTGCCCACAATATGTCACGGATTGGGGTGACTTTAGACCAGCAGACGGCTATCACATGTGCAGGGGCTTATCCTAGTTATCCCTCCACTGCCACAATGTGATGAAAAAACACCCACGAGGCTATTGACCTCTTAGTTTACAGCAGGGGCTTATTTTAGGTATCCCACTGCTCTTCAGTATACCATGAACTGCAGGGATTTGTGTCTATCCCGCTTACAGTTCCACTTAACACTTGCAGCTCTCTGGCGCCCCCCTTACTCTCAGGTCAGATTAGGTACTGCACCTGGGGTAATTAGTCGCCAGAAAGGCTGCCTGCTATGTACTGGCTATTGGGCGCACTGCAGCAACGCGATAACTACTCCCACTCAGGCAGGAACAATAATTATCAAGCCGCAGTCGCTACAGTGACCCCCCCAAAAAGCCGGCACACGGTAAGCTGCCACCAGCGCCGATTAAACGGGTTCGGCTGCTAACCCAAAACAGTAGCGTAAATTCCCTTCAAAGACAGGGTACGTTTTTAGAGCATGGAGAACGAACTAGTAATAACTATGATACCCCATAAATGATTTTTAGGCAGTGTTTATAAAATATTTTACAAAGATGTTACAAATGAGACAATTGCAAATATGTACAAGGTAATTATGAAAATAAAAGGATTAAAGGAAGAAACGGTAACACTCACATATTCTCAGATCATTGCATTGCAGGCTAGGCTAGGAGAGCTTTCCATCTATCCCAGTGCATTGGCACTCGCAGTCTGGTCGCTTCAGGTAAAAACTCCCAACTCTCTCTCTTGGATGCCTGCCAGCACTTAAAACCTACAGTCTGTGACCTCACAGAAAGGGCTTGGTTTTCCAACTCCTCCTACCTCTTCGGTTTCACTAACTGGGCATTAAATATATCTGATGCCCGTAACTTCGCCACCGAACATAAAATAATCGCACCATACCCATCGTTCATCTCATAGTATCGTGGGCATTCCGATGAGATCAAATATGTCCTATTTGTCACGCACACTGACAGAGAAATCCCTACCTCTGTACCAGATGGAGCTACAAGCCTGTGATTAGAGTGATGCGTAGATCCTCCGAGTGTGATTATGACGATATATTTTGGTGTTCGTAACTTAAACGGTTTGCATAATATCTTCCAAAAACAGAACAAAGACCTTCTATGCGTTCTAGAAGTTTCTCTAACAGTTCCTGCTAACACAAATTTCTCTTGCAGCTATGCTAGTCGTAAATACCTTTCGTCAATAAAACTCCCCCCACAAGGCAAGCTCTTCTACACAGACAGATAGAAACACAGGAAAGGAAAGAGAACCAGAGAGAGGGGGGGGGGTTTAGCCCCCGCATGCTAGCAAGAAAACTAACTTATGATATTTCATACCATATCGTGACACCTCCCCCTTTTGGCGTGCGCTACGGCGGCAGGACCTCTCGGTATGCCTCCATGCGCACCTCCGTGGGTTCACCCTGGCGGGAGAGTCCATCTGCATTACCATGCTCTTTGCCCACTTTGTGTTTAACGGTGAAGTCAAATTGCTGAAGGGCAAGGCTCCAGCGTAGCAACCTGCCATTGGTTCCACACATGGTGCTTAGCCAGCGCAGAGGGTTGTGGTCGGTCACCACGGTGAAGGTGCGACCGTACAAGTAGGGCTGCAAGCACTGCAGGGCCCAGACTATGGCCAGGCACTCCTTCTCGATGGTGGAGTAGGCCACTTCCCTCGGCAAAAGTTTCCGGCTCAGGTACAGCACGGGGTGCTCTTGGTCCTCCGAGTCAACCTGGCTGAGCACAGCACCAAGGCCAAACTCACTGGCGTCGGTCTGTACCAAGAACGGTCGACTGCTGTCGACGGCTTTCAACACAGGGGCGTTGCACAGTGCTGTTTTCAACGCCTGGAAGGCCCCCTCACAGCCATCTGTCCAGTTGACGATGTGGGGTAGCTTCTTCCTGGTGAGGTCCGTCAAAGGTTTTGCCAGGCTACTATAGTGCTGCACGAAGCGCCTATAGTACCCTGCAGTGCCCAGGAAGGACATCACCTGTTTCTTGTTCCTGGGAGTGGGCCAGTTCACGATCACGCCCACTTTGTCAGGCTCTGGCTTTAGGGTGTTTCCACCTACCCGGTGCCCCAGGTAGTGAACCTCCCTCATGCCCATCTGGCACTTTCCCGGCTTGATAGTCAGTCCTGCTCGGTGAATTCGCCCGAGCACCTCTTCGAGATGCTGCAGGTGTTCATCCCAGGAGGGACTGAAGATGGCAATGTCATCTAAGTACGCCACAGCGTACTTCTCCAGTCCCTGAAGCAGGAGATTGACCATCCGCTGGAAAGTGGCAGGGGCATTCTTCATGCCGAAGGGCATGACCGTGGACTCGTACAGTCCAAAGGGTGTGATAAAGGCGGACTTCTCCTGCGCCTCGGGGCTCAGGGGAATCTGCCAGTATCCGCGACTCAGATCCATTATTGTCAGGTATTCTGCGCCAGCTAACTTCCCAAGCAGTTCCTCGATGCGCGGCATTGGGTGCGCGTCAGAGGCTGTAATGGCGTTGAGCCCCCTGTAGTCCATGCAGATCCTTCTTTGGCACGAGAACTACAGGTGAGGCCCACGCGCTCTTTGACCGTCGAATCACCCCCAGCTGTAACATCTCATCGATCTCCTGGCGCATAATCTGCTGCACCTGGTCAGAGATTCGATAGGGTGTTCGCCGTAGTGGGGCGTGATTCCCGGTGTCCACCTCGTGGACGGCTAACTCAGTCCGTCCAGGCCGGTTGGAGAACACGACCCGGAAGGGTTCCAGCATGGTTTGCAACTGCAACCGCTGTGGTTCATCTAGCGAGGCGCTTACCTCCACGTCCTCAATGGACCCACGGGCCTTGGCTTGGGCCAGCATGTCCAGGAGGGTGTCTTCCTCCCCGTCTTCGGGTAAGCTGCAGACCGGTAGGACGAAAGGTTCACGTTCGTGATGAGCCTTCATCATGTTGACGTGAAAGGCCTTTCGCCTACCCCGAGTGTGGTCAAGGGTGACCACGTAGGTGACCGGGTTGAGCTGTTGGTGGACAACGTACGGGCCGTCCCAGGCTGCCTGAAGCTTATCCGTTGGTACCGGAACCAGCACCCACACCTTTTGACCCACGTGGTAGGTCCGCTCCCGGGCGTTCTGGTCGTACCAGTGCTTCTGATCAGCCTGAGCCTGCGTCATGTTGTCATGCACCAACTGCGTCAAGGTCTGCATCTTGTCACGGAAGCGCATGACATACTCCACTATGGACACTTCGGAAGGGTTCGGCTCCTCTTCCCAGGATTCTCTTACCAACCCAAGGGGTCCCCGGACTCGCCTGCCGTACAGGAGCTCGAAGGGTGAGAACCCCGTCGAGGCCTGCGGAACCTCTCTGTAAGCGAATAGCAGGTGTGGGAGGTACCGCTCCCAGTCGCGCCCTTGTGTCTCAACCAGCATGCGTAGCATCTGTTTGAGGGTACCATTGAAGCGTTCACACAAGCCATTGGTCTGTGGGTGATACGCACTCGATACCAGGTGCTTCACCTGCATTTTCTTACAGAGAGCCTCCATTAGGTGAGACATAAATTGGGTCCCTCGATCAGTAAGCATTTCCCTGGGAAATCCTACACGTGAAAAGATGGCCAACAGGGCATCCGCCACCTTATCTGCCCTAATTGACGACAGAGCTACTGCCTCTGGGTACCGGGTAGCGTAGTCTACCACAGTAAGAATATATTGCTTTCCAGAGCTGCTGGTGACGGCCAGCGGGCCCACAATGTCCACCGCAATCCTCTGGAAAGGCTCCTCTATCACTGGCAAAGGGATCAGGGGAGCCTTAAGAGCAGGCCCCGCCTTCCCCACTCTTTGGCAGGTGACACAAGAGCGGCAGTAGTTTGACACATCTGTCCCCATCTTAGGCCAATAGAAGTGTTGAGACAGCCGGGCCTTAGTTTTGCTGATCCCCAAGTGTCCAGCTAGCGGGATCTCATGGGCAATCCGCAACAACTCACCCCGGAATTGCTGCGGGACGACAAGCTGTCTTTCCCTCAACCACTCCTTTTGTGATTCTCCGGGTACTGTCTCCCGGTACAACCTTCCTCCTTCCCAGAACACCTTCTCCTTATCAGTCTCGGAGAAGCGCGTCTCGGCGAGTTGTCTCAAACTCTCTAGGCTCGCATCTGTGTGCAGAGCGGCCTGAAACTCCTGGCTAGGGGAAGCCAGAAGCGACGTCAGGGTCCCTTCCCCACGGGAGCTGTTATGACCCCAATGGCGAGGGTCTCAGAGGAACGTGGAAGTCTGCAGAATACAAAAATCCAGCTCATAGGGCAGTGGTAGCTGGGTTGACCATATATCTACTCCTAACGCCAACACTAGCAGTAGCCGGGGATCATTCCTACGTTGATTCTAGATGACACGCTCCAGCCGGAGAATCTAGCTACCCCTAGTAGAGGAAAACAAAAGACCTTTCTTGCCTCCAGAGAAGGGGACCCCAAAGCTGGATAGAAGCCCCCCACAAATAATAACGGTGAGGTAAGAGGAAATGACAAACACAGAAATGAACCAGGTTTAGCACAGAGAGGCCCGCTTACTGATAGCAGAATAAAGAAAGGTAACTTATATGGTCAACAAAAACCCTATCAAAATCCACACTGGAAATTCAAGAACCCCCGAACCGTCTAACGGTCCGGGGGGAGAACACCAGCCCCCTAGAGCTTCCAGCAAAGGTCAGGATATATATTTGGAACAAGCTGGACAAAAATACAAAACCAAAACAAAATAGCAAAAAGCAAAAAGCGGACTTAGCTGATATAACTGGAACCAGGATCAGTAGACAAGAGCACAGCAGACTAGCTCTGATAACTACGTTGCCAGGCATTGAACTGAAGGTCCAGGGAGCTTAAATAGCAACACCCTTAACTAACGACCCAGGTGCGGATAAAAGGAATGACAGAAAAACCAGAGTCAAAAAACTAGTAACCACTAGAGGGAGCAAAAAGTAAATTCACAACAGGGAGCCCTCTGGGACCTGCACTGGGTCCACCTCTGATTCAGTCATACTGATGACTGAGGAGGGTCCGGAAGGCAGACAGGTATCTGTGTTCCGGGCACTCTGACTGCGGGTGACAGCAGCTACGTAGGCTGTCTCCCCGGGGATTTCTACAGACCCAACAGCCGACGCTGCTATGGGCTCTACCTCCCCATCCACCCCCGTTACCTCAGGAGCATTGCTACTTATGGGCCAGTTACCTTCCTCGGTGGCACTGGTCAATTTCATGGCGTCACCTGTCTCACGGTTCCCATGTATCTCCCCATTTCTTGTAGCACCGACACTTGCCCCTGCTAGGGGTTCCTCAGCCGTCTCACTCCGCAGAGCAACGTGGCTGAGCACTCCTGTACCTATGGACACATCAACTTTTACAGAAACATCATTATCAGATACAGTTGGCACAGGTACAACATTTTCACCATCAATCCTAGGGAAAAAATGGTTAGCAGATGCATCACTACAAGATAAAGCATGGTCAGGTAACACATGCGATTTCCCATCATCATCATCATCATCATCATCCCCAGGGTTAACTTTACCCTCATTAGTAGATTGGGGAGGAGGGTCATCCACGAAGTATGCAACCAACCTCCCCAAATCAGTCCCCAACAAAACATCAGTGGGCAAATCAGACAGCCCCACTTCCTTCACCCCGCTCCCAGCACCCCAATCAATAAAAACCCGGGCCATCGGTAAGGGACAGCTGATGCCCCCAATCCCAGTGACAGTTAGGGTTTTCCCCGGAATGATTTCTTCAGGGGCCGCCAGTTCGGGTCGGATGAGGGTTCGTTCAGCCCCGGTGTCCTTGAGGCCTGTAGCAACACGACCTCCCACAGTGACATGCTGTACGTTATCACACCCCCTCCCAACCACACCACCCACCAAAAGAACGGCTGCATTAGGCCCTGGGGCCTGGGATGAGGGGTTCTTCTGCCTGGCTGGACATTGGTGACTGAGGTGTCCAGTCTGCCTGCAGTGGTAACACTGGCGAAGTTCGGTGGTAGGTCTGGTGCTGTTGGCCACGGGGACAGGACCTCTGGTGTGTTGGCTGGCAGGGGTACTGGCGTTGGCTGCAGGCTTACCCCCTCTCCAGCTGGTGGTGACTGGCTTCCGCACTTCCGATCTACGGTTGGCCTCATAGGCATCGGCAATCTGCGCTGCTTTCGTCACGTCTTTGGGTTCTCTGTCCATCACAAACTGTCGCACCTCAGTTGGGCAAAGACGGAAGAACTGGTCTTTGATCATCAGGTCTCGCAGCTGTACAAAGGTGGTCACTGACAGTCCTTGGGTCCACTGGTCAAAGTGGGTCCCCAGTCCATGCACCACATCACTGTAACTGTCGTGTGGGCCACGTTGGAGGGTCCGAAACTTTTTACGGTACACCTCGGGTGTAAGCTGGTACTTGGCTATCAGAGCCTGCTTGATGGCCTCATAGTCACCATCTTGTTCTTGAGGGAGTGCAGCAAACGCCTCCAGAGCTTTTCCTCTCAGCCCTGGTGTCAGGTACCGTGCCCATTCTTGTGTAGGCAGCTGGTACTGTCTGCAGGCTTTCTCAAAGGCCCGCAGAAAAGTGTCCAAGTCCCCATCCTTTTCCATAACAGGAAAGTGGTCGGGTCGGGGTTTTGGTGTCTGAGCGCTGCTGGGCTCACGGCTGGACTGGGACGACCCCTGCATTTGCAGTTGGGCCATCTGCAGCTGGTACTCCCGCTGCGCTTGGGCCTCTCGCTCGGCTCGCTGGGCCTGGGCCTCTCGCTCGGCTCGGGCCTCGGCCTCCTGCCGGTATTGCTGAATCAGCTGCAGACGTCTCTCTAGATCATCTGCGGGGCATTGTTGCAGAGCCAGCTGCAGGAGGAGGTCTGCGCCCCCTTGGTTGCCAGTAGGGCCCGTATTCAGTGGTTGGACCTCTGCGGCAGCACCATGCTCGCTTGTGCCAGCTTCTGCGGCCTCTGGGCTCTGTGGCCTGGCTTGGTCTGCTTCAAATTGCACCAGTTCAGCGACCATTTGAGCCTTGGACTTGTCCTGGGGTTTCAGGCCATGGTACATGCATATCCCAGCAAGAGTGTCTTTCTTCTGCTGGGTGTACCAGGCTTCTCCTTTCGCAGCCATGGTTGCCAAATAAAAGATAGAATAGAAAAACGAAGAGAAAGGGAAGGGATAATTACCAGTACACAATTGTCTCACAACTAATAAACACTGAGTTCGTTCTCCAAACTTATTTGCGCAGAGTTCTCGCAAGAACTTTCTGCAAGTTTTTAGTGAGAGGAATGATTGCTCAAACCAAATCACTAATGCTCTAATATCCCACCGCCTTGCCACCAATATGTCACGATTCACACCGTGACTGTCACCAATTGTCAAGGTCCCTTAGCCGCTGCCCACAATATGTCACGGATTGGGGTGACTTTAGACCAGCAGACGGCTATCACATGTGCAGGGGCTTATCCTAGTTATCCCTCCACTGCCACAATGTGATGAAAAAACACCCACGAGGCTATTGACCTCTTAGTTTACAGCAGGGGCTTATTTTAGGTATCCCACTGCTCTTCAGTATACCATGAACTGCAGGGATTTGTGTCTATCCCGCTTACAGTTCCACTTAACACTTGCAGCTCTCTGGCGCCCCCCTTACTCTCAGGTCAGATTAGGTACTGCACCTGGGGTAATTAGTCGCCAGAAAGGCTGCCTGCTATGTACTGGCTATTGGGCGCACTGCAGCAACGCGATAACTACTCCCACTCAGGCAGGAACAATAATTATCAAGCCGCAGTCGCTACAGTGACCCCCCCAAAAAGCCGGCACACGGTAAGCTGCCACCAGCGCTGATTAAACGGGTTTGGCTGCTAACCCAAAACAGTAGCATAAATTCCCTTCAAAGACAGGGTACGTTTTTAGAGCATGGAGAACGA
The DNA here is from genome assembly GCF_051348905.1 of Ranitomeya variabilis. Classification (NCBI taxonomy): domain Eukaryota; kingdom Metazoa; phylum Chordata; class Amphibia; order Anura; family Dendrobatidae; genus Ranitomeya; species Ranitomeya variabilis. The sequence continues at coordinate 223,253,081 of NC_135235.1, forward strand.
ACTAGTAATAACTATGATACCCCATAAATGATTTTTAGGCAGTGTTTATAAAATATTTTACAAAGATGTTACAAATGAGACAATTGCAAATATGTACAAGGTAATTATGAAAATAAAAGGATTAAAGGAAGAAACGGTAACACTCACATATTCTCAGATCATTGCATTGCAGGCTAGGCTAGGAGAGCTTTCCATCTATCCCAGTGCATTGGCACTCGCAGTCTGGTCGCTTCAGGTAAAAACTCCCAACTCTCTCTCTTGGATGCCTGCCAGCACTTAAAACCTACAGTCTGTGACCTCACAGAAAGGGCTTGGTTTTCCAACTCCTCCTACCTCTTCGGTTTCACTAACTGGGCATTAAATATATCTGATGCCCGTAACTTCGCCACCGAACATAAAATAATCGCACCATACCCATCGTTCATCTCATAGTATCGTGGGCATTCCGATGAGATCAAATATGTCCTATTTGTCACGCACACTGACAGAGAAATCCCTACCTCTGTACCAGATGGAGCTACAAGCCTGTGATTAGAGTGATGCGTAGATCCTCCGAGTGTGATTATGACGATATATTTTGGTGTTCGTAACTTAAACGGTTTGCATAATATCTTCCAAAAACAGAACAAAGACCTTCTATGCGTTCTAGAAGTTTCTCTAACAGTTCCTGCTAACACAAATTTCTCTTGCAGCTATGCTAGTCGTAAATACCTTTCGTCAATAAAACTCCCCCCACAAGGCAAGCTCTTCTACACAGACAGATAGAAACACAGGAAAGGAAAGAGAACCAGAGAGAGGGGGGGGGGTTTAGCCCCCGCATGCTAGCAAGAAAACTAACTTATGATATTTCATACCATATCGTGACATTGCTTAAAAATGAATGTGTTAAGTGTCGAGTTCCCACCGCTGAACAGGGGGAATCTCGAACCATGTCTGGTGCAGCCTCCCATTCTCCTCCAGCCACAGTGGAGCCTGCACAGCAGAGACGTCGATCACAGCATCTGGCTCAAGCCTATACTGCGCATTTGGTTACTGCTGCCTTTCCAGGCTCAGCCTTTGTAACCAGAATTGATCAGCTGCGAGCAGACATTCCAGGGACTAAGTCCTGCTTTTCTTCTACTGAGCATGCCCACAGTATGACCTCTCATTGGAGGTCGGGGGTCACATGCTCAGGTCCTGTAGTGTCTCCGATTGGATCACTAGGAGGGTCCCGGAAGGCTACAGCTATAAAAGGTTTGCATGGCCACACAGCCATGCACTAGTATAAAACTGAAATTGTGTGTGTGTGTATGTATGACTGAATCTGGTGAAAGCTCCTTAATCATTTCCATCCCTAGTGTTGTTGAAAGTACTTGGGTAATTGAGCTACCTAGTGCCAGACTGTGCCATCCAGCACTAGGCACAAGCTACAGCATCTATTAGTAGCGACCACCAATGCGGCGCCATGCACAATCAATGCACTTTCCTGGCCCTAGTTAGGGTGGATAGTGGTGTCCGCCAGAGCGGCGCTGTATGCACTCAGTGAGGTAAATGTTTTTGTTAGTCCTGTCCTGACAGCCTGTCAGTGTAGGGTGGGAATTCCCGCTTGGACTCAGCATCTGACTCAAGGCGTCCTCTGGTGCGGGCTCAAAAGCCACCGAGGGTCAGAGTGAGTCCAACCACCAGTTTAGTGGGGGAGATTCATAAGGATCCCACTAGTGTCTTTCAGCTGCACCCTGTGACTGCTAACAGGGCCCAGCGTATTTATGGCGACTCTGTGAAGCAACAGAGTTCACTTCCATTCACACTGGGTGAGGTCTAAACCCACGTGTGAGCAAGCGCCCATCCGCCATTACTCAGCAGCAGGTTCCATCTCTGCACGGTGCGAAAGCACCTCTTATCTCCCTTTATATTATATGGTGCGTTCCGCTAGCCCTAACAGAATGTGCAAAAGCAATTACAATAAAAAATATTGTTATAGTGTCAGAAGCAAGGAAATACACTGAACAAAATTATAAGGGTAACACTTGGCTTTGCTCCCATTTTTCATCAGCTGAACTGAAAGGTCTAAGACTTTTTGTATGGACACCAAAGGCCATTTTCTCTCAAATATTGTTCACTTATTTGTCTAAATCTGTGTTAGTGAGATCTTCTCCTTTGTAGATATAATCTATCCACTTCATAGGTGTGGTATATTAGGACCCTTATAAGACAGAATGATTATTTCACAGGTGTGCCTTAGGCTAGCCACAATAAATGGTCACTCTAGGATGTGTAGTTTTACAGGGGGGGGGGAGTCAGAAAGCCAGTAAGTATCTGGTGTGACCTCCATTTGCCATAACCATTCAGCTTCCAGAAATTGAGTACAGATCCTCACAACATGGGGCCATGCATTATCATGATGTAACAGGAGGTGATGGTCATTGATGAATGGCACAACAATGGGACTCAGGATCTCGTCACGGTATCTCGGTGCATTCAAAATGACATCATGTTCCTAGAAGGTGAAATCATCTCAATTCTGTCATGGTCAGTGTGGTCGCAATTGGGATAGTTGGTGTTTTTGTCTGCTTGCCTGGCTGTCTTTCGAAAAACCACATTGATTGTCCTAACCTGTATTTTACAAATGTCTTAGAGGGTTCAGTGATGGTCAATGGAGCAGATCTGTATTCCTCCAGTTGGTGCCTTGGTTCCCTGGTTGCTCTTCTGTAGAGTCTCTGGGAACAGAGGCAGATCCCCATTCATAGTTCAAACCACAGCTATTTGCTTTAATAAAGAACCTTAACACTTTGAAACCCGTTAACCAATAAACAACAATCTTTCAACAATCTTGGACTCCTGTTTCCTCCTAATTTTTCCAATGGTAGCACAATTTTAACCCATCTTTATTCCAGTCTTTTATGTTTGCCACTACTTTGGATCATTCTGCTTGTCTGTTATACATTGAGTTTCCTGAGAAATCCAGCTTTACTATACAAATAGTCTGCCACATCTTTGCATTGAGCTTCCCGACCAACCCAGCTCAACTACACCACTGCACTGAATCTTCAGATCTATTTGGGTCTACTACATCAATGAGATCTCAAACATTGCTGTTCAGTGCTTCTTAGGGCTGATATTTTCTGCTCTACTAGATTGCCAAGTCTACTCTGCCATGCCATTATCTTGGCCAGTTTCATCAATCTTCCTTCGTTGAGTCATAGGCTTACTACTGGACTACTACTCTTTTTCCTATGGTTGCTGTTTAGTGTATTTAGCATCCATTGATCCCTCCTGTCTACTGCACCAACATCATATTTCCGTGCTACACAATAACCGATTATCTGGACCAACGCCTTCCAGAATCTACTTCACCAGGTGAGACATAACACATTGTGAATTTTTGTATTCTGTTGGGAACTATTTTTTAGTCTGTCACTGTATAAGTTTGGTCTTTTCTCTGATTTTAATCAAATTTCACATTTCCTGTGCTTTGTTTGTCAAGTATGTTATTGTAATGCTTTAACTGTGCAGTATAAGAAAATTAAGTCCTTACATGATCTGTGAAAAGTTAAAGGTGGACACTAGTGTTGAGCGATACTTTCCGATATCGGAAAGTATCGGTATCGGAAAGTATCGGCCGATACCGTCACAGTATCGGAATCCAATCCGATACCGATACCCGATCCCAATGCAAGTCAATGGGACGAAAATATCGGAATTAAAATAAACCCTTTCTTTCCTTGTAGGTTAATTCTACATGAAGGAAAACAACTAAGAATAATGTAGGATGTATTGGGGGAGGTGGCGGAGACATTAAAGGCACAGGGGTTTATCCCAATCAAATAGAATAGCAGTATTTTTAATTTTTTTATGACGTTCGGCGTTAGAAAGAATTTGACTATGTTAATTTTTTATTTATTTTGTCAGATATTGATGTTTCACTACTTCCACGCCCTTCACCCTATTTTTTACTTCTCCCACACTTTCTTCTTCATTATCCTCATCATCAGCTTCTGTGACATCAACTTCTTCACCTTATTCATCTTCTTCTTTTCTACGTATATATATATATTTTTTTTTACATTGTTCATATTCTTTTTATTTAACTATTATCTTTTTTATATTCAACTTCTTCATCATATTCTTATTTGTGACAGGCATTCCCGTAGTTGTTATCTATAAAAGTTTGAAGATTACACCTTCCGTTCTGCCTGTCACAAAACAGTTACATTTGTCCGCGTTCAGTTTGGCCTGCAGCATCAGGCTTTATCCAGGGGCACCACGAGGAGGAACGGACTCACCCCCATACACTGCTTAGTCTTCTTCTGCTTATAATTTAGATAATATCTTTTGCTCTGATATTTAGTCTTATGCTTAATGTTCTTCTGCTCTTTGTTCTGCAGCCTCTTGTTCTTCTGCTTCTCGGTCTTCCAGGTTGTCGTCGTCATCTCCAGGGTCGTCATCTCCAGGGTCGTCGTCATCGGGGTCGTCGTCATCGGGGTCGTCGTCATCGGGGTCGTCTTCAGGGTCATCGTCTCCAGGGTCGTCGTCATCTCGGTGGTTGTCGTCTCTGGTGTCGTCATCATCTTAGGGGTGGTCTTCCGGGTCATCGTCTTTCGGGTCTTGAACTTGGAAATGTAGCAGAAGGTACAAGAAGGCTGAGAAAATGCCGAGAAACAGCTGATGGAACTGGAACTCGGATGGCTACCCGAAGGTCCAAGAGCCAATGGAACTACCGAGGACCAGCTGACGTTACTGGAACCCGGTTACTAAGCAGGAGGTACCCGTGCCTGAAAGCACTACCAAGGACCACCTGACGTTGGTGGAACTCGGATACCCAGAGGGAGGCACCTAAGCCAAAGGCTCTGCCCGGAACCAGCTGACGGTACTGGAACCAGGATGGGGAGCAGAAGGTACAAGAGCAAAAGACACTGCCGAGAACCAGCTGACGGTACTGGAACCCGGATGGGTAGCCGAAGGTCCAAGAGCCAATGGAACTACCGAGGACCAGCTGACGTTACTGGAACCCGGTTACTAAGCAGGAGGTACCCATGCCTGAAAGCACTACCAAGGACCACCTGACGTTGGTGGAACTCGGATACCCAGAGGGAGGCACCTAAGCCAAAGGCTCTGCCCGGAACCAGCTGACGGTACTGGAACCAGGATGGGGAGCAGAAGGTACAAGAGCAAAAGACACTGCCGAGAACCAGCTGACGGTACTGGAACCCGGATGGGGACCTATTCAAGCTTGTCTTCCTAGGGCCCCAACTGGCGGTGTGTTAGAGCCCAGGGACAGCAGGAGGAGGAGCAGGGGGAGGGGAGTGTAGGCCGAAGCCTGCACAGGCGGCAGCTTTGGGTGTGTTGTGTCTGCGTGGCTTTTGCAGGACACGTTGCCGGCTACACAGCAGGGGAACAGCTGGCGGTGCTGGACCCCACTGACACATTGGCGAGGTGTTTGGCTCTGTGCAGCCAGCACTTCCGGACAGCAACTAGCGTTGTTGGAGCCCGGGCTCTGCAGGTGGAGCAGAGTGTAGGCCGAAGCTTAATTGAACCGATTTCAAAAGTCACCTTTAACCCCCCCTCAGGGGTTACAAAGTAGAAGAGCCACAGCTTATGCAGCAGCAGTGCTGCGCAAGTCAAAGGTTGCTCTTGTAATTTTTCTCCTTGCACACGCTGAATGGAACACGTATAACATTTAGCCCTTTATACAGTCAAACTGTGTAATGGAGGCGAGAGTTCCCTTTGTAATGAGACGCAGCACAGGTGTCAAGAATCCCACCTTGGTGCTGGGTGCAGCCTCCCGAGCGTTGTTATTTGCTGTACAGGAGTCTGCGCTGTCGTGTTATCCCCTGGCCTAGCGCCGTTAGCGCTGCCCATCTTCTGGCATCATGTAATGTCGGCCGGTGCGGTTCGCGATGCCCATGAATCCCAGCCCCGCAGTGTCTTAACATTGTTAAAACACTGCGGGGCTGGGATTCAGGGCCTGGCGCAGCACATATGTTCGCCTCTCACACTCGGGTCCTTACACCCGCTTCAGACTGTGCGGCGTCATCTGATCCCTTATCGCATGCCACGGCCATGAAGCCGCACAGTCCGAAGAAGGCGGAAGGAGAGGAGGGACAGGCGAACTGATGCACTGATCCTGCCCATCAATCACACCCTCGCAGTCCCAATAAATAAGACACCGAGGGGCGTTGTGTGGGTCAGGGCGGCCGCAGAGGCGCAGCCAGCCAAACAATGATGCCAGAAGACGGGCAGCGCTACCAAGGGGGTTGCAGCGTGTCATTACAAAGGAAAGTCACACCACCGGGACGGTTAAATGGTCACACAGAGGACACATTTCAGACGTGTTTTCAGTTCCACATGTGCGAGGAGAATACGTTTCTGAGCCACCTTGCACACATGCAGCATTACCGCTGTACAAGGTGGCTGGATAACGTAAAAACGCCTGGGGGAGGGGGGACAGGTTCCCTTCAATTTCAGTTCTTGTGTCTGCGTGGCTTTTGCAGGACACGTTGCCGGCTGCACAGCAGGGGAACAGCTGGCGGTGCTGGACCCCACTGACACATTGGCTGGTGTTTTTCTCTGTGCAGCTAGCACATCTGGGCCCCAACTGGCGGTGTGTTAGAGCCCAGGGACAGCAGGAGGAGGAGCAGGAGGAGGAGGAGCAGGGGGAGGGGAGTGTAGGCCGAAGCCTGCACAGGCGGCAGCTTTGGGTGTGTTGTGTCTGCGTGGCTTTTGCAGGACACGTTGCCGGCTACACAGCAGGGGAACAGCTGGCGGTGCTGGACCCCACTGACACATTGGCGAGGTGTTTGGCTCTGTGCAGCCAGCACTTCCGGACAGCAACTAGCGTTGTTGGAGCCCGGGCTCTGCAGGTGGAGCAGAGTGTAGGCCGAAGCCTAATTGAACCGATTTCAAAAGTCACCTTTAACCCCCCCTCAGGGGTTACAAAGTAGAAGAGCCACAGCTTATGCAGCAGCAGTGCTGCGCAAGTCAAAGGTTGCTCTTGTAATTTTTCTCCTTGCACACGCTGAATGGAACACGTATAACATTTAGCCCTTTATACAGTCAAACTGTGTAATGGAGGCGAGAGTTCCCTTTGTAATGAGACGCAGCACAGGTGTCAAGAATCCCACCTTGGTGCTGGGTGCAGCCTCCCGAGCGTTGTTATTTGCTGTACAGGAGTCTGCGCTGTCGTGTTATCCCCTGGCCTAGCGCCGTTAGCGCTGCCCATCTTCTGGCATCATGTAATGTCGGCCGGTGCGGTTCGCGATGCCCATGAATCCCAGCCCCGCAGTGTCTTAACATTGTTAAAACACTGCGGGGCTGGGATTCAGGGCCTGGCGCAGCACATATGTTCGCCTCTCACACTCGGGTCCTTACACCCGCTTCAGACTGTGCGGCGTCATCTGATCCCTTATCGCATGCCACGGCCATGAAGCCGCACAGTCCGAAGAAGGCGGAAGGAGAGGAGGGACAGGCGAACTGATGCACTGATCCTGCCCATCAATCACACCCTCGCAGTCCCAATAAATCCCAGTCCCAGACTGTGCGGTGTCACGGCCGTGGCATGCTATTAGGGACCAGCTGACATCGCACAGTCTGAAGAAGCAGTAGGGAGGGGAGTGAGAGGAGAGGATATGCACTGCGCACGGGCACGGATCACAGGCCCGCGGTGGGATTACATTAGACGACACTGCGAGGCGGGATCTCGGCCAGCGCACCCGCACAGGCGCAGCCAGCCTGACACCAAATGAGGTCAGAAGACGGGCAGCGCAACATGTGTGCATGGCCAAGGGCTAACCTAACAGCGCAGGCTCCGGGACAGATTCAAACAACGCTGAGGAGGGGGCGCACGGCGCCAAGGGGGTAAAAATGATGGCTGTGCTGCGTCACACGACAAAGGAAAGTTCCACCTACCGGACGGTTTAACGCTGTGTGGGGACACATTTCATAAGTGTTTGGTTCAGCATGTGCAAGGAGCATCACGAAAAGAGGCACTTTTTCCCTTTGCATCATTACTGCTGCACAAGGTGGCTCCTTCAGTAACAAACGCCTGGGGGGGGGGGGGGTTCAGGTTCCCTTACATTTAACTTGTTGTGCCTGCGTGGCGGTCGCAGTACACGTTGCCGTATACACAGCAGGGGAACAGCTGGCGGTGCTGAACCCCACTAACACATTGGCGAGGTGTTTGGCTCTGTGCGTACAGCACTTCTGGACGGCAACTGGCGGTGTTGGAGCCCAGGGACAGGTGGAGGAGGAGGAGGTTGGAGGAGGTAGGAGTGATTGCCACACACACAGCAGGGGAACAGCTGACGTTACTGAACCCCAATAACAGAGGAGGGACTGTTGACTGTGCGTACAGCACTTCTGGACGGCAACTGGCGGTGTTGGAGCCCAGGGACAGGTGGAGGAGGAGGAGGTTGGAGGAGGTTGGAGGGATTGCCACACACACAGCAGGGGAACAGCTGACGTTACTGAACCCCAATAACAGAGGAGGGACTGTTGACTGTGCGTACAGCACTTCTGGACGGCAACTGGCGGTGTTGGAGCCCAGGGACAGGTGGAGGAGGAGGAGGTTGGAGGAGGTTGGAGGAGGTAGGAGGGATTGCCACACACACAGCAGGGGAACAGCTGACGTTACTGAACCCCAATAACAGAGGAGGGACTGTTGACTGTGCGTACAGCACTTCTGGACGGCAACTGGCGGTGTTGGAGCCCAGGGACAGGTGGAGGAGGAGGAGGTTGGAGGAGGTTGGAGGAGGTAGGAGGGATTGCCACACACACAGCAGGGGAACAGCTGACGTTACTGAACCCCAATAACAGAGGAGGGACTGTTGACTGTGCGTACAGCACTTCTGGACGGCAACTGGCGGTGTTGGAGCCCAGGGACAGGTGGAGGAGGAGGAGGTTGGAGGAGGTAGGAGTGATTGCCACACACACAGCAGGGGAACAGCTGACGTTACTGAACCCCAATAACAGAGGAGGGACTGTTGACTGTGCGTACAGCACTTCTGGACGGCAACTGGCGGTGTTGGAGCCCAGGGACAGGTGGAGGAGGAGGAGGTTGGAGGAGGTTGGAGGGATTGCCACACACACAGCAGGGGAACAGCTGACGTTACTGAACCCCAATAACAGAGGAGGGACTGTTGACTGTGCGTACAGCACTTCTGGACGGCAACTGGCGGTGTTGGAGCCCAGGGACAGGTGGAGGAGGAGGAGGTTGGAGGAGGTTGGAGGGATTGCCACACACACAGCAGGGGAACAGCTGACGTTACTGAACCCCAATAACAGAGGAGGGACTGTTGACTGTGCGTACAGCACTTCTGGACGGCAACTGGCGGTGTTGGAGCCCAGGGACAGGTGGAGGAGGAGGAGGTTGGAGGAGGTTGGAGGAGGTAGGAGGGATTGCCACACACACAGCAGGGGAACAGCTGACGTTACTGAACCCCAATAACAGAGGAGGGACTGTTGACTGTGCGTACAGCACTTCTGGACGGCAACTGGCGGTGTTGGAGCCCAGGGACAGGTGGAGGAGGAGGAGGTTGGAGGAGGTTGGAGGAGGTAGGAGGGATTGCCACACACACAGCAGGGGAACAGCTGACGTTACTGAACCCCAATAACAGAGGAGGGACTGTTGACTGTGCGTACAGCACTTCTGGACGGCAACTGGCGGTGTTGGAGCCCAGGGACAGGTGGAGGAGGAGGAGTTTGGAGGAGGTTGGAGGAGGTAGGAGGGATTGCCACACACACAGCAGGG